>NC_048595.1:356096452-356696452 GCF_003668045.3 Cricetulus griseus | reverse complement strand
GCCGGAGGAAGAAGGGAGACACACCCAGTTCCAGTTTCGAGCCACTTTCCAGAGTTCCAGCTTCCCTACAGACAGAATACATTCACCTGTCTAAATCCGTGAGTGCTCATCCAGGAGCAGACTAAGAACTTGATAAAAAACAGCTTGCTTTCTTGCCACAAACAGACACACAAAACTGTTTTGCCAGTTTTCCCATTGGGAAAAAGGACCCATTTAGGACAGTCGAATACTGGCATAAACCAGAGTGGCAGAAGCTCCTTCACAATGCTTAAACAAGACATGGACAAAAGACTTTTTAGTTAACTTTCAAAGACTGATATTGTTAGACCCCCGGAAACTCAAGTATCCGGGGTCCCAGGCCAGGTTCAAGGTCACCCCAATCACCAGGCGGATTCGAGAGCTTGCTGCAAACTGCACAAAGCTTTATTGTAATTTAACGAGCTAACCCCATGTTAGCTCGGGTCTTTCACCCACCCACCATGGCGGACAGCCATGGCGGACAGCTAGAAAAGACGGTTTGAAGCCGCTGCGCATAGATCTTTATAGGGCAGCGTAAGGGGAGTGTCTAGGGGTACGCACAGGCTCATGATTGGTGTGCCTCCAGGCTTGGAGGGCTTGCCCTGTGTTGATTGGTCAACTGGTTGTTATGGCTCATAGGCCCTCCCAGGGTGGTTGCTATGCTCTCTACGTCATTGCTGTGCACTAGTCCGTAAAGCACACCCAGGGTCGTAAAGCATAGCGCCACCACCTAACTTCTGATTGGTTCCTTGTCACAAGGCAGGCATCTGACTTTCTAGTGACTAGGTCAAGGTCATAGAAGCACATGTTCGGCTGTTATGGCTGCCGAAAGGGAAGCTGGTTCCTTCAATATTACAAACCTGATGTTAGAACTTCAGACTTTGAGCAAGAAACAGAAAGGTTCAAGGACATTGAGTCCCAGACAGGAAATAAAGAAAAAAGATTTAGAATTATGAAATTGTTCACACCCCACAGATTGTGAGAATATCTTATTGTCTTTGATTGCTTTGTAACTCACCCTAATGTATGTTCATGATGGAATTGTTAATGTCTGTGATCTTGCTATATGTGTTATGCAAATGTTATTAGAAACTAGGAGTCAGAGTTCATTCTTACAGGAATGTAACGTGCAGTTTACAAGTCTTAGGATAGAAGTATGTTTTAGGGAGCAATCTTTAATAATGTCCGTATCAGAGGCACTAGAGGCATTGCCACACAGATTTTAAAAGGCCATTTTAACTTCATATGTCTCCATCCCGCAGGAGAAGGTTTGCAGCCATGAGGATTTTGGAGCTGGACTATGGCCCATCCCCCACTAACCTTATTTGTTTTACAGAGACTGGTTTCAGCCAAAGACTGGTACGGTTTTCCTTGCTTTCAGGGAATCCTAAGACAGAACACACATGACGGAATGCGTGATTCCATGACGGACACCCCTAGTAGGTTGAAGGGAGCCTCCTAAAACAGGCGCAGTCATCTGTCCTGATGCAGAAGCACAGGTTTCTTTTTATTAATTTAAGAGAGAGGAATTGTGGGGGACCGAGTAATTCTGTTATGGAATATTTTTGGGCCCAGTCTCTAGCTCCAGTAAACATGGAGCATGGGAAAGCTCCAGCCCACTATTGTATTGTTAATGTCAGTAGGGCTACTTTTGTTTACCATGGCCTCAGGATAATATGCCTCTTGTTTGCATATCTATGCACCTAAGCATCTGAATAGGCCAGCACCTGGGCAGGGAGATCAGAGGTGTGTGAGTAACTTGTGAGGACAGAAGGTTAGGAGGGAGGGGCGAGTGACCAGAGCAGAGAGGGAACAAAGAGGGATGATTCCCTCTTGGTATTGGCAGGATGGTTAAGAAACACCAGAAAAGATGGCTAATAAAGAAATGACTCTAGTTCTACAATATGGAACTGAGAGCTCTCTAAAGATGACAAGATGCCTGTGTTTGATCTTTATCGCTGTTGGGTTGCTGGGAGCTTCCAAGTCCACACACCCCCACTCAGGCCGAACCTCATGGCTGTCATGGGTTAAAGCTGAGACAAGCCGGGTCACAACAGGCTTTGGCATCATGAGCTGCTTCAGTGCAAATACATGCAGAGTCAACGAACAGTCCTTAAATGTCTGACATATTATACACATGCTTATGTGTCCATGTGTGTCATCAACTCCATGAGGGATGCTGAATACTTCACCAAAATGAAGAAAGCCCCACGGACAGGAAGCCAGGCTTACATTGAGATCAAGCCCAAATGAAAGCAGACACTGAAAGGAGGTAAACTAACCCTTGTTGAGTAACCTGAGTATCTCAGCTGTTGTACCAAAGGACAGTGGGGGACAGTGACCAGCCACGGCCAAGGAGGAGGGTCAGAGTTAGTACCCATGAACTTGGAATAAAAAAGATCCTAATCCTCCATAACTCCCATGAGCATAGAGGGCCTCCCCTCTGCCTCCAATGATCTGTTTACCATCATGTATTTCAACCTGTAAGTTGTTTTCTTTTTTAATTTTTTTCACTGTTAAAGACGTAAGCATTCCCATGGTCATATGCTAAGAACCACTGAACATGCATACTGAGTTATCACCTAGGAAACTCAGGCAGAAATATTAGAAATTTCCATCACTAAAGTCCTGAATGGCATGCCTCGCTGGAAACTTCAGTGAACAAACACAGAATTCCAAGATCAGGGACATATGTGATACAGCCTTCTTGCTGGGGCAGAGGCACCATGCAGTAAGATATAGCAAGAGCTGCAACTCCCAGCTGCAATCCCCTTTATAACCAGAGTCCATCCATTCACGTGGAGGCAGGCTCTTCCCACCATACCCTACCACTACAATAACACAAAACCACCACTGTTGTTCGGGGAGTTTAAATTTCTCACATGCAAATTTACCTTTAGTTTTCCATTTAATTACCCTAAATTTTTCCATGCAAGTATATATTGTACGTTGAACATATTTCCTGTCATGCCCTTCACCCCCTTCCTCTTTCTCTCCTTTGTTACCCTAGACAGTTCCATGTCTACTTCCGTTTTCTGTATGCATACATGATTTTATGTAGTGCATAAAATTTAGAAGCCACAAATTAAAGACAACATAAGACAAGTTTCCTTCTAAAACTGGCTTAATTCACTTATTATGATTATTTCCAGTTGTGTCTATCTTCCTTAAAACAGGGTGATATCATTCTCATATCTAGATTATAGCTGAAAACAATTATATCATGTATATACCACATCTTTTAAATCCATTTCTCTGTGGTTAAACATAGGTTGGTCCCATAACTTAGCTTCTGTGAACTGCCATGTGAATTTTGATGGACACTTTCCAAACTATAGCAAAAGACACGCAGACTGGTAAGAGCATCGGTGAATCGGACAAAACACTGTATCAAAGAGCACATGGCTTTGCTTTGCTTTGCTTGCTTTTTAATCCTCTGAAATCATCTTAACTCACCTGGTCTAATCTTACAGCTACCACCATTAGGAAGCAAGCCTCGTATTTTTTTTCCTGACACATGGAAAATGCAGAAAGCAGAATCCACCCCAGCACGTTGCTGAGACCAGACGTGTCCACACTAGGCATATGCCTGGAGCTGCCTGAATGCCTCAAGAACACTGCTTTGGAAACTCAGACTCTCTTCACTGACTGCTCCCATAGCAGCCTTCCAACCACCCAGCTCCCCAATAGACCCAGTCTTCAAAGGAAAGCTAAGTGGAGACAGCCTTGGGCCAGGTGGTCCAGGGGATATCAACAGACAAAATCACAGATGTGATGAAAATGGCACCAACTCCTCTTCACATCCATTATTCGGGCTTCCTGAAGACACCATGTTCTCTGTAGTTGCTCATAGTTTACACCTGTGTACAGCTCTACACTGCCTATGCTTTACCTCAACAGTTCACTTCCCAGAAACAACAAGTGCTGTTAACATGAGAAAAACCATCGGCAACTGTTACGCAGTGACAAATGTCACCATGCGCCTAGCCAGCACTCCTCCTGACTGTTAAAATCAACACCAACTGGGGAATGCTAAGCAACTACACAGCTGGGAACAGCTTAAAGACTGGGGCAGTAGATGCAGTAAGGCAGGTGGCTGAGAGAAGTCCTGGAACTGCAGAGTGGCATCAAACAGCAGCTCAGGGAATCTATGCAGAGTGCGGGCTAAGAGAAGGAAGAATACTGACCCTGCTTCAGCAACTGCACTGTGTACAACATGGGTGAACCAGATGCTCAAAGTATGGGAAATGAAGGGGGAGGCAACATTTCTTCCTGGGAGTTTCATGTCATCATCTATTTTGTTCCTCACTCTGTATTCATTTGGATGTTCACTTTGGCATAAATAGGGTATCAACAACCATCCTTTCTTAAGTAGCACAAATATATATGGCCAACTCAGTTCTTAAAAAAAAAAAATGAGTTCCTACAAACACTAACTTCACTGAAAGGTGACTTTCTCCACCTTTCTTATGTCTCATGCACATCAGGTAGAGTAAACTGTGCCCTCTCATTACTGCCCTAAGTTGGAAGCATCTATCTCCCTTCAGGGCAGAAGATGGTCAAGATGAGGGAGCAGATACAGTCCTCATGGGGCAGCGACCAAGTGGCTGGTCAGTATCTGAATCACTTCACACCCAGTAGGCTTTAGTCCCTCCTTTTCCTCTCCTCCTCTCTCAAGCCCTCTGAACTGACACATGGCCAGCCCTTCTGGAGTATTCCAAAGGAGTTCTATACCTCACTGTTAGCCATTCTTCCCCTGCACCGTCTGTCATTAACAAAACATCAGACAGGGGCCCCTCCCTCCTCACTGCTGCATCCTCACACAAGTGAGACACAAATCCACTGCCCAGCCAGGCACTGAAATGCATTTATCCCTAGAGTGACTTCCCCTTCTCGTCCTCATCTTCAGCATCACTGTTGTTTTTCTCCACTCTTGCAAACCATTATAGACACTTAGGTCCCTATCACTACAACATGACTTCAGTGATACTCATCGGCAGCTCAAGTCACCCGCCCACCCCACCGCCCTGCCATCCACTTGCCACATCATTGGAGACATTCCCTACCTTTCGCTGAGGCTTCTCCATAACTGTGCACCTGCAATCGGAAGTAAAATGTGAAACTTCAGCAAGATGTCACTCCCCGGGAGCATTGGCCAGCTTAGACACATCCCAAGCTTCTTTAAGCAGAACATTCACTGGCAAACCATACTGTCTATGTTTGCTACCATGACAGATGCGGGCGACAGTCTACAGACACTTGAGTAAGCAAGTGTCACAAAGGCAGGACACTCTAGAATACCATCCCTGTCTGTTACCATGACAGATGCAAGCAATAGCCTGCAAACACTTGAGTAAGTAAGTGTCACAAAGACAGGACACTCCAGAACCCATCCCTGCCCCCGGGTACTTTATTGACCAGTGGGGCACAAAATGAGCACTTAAGAAAAAAGTGCTGTCACTTTAAAGATACCCCACGGAAGGCCTCACCCTCTCTGGGGAGCAGAAAGGGGTTGGGATTGGGGATCGGTGGGGGGCAGGGGAGGAGGGGAGGGAGAGGGAACTGAGATTGACATGTAAAAGAAGCTTGTTTCTAATTTAAATAAAATTTTTTTTAAAAAAAAAGTGTTGTCAAAGAATCAGTATAAGACTTGACAAGAGGTGGTAACCATCAAACGTCAATAAGGGCAGAAAACATGACTTGCAAGTAGGAATAAGGGAAGTGTTATTGAAGGGGAAAGTGGCATGGTGTATTCTTCAGATACTATAAACTTAATATGTAAGCTTCAATGAAATCAACAGAAAAATGTTAATTGATGATAATGATGATGACGATAACAGAAAGAAGATAGATGATGAATAGATAGATAGATAGATAGATAGATAGATAGATAGATAGATAGATAGATAGATAGATGGATGATTTGTTTTTTTGTAACTCTAGGAACTATCTCTATTGGACCAAGTCTTGACAGTACACTCCCAGCTACCAGATTTAAGGAAGCTCAATAAAGAAACAACCATGAGACATTTTCTGCACTTTCCATCAAACCAAAGGTCAAAAGTATTACCCTGTGTGTTCTTGAATATCCCCTATCAAGTGAACGTCCCCTATCAAATTTTTCATAACATTTACTGCCAGGAAAAAGTTGCTTATGGCTTCCAATTCTTCTGGCAATTTGAATTATGCAATTAATCTGGTTTTCTTTGTTGCCTTGGTTGCATGAGCATAAGGACGAATCGTTTCTCCATCATGTTAGGAGACTGGACTTCTGCTCCTGTTAGGCCTCTGAAACAACTGTGTTTTCTGTACCTTCGAAAATAACTCAAAATTTTCTGGAGTTGAAAAGCATTTATATTATATCAACTTAGCCCTGGGTGCTAAGCAATACTTCAGATCAGCTAGAGTCAGATATGGATAGAAATATACAAGTCTACCCTCACCTCATGCTAGTCTAACTTACCTCTTCACTGTGTGTCTCAACAACTCTGGAGCCAACAGTAGAGAAAAGAGATATGAGCATAAGATGCTGGTCTTTTGTCAAGAATTGGAGAAATGATTATGATTGAGGGACAAGACTTTGAAATGGCTACCACCATGGAGCATAGTTCTGGTGGAGATTGCATAGAGTGAGGAATTTCTGACAAAGATGGGGTTCAAAGCACAGCATAATTGGCAAAGGGCTAAGGAAAGAAAGAGTAAATGAGCCGCTGATTCCACAAGCAGAGACCTGGAGTGTGAGGAGAGTGTACTGACTCTGAGACATCTCAGGTAGTGACTTGGCAGTGCTTCCAAGCCCTAAGCTCAGACAAGCGGCTACCACACGGACTACTGAATCCAGGCCTTCGATAAGCCAACTCAGAATAACAGTAAAGGAAGAGCATGGAGGATTAGAGACCATGAGCCCAATCTCAACTAGTTCTAATCTCAACACTCAAGAGACTGCTGGGTTGTGGCAGACAGACAGTGTGGATTTCACAGGAGGGAAGACAGAAAGACACAGTGGTTACAGAAATACCCCCACCCCCAACGTGGCTGTGAGCAGAGACAGGGACATCTACTTTCCTCACAGGGAGGGTCTAAAGGTCTTAAAGCCTGAGGTGGAGCTGACTGACCCTAATTAGCATGAGGGTAAAGGACAAAGTGGTCACAGGCAAAGTCTGAGGATGCAGAAGGAACTTAACATGCTGCAGAAGGCAGCCTCGGAGCCTGTGGGTGAGCAGTGCTGCCGGGGTGCACGAGAGAGATCAGTAAGGCAGGGGTACACACTTTCAAGTCTACTGTAGACTGAGGAGTCTGCTGCAGCTGGAGGCTGGGGTGACTGACAAACCAAAGGCCTGGGCACCTGCAGCTTTCACAAAGACAGACTAATTCCCACGATGGCATCTCTGCTCTCCTTCCTCCATCTGTTTGACACAAAGTGTCTAGGGTGTGTCAGAGAGAACGGTGGGGAGCAGAAAGGAGGTGGGGTGGGGTTTGCTTGCTTCTTCTCTGTGGTTACAGAGTTCCTGTCTCCTGAGATGAAAAACCTCCCCATCAGCTGTTCAGTGATGTGCACTCGGTTCATAGGGATGTGTGCTTAAAATGTGGGACATGTGGTAAAAATATATTTGGGGGAAGGGAACAGCTAAGCTCATAACCAGCAAAGTTCGTATCTTTGGCCAAGAGTTTAGAAAGTGGGCAGCTGAGAGAGGGAAAGAAGGAGAAGGTCCCAGAGAGCTCTGCTGAGCAAGGCTTCACTGACTGCTATTGTCTGCATCAGCAGGGGTATCTGAGAGTGACTGACAGTTCTGACCAGAACGACAAGGCTACCACAGCTGCTTCCAGACAGACCTTGCAACAAAGCCTACATGTCCCTGAGAGCAGGCTATTGCAGCCAGCACTGTTTGGGGTCTGGAAACCCTGCTGCCATCTCTAGCCAGCTATTCATGAAACTCAATGGGGTCTTTGTAAAGGAGGCCAAAGAAGGCCCTAGGGTCTCTCCAGCCAATGACTGGGGAGTTCTGGGAAAGCAGCAGAAGAAAAAAATGCTTTTTTCTTCTTCTTCTTTTTTCATGTATAGAAATTCTGTGTTCAGAACAACATCATTCAGTGAAAACCCTGAGAGAAAGATGGGTCTGTTGCAGAAGTGGCGGGATGGGGGGTGGTGAGGGCAGAGGCCGGCATGAATGCATCCCCATTAGAGGGGCTGGTACTTACAACTAGCCTGGGCCCAAAAAGACACCCAACATAGCCTGACCATCGAGAAAACAGAGCCCTAGACATCCTGCTGTGCCAGCTCAACTGGAAGACTGCCACTGAATGGCCTGCTCACTCGCCTTTTACCTGAACCAAATTCAAGCCTGTGCTGTAAGCATGGGTTCTCCTCTGTTACAGTATGAAGTGGTTCAGTCGTCAGAGCAGACTCAGCATCCTTGAATGCTGCTTCATGGAGAAAAGGGGACTTGACAGGTACCACCAGGTTAAGAATAGAGAAGATTAGGTCATCCAGGTGGGCACCAGTTCCAATCACAAGTGTTCTTTGTGGAGAGCATGGAAGGAGGTCTTACAGAAGCACAAGAGAAGTTGATGTGACCATGGAGATTGGGATGGTGATGATGTAGTTACAAGCCAGAAGGCAATAGCATCAACTCAAGTCAGGAAGAGGCCAGGAGGGGTCTGTCATTAGAGCCTCCAGGATGAATACAGACCTGCTGATGTGTTTTCTGAACTGGTAACTTCTGGAGCTATGAAAAAAGTATTGCCTGTTGATTTGAGCCACCAAGAGTGTGGGTGTAATCCATTACACAGTCATGGGAAATAATCTATTGTATGGCTTCCCCATAGCTAGGAATAGACATTAACTAAGAATTATTCTTTCTTTCTTTGCCACACTTTCTTTTTTTTGCACTACTTGGGACAAGCCTGTGCTTGTCGGGAAGCAGTGTACTACTGAGCTAGATCCCCTTTTTTATTTTAAGACAGGATCTCAATCAGCAGCCCTGTTGTGGCTCTGTACTTCCTCTCTAGCCCAGGCAGGCCTCAAACTTCTGATCCCCACTCCTTAGCCCCATGCTGCTGAAGTTACAGGCCTGCTTTGACAGCACCAACTTAAGAATTAAATTCTCCCAGCTAGTAGATGTCAACTCTACCTCCTGAATGTTTCCAAGGGCAGTTTTGCTGTGTCGAGGGTTTTCAAGGACTTGTTTGCAAATACATAAATTGTCCACTGTGTAACTACCAAAATGGCAGGTTAAACGGAAAACTGACGAGCTTGGTGGGTCTGGAGCACTACAGCTGGAGGACTCCAAACAGCCTGGGTTTCAATCCTGGCCCTGCACTTAGAAGTCAGGTCCTTCAGCCCGCCCTCCTCTCCATATTCGTCTGTCCTTTCTAACTTGTGCTTAAGTGATGAGCAAAGTGAACACACAACAGGAAATACTGAGGTGCTCAACTTCCTGGACAGCCAACTTGCTTTAAAGGCTGCTGAACACCCGTGCATGGCTCTGTCTTCTTGCATTCTGAGGGAAGAATGTGTCACAAAGCTCATCCAAGAAAACCAAACCCTCCTCTACGGGCTATAAATCAAGGCAGAATCACAGGGCTTGCCAGGGCTTAACCAACTCCTCCACAGATCCTGAGGTGCAGCTGGAATATAACAGCAAATGCTATTGGGGTTGAAAGTGAGGAAACTGGGCATCTCTTCTCTGAAAATTGGGGGAGGGTAGAAGAGGGAAGAAAAGGAAAGAGAAGGAGAAGTGTGTGTGTGTGTGTGTGTCTGTGTGTGTGTGTGTGTGTGTGTGTAAGAATGTTATTTAAATCTGTTGATTTGTGAAATACCTGAACTAGACTAAAATTTGTTTATCTTCCCAGAAAGGCTAGGTATGATGAAGTTACCACCATGCCTGAACACACTAAAACTTTTTTTTTTTTTTTTTTTTTGATAGGGTTTCTCTGTGTAGCTTTGGAGCCTATCCTGGCACTCGATCTGGAGACCAGGTTGGCCTCGAACTCACAGAGATCAGCCTGCCTCTGTCTCCCGAGTACTGGCTAAAACAATCTTTCTAAAAATTGTTTCTATGGTGGTTTGGTTTTAAAACTGGACAGACTTAAACATGAGCCAGCTTTGAAGTTGGACACGGAATACCACGCTGGTAAAGTCACAGAACCTTCACTCCGGTGCTCATGTATTTGCTTGAGAGATGGGGCCTCTCCTGTAATATAACCCCCATGATGGGGAATCTGGTTGTTCCTACGCACAGCAGGCCATGTAGACCCTAATCACAGCCTCCTCTTTGTGATTTTGATCAAATCGATCTTATTACATGTAGACTCATAGGGCTCATTATGTCTCGAGATTTTTGTACATTTACAAAAACTAGTTCAAACATTAGTGGAAGGGGCTTGGAGAAGGTTCACTCAGGTTTTAATATAGTTATATAGCTCCTAAAGACACCATTCCATCATTAAGTGATTCAAGCTCACTCTTTTAAATGCAAAGTTTACACTTGATTCTCTTCTCAACATCTTTAATTATTCAAAACTTTTATGCAAACTTCAGTGATTTTTAAGTTCATTGCTTTCCTTCACTGAAGTGAAAGAAAACTGTCCATAAACTCGTGCATTTTCCAGTGGCCCAGTGTCAGGTTGTAGGGTAGAATAAATATTTAACTGCTATTCTCACCACAGCCTACTTAAATATCACCCTGGTATGGGAAGTAGCTTGAAACTGAGGAGAGCCCAGCACACATGGCCCTTTTACCTGCTCTGACAAGAGACAGAATCATGAAATAAATCATGAGCTGGATTGTAGCTCAGTGGTACATCTGCCAAACATGCAAGGCCCTGGATTCAAACCCCAGCACTGAAGCGTGTGTGTGTGTGTGTGTGTGTGTGTGTGTGTGTGTGTGTGTGTGTGTGTGAAACCCAGACAATATGCTGACTCGTGTCTATAATCCTAGCACTCCGAAAGCTGAAACAAGGTCACTGAGAGTTCCAGTACAACCTGGTCACAGAGCAAGACCACATCCCAGAAACCCAGGGGAAGGACAGGGGGAAAGGGAAGTAAAGAAAATAATGCCTACATGACCCTCCCGCTCAAAGGATTAAAATTTCCACACATAGATTAGACATTTAGACTCTAGAAATAAAAAGCACAAAAATTAAGCCTGAGCACTCTTACCTCTTGTCCTAGACAAAACCATGTCCTTGATGATTTGCATGATAACGCGCCCAAGTATCATGACGGAAATGAGATGATAAACTCTCCATGGAGTCAATGCAAGGAACCTGTTACCAAAAGAAACAGACACATTACCATTTCAGTGTGAAGGATTTCATTTTTTGAAAATCTAAGTTGACTTTCACAGGAACAAGTCTAGTCTCTAATTTGGACAGAGGAGTCTTCTCTTGGGTCTTACTCATGACAACCCTGGGTGCTGCCAGTGGAGAAGGGCATGGCCTGAAACAGAGTCTGGAGAGCCAGGGCTATAGGATGCTCTACAAACATGGAGCAGCTGTGGGGGATGCCCTGTCTCTTAAGAGTGGCATTAGGAGGGATTGCCAAGATGGCTCATCATGTTAAGGCCCTTGCTGCATGCCTGATGATCTGAATCAGATCTCTGGAACTCCCGTGTTGAAAGGAAAAGGCCAACTTGCACAAGTTGCCTGACCCCTGTGTGCTCTGGCATGCCCTGCCCAAACACAAAATAAAGGTCATTGTTATCTGCTGTGTATGAGGACTAGAGTTTGGATTTCCAGCAGCCAGGTAGAAGCCAAGCAGATATGGTGGCTGCCAATATTCCCAGCACTCTGGCGACAGTAACAGGGAATCCCTGGTATAAACTGTTATGATAGACTAGCCAGAACTGCAAACTTTGGGTTCAGAAACAAACTCTGCCTCAATAAATATAGTAGAGAACAATTAAGACACCTGGCATCAACTTTGAACACTCTCTCTCTCTCTCTCTCTCTCTCTCTCTCTCTCTCCCTCCCTCCCTCTCTCTCTCCCTCTCTCTCTCCCTCTCCCTCTCTCAGGAATATCCATGCACACATTCACACACACGTGCAAAAAAAATGGCATTAAGAATCTAAATAGTTATCACGTCCTCTTTTAAGATCACTACCCTCTAGTCCACCTGCCCACCTCCTCCTCTCTGGAGAAAATTCCCATTTCATAAACAGTGCATAATACCTTCAAAACTCCATTTGGAGAAACCTACTAGGGAGAGGACTAGCCAAGACATCAGAAGGAGCTTTGACTCTTCCATGAGACTAGAGGACAAAGTCTGCTTATCACACGTTAATTGGTCAAGGTGATACTGATGTTAACCTGGATGTACTCACAGACCCCAAGAAAAGTTAAACAAATGTTTAATGGCAGGGCTCTATAAAGAAGAGCTAGGTGAGGTGTTGCACGTCTTTAATCCCAGCACTCAAGAGGCAAAGGTAGGAGTCTCTGTGTGTGTTTGAAGCCAGTATAGTCTACATAATGAGTTCCAAGACAACCAGGACTACAGAGAGAGACCCTGACCCACAAAACCAAAGAGAGGGAGGGAGGAAGAGGAAGAAGAGCATACATGTGTACTGTTTTCTGTGAACTGTATAACCAAACACAGACTACGCTAGCAAAGGCCATCAAAAAGCACCGAGAAGGAGTCCTACACCTAATAAAAAGGAGAAAATGAGCTGAGTACCAGCATTCATCCCTGTCATGTGACCGGCTAAGTCATGATCCAGCTGCCTGGCCTTACTTAGTGATAGGACTGTGTCTCCCTAAACCCTGAGCCCAAATAAATCCTTCCTTCTCTAAATTGCTTTCATCTGGCATTTTGAAGATAGAGTTTTTGTCTCTATGTCACAGGCTATAGAGAGAAAGCACAAGGTATAGAGCAGGAAAATAAAATGCTAAGTGATTTCTGAGGATGAGCTGGGCTAGGAAGGAAATATTTAACCAAGCTACCTTTCAGAATGCTATGCAAGACTCTATGTAAGACTTTAGGTTACATTGTAAGTAAAGCCCTCCATCAGAAATGGACACACAACCCATCTTCTATTCAGGTTCTAATGCTAAGTGCCTATGTGACTGGGGAAACGAGCAGGTAGGCAAGGTCAGTGCTTCTAAGTTAGTGTTCTGCCACTGTCTTTGGGTTTCTATTGCTGTGATAAAGCACCATGAATCAAAGCAACTTGGAGAGGAGAGGGGTCATGTTGCTTACACTTCCACATCACAGTCCGTCACCAAAAGAAGTCAGGGTAAGCATTCAAGGCAAGAACCTAGAGCAGGAGCTGATGCAGAGGCCATGGAGGGACACTGTTTACTGACTTGCTCCCCTTAACTCACTCAGCCAGGACCACCAGCCCAGAGACGGCACCTCCCACAATGGGCTGGGACTTCCTCCATCAATTACTAATTTAAAAACTGCCAACAGTCTTGCCTACACTTAGATCATATGGAAGATCATTTTCTCAACTGAGGTTCCCTCTTCCAAGATGACTATAGCTGGTGTCAAGTTGACATAAAACTATCCAGGACAGGGCCACAACATTATCTTTTTTGCCTTTCATATTTGTTTGAACACAGACTGTGTTTTGATGTCTGTTTTCTTCTAAGCTGTCTCTTTAGCCTGAGTTTATAATAAACCCTTGCCATTGTCCTTGTGCTGGATTCTTACAGATTTCTTCAAATCAAACTGAAGTGGCAGCTTTCCAGATTTTTACTAGTAATCCACCATAAGAAAATTTTTCCTTTAAAATGTTTTATCCTTGTACTGTACATGGCACTATACATTTTCATATGCATATATTCTGGACTCTGAACGAGAGATGTATTTACAATAAAATATTTCTCCAGGAAACCCACATTTCAGGAGGTAATCTATGTCCTGACCTCCTGTCCGACTTCAGAGGCTCTCCATCTGTTCCCTTCACCCACTTGACCTGACTCAGATGCACTAGTGAGTTGTAACTCACAAGTCAAGTATGTCAGTGGAACTGCCTCTGCAGAGTGAGGCAGAGCCCTAGGAGACAATACAAGCTCACTCGAATTTAAACATCTTCAGAGCCAGCCAGAGAGACAGTTAAGTATCTTATTGAATAGAAAGAAACAAAGACTTAGCTGAAACTCTGGAGGCCACTACTTGTTCTCCTGTGGGAATTCAACTTTCAGGAATTAAAAAAAAAAAATCAGGTAATGACAGAACTTTAACCCACAGACCTCCTTTGGTGAGGGCTGCCATAACAACACAAAAAACACTCTAGAAGTCTATTCTGTGACCTGGGCAAAGGCCCAGCTGGCATCTCAGCCAAGGGTCTTGTTGGTCATTAAGAATCCATGGTCAGTTGAGAAGGCAGCATCAACAATTGCTTGGAAAAGTGATGCCAAATGTGTGAGACTGCTTAACCGTCTCCTTGGTAGGTTATTGCGTGTTAATCTAAAAGATGAAATATAAGTGAGAATATTTAAGGTAAATAAATAGACATAAAAATCTGTGCATATTCAGTATCTTAATTATGCATCATATTTAATACAACTCCCCTCTCCATACTTTAAAATCCATAGTTCTATAATTTATACTTAGGATTTGGAATAAAAAATCTTAGAAACACTAATGCATTTAATTTATTCATTTTAAAGTAATTACCTAATATTATAGAGAGTTTTTAATTAGACAATTTGGGTCATTTGAAAAGAAAAATATCACTTTAGTGAATTTCAAGCATGTACAAAACGAGAGGCCAGAGTTTACTAACCCAGCTTCAGCAATTCATCAATTTCCCAGGCACAATCACATCTCCTCCATGTCCCCACTCCATGTCCCCACCTCGTGCCCCACCCTTTAACTTGAAGTAAATCCCAAACAAGTAATTTAATCTGAAAATGCTGCCATTTATCCTCCCAAAAGCTCCTTTTTAACTGAAATATCACTGTTATGTATAAAGCTTTGTTGTGTATGTATCTGTATCTATGTGTATATTCTCATGTATGTGTCCTGCACATATCTGTATGTAGCAGGGAGCAGGGCAGAGTTTGGCATCAAAATCTACTTCAGTGGCTCTCCACCTTAGTTCTGAGGACAGGGTCTCTCACAGTCAAGTGAGAGTCAAGTGTTAAGATGAGCATGGGCCAGCAAAATGATCTTTGTAGGTGAGGCAGCAAACTACAGAGTGACAGTAGTTTAAACGTCTTCAGAGCCAGCCAGAGAGCCATTTCAGTATCTGCCTGAATACAAAGACACACTGACTTAACCGGAGCTCTGAAGTTCACAGACTCATCAGACACCATTCTGGCCAGACAGCCCCTCCTTTCTCTGCTTCCTGAGCACTGGAATTACAGGTACAAGCCACTGGCACGACCTGTACTTTACCAACTGAGCAGTCTTTGCATCACTTTGCTTTAATACTTTAATTTGTATCTGTGGCTATTGAGTGTATGGTGTATGTGTGAATATACACATGTCAATTTTGGAGGCCAGAAGGCAACTAAACGGAGTCAGTTCTCTCTTCCAACTTTACATGGATCAAACTCAGGTCACCAGGCTTTTGGGGTGAGCGCCTTACCAGCCAAACCATTGTGCTGCCTGCCTCCCCCAACCCCTTACCTTAATTTCCAGTGCCAGAATATATCTTGTCAATGTTCATATTTGCAGACTCATGGAAAGAGAAAGGCAGACAGACAGACAGAAGAGCCAACAATGTGAGAGACTGAAACTGGCATCTGTGGTCATGTTCCTCCTTCACACTAATTCTGTTGCCACAGCTCTTAACTATGGCTGATTCTGTGGAAGAGACAGGCTCATTTGCTCTGCCAAGTCTCCCAGATTCTGGGAACTACTTGCTGAATGCTTGTGGTATAGTTTAATATTTTCCTGCAGCCCATGAGCAGCTTAATAGCTGGCAGTTGGATCTAGGGCTCTGTCGGGTTTGGATCTTTCTCTTTCCTGGAAAGCTTAAGGTGTGTGGTGGTGTGCACAGGGACTCTGGAGAGGTGACAACCCTTCATTCCTGCTGGGTCTCAACTCTAAAGAGTTTTGGGGTTTTTGTTTCTTCTTGATAGTTTTCCAAGTCAGGGTTTCTCTGTGTAGTTCTGGCCATCTTGGAACTTGGATGTTTTTAATTCCGTGGAGGATGAAGCACCTAATGAAGGCAGGACAAATGCTCTTTATTCACTAGCTTTCTTCAATGCATCACCCTCAAAGGTGACAGAGCTGATTTCCTTCTTCTTGCCCAGTGTTAGTAAACCCACAGGATTGAGCACACATGGGATATGCTTCAATCCACCATAGCAATATCCTTACTGATGCTTTAGCTCTCCCTTCATGGCTAGTAGCTCTCGACTCCCTGTGAGGCAACCTTTATTATAATAAGGTTATTATTATATTTATTTATTATATATTTATTACAATGTCTTTGACAATAATACTAAATACACATTAAAAATGTTAGATGCTATGTTCAAAGAACTACAACTCAGCTTTTTAATAAACCAGTCATCTCCCCCATCCCCGAGAGTCTCCTGAAGATATTGGCTAGCGTGTGCCACATTCATAAACAAGATGGAAGGTAGCCAGTCTGCCTTCTCAATAGTCACACTTATAGGCCCGAACTAGTGCTACTGCCAACAGTTCCTCAGGGAAGGGTGGGGCCTAATGAGCCCCACCCCATACAGGATGCATTGTGGGAGGGCCCAGTCTTGTGCAAGACCTGTGTGGGTAACTGAAGCTGGTGTGTGTTCATCGTGATCATGACAGCCATGGTATCTCGTAGAACTCATATTGCCCCCATTTGGCCCTTTGTTCTCTCTGTCCCCTCTTCCATGATGTCCCACATTGACCAGTGAATCTCTAGTGTAGACAGAAGCTTCTCTGACCAAGACTGGGAGGGGGAGGAGTCATCTTCTTCAGTAGTATGGTTCACGGTGAGTTCTCCATGCTCCAGTAAACTCCCTGCCCGTGTCCATACAAGCAACTCCACTAAAACAGTGCAAAAATAAGATCATGAAAGCAGGAAAAAGGGGTTAGCTGGAGACGAAGGAGTAAGCAAGAGTCTGGTGCGGGGAGAGCAATGTGGGGGGCAAAGGAATTTTTAAAATTAAATTGAAAGCAAAGAAAAATGAGTGGGTTTATGAATAAAAAATTAGTTGTTTATTCCTTGACAGTTTCATACATCTATATAAAGAACCTTAGTTGTTTCCACGCCTATTACCATCCTCCATCACCCTCCTCTTCTGCAAAAGCACTCTTTTGTCCCATACAGTCCCCTGCTGCAAGTGTGTGCGTGTGTGCGTATGTGTGTGTGTGTGTGTGTGTGTGTGTGAGAGAGAGAGAGAGAGAGAGACAGAGACAGAGACAGAGACAGAGACCCAGTGAATTTTATTAGCTTGCTTGCATGAGTATGACTGACAGGTTATTTATCGGAGCGTGGAAAAAAAATCACACACACACACACACACACACACACACACACACACCAGCGACCACTAACTGCCAACAGAGAGGGATAATGCCTCTTGATTGACAGGTCCAACCTTGTGTGTGTTATGTCAATAACCACATCTTCTGTGAGCCCAATATCCATGTCACATCCAGAAGCCATTATTGTACTGTCCACCAAAATCATATTTTAATATAAAAGTAGTTGAACCAATTTTCTTTCAGTTCATGTATATTGCTTGCATGAAATAGTACCACGCATATATATGGTACTTTGTATCCCTGCTCCCAGTTTCCCCACACTTATCCTCAAGCCCCTTCCACTTTCATTTCCGTGTCCTTTCCTTTTCTTCTTAGATTTCGAATAGGAGGGAAAACATGCTAATCTTTCTGGGGTTGTTTTGTTTAATGTGATAATCTCCATTTACCAATGACTTTCCTAGGAACAGCATGATTTTGTTCTTAACAGGTGTGTGTGTGTGTGTGTGTGTGTGTGTGTGTGTGTGTGTGTGTGTGTGTGCTCATTGTGACATTGTTTTTAACCATTTATCCAAGGAGCACTTCGGCTGTCTTTACTGTTGTAAACAATTTTATGATGAATGTGGGTGTGCAGCCATCTCTATGATATGCTGTTGATTCCTTCAGATAAATAGCCACAAGTGAGACAGCTGAATCCTGTGCTGTGAACCAAAAAATCTCCTACTAATCTTTACATAGAAATGGACATCAAAATAATTCTCCCTATCATCTGTGACTGGGTGATCCTACCACCAAGGCTATGTCATACCCTCTGAAAAATATGGTCACTGTCATGGCACCATTAAGGTGGAAGGAGCCTTCACGCCATCAGTCCATGATTCCCTTCAGGTGGACTCATGTACCTCTACTTAATACATCTCACCAATAGGACCAACACCCCTGCTTCACCCAACTTCCTGCAGTGTGTTAACAAGGCTGCTCTCACGCTGCTACGCAGGTGTCAGCCACTAGGCTAGCAGTGGGAGTTACGTCGAAGGCTGGTCTGCCCGACTCATACGGGAAAGCATGGAGGTAAATATCCATGTTGGAACAAAAGAACCACTGAGCCCTAGGCTCAGAAAAGAGAGCCCCTAACTGCATAAGAAACAGAAAGTTCCAGGGCAATGATGGTTTTAAAACTTTGTCTTCCAAAAAAAGTCAACTTCAGCCAGGTGAGGAGGACGGGCCTCTTCCAGGTTGAAGAAATTAAATGTACATGAGAGCAGGTGGTACCTAAGAGTCAGGAGGTGTGCCCTAAGTGCTTGACCCTCCACCCTCTGGTGAAGGTGTGTCCTCTGAAGCCAAGTTCTGCATGAATAAAGTAGCTGATGTGCAATGGACAGGGCTCTGTTCCAGGAGTTTCACAGTCACTTGCTTCATCCTTAAAACCAACCATGAGGAAGGTACGATCATTATCCCCATTACACAGATGAGCAAAGAGAGGTCAGAAACTTGCCTAAGGCTCCAAGACAAGGTGAGGTGGCACTGAGACGTGAACACAGATTGC
Source organism: Cricetulus griseus (assembly GCF_003668045.3). NCBI lineage: Eukaryota > Metazoa > Chordata > Mammalia > Rodentia > Cricetidae > Cricetulus > Cricetulus griseus. The sequence continues at coordinate 356,677,501 of NC_048595.1, read as the reverse complement.
TGGCCGTAAGCCAGCCTCACCACTGTGCCAACCACCTGTCAGATAGATGGTTTCCGCCACTTCATGTGCCCCTTACCTTGTGAAAAGGGCTAGAAGCACTCTCAGCTGTTAATCAGCTTCCTTTTTAACTACAAACTTTACTTTTCAGAACAGTTTACAAAAAAATTGAGCAGGGGGCACCGAGAGCTCCCATAGGCACCCTCTCCCCTGAATACCGTGCCCCGTTTAGACATCTTGCATTTCAGATGTGGCCCATAGTTACAGTGTCTGAACCATTCTCAATATGACACAGCATAAACCAATAGAAACGCCTTAATTTAAGTTATAAGAGCTACTTGGTGGTAGGGGAGGAGGGGAGGGAGAGGGAACTGGGATTGCCATGTAAAACAATCTTGTTTCTAATTCATATTAAAAAAAATCTGTTTAAAAAAAAAGAGCTAGTTGGGAACAAGCCTAAGCTAAGGCCAAGCTTCCATAATTAATAATAAGTTTCCATGTCATTATTTGGGGGCTGGAGGGCCAAAGAAAGTCTGACAAGAAGACCTACTATTAGCTAACATCAATATTTGTATGTTGGACTTGGGTGAACATATATTTTTCAACTCATTTCAGAACAGCCTTTTTTTTTTTTTTAACAGTTCTATCAGCAAGCTGCCTGTGTTGGATTTATAGACAAATAGAATCCTTTCAGATGATTTTTGGAACTAAATATAATAAGTCTGTTCTTGTTTGACACAGACCATCATTCACACTGACAGACCTTGATTGCGACATCCATCACATCTGTTTCCTCATCTGCACAGGACACCTGCATATTTAATATCTGCATATCAGCAGCCCTTATTCACATTGTTGATCACAGGTGTTGATTATTACTCAGGTCCTGCCACTCCCCAATAGCAGAGTGACCCACATTTAGTAGCCTGCACTTCCTGAGTCCAGCAGGCCATCAGCTTGCCACTGAACTGTTTTCCCCATCACTCCATCATAAGAGACTTCCATAAACACCTTGCTTGGAGATCTACTGCATCCTGTGGTGTCTATGAGTCACCTAACTGCCTACCATAGGGAAGTACCATGAAATAGTCTTCAACAATCCTCTGCAGAAGAATTCATTGCCATCAGAACCTCCCAAGGATGTCATGGGACAAAGCCTGAGCAATACCCAAATGACTTCACTGATACACTCAGTCACATAGTTCCCAGAAGCATGTTGTGACCCCCTAGTCCATGGTGTCTGGGGACTCTAGAACGATGCTGAACAGCTATTCCAGGATGGACTGGGGTCAAAACACAGGATGCTTCGTAGGAGAAGGTTTCAGCTATATGCAGTGCAGAGGAAGGCTCTGTGGCCAGCCATACACCATCCTCACTCAGGACCTTCATAATAATCAAGGTCCAATGTGAACTGAAAACAATGGCACTCCTTAGGGCTGACCCCCAACCCAGCTTACTGTCACTACAACCAACAAAAGGGAGATCCATAACCTACTGTGGTATACACTCCAAGACAACTCAGGGGCCTGGACCTATGGAAGACAGGAAGCATCTGCCCTGTCGTTGTGCCCATGCGCACCACTGACCTCTGGAAGGAGGACTGCTGCTGCCTGTCTGTGGAGCACAGTCCCTTGTGTTCACACCTCCTCGAAGGACACCAGCCACAATGGAACACAAGCTTCCCTCAGGGGGTTAGGGAAGGCCAGAGACCAAGTGGCAGGACATAAGCCTTACCCTCACTGGATGTCCAATCAAGTCTTTTCTCCTTAAAGCAATTCTAGTCCTTTCCCAAAGGCTTTCAGCCCTCATATCTTTGTAGTTTAGCTTAGGGACCTAGAAACAAGAACATCGAAAAAGACCATTCCCACCAATCCTTAAAAATCCAGCAACCAGGCTGGGGGTGGTGGCACACGCCTTTAATCCCAGCACTCGAGAGACAGAGGAAGGCGGATCCCTGTGAATTCAAGACCAGCCTGGTCTACAAGAGCTAGTTCCAGGACAGCCTCCAAAGCCACAGAGAAACCCTGTCTCGAAAAACAAAACAAAAACAACACCAAAAAAAATATCCAGCAACCAGGAGCATATGTCAAAGAACTTCCTGCAGCCAATTAATTACTATAACTAAAAGTCTACCATACCTGTCTTTATTAAAATGTATATTTTGTTTACTAAAGGAATTCCATATTCTTTCAGCTGACATGGAATATTACTGTTATCTGACTGGATATTCCGTTTTGGACACAAAGGCAAATATGTATGGCAATTACAATGAACACATGTATATCTCAGGCAAACATTACATAAGGAAAGTAGACACATATGAAATACAGAGTTATTCATGTGTTACAGCCCATTGGTCTCATAGAGACATGCTGTGTGGACAGTTCCATCAGCTGTGATCTACTTCTCCAGCTCAGCGTGACGACGGCTTTAAGAGCATACCACACCACCCAGGGGACCCATCTCACGATCACCACCCACGGGTGACTTCCAGCCATGCTTGTCTAACATCATTTCTGATTCATTTTTATATTTGCTTTATTCTGTCACCCTCTTTTAAGACAGGGTTGGTGACCCTGAACTTTTGATCCTCCTGCCTCCACCTCCCCAGTACTGGGGTTTAGGTGTCATCACCCTGCTTAGCTTATTTAGTGCTGGAGAAGGACACCACGGTTCACACATGCCAAGCAAGTACCCTCCTGGCATCCGTATCTCCAGCCCACTTTTTTACTTTTTTGTCCTCACTTCTGTTGCACTCCCAGAATCACTAACATCATTTTGAATTTAAATCGGTTTCCATGTAACCGACAGTCTCTTCCCACTGCCATCATTGGTACAGTTCAATGTCCCTGGGTCATTTAAAGAATTGAGACCCACAATTTTTGCACCTAAGGCTCAGAGAACATTCCAGAAGAGGGAACATAAAGATAGCAAGAGCCAAAGCAATAGGCAGTCTGAAGTGAGATTGTGTCTCCTAGAAATAACTGAGAAGCTACCTGTGAAGTCTCACCAACATGGCTACCAAACATAAGCTGAACAAGGAGAACAATAACCCTGCTAATATGGAAGGGGGAAAGGTCACAAGACCTCAAACCTACAAAAAGAGCTACAGGCAACTAAGGGATTCTATGAGTAGGAGAACTAGTCTTCCCCAGGAAAGGGCCCACCAATTAGTTATCCCATACTAAGTGGTCATAGCTGAAAGACTGTGTGTGTGTGTGTGTGTGTGTGTGTGTGTGTGTGTGTGTGTGTGTGTGTGTGTGTGTGTAAAACATTACATACATTGAACAGATTGTATTTTTATATTTAGGAATATACACATATCAAATGTATTTTATATAAAGTATATACTTATATAGAAGCAATGTGTTTGACAGAAAGCAAGAACAGGTACAGGGGAGGGTTTAGAGGGATAAAAGGGGAAGGAAAAATGGTGTGATGATAGTATAATCTCAAAAATATAAAAACAAGGAGACCCAACCCTCATGCTTGGAGACCAAAAAAATATAAGGAAAACAGGGAAAGATGGCAAGAAAGAGTCAAAGACTGCAAAGACAACACTTTCCTCGTGGTAAATAAAGGGCCTGGGTAAAGCCGAGTATTTCCATTGCAGGGAGAAAATCCTCTCCCCTGGTGTAAGCTTTAGGTAAGCAAAAGTAGTCTGCACTTGATGCTCACAGGCCACAGAGAGCTGAGGCACTGGCTTCTCAGATGCTCGACAGGGAATGACAGCCCAGGGGTCTGACTTGCTGCGCATGGATCATCAGACCCCAGCCCAGACAGCAGCCCAATCGCCCCTTCATTGATGTCTAAAGCATTTCATTCCCGTGGGTTCTGGGTGTGGCTGCAGAGGCTAGGAATAAAGTCAAAGCCAAAAGATCAGGCTGGCCAGAGAGTGCAGACAGGCCTCCAGCCATGTGGACAGCTTAGATGATGAAAAAGATAAGCTCCAGACCAAACCCCCTGTGAACACCACTGAGTGGTTAAGTACAAAAACGTTCCTCAGTTAGTTCTGTGTCCCTTTGACAACAAAAACTTGCAGGACTTCCACAACTCCATGATGGGTTTTACAAAGCCAAATTATGTGGCTTCATTGAACAAATTTCTCACGGGGCCAAGAGAAGGATCACCACGCACAGAAAGGGGGCCAGGGTACTTTTTTAAAATAATGAATGGAAAGGGCAGGCCCAGCACTACCCCTGAGTAAACACTTGACCTCTGTTACCCCACTTTGTACCAGGAGGTGAACAGCGTCAAGAGCTAACAGAAAGGTCTGTAAGTAACCACTGGACTCCTTCATGGCGCTGCCAAGCAGAAACAGCAAAGCAGCAATAGCTCTGAATCTTTTCCAAACCAGGGGTCTAAAGCAGCGCTTTGTTTCCCTTCGCTACAGGCATGGAACTACAGACTGGGCCCAGACCCAGTCTTCAGTCTGTGCCAGCTTTATCTATGGCTATCTGCAGTAGTGCTGATCATAAAGAGAAGGATGACAGGGTTGGTCAGTGGTAGGGAAATGCATGACGCTTTGAGTTCAATTTCAAGTACCATAAGGAAAGGAAGTAGTGGGGGAGGGAGGGACAGAGAGGTGGAGGGAAGGAAGGGGAGGGGAGAAGCAGGAAAGGCTCAGAGACCTCAAGACTTACCAAACACCATCCCACCAGAAAATGATGATTTTACCAACTGTTAGGCAACGTACCCATTAATATCAGAAAACCCAAGTCTTCTGTATTAATTTTGCAAAATTAGTGACTGAAAACACCACATGAAATTAAATTACATGCCATTGGAGGAGAATAAAAGGTGGTGGGGAGAGGGCTCAGTGGTTAAGAGCACTTTCTGATCTTCCAGAGAACCCAGGTTTGATTCCAAGAACCCACGTTAGGTGGCTCACAACCGTCTATTACTCAGCTCCAGAAGATCTGATGCCTCTGGCCTCCTGGGGAATTTGTATTAATATGCATATACCCACATGTAGACATACACACCTACACATAATCAAATCTACATTAATATGTATATACCCACAAGTAGACATACACACCCACACATAATGAAAAATAACAAAAACAAATCTGTAAAGCCAGGTGTGGTGGCACACACCTTTAATCCCAGCACTTGGGAGGCAGAGTCTGGGGGATTGCCAAGGTCAAGGCCAGCCTGGTCTACAGAGTGAGTCCCAGGACAGCCAGGGCTACACAGAGAAACTCTCTTGGGGGGGGGGGCAGGGGTGAGAGAGACGCCAAATAAATTTAGTACTCTAAATTATAACTTAAATTTGATTTTTAGGTTTACTTAAAACCTATATGGGGTGGAGTTTCGTGGTGTTTGCCTAGCATGCTTGAGACCCGAGCTTTGATCTCTAGCACCGTAAAATGTGAGTACTGGTCAGGTGGGAGGGATATACTTCTTTAAAACAATAAAAATGTATATCTTAAATGATTTGCAGAAAGATTAATCACTGAGCAGAGTGAGATAAGGTAAATCTTTGGGGGGGACAGGTATGTGTGTCCACTTGCTATGTGTAGTCCAGCCATCAACATAGGTGTCTTCCTCAATTTCCTTTCATCTTGTTTTTAGGGTATCTCACTGAACCTGGAGATCACCACTTTGGCTAATCTGGTTAGCCAGAGAGTACCAAAGATCTGCTGGTCTCCCGGTCCTGGGATTTCCAAGTACTCACTGCTCCACCAGACTTTTCCTGTGGGTGCTAGGGATCCAAACTCAGGTCCCCAGCCAAGGACTTGACCAACTGGGCCATCTCTCCAGGCCCAAGTCATATTTCTAATTACAAATCACAGATTGAGACTCTGATAACTTTATTTTCTTGAGAAGCTATCCTTATGCAATGACCAAAAGAGTGAATGAGAGGAGAAATGGGGGTGGTGGTGAGGAGGATTGTCCTCCAGGAAGATGAGGGATTCAGGAGACCTCAGGAAGCAAGAAATGCCGGGCAGCAGCGGCAATCTCTGGGAAGCTGCTGCAGAGAGGAGGGCGCGGGCTCACTGTGGTGACACAGGCTGTGGCAACCCAGTGAGCTCAGGGAATGTGCCCAGTCAGCAGGGCACACTGGTGCAGGAAGACAGGACAACAGGGAGGCACAGCAGGCAGCCTGCGTTCTGTTTGCACACTTCAGCCCAGGAAGGGAGCAGCCAGGGCATGGCTGGTGTAGACTCATTGTGGCCATCAGAGACCAAAATACTGCCCTGGCATACCACCTCCCACTCTAACCATGCGAAAAGGTCCCAGGAAAGCCAAGTCAGATGGAGCTCTGGGTAGTGTAGTGGGCTCCTTCCTTCAAGTGCTGTAAGTTTAGCTGGGTATCAGCCAGCACATCTTACTGGTGCCTTGTATGTGACCTGATCAAGACAAAGGAAAGGAAGTCCCTAAGGTGGGAAGTAAGATACTCTGCAACCTGCTCTAGCTGGAATACTAGAAAATTCAATCCTAACCAGCAGAATCAGTCAATGGAGGCGCTAAAAGGAGGAAAAGTGTCAATCAAAACCACACACTGTCATGGAGTAGGGTAAGGTTAAGAGGGACTAACCAGCAGAATTAAGAGGGATGGAAATCGAAAAGAAAAGAAACAAACATCTGGCAGGGAAGACAGGTGCCTCAGTGGTTTAGAGTTCTGGCTGCTCTACAAGAGGACCGTAGTTCAGTGTCAGTGCCCACTTGGGTAGCTCACAAGAATCTTAACTATAGCTCCAGGAGATCTGATACCTTCCCTCTGCTAGCCTTCCTGAGCACTTGTAGGCATTGAAACGGATTAGAGAATACTTAGCCAATTGACTGGGCTCACCTCGTGCACAAACGTCAAGGAGGTAATGTGCCTGCACAGCACAGTCCCAGCAGCCAGAGGCCAGTTCGTCTCAGAAGCAAGCACACCATCTTCCCAACACTCCTCGTGTTTAAATGGAGTCCCTAATGATACAATCCTTCCTCAAACTGCATTGCTATCATTGGAATCACCTGAAGATCCTGATAAGTCCAGATGCCTGGGTACCACCCTGGGTCAGGTGGATTGGAACAGAGGGGACAGGTGACACATGAGGTCTACCTGTGAGTGTGAGGACTAGCAGGCTCCTCTGGGTTCCTCCACTCAAACCTTGTCCGATATGTACCTGACCAAACATCAAATGCAGCTCTGGGACATCTTCCTTTTTAAGTCCCTAAAAGAGCAGACTGGCTTCTCAGGTCCATTCTGGCTCCTGCAGCAGAATACCATTGCTTAAGTGGTTCATAGATAACAGAGCTTTACTTCCTGGGGTTCTGGAATGTGGGCTCCTGGTAACCCATTTTAGGAAACTGAAGCTTGATCAGATCCTAATAACCCACTGTCAAGGTCATGACCATGTAGAGACTGACCTCTGTTAATGGCCTTCCTTGCCAAGTATGTAGAAGCAACACTCAGGTTTCATATGGCCCAAACCCTCCTTCCCAATCTGGTACCACAATTCTCACTTCCAGAACTCACTCTGAGGATTTTCTATCTACTGAGTCCTGGCTGTTGAACTTAATGGGTAGGGCTTTAAAATAGATTTGTTTTTCAGAGTTTGGGAATTTAGAAGTCTAAGATCAAGTCTAAGAACAAACTTGGTTTGTTCTACAGCCTCTCTCTTGGCTTGCAGACACATGCTTTCTTATGGTATCCTTATAGGGTCTTTGCTCACACTCCTTGGATCATCTTAGTGATGATCCACCCATATGACCTAATTTAAACTTATTAATCTCCCTAAAATTCCTATCTCTAAATACATAGTTAGCCACATCCCCCAGGTGTGCTGTGAGTTGGGACTCCAGTGTCTGCAGTTTGAAAGGATATGGTTCAGTTCACAACACCAACAAACCTTAGGACATTCAACAACTTGCTCCAAGAACTGCTTCAATTCCAAAGTATTAATTAGCCCTGGATGATCAGTGTCACTCATTGTACTGAGGGGCAACCATTCTATTAGGCTGTTATCATGAAAACAAGGCTAGATGATCTGAACAAGGCACAGGAAACAAGAAGGGTCTACTTGAGACCAGAGGCCATAATGTTCTAGTTAATACATGTCCTGGCCTACTTAGGGTAAGACAATAAGTTCTGTGTCATCCTACTCAGGATCCAAAGAGAAAATATATGGAACAGTAAACTCCTGTCATCTAGAAGACCACTTATTTGAAGGCCACAATCAAGTGTCCTTTACTAGTGTAGTAAATGTACAGTTCTCAGCAGAACTGGCCTGGCCACACTGCTTATGTGTCTAAGGTCACAATACCCTTGGGTGTATGAGGAACTGTGTTCACAGAGAGCCTTTAGGATCAGGAACATATTGGCAGCTGCTGTGGAAAACATCCCACCCCCCCCCATTCCATAACAAAACCTTCAAGAAACCATACATCAAAACCGGATGTGGACACTTGTCATCAAAAAGCAGAATACAGTGTCATGATGGCCCTCTTGGGTCTCAATCTTCCCTGGCAAGGCAGCCTTGGGATAAGGAATTCAAAACTGAAGCTAAGCCCTGTTGGAGCAGCTGTCCCAACCAACACAAGGTGAGAGTAATGTCTAAAAACAACACAAAAGGAGTCACAGCACAGCCAGTGGACACCCTCTCAGTTGCTGGGATGCAGGAGAAGAACCATGGTGCTCCATTTCACTGCACTCAGACAGAACACTACTGGCCACTCTTAACAGAGGCACGCATTGATCACTAATAACTGCATATCAGGAACAGCCACTTGATGCCAATGGCCACATTACAGTTGGTGTTTGACTGGCAGGCCTGTCTCAAGGCCAGAGACTGTTACCTCATCCCAGGAAGGAAAATATTTTATTGTTCTTTCCTGTGGGCCAAATTAAAAGACGAGCAATGTACACTTGTGTGACAGTGTCCTTGTGGAACATAGCACCATCCACTATGAATGCATGTGATTAAAAAACATTTTAAAAACAGGAAAACATTTACATTTTTTAATTTAAAAAAAGAGTCTGGGTGGTAGTACAGTATGCTTTTAATCCTAGTATTTAGGAGGCAGAAGCAGGCAGATCTCTGTGAGTTCAAGGCCAGCCTGGTCTACAGAGTAAGTTTCCAGGACAGCCAGGGCTACACAAAAGAAACCCTTTCTTGAAAAGCCAGAAAGAGAGAGGGAGACGGGGAGGGAGAGGGAGAGGGGGAAGGAGAGGGGGAGGGAGAGGGAGAGGGAGAGGGAGAGGGAGAGAGAGAGAGAGAGAGAGATGAGAGAGAGAGAGATGAGAGAGATGAGAGAGACAGAGACAGACAGACAGAGAGAGAGAGAGAGAGAGAGAGAGAGAGAGAGAGAGAGAGAGAAGGTGAACAGAAAACTGCAAGGAAGAATGGGAAAAAAATGACAACTCTGACAGCTACCTCCTGAACCTCAGACCTCTAATTTTCATAGACTATTTCTGGATCATTGCACTTTAAGAGTAACCTGGGGTAAGAATGAATCTCTTCCAACTGTTGATACCTCTCAAGGTTCTTGGGGCCTGGCCCCCATACCACACAGGCCATGCTATCCACTCTGACAGAGAGAGTGTGCATGTTTGCAGGCCTCTGACTCCACTTCAACAAACACCCTCTAACTACAAGCCTGTACAGGAGTAGTTCAATCTCCACCCCCACCTGCAATAGGCTACGGAGCAGACTTCCTGCAGGTGGAAGTGTGTCTGTGTTTGAGATCATATTCGAATGTCCCACTACACATCTCACCATTCTAAAAATCCCCTTCAGTAAATGGCTCAAAAACACAGAATAGGAGGAGGCTTATGACACATCTTGAAGCAAGAAAGCAGGATATGCTGAAAGTACCCCAGGGCAAGGCCACTGTCCTGTGTGTGGGCTGGTGGCAACACACTCAAGTGGACCACACCTCTTAAGTGAACTATGACCACAGGGTGGGCTACAGATGTGAGGAGGGCTGACTGCCAGGGCATTACTCTTTCTCTGTGAGGGGAGTCTTATGTTTTCTTTGGGGGGGAGGTGTTGTTTGGTTTGGGGTTTTTGTCTTTATTTACAAATAATATAACGGCAGTTCAGACACATAGGTCATTGAGTTGGGTTCATCTTGCTAGAAGCTAGTTCACCTCTTTCCAAAATCTCTCCTAAATGCACACATGTGTGCATGCGTATGCATGCATGCACACACACGCACACACACGTGCACACACATAATTTGTCTGCCTCCAGAGCATTCATTTCTACCATTCCTCTGTCCAAACCAGAATTTAGAGACGTCAAAAATCTACTACGCAGCATAAACATAAAACATAAAAATGTTAAGCAAAGGAGAGTTCAACTGTAGAAATGAAGATGACTCTTCAAAGTGGGGCCTACAAGAATTCAAACCATGAAGTGAAACGCACCCTTTAGGGAGCAAACTTGATACTTCATTGTGGGTGGGGGTTATTTTTAACAGACTATGAGGAGATGTCGAACTAGCATGGGAAGCTATCCCTGCCTTGTCACAGTAGAAAAGGACCCAGGAACAAAGCAGAGCAACCCTGGAATCCAACCACATGTCTCAGACAACCTCAGGCTCTCTGAGTATCTGAGTAATGAACAGAGGCACAGCTCCACCCTGACTCCTCCACAGCAAATCTCTGGGGCTGCTAGTTTCTAGGCTCTTCACTTCTTGCCAAAGAGCAATGACTCACTAGAAAGACAACAGAAATGATGAAAAGTGTTACAAGAGGGAGAAAAGCCACCCCCTCCAATAAACACGGTGTTAAGGACCCACAAGGGTGTGCCAGCGTGGCACCTCCACCCAGCAGGCTCACGAGTTCTCTGCTCCCTTTGTGTGCACACATGTGTACACAGCGGGACAAACAACCCTAACAACTCTCTAATTAAACAAGGGAGACAAAGCCCTCCCTCAACACCAGTCGTCCCCAAGCTCCAATGGAAAACATATGTCTCTCTTGGTAATTCCACCTGAGATTGCCGGCACCATATTAACTTTCCAAACATGGGAACTAGAGCCCAGGAAACACATGTACAGAATAAGAATAAAAGAATATGAAATGAGGAGAGAGAACAGCTTCTCCTTGAGCTCTCCAGATGAGCAGCATAGCTTCTGTTCGTAACATTTCACATCAAGCACGAATGGAAAACACCTCAATCAACTACAAGAGGCTTCCAACCGCAGTCAGTGCAGTGAACCTGGGGTCTCCATTCCAAACTTTCATTTCCAGTAGACGGGGAAAGAGCAGCAAATGTGTGCTTTTAAATACCACAGAGAAATGTCCGAAGCCAAGCAGGGTTTGTTGAAAACAACCAGATCATAAAGTCCAACGCATCAGAACTCAAAATCCAGATACCCAGAAAGAATTGGCCTCTCTGGCAAGAGGCATTCAACCATGCCCGACAAAGGCATGGTTGAAAGTCCTGACTCACTACCAAAATGCACACGGTGGTTGGTGGTTGCCCTGCACAGTGGCACAGCCAGGATCCTTTGCAGCCTGCAATCAAATCAGACACCCACTACTCCCCCAGAGTACTGTGTGCCCCTTCCACACGCTCCTGATGGTTCCTACCCGCATATCTATCTCCCTGTTCACTTCTCACCACCTCCTTCTACATTTCAAACCAGGAGCTCCACACAGTAGCCCACTGTCCCCTGTCCCCGGCATCTCCCCAGCATCAGGCACTGCCTTACCAATAGCAGCACTCAATAGCTATTTGCTTGGTGTTGGGGCTCATTCACCAACTGTCAAATGACTGACTCCATTAACATAACCCATTCATCACACACAAGGCCAACATAATTAGTAATCTTGAATTCTATGCAGAACAATATCATAACATTAACATCTTACTGAACTGAAAGGAAATGTATAGAGATCATTACCATATTATTTTTAGGAGACTACAATAAGCAACGGTTAGCATGAGAAGCCCATGGATCTGGTCTAGATCATTTCTTCAGTAGAAGATGTATGTGGCTTTTGGTAGTAGAAGACTACATGGCTTCTGTTAGCCTCAGTGTATCTTCTACTGCTAAGAAGATTGGACTAAAAAAACTAGTCAAACCAAAGTACCATCCACGGGACGACAGTCTGGTTCTCAGAACTGGATAAGCCATAAAGAAAGGAGATTTATCTTAGCTTGCACCTAAGATCTAAGGTCAAAGGGTCAAGTCTAGCAGTAGCCCTCTTGCTGGCAGAGGCCCCAAGGAGTGCAGGCAGATATTACATGTTCCGAGCAAAGAGTATGAGCCAAATTGACTACTGTCCAGATGGTTCATTAACACACTAAAGCTCTCATGATATAAGTAGATTAGTCCAATCTTGAAGCAGAATGCTAATCACATTTTACAGGTCCTGCCTCTCACAGTCTCATGACAGACATTAAATTCCAACATGAGTTTCAGAGGGCAGGTTCTGGGTATGTTTCTGCTGCTGTGATAAATGTTCCAATCAAAAACAATGTGGGGAGTGTTTATTTCAGCTCACAGATTTAATCCATCATCAAGGGAAGCCAGAATAGGAGCTCAAAGCAAGAAGTTCGGGGCAGGAATGGAAGCGAAGCCATGGAGAAATACTGCTTATTGGTTTGCTCAGCTTGCTTTCCACATAATCCAAGTCCATGTGCCCATTATAACACACGACTACCTGCCTAGGGTGACACCACCCACCATGAGGAGCACCTGCCCCAACCATTCAAGAAAATTCTCCACAGACTCGTGTATCTGGTAGAAACAATTCCTCAATTGAGGTTCCCTCTTCCCAGGTGACATTATATGTGTCACACTGACAAAAAAAAAAAAAAAAAAACTAGTCAAACCAAAGTACCATCCACGGGACGACAGTCTGGTTCTCAGAACATGTTCTGAGCTGAAGCAATATTGAAGTCATGTGGCTGGGAAGGTCATTAGAAGGACCTCTCACACTTCCTTATCACCAGCAGCCCAGGAGCCTGTGTGCTTACAACAAGGCAACACAGCCAGGTCTACAGCAAAGGCCAAATAATATCAAATATATCTGGGCTTCTTTGTAGGAGATGTTCTTTTACTAAGACATCAGTAGTGTTCTGGTTCTCGGTGGAATGTATTGTGTTCTTGTAGGCAAAACTCACACAGAAGATGATCAGTGGGCAACTGCAATACCTGAGTTATACAGGGATCCAAAATACATGCAAAACCTGACTGATACATTCAGTGGTGCAGGCATGTGCTTATAATCTCAAGATTTCAGGGTTAAACCTAAGAGGATGAAGTTCATGAGCAGCCTTAGTTACGCAGCAAAATTGAGACCAGACTGATCTATATGTAGCCCTGTATCAAACAACCAAAACTAATTAGATAATTTCTCCTGAGGTTCAATTCCATTTTGATTAGTGAAAGCTACTGGTCACTAATACAGTGGATTTAAAAGAACACAAAAGCAATTCTAAAATTACATCTTTATTTCCACTGAATCATATTTAAGTATATAGTCTAACATACTGAGCACATGAGCCCAAACTGAAATCCACTACTGTCTTCAAGTATTGACAATTTGTATCATAAAATAATAAAAATTTAACTTGTCTATTTAAAAAAAAAACAATGAAAAAGAGGCCAAAATTCTCATGCAAAAAGTTCCCATTGTGGTTTATAAAAATGATACCACCTATTTTTAATTTACTATGTGGGTATTTTGGAGTTAAATTTAAAGTATACTAGTAAGATATACATTCATTCCTTAAAAGATGAAAATTTGCACAGTCTGTACCTCTAGTAACTAGTTGCAGGAATAATGTTCCAATAATGGCCCTCCTTCAGCTAAGGAGCCATTTCCGCCACAGAAAAAGATGCATTAGGATTTGTGTAACAGATGAGCACATGGGCCCCATCTCTGATTCATAGTTTAATTTCCCCACCAAGTTCTGGCTGTGTGCAAACCCACAGCTGTTACAGCTCATACACAGTGTCCCTAAAACATGTGTTCTAGTTGACTTCTTTGGTCTTTGGACTTTGTTCCATACCATTTTTGTTTCTAAACAAAGAGACAAAGTCTTCAGGTCCTGGGTGCATATGGGCACTCACAAGTGTGTCCAACCTTCTGACTTTTCTGGGTCACACAAAGAAGAACCGTTACTCGTAAACTTCACAGTCAAGTTACAAAAGAACTACAAATACATCTCATGATGTTTCAAATAAGTTTATGGTTTTGCAGTGGGACACATTCAGAGCTATTCTGGTCTATTCTGGTGTGCAGCCCTATAGGCTGTAAGCTGGATACTCCTGCAAGAGCCATGGAGTCTATATGATATGCAATAACCATGAAAGGGCTACATGAGAAGTAGCAAATATTCTATTATGAAGGTTTCAATGAGTCGTGTTTTGGTGGCTAAGGGAGCCATCAAAGTGACCGAGTCCACGTTAACAGGTCTTCAAATTGCTTTAATAAACACTAACATAAATTCATCGTTAGAACAGGAAAATGTTTCCCTTGATTGGTAAATCAGTTTTCAGCTGCCAAGAATTTCCTATACAGAGGGCCTTTTATGGATGGAGTGTCCCTCATCATTGGAAAGAAGAGCACAATGCGGTGAGCCCGATGCCTTGCTTCCAGTAGAGTCAAACACAAGCTGTTGGCACTTTGAGTAAGAGAATGCCTCCCACTGTGTGCTTCTATCAAAGTGACTTCTAGCAAGCAGATCCATGTGTCCTGGAAGCAAGAAGGGTAAGCACAAGGCTAAAAGGTCCTGGCTGAGCATAAGGACATCTGTGAGTTTGTCCACTCTAAAGCCTCAAAGGCTCCAAAGTTCCTGTGCTTGTCCAACCCTAATGGAACTCACTAGATCATTTTAAAAGAAAAAAAAGGTACGAAAATAGAAGAGGGGCTATCTGGGGAAGAGGAAAAAATATAATGGGATTGAGAAAGGGTTGAAGAGGGTAATGGGAGGTAAATACGACCAAAATGTTTTATAAACATGCATGAAAATGTCATAATGAATGCATTATTGTGTATAATAAATATGTGCTAATAAAAATGTTTCTTTTAGAACCCACACAATCCCCCAGGACACAGTAGGATCAACACAGTCAGGTCCCCACACAGATCTATAGACATAACCAAAGTTCTGGGTACTCTAGAACATTCTTACTGTTTTCTGAGTTTTGTTGCATTCACTGGTTCAACACTTAGCAACACAATTTTCAGAGGGGCATGGTGACTCTGACACTTGTCATGTTATCAATGACTTCCTGTGGGACATTGGGACTCAGCTTCCTCGTCCATAAACTAACACAAAGATTCTCTCTCCCTTTATTTCATCACAGAGTGGCTTTCTCGTGAGAGGTTTAATTGCCAACCCAACAACCCACTTTACTGGGTCAGTGCTGGTGCAACCAGATCACAGGAGTAAGCACCTCCCAGATGTCAGGAGACATCTGGTGCCCTTAGAGATCTGGACAGTACAATGTCCCCAGGAAGTCTGTAGTTCTTTGGCAGAAATCTGTTCATTTCAGATATTCTTCATTGGGCTACACAGTTTGGCAAAACAACGTAAATGCCAGGGTGGCATTTGGAAGCCCAGAAGCGTAAAATGGCTCCTTTGTGGCAAACCAAGCCTAGACTAAAAACAGCAATGACCTTCCCTCAACTCAATGCATCCTGGACAATGACAGGTGGAATATTTGTTTTGAATGTTGGACAACCAAGACCTGACATGACTTTCTCTCTGCCTGGTGGGTCATTCAGGCAAAACCTACTCTAGAATCACATAAAGTTCACACACACAAAAAAAAAACCCTGTCAGTTGCTAGGCCTGACTTTAACCCCTCAGGGAACAACTCAGTAATTTTTTTTAAAAAATTGCAAACCATGGTAGCCTTCATGCACAACTCCAGGGTCACCATTTCCATGTGTGACACAGAAGCTCCATTCAATCCATCCACCTGGACAATGGACTACAAAAGACAAAAGGGAAGTGTTTTAGGTCTGAAGCCCTAAAGAATGAAAAATCATAACCAAATGTTCATCTGATGTCTGCTTCCCTAAATATTAGAAGTTGCAGTCAGTAGTTAGACCAAGCACAGAGAAAGGCATCTATACCAGTGACATACACAAAGAACACCAATGGCAATGGATATGCAGATATCCTCAAAAGTCACGGGCAAGCACTATAAGCCAATCTTAACTACACATAAGCTATGTACCCTTGGCAAGTATCTTAACATCTCTGGTTCTTGGGGTCATCCATAAACCGGGAGTCCTAGTAGTGATACTTAAGACTTCTCATTCAGTTCATTACACATAGTGGGTAAGCTGCCTAAAACACCTGGGATAAGCATTTATTTGCACATTGGCTGTGAATTACAATGTTATCATTCACTGGTTTCTCAATGCATCTTCCTTTAAGGCCTAACTCTCTATTGATGTCCAAATGATAAGCCTTCGAGTCGTGAAAAGTATATTACCTTCCTCTACTAAAATGTGACCACACTCCAAAAGTCCTGGGTCTCACACAGATCCTTTCTGGGCTGGGATGAGCTGGGCCTCAGCTTGGTGGAATGTCGATGACCATTCCAGAGTCCCCCTGGAAGGAGGGTCATTTTACACCTCTGATGGCCTCTCCACATTATAAGGTAAGCTCAGGCCACTCCAACCAGTGTAGCCTTGTGGAAATCTGGGGGCCCTCACAGACTTCCTCACTCCCCATTCTCCACACCCCACCTTCTTGCCTCTGAGCATTTTCTGTCACAGAAAACCTCATGCTAGTGCCAAACATTATCTATAATTCCCTATGGCTCACCAGGTCTAAAAGATTTGGTCCCCATATGTGGGCCAGTGCCTAGGACCTTATGGATCTAGGCTAGCTCCGCTCCACCTCATCTCTTGCTACTTTCAAACACTATTTCCTTAGGAAAAAGTAGGGAACTGCTTCAGACTGCTGTCAGGGAAAAGCCTGGTATCTCCCTCCACTGCACAGATCTGTCATAGCTAACCTGAGTTTCATGCCTCCTAAACTTGTCACCTCACCCTGTCACTGTTGCACACCCACATAGATGCTCTTTCCTCTGGACTGTTGCACACACTGCTTTCCTTGTTTGGAACAACTCCTTCTGGCTGCATACATGGTGGCCTGGCCAGCCCAACTGGCCATATAAGGTCTCATCCAAACCATCACTTCCTCTAGATCCTACCAGCTGCCCTGCTAGGGACCTTCTCTTGACCCAGAGAGGGCCATATCAGAAGAACTCTCTTTCTTTAGTTTCTTCCCAGAGTTTCAGGAGAGACAGCACTGCCAAGGTCAGGCTTGGTGACTTCTACTTGACATGGCCCCACTGGACATCTGCTAATGGAATGAATCACTAGTCATTTGCTGTCACCCCCTCTGTATCCTTCACAGCACTCCTATAGCCTGGGAAGGCCCTTCTCACCCAAAGCACTTCTATTTATCATTACCAACTAAGCTATGGTGTGACTATGCCAAGAGAATCCTATTTATAGGATAGAGCCCTGTTACCAGCTTGGGATACATGTTCTATGCAAACTTCACATCCAAAGAGACCTGCTCCCTACTGTGTTTTCTCAAAGCAGACATCAAATGTTAAGATCCATGGATTTTGGTGGAGCTAAGGCTGTAAAGGAACCCAAACTATTCAGTCCACCTTTTATTAGACTCCGGTAGGTTACTAAAACCTACTGACACTTAAGAACTCAATGTTGTGACTGGACAGACGGCTCGGTGGTTAAGAGCACTGGCTGCTCTTCCTAAGAGCACGAGTTTAATTACTAGCAACCACATGCACATACATAATACATACATACCAGCAAAATACTCATAAAATATTTTTAAAAGCTCAATGTCACAGCTCAATGACTTATTTTTTTACATTGGCATCCTGTATTCACCAAGTCATGCTCTATTTGCTTAAAGTTTTTAGAAATAAAACAATATGATATGTAAAATGTCATCTTCAAGTTAATCCAACCAGAAAAAAACAAATACATCTGATACTTCTGGTGCCTAATCTTCATTGTGACTAGATTTAGAATATCTACACATCATGCATATCTGGTGATGTCTGTAAGGACATTTCCAGAGGTTTATCTAAAGGGAGACCTGCTGAGTATAGGCGATGCCACCTCATGGGCTGGGGCCTGGGCTGAATAAAGGGTAGGAAGGGAGAAAGGCAACTGAATGCCAGCATTTATCTCTCTACTCTTTGACTGCAGTAGACTCAGGGCAACCTTTATATTCCTATAGTCATGCCTTCCATGCTTGATGGAAAGCATTCTCTCACACCATCAGCCAAAATAAATCCTTATGTTGCTTCTTGTCACGTATTTAGTCACAGCGATGAGAGTAGCCAACACACTAGTGAATATTCTACTTTGTGAAAACTCCAAACTATGGAACTGAGTTAGGACAATTTTTAATTTAAAATACATGAAGGGTCACATACTTTGATTGGGAAGGATTTCTCATACATGCACAACCAGTATTGGAGGAAGAAAACGAAAGACTTCTTCACAATCATCCAAGCCATGACTTCAGCTTCACCTGTGTGACTACTGAGCAACCACTACACATCACAGTGCATGCAGACGACATATGCCATCTCCTGGAGACAACCCTAGAGAGGGAAGGACCGACTTGCATGCTACACACATTCACTTTTCTGTCCCTCCCTCTCCTAAGCACACCGGGATAAAAGTAACACAGGTACCAGGGTGTGCAAGCAGAAGACCAAAGAACAGCAGCCTATATGTCAAAATAAAAAGTCCTTTGGGCAGAAAGGATGCTGGAGAAGAAAACCGTGTCTGCAGCATAGGAATGCTTGACCTACGTGCTAGGACCTGGAAGGGGTGATGGGTTGGGGAACGGGAACCAAAAAATTTACAATGAAAAATTAGAACTCCACATCCCATCTCACTACCCACGCAAGTTTAGGAGCGATGCTCTCTTATCCCCTTATGGAAATTGAGGCCTCTTCACTGAAGACATCAAAGGGCAAGCTACACATTCAGAGACGAGGAAGAAGGAATGGAGGTTACAAAGAAAACAGGGGAGTGGGGTACCAGTTATCATTCGACTCCCCATCCTCATCCTCCTCCACCTCTCAAACTCAGTTCCCAGAACACAGCCAGGCTTCTACTACTTCTATGCCCTTCCCTGATGCTACAGGAGGCAGGTGCCAGTCAGCTCATTCCAAAAGTGGGTAGGTCAAATTATTGCTGGCCATTCCCTCAAAATGTAAGAGGATCTTCATCAGATGAGACACAATAAAGCACACACTGAGGTCACACCCTGGCCCACCTTGCTCCTTTTCAGGGTCACTCACTTCGAAATGGGAACAGGAATCTAAGGCTCCCTATTAAATATTTAGAGAAAGCCTCTAACATCTAAAAGAGAACAAAACACGTATTGTACTCTGTGTGTAGAGCACTGAATGAGTATAGGGAAACCTTAAGTCAGCTCCTCTGAAATTCTCAAGGAGAAAAAGCCAAAAGCCCAAATCTAGAAACAAAAACGAGAGCATTCCAAAAGGAGAAATCAAAAATGAGAAGAACGTCTTAGAACTAAAAATGATACAATAAATATAAAGTGACAAAGATAAAAGAATCCCAGCAGAGAACTGAAAGCAGAGATAAACACAGAGACAAATGTTGAGAAAAATCAGGAACCACTGAAGAAGCCCAATGTTTGACTAATGCAATTTCCAGGAGAAAAAAAATACAAAACAAAATAAAAATAACAGCAGAAAACAATTCACTGTTTTAGGAAAACCTCCTGCAACTGAAGGACTGAGTTTGCAAATGAAATGAGACCTAGAACAACGAATTAAAATAGAGCAGATGTTGTCTTCTGGGACACACTATCAAGAAACCCAGGAGAGAGAAGTTCCTAGAAGCAAGAAATCCAGTGTTGGAAGTCTGCCCATCTAGTCCAGCCAGGCTGGGGGCTCAGGCCTCTAATGCCTGCTACTTGGGAAGCTGAGCAGGAATGTCATGAGTTCTACAACTTCTGGGCACCATAGCAAGATACTATCTCAAGCTCAACTATTGGAGGAGCATATTGAAGTTCAGTAGAAGAACACTTGTCCAGCATGTGAAAACCCTGGGGTTTCATCTCACAGAAGTGTGTGTGTGTGTGTGTGTGTGTGTGTGTGTGTGTGTGTGTGTGTGTGTGTACAGAAGAGAAGTTAAGCATGGCATTTACTTAGCTCCACTGGGAATAATTTAACTTAAAACTGTGATGTGAATGATCACAGTGGGAGCAGGGCAAGAAGAGTTTATGTGGAAAAAACAAAGAACTCAGAACAAACCAAGGATAGCACTTAAGCTTTTCTTCAGAAGAAATGGGGACCCTCCCACTCTCTCTCTCTTGATTCCCAATTCAGCCTGGGTCTCCCTTAGACTTCTGGGTCAAGACGTGGCATTTTTCTCCAGGAGTACTAGTTAGGAAAGTCTAAGGAAAGCTGAGTATGTAATAGCTGAGAGAAAGAGGACCAGGAGAGCTGAAGTACAACAAAAGATGGTCAGTTTTATACAAATCCACTGGTTAGTTGATATAAAAGATGTGTATGTGTGTCTGTGTGGATCTGTGCATCTGTGTAAACACATGTACACTTGTGTGTGTGCATGTGCCTGTGTGTATATATGCATGTGTATATGTGTCTGTGTGTACACATATGTATGCGTGTTTGCATATGTCTGTCTGTGTATGTACTATGTATCTGCATGTGCACTTATGTTTGTGCCTGGGTTGTATGTGTGCATGGACATGTATATGTGCATGTGTCTCTGTGTGTGTCTGTTTATAGACATACACATGTTTACATGAATGTACACCTGTGTGTGTATCTTGGCATTCATGTGTACGGGTGTGGATATGCATGTGTGTGTTTGTGTGTGTATGGATGTATGTATGTACATAAAACAGGATTTTATTTTTATATGCATTATTCCCCGTAACATTTGTCTTTGACCTAAGTCAAGTTGACAGAATTTTTAATTCGGTCTCTTAGAAAAATAGACACAAAGAGAAATAAATAGAATGCTTTCAGATTTGAACAAATTCTCCAAGAAGAGAAGCACAGCTGAAATTCAAATACACAGATGTTCAGAGGCTGGAGCACGAGGGTCTCTGTGAGATCACGGTGAGTTCCAGGAAGTCTATCTCAACCTTTCCCCAAATCTGCTTCGAACTCACCCACTGAAGGATTTTAAATATGTTATATATTTTACAGGAATAAAATATAAAATGAGCAACTAAGACCAATAAAGTCTTAGGAAAGGATTAAGTAAAATTGCATTTGACTGGGAAAAAACCTTCCAAGAATGTACAGGCACCCTTAGCCCAGCCATCCAAGCAGAGTTCAGGAGGGCCCTCATTTACATTCTGTGTGGTGCCCTTCTGCACCAGTGTCGGAACACAAACAAGGCTTCTTAGTGCTGTTGCGCAGGGTTTTGTTTTAAAGGGTTGACAGCCCTCTGAACTGGGTAAAAGCCATTACATTTGCTACTACTCATGAGGTCAACTTTCATTTCCAGTACAACAACTTCTATATCCTATTTTCCATGCCCTCCACTCATTAATTTAACGCATCAGAGGCATGAGACTCACTGACATTTATTGATATATTTTTAATTCTAATGTATGCTGGGTTTTACACATTGTCATTTAGATTAAAGGAAGCACTTCTCCACATTCATAGTTACCTGGGTTGTTAAATGTGACCTTAAATGAACTTCAAACAACTTTATGAATTCTCCAGGAATGCTTTTGGAAAATTTAGTTTATTAGTATATCACACATAACCATTATAAAGTATTTTCCTTTTGCAAAAAAGGAAAGAGAGAGAGAGAAACTAATAGATGTTACTGTCCAGCTGTTCACCTCAAAGTTCATGGCAGTTAAGTTCCCGGGCAAGTGTTGGGAAATGGGGCAACAGAACTGATTCAGGTCAAGGGCTCCACCCTAGTGAACAGGTTAATGTTGGTATCTGGGGATTAGTTGGTTATCCCTGGGTTTGCTATAAAAGTAAATGTGGCATCTTCTTCCCCTGTTGCTCTCTTCCTTTTGCTTGCCTTTCCTCCCTCTACCAGGTTCTGAGACAGGACAACAGCATTTGTCAGATAGGGGCACCATGCTCTTGGACTTCCCAGACTCCAGAATGTAAATCAATAATCCATGATATAGTCAGGTATGGTGGCGCACACCTTTAATCCCAGCACTCAGGAGGCTGAGGCAAGAGGATCTCTGTGAGCTTGAGACTAACCTGTTTTACACAAGCTACCCACGGCTATCTCAAAATCATTATCATCATCATCATCATCATCATCATCAATCATCATCATCATCCTGTTCTTTATAAATACCCATTTGTGGGCATTTTTACAACAGAAAACACATGACTGTAAGAGGCAAGCCCTAGGTCAGGTGGTCAGAAACATCCTCAGGAGTGAGTAACTGTGAAGACTGAAGACAGAGAAGAGGCTGGGTAGGGAAGATGGAGACGCGGCAGAGCCCTGAAGCAGGAGACTGGTTTGGGGGAAGCTAATGACTATGCCATGACTTGGCCCAGTGAGGAGTCAGTTGCTAAGCAACTCCCAACATCCTCCTATGCCCTGTCAATGAAAACACCTGTACTGAAGCCCAGCAGTTCCAAACATCTTCCTTAAAGGCAGTGTCACTTCCACAAACACAGTCACCCAAGCCAGCATCCAAATACCCCCACCTCACCCCACTAAGCCACAAAGGCATCTGGACCAGCTAGAGTCCACATGACACCTCACCTGTATGCAAGAACCATTTCTGGGTCAAAAGGGCAAACACAAAAAGGAAGTGAAATATGATGAAACTGGGTCACTGGGCAACTCAAAAAAAAAAAAAATGGAACTCAGCCTGAATAATTGATGCCTGTGGCAGAAAACAGAGGTTGCCTCTCTGGGTGAGGCACTTCCGTGGAGGTGGGGACTTCTGTGGCAGAGGGGGAACCTCTGTGAGGGTGGGGATGTCTGTGGGGGTGGGAAGTCCCTGTGGGGGTAGGGATCCCTATGGGAATGAAGCCCGTATGGGCACGCCTGTCTCTACCTTGTTTTCAGTAACCAAGGAAATGGTACCTTCTAACCTAGCCCCTTTGGTTCCACCCCTCACCAAGTGCTCTGCAGAGATGGGCTGGCTGATCCCCATCTTCCTGGCTCTTGCTCCTCCAGGTCACACCAAAGACTGAATAGGAGCTGAGCACAGAATCTAGGTGGACTGAGGCATAAAGTTCTGAGCTAGAGAGACACTTCTCTCCAAGAGAGAATGAGGACTACACCAGGCCTGATGCCACAAGGCTTTAATCCAAGCTAGTTAGGAGGCTAAGGTAGGAGGGTCATAAGTTCAAGGCTAGCCTGGGCAACTAATGGAGATCTTGTCTCAAAATTTTAAAAAGGCTGGATATGTAGTTCAGCAGTGGAGCTCTTGGCTAGCTAGCAGGTGAGTGAGTGTGTGTGTGTGTGTGTGTGTGTGTGTGTGTGTGTGTGTGTATAGCAGCTAGGCTCTGTCCCCAGTGCTTCGAGGTAAGAACAGGAGGGAGGATATTGTGAGGTCCAATAACAACCTCTTCCTAAACTGCCATCCCAAACTTTGTCCTTCTACCCAGCACATAAAACCACCTCCCCTCTCTCTATCCCTGACTCTTTCTCTATAGGAAAAAAAATTCTTGACTGCTGCTATGTATTCTGTTTCCATAAAGCAACTCAGCAGTCAAAACATAATAGTGGATACAGGCCAGTTCAACTGCACTTTTTACAGACTCATTGACCCATGCCCCACCCCCTCAATCCCAATACCCTTTTGCCTTGGTCTGTTTTGTTGCTCTAACTGAATAATCATAGAGAGGGGGAATTTTGAAGACGGAAACACTGCTTGGCTGTGACTCTGGTGGCTGGGAAGTCCAGGAACATGATGTCATCATCAGGTAAGCCTCTTGCTGCAGCTTAACATGGCGGGGACATCACATGGGAAGACAGAGCAAGCACACTAGCTCCAAACTTTCTTTCCCCTCCTGGGGCCTTTCCTTGTGACCTCACCAGCCCTAATTAAAACTTCTACTTCCCTATCCCATTGCGATGAATTCCCAACATGTGTATTTTTAGGGGACACTTTAAAAGTATACCATCCCTTCATCGACTGCCTAAAAATTCCTGCTGCTTCTTCCCAACTCCTGTGTGGCAGTTTAACAATCTCAGCATCACCTGTCATATTCATAGTCACTAACTTGTTTCTCTCCCTGTCCCCAACCCCCCCCCCCAGGATCAGACTGTGTCTCCATCATCTTTCTGTTCCCAGCAGCAGGAACAATGACACACCCCACTTACTTGTACTCATTTGAATCAATTGGGGCAGCCTGAGAACATTCATGCACAGAACAAGATAAAAAGACAGACGTGCCAAATGGAGCTGAGGCAAAGTGATTACCTAAATCTCTGCAAAAATCACTGACGCTGCCTGAAAAGGTGACTGGGAGGGTCAAGGCCGCTACAGCAAGGAGGAAATCTCTACTGGTTTCAAGCAGAAACACAGATCCCCTGAGATCAGCCCCGCTTTGGCTGGTCCTGAGGATGGAGGCTGAGAGAAAGCTTCACAAAGAGCCACTGTGTCCACCAGGAAACCCTTGCTCAAGAAATATTTGTTGAAGGCTCAATATCCAAAGGGCTAAAGCTGTTTTTAATAGACTAAGTCCTTTCTACTTTGAAGGCCCTTTCAAGCCAGCTCCACCCTGCTGGGGCTACAGCAAGACTACCCAGTGCACCTAGATCCATCACAGCCTTCTGGACATCTGATTTAGGTATCCCATATTATTCTCCCACTCCCCCCAATCCCATCCCACCGGTGAGCCAGGCAAATCTCCCTAGTCTGAGGGCACCCAGCGCTCACTCCCTCTTTATTCCTGGTTTATCCTACGTGAAAAGCTCTTGGCATTAACCTCACTTTTTAAAATTGGACTCCTTCTTTTAAATCCACCCTACACTCTGCACAAAAGCTTTCACCAGCATTGCCAAATTATACAGGATCTGCACTTTGCCCTATGCTATAAAGTCCCAGAGACTGTCACATGCAACTCAGAGCCAGAGTGTAGTGTTTGGTTCAACTCAGGGTACCACCCATGCCTTCCCCAGCAGAAGGGAAGTTCTCAGGACTTCTAGACACTACACCAGACTGTACATGCGCTCAGCTGTGTCTTCTGATAGCACAGGTCAAATATAAATGATATCATTTCTTTTCTATTGTTACAATGAAACACAGCGACCCAGGTAACTTATATAAGAGTTTACTTGGGCAGATGTTCCTTGGTTTCTGGTAGTGGGGTGAAGGCATTGCAGCAGGGGTGGGAAGCTAAGGGCTCACAGCTTGAACCACAAGCAAGAAGCAGAGAGGGCAAACTTGAAATGGCATCAGTCTTTAAACTCTGAAAGCCAGTCCTCACTGACATACCTCCTCCAACAAGGTCACACCTCCTAAGTCTCTGAAACAACACCATCAACCGAGGACCAAATATTCAAATACCTGAGACTATGGGGAACATTTCTTATTCAAATCATCGCAAGAAATGAGCAAGGAATTTGGCCTGGATCTATTAATAAACTGAAAAGTAATTGCTATTGATGCCGAAACAGCCACCTCCAGACAACAGTAACTTCATAGTGTTTCTGGAATCACTAACTAATTCTGTATTATTGGAAAACATGACCCAAGTTGTCTTGTGATATTCTTTAGAGCCATGGAGTAGAAAGAATATTGAACTTATGAACTCATCAAGAAACATCGTATGTCTCACAGAGTGGCCACTCACCACATGGGACCCTTTACATTTAAACTAAATACAATTAAAAATATATTTATCAAGGGGATGTTGATGGAGAGATGGCTTAGTAGGTAAAGTGCCAACATCCACACAGAGACAAGCAAAGCAGATCCTAGGAACTCAACAGCAGCCAGTCTGACTAAAACGGCAAGCTCCAGGTTCAGTGAGAGACCCTGTCTCAAAAACTAATATAGAGAATGATAGAGGAAGATGTCCAATGTGGACTTCTGGCCTCCACAGATAACCTCACAGAGAGTGCATGGCACACACACTGGTGTGGGGGTGGGGGGGGCATGCACATACCATACTTACAAGGAGAGCTAAAGAGAGCACTGAGTCTCTCCAGCCCAGTGGTTCTCAACCTTCCCAATGCTACACTTTAATACAGTTCCTCATGTTGCGGACCATAAAATTATTTTCATTGTTATTTCATAGCTGTAATTGGGCTACCGTTACAACTTGTAAGATAAAAATCTGTGTTTTCCAATGGTCTCAGTCAACCCCTGTAAAAAGGGCCATTCAATCCCATGGGGGTCATGACCTAGAGGTTGAGAACCACTGTTCTAGCCATATTTCACATGTTCAATAACCCCTCCCCCCCAAAAAAAAAACCCTACTGTCACTGCAATGCCCAAAACAAGTGTAGAATCATTTCCCTCATGGCAAATACTCTACTGAACAGTGCATAGGGAAGTCATCCTTGGGAGTTCTGTTCACTTCAAAGGACCTCCGTTCCCTTTTGTGTAAAATGAAGATAATATGCATAACAAGATGTAATTGAGGTGCTAATGTGAAAACCTTTTATAATAATTATAATCACTCAGCTTTGACAAGCCACCAAAACTGTCGTTTTCTGACTGTTATCGGTGGGACTTGGATGCTAGTGACTACACATATTACCAAGATGCAGCCATTAACTTGAGGTTAGGATGTGTACCATCTGGAGTCACCCAGCAATGGAAACAGTATCTTATGGAGAAGAGGACACACAACTCCAGAAAGTGCTCGAACCTGACACTGCTCAAACTTGAGTGTGCATCCAGTCACCTGGCGAGCTGGAGAAGACCTGGACATCTCCATCCCACCTCCAGAGGTTCTGGTTCGGCAGGCTTGGGATGGGCTTACCCAAGCAGGAAATGCTGCTGCTAGTCCATGCTCGCTCTCCCCAGGTCCCTGCTCCACTGCAAACTGGAGTGAGCATCAGAGCAGGGGACAAAGAGTGCTTGACCCCAAGTGGGAGTTTGGGATGTGCCGTTTTCTGAACCAACCCCACAGATGGCATTCCTAGGACTCTCAGTGGGTCTCACCGGCATTCTGGTGTGCCCAAGATGACTCAAAAGTCAAAGCGCCCAACGACCCCTGCAAGGTGTGTCCCTGTGTAGCCATCTCAAGCATACCAACTTGCTGTGCTTTTAACAGTTCCACAGGTAGGAGGAGATGTGTTCACACAACCCTAGACATGAAGAAAAACTCCTCCATATGGACTTTTAGATGTCATGGTCACCAATAGTGAGTTCAAAGCTTGATCAGGGCAGCTTTTTAAGGTGCAGAGACATGTGACTCAAAAGAGGGACTGCATCAAAAGCTGTATTTCACAATCAGGGCCAGCAAGAAGACTTGGAAGATGAGCATTTTGTTACATTCCTTCCTGATCCAGGGCCACTCTTATAAGTCTATAACCAAATCCAGATTACTACTTACCACTTTCCTTTACCAAAAAGCAAAGATGCACACCGAGCTTTCCATTAACTCTAATAATAGGCAAGCATGAAAATTCTTTATGTGACTATCAGCTTGCAAATGGATAAGCCAATTGTGACATACTCCCCCAAAGTAGCATAACACTCAGGAATTAAAAAAATAATAATAAAAAGAACAAATAACTGATGTACATAGCAGGAATGAAACTTAAGACTTGATTCAGAGTTGGTGCAGTCAGACACAAAAGATACCATGTCGTGTGATATCATTGTGTGTGACTTCAGAAAAGATACTTGACATGGTGTTAAAGCAGATCAGACCATGGGGTGAGGACTGACAAGCAGCAGACCAAAAGTGCCCTTGAGGTTGTGGTGGTTTGAGTAAGAATGGCCCCTCTGGCTCATCTATAAAATGCCCTGCCCAACGCTGGTGGGACTGACTTGGAAGGATTAGGAGGCATAGCCTTGTTGTCTGCCTGCTTGCTGCCATGCTCACGTTACGATGGCAATGGTCTCTAACCCTCTGGAACTGTGAGCCCCCAACTAAATGCCTTGGTCATGGTGTTGTGTCACAGCAAAACAAAAGTAACTAAGACACAAGTTAAGAGAATAATTTAAATCTTGTTTTGTTTTGTTTTGTTTTTCTAGACAGGGTTTCTCTGTGGCTTTTGGAAGCTGTCCTGGAACTAGCTCTTGTAGACCAGGCTGGTCTCAAACTCACAGAGATCTGCCTGCCTCTGTCTCTGGGACTAAAGGCATTGGCCACCAACGCCCAGCTGGAGAATAATTTAAATCTTGATCGTCATTATATACACACAGATACATGCATACCTAACTATGTACATACAACATCTACTTTTTAATGTAAATAAATTGCAAAAAGTTTATTCTTAGAAACAAAGGTATCCAGCTGGAAATATGCGCAACAGTTAAGAGCGCTTGCTGCTCTTGAAAAGGATCTGCATTCAATTCCCAGAACACACTTCAGATGGCTCACATCCTCCTCTAACTCCAGCGCCAGGGCATCCAGTGACCTCTGGACTCCACAGACACTTGTATACACACGCACATACAACACACAACACACATACAACACACAACACACTTACAAATTCAAATGTAAATATTTTAAAAAGTAAACTGTCACTTCTGTCTCACTGGTTAACTTCCAGCTATGTTTAAAACTGTAACACTAGCTACCCCTGTGAGAGGGCTGGGTGCAGGCGTGGGAAAGATTTCTAAAATGTTTACCCTTTTATGCTTTTTGATCTCTGGAATTATGAGGTTATCTTAGTTATTTTTAAAATTAAGAAAAAAATTTTGAAAACGTGTTTTTTGTAAGCTAAATGAGTTAAGACAGGGCATTCTGGAGCCTTGTATAATCCAGGCCTACGGCACCGTGGCCCCATTTGTTTCCATTGTAGAATCCTTGATTCTGGAGTCTGGCATTACATTCAGCCTACATTTAATCAGACTTCATGATATGACTTAAGATCTATTTTTGGCATTTCTTCACATCAGCATTTTTTTCACAAGTATGTCATATATAAGAATATGTATGTGTATCTGATTAGAGAATGCTACCTCTGTGGTTTCATCTCCCATGTGTGTGTCCTTTGATCAGACTGGAGATAATCCAAATCCCCATGGCCCATTTCACTCCTGGTTTTCCAGTGCACAACACCAGTATTACAGATCATAGTCAGGTGGTCAATGTCAAAACTTCTGAGTCAAATTCAAAATCCTGAAAGCAATTATTAGTACCAGATATTAAATTATGCAAACTGCAAATGTGCAAAGTTATTTTCCACAGGAATGGACCAGCAGCAATGATACATGAAGCACGACACTGGGGATGCTAAGATTTGGATTTTTCTTTTTTGTTTCTTTTTGAGACAGGGTGTCATTCTATAGCCCATTATATTTTAACACAATGACTTCTTTTTCTCATAGAAAATAAAAGCTTTAGCATTCCCAAGACACAGAATATTAAGAACCAAATGAGGCCATAGGCCAACCAGGAATGATGGCTCATATGTTTAGTGTTAGTACTTAGGAAGGTGAGGCAGGAGGATTGTTATGAGTTTGAGACCAGTTGGATAACAGAGTAGTAACTTGTTTTTTCTTTTCAGACAAAAAAAAAGGAAAAGAAAGGAGGAATGAAAATAAAGACCAGATCATTTGAGAGGAAATAAACTGGCTTTTTTTTTTTTTTGCTTTTAAACTATAAAAGCATATTTTAACACGAGGAAGAAATAAAGAAGATTTTAAAAAAAGTTCTGGCATTAATAAAGCAGTCATAAAGTCTGGTAAATTATAACACAAAAGCAACAAGTGCTTCAGAATTCAGAGAAGGATGGCTGTCTGTCAGAGGAAATGCATGCATGGAATCCAGCCACTGCAAACAGGAAAAACAGAGCAAATAAGATCCTAACAAGGTTCAATGTCTGCCCACTATCTATCTTTCCATCAGAGTGGTAAATAAAATGGATGGGACACAATACACATATGGAAAATATCAAATATACTTTCTAATTATCTATACAAAAAATAGTTCCAACAGTTGTTCTTAAAGAATATGTCATAGGGAGACTGGAGAGGTGGCTCAGTCAGGAATGTGGCTGCCACATAGCATAAACACCTAAATTCAGTTCCCTAGCACTACCTGAAAGCCAGGAGTGATGGCATGTATCTGTAACTCCAGCACAGAAATCGAGAGATAGGCAGATCCCTGAGGCTCATTGACCAGCTGTATTGATGAACTCTAGGTTTAGTGAGAGACCTTGTTGCAAAAAACTAAGGGAGAACAATTTAAGAGAGCCACTGGCCTGTACTACATGCACACACATAGATGTGGACCAGCGACACACACAAACTCCCACACAACCCACACACACACACACACACACACAAGAATACATCATAGGAAAAATATTTGCAACTCATTACATTAATTATGCTAAAATCCATCCTATAAAAAGAGCTTTAGTAAGTCAATAAGAAGATCAGGGTCTAAAGTGAAGAAACAGACAAGATTTGTTAGAGTTAAATGGGCACTGCAGAGAAAAGATAATCACAGTGGCCTTGAGCACAAGGAAAACATTCAGTCTCAGACAAACACAAATTTAAAACCATACCAAAGTACCCTTTCCACCTAGTAGACTTACAAGATTAAAATGTTTTTCAAAAATCTTGGCAAACGTCTAGCCTTGCAAGCAGTCACACTCACTGATGATGGGCAAATAAGCTGGTAGAACCCCAATGACAATACAGTTAACAGCCATTGAAATGACAGACAAGGGCACATGCCCTCTGACCCAACAGTGTTTTACTTGTGGGAATCATCCTTTAAAATGTTTTTTTATACACGCCAAATGCTACACATACAAGACTCAGCTATCACACTAAAAATTCAAGCGCTGGGAACTCTGCCTGAGCCTCCTTAAAAGGTTCAATACTCTGAGACCTCTTACCAAGTAATTCTATGCATTGAAAAAAACTAGGAAGTGACCAACAGGCACCCACGCTTACATGAGGAATCCTTACTATTCTAGCCCACAGTGTGCACAGAACACAGTGCTTCTGCTGAAACAGACAGAGAGCTAACAGCCCCAGTGGCCTCTGGGAGGAAGCTGATAAACTGGGGAATGGGCGTGGGAATGAGATTTTCAAAGGGAAGAGATTTTCAAAGTGTTTAGTTTTGTACCTTCAAACTTAAAGAATTTGGTGTCTTTAGATAGATAAGATTTAAAACATGCTGCTTGTTGGTAAATACGTGAGACAAAGCCAGCCCTCAGACTTGGTTTCCTGCCCCAGCCTAGCTCAACATGATATAACCTATTTATTTAAGGGCTCAGGTAACCTTACAACAGGATAGAGAGTTGGGATAAACTCCAGAAATAGCAATAGCTGAGAGACCCAAAGTTAATTAACATCCGCAGACAGAAACAAGACACAGCTCGTTTTCAGAGTAAACCTAGGCAAGCTGAGATCTAAAGAAAATCCTTCATGCTGCCCAAGTTAATCTAGGAAAATGACAGGCTATGTCTGTCTCTCTTGTGCATTTATTTCTCAACTTTGGGGTTAAGAAATCTATGTCCTGTAAATAGGTATCTGTTAGTGAAACTGCTTGTTCTGCACTGCGAGGGTCGTGTTTGTTACGAAGACAATTGGCAAATAAGGTTTTTCTCTGCCCTCAGAGCACTAGTACCACATGACAGGGCACAAAATCCTTCGGGGATGGAGCCAGATATTGCCTGGTGCTTACCTAGGCAGAACACTTTCTGGTGAGACAAACCTGTTGATTGGGGGCTATTCAAAACACATTCCTGCCTATTCCCTCTGGAGTTCGCCTGAAATTACTACTGCCTGCCCTCCACCCACCCACACACACACACACACACACACCACGCTGTGCAACTGGGGAGGGGCGGGGCGATGTGCCTAATCCACCTGTTTGTTTACCTCCTGCTTTCTCATCTGGGAGCAAAACCTGTAAACCCTACCCTCCAGGGGAAGGAAAAACAAACCATTCACTGCCCATCTCCGGTGGCTGATGAAGGGCAGCAGTTTTGATACTGTACCTAAACTGATCCAGATACGCCTCTGTGGGTGCAAACATCAATTCATGCCCAAGCGCCCATGTACCACCATGCTTGTAAGTACAGGTCAAGACCTGCGAGTTGGCAATACCAGGGCCGAAGTTTTCAAGAGCTCTGGGACATCCCTCGACACAGGAACACGTGGGTCATCAGACCATCACCTCCCCTTGGAGGGTGGACATCTGCAGCAAAGGTGACAGCCACTCACAGGGAAGTGCGTCTGGAGGAAAGTTGAAGCTCTTGCTTGACTACCTGTTTTCAGACAGGTGACCAAGCAAGTGGGACGGGGCTGTCACTTCCACCGCAGCGCCCAGCTCACCCTGGCCAGGCACATCCGGCCCCGGGCGCCCCAAGGTCACCTGCCCTCCGGGGCGCCCCCACCCAGCCCCAGAGCTCACCAGAACAGCAGGTTGGCACCCAGGAAGGCGAGCAGGCTGCGCAGCGGCCTCTTCCAGCTCAGGAGCTCGTCCGCGCGACATCCCAGCCACAGCACCGGCTCCCCGAGCAGCCAGGTCAGGGCGGCGGCCACCTTGTCCGCGGCCTCCTCCTCCTCCTTCACCTGCGGCCCCGCGCCCTCCGGCCCTGCCTCGGGTCCAGCCTCCTCCCCGGGAACCCCGGGCCTCGGCGCCGGTTCCTCCGCAGCCGGGGCTGGGCATCTTTGCGCGGCGTGCTCCCCGGGCGCCGGGCTCGCCATCTTCAGCGGTGCTTGGCTGGCTGGCGGGGACGGGGACGGGGACGGGGACGGGGACGGGGATGGGGACGGGGAGGGGCGCGGGCGGGCGGGCGCGCGCGCCTGGCGGTGAGCGCCCGGAAAGCAGCGGCGACCGCTCAGGGTTCGGGGTTCGCACCGTGGGGCGCCGGCAGCTGGGTGCCTTGTGACGTCAGGCCCGGCCGCGCGGGGGAAGAGGGTGCGGTCAAGTTCGCGCAGGGGCGGGGCCGCCCTGGGCCTGGCTCCGCTCGCTCGCTCGCTCGGTGGATGCGAGCTGGGCGGCGTCCGTGGGTAGCTGGGGACCAGAGGAAAATCCTTCCTTTTCCCTTCCAGCTGAGTAGGCCAGGTAGAGAGGACTCCTCTCAAAGGAAGTCTGGGGTTTGGATTTTAAAGGGGCGAGGAGGGGACAGTCTCACTTTGTCCAGCCACAGCCACCAGTCTTCCATCCTTCAGTATTGAAGAAAATGTCCGGATGCTCCCGGGCCGTTAATTTCAGCACTCAGGACTCATCACGCCCCTGTCCAGGTCCCTTACAGGGACGCCCTGCCCAACTGTGTCAGATACAAACGCTGACCTGGGAAAGGAAGAAAAGCACATTTGGGGTCAAGGAAGGGCCTCTGGTTTGGCCCACTGATTTTAGGAGTGAGGACCAGACAGGCCGCAGTGCAAACAGGTAAAGACTCTTGGTTAAGTGAGCTGTTTTTTGGCTCTGTAGTGAGAGTTGCTTTTTGCAGTGTTGGGGAGCAGAGAAGCCAGAGGATGGCCGCCTGTGACCCTACTCTGCTACTGTCCCAAGCTTCGGAGATTGCTGCTTGATTGGCTGTGTTCTCCATATCACAAGGGGACCTCAGGGCAGAGGTGGAGAATATTGCCCCCCCAATGTGGTTCTCCTGGTTGAATGTGGGAGAGAGGAAGGAATGGCTGTGAATGTCCAGTCTCCGTTTGTTCCTCCAGAATAGAGTACCCATCCTTCAGTCCTGAGAATTGATGCATCAGGGCCATCGTCTGTATCCAGCCTACTTTCACCGATGAAGTGGTTCATTCCCAAAGCACTGGAAAACCGTTGCCTCAAAGGAGCCCCTGGGTTAAAGTTTGTAATGTCCATCTAGATGGCCAATATAAACCTCTGTGTCTATGTATGCAAACATCTATGCATTATAGACTAGATGTGGACAGTTACCTGAATGTGTGTTGTAGTTGAAGGGAGCACATGCCTAGGGTTCACAGACAGGTTTGTTGACCACCTACTATGTGCTTGGTGCATTACTAGGCCCTGTGGGTGTGGCTTCCACCTGCAGAAGGCTCACAATCCAAAAGGCACCACTTATAATTGATAAATGCAGTGATGGAAACCCTCAGTGACATGAGTCCTCGTTTAAATTGCATCCAAAGTCAAGTTTCGGAAGGGTTTGGGATGTGATGGCATCTGCCCTCACTTGTAAAACCCAGAGAGATGGGGGATGGGTGGCAGAGGGAGCTGTGCTTCCTGTTGGGAGGTTAGCGTGGAAGAAGGCCTGGATGAGTTGCAGATAGAAATCAGGCATTGTATTCTCTGAGGACCTTCAGTTATTCCTCAAGTGACAATGTTTTTTTGTTTTTGTTTTTTAGCTGAAGGCAGTTTGCAACCCTTTGTCATTTCAACTTGCTTTTTTTAGGGGTACTCAGGTGACACCTCCATAGAAAGAGGCCCTGGAAGTAATGAAAAAGCAGTGTGGAAATGATTCAATCACAACACTCCCACACCACACACACACACATACACACACACACACACACACACACACACACACACACACACACACACACACACGAGACTTGGTCCAGTGTGAGATTTCCTTGCCCTTGGTTGAGGAACTTTGGGGAGATAAAGATGCTTTGGGGTATAATTTGGTTTCTGTTTAACACTCAATGGAGATTTGCACTGAGAATCCAGGGCATTGGGATTCCAGAACCAGTAAGAACCGGTATCCCTGCCATCCAAACCCAGTGTCAATAAGCTTTCAGAGACAAGTTTACAAGATTCTTCACATTCCTCCTCCCTCTAAATTCTAATTATTGTCGTCAGGATTTGTGGATGCAGTAAAAGCTGCTGGCAATGAAGTCACCAAAAGCTCTGGCTGCTGTGTGCACTTTGCAGTCTTCATTCTCTCCCTTTATGATAAATCTTCCCAGCAGCTCTGCCTTCTGATTGGCGTTCTCACCCCTCTCAAATAACTATGGAGAAAAAGCTGCTCAGATGGTGTTGTGGTAAAGACTGGACTGACTTCGATCATTCTATCTTCTTTGCCTCTGACCTCTAATAAATCCTGAAAACTTGTAGGATAGGAGTCAACACTACGGTAGATACATACAACAGTACTACTGGGTAGTTTTTCTTTACCTAATTATCTTTGTGATGCCTGAGTAATGTATTCACTCCAAGCATAGGAAACTATTGCTGAATAGAGGCAATAAGTCTTGTTCCCTACCTGTAATAGCTTTGATGTTTAAAAGCACTGTGGTGCAGGGGTGGTGGAGCAAGGCTTTAATCCAAGCACTGGTGAGGCAGAGGCAGTAACAGGAGCAGGCTGATATCTGTGAGTTCAAGGCCAACCTGGTCTACATATCAAGCTCTGGTCCAGCTGAAGCTACACAGGGAGACCCCCCGACTCAAAATCTCAAAATAAATAATTAAAAATAAGTCCAGTGCCTTCAGTACTATTTAAGATTCCTTTTTGAATTTGTCCTTGGTGTTTATTGGAAACAGGGTCATGAATGAGATATATATATATATATATATATATATATATATATATATAATATATATATAATGAAGAGGGCAAGGAAGCTCGAAAGGTAATCCCCAAAAAATCAGAGGGAGAAAAAATTGTAACTACTGGGTGGAAAAAGAACCACTCTTGAAAAGGCTGGCACAAAGCACACAGGAGAAGGTAGAAAATTCTAACACAAAAGAAAAAGAATAAATAATTAACTCCTGGGTACAGAGTCTCATTGGGCAGAAATCAAGCTGAGCTTCAGAAGAGCTAGAAACACACCAGCCAGACTGTTTTTTCCCACTTTCCCTTTGGATTCCTGCCGTGAGTCCAGGGTTCTCAAGGAAAAGGAGTCACTATGCATGTTATATGTGCCATCACTCCTGCAGACAGAACTTTTGTGAGTTAACATTTTTCAAGCATTTCTAGCCCTATCTTCTTACCATGCCTTCTCTTCCTTATTCCTATCTTTCTGGACATTTTAGTCACTGAACCAAGACCCCCCAATAGCTCACTCTAAGCACAGATCAATAAGGACATCACATAACAGTAACAACAGAAAAGGAGATCTGACCCCACCTTACATCCTCCCCTGGTCTATTTCCTAGTTGGTATCACAAAAGTAATTAATTCTCTTTCCGTGTCAGCTGAATGTCTGTGGTGCTTGTAAAACAAGTCTATCCCAGCCAGATGTGTCCGTCTGAGCAGCATTCCCTAAAATAGGTGCTTACCGCAAACAAACGTACATTGCATGCTGGTCCCTCACATACCTGCTGGGATGCTCAGTTTGGATAGCGCTTCTGATGGCAAAGAGGGATCATATTTTCTTTTCTGTCCTAGAAGAGGTCATATCTGCAGATCATATGAGCATAGCAACACAAAGGCTTGCCCGAGTACCTTGATGTCTTTCTTGGGATCACTGAGTGTGTGTACAGTGACTGTGCCAATTAGGAAAGGCACCCCTAACTCTGAGCAGATTCAGCCCCAGATCAGAGAACACAGCTTAGAAAGCAGAGCACAGGATGGATGTCACCTCAGCTCCTTCTGTAGATGTCCTCAGTCAGTAGAGAAACGACCCAACTTTCCATCAGGTGGTCATTTGTCCTTCTACGGTACTGAAGAGCTCTTGTCTGGAGACAGGAGAGGGCGGTGAGCTTGTTCACTTTTGAGAGACTAGTCTGAACAACTCCTCCAAATTTCTTGAGTAACCCTGGAATCTTCAGCCCAGTGCAGCCATTCTTTATTTCATCTTTGACACCAGTGTCA
This sequence comes from Cricetulus griseus, assembly GCF_003668045.3. NCBI lineage: Eukaryota > Metazoa > Chordata > Mammalia > Rodentia > Cricetidae > Cricetulus > Cricetulus griseus. The sequence continues at coordinate 356,640,681 of NC_048595.1, read as the reverse complement.
AAATTATTATTTAATTTGTAGGTGTCTGGTTTAAAGATCCTTTGTTCTTCATATCTTATCAGCTAAATCCCCTTGTTAGGGCCTCGAAGGCATAGGGGACAGACTTGGGCTGCAGCTGGGTCCTGCTGTGTTTCAGACCCCACCCCCTCATGACCCCAGTCTTTCTGGCCTAACTGGAAACTAAAAGATAGGAAATATGTGCCCAACTTTGATGGTTCCACATTAATCATTGTCTATTGCTCCAAGTCACTTTTCAGCTAACAAAGCCACTGTCCTGTCTTCCAAAGGGATTTAAAAATAATAATAATTTTATTTTTAAAGTATGCAGTGTGTGTGTGTGTGTGTGTGTGTGCTATTCTAAGTACTGGCAGTGACCAAAAGAGGGTATCAGATCCTCTGGAGCTTCATGTGGTTGTGAGTTGCCTGACATGGTTCAAGGAACTGAACTCAGACCCTGTGCAAGAGCAATACAGGCTCTTAACCACTGAACCACTGCTCCGACTCCAAACTGGATTTTCTCAAAAGGTTTCAAAATGGCTAATTAAAAAGAAGTGGAGATAAAGAGATAAGGCTAAGATGCATGCTACCAACCCTGTTCACCTGAGTTTGGTCTGTGGGATCCGTGTAGAAGGCACAGATCCAGGTACATGGAATATCTTGTATGAGAGCCCGGTGTGATGATCAAGTTGATGGCCAGCTGGTGTGACTGCAAAGAACAGTGTGTTGATAGTCCCTGCTTGAACTTGCTCAGCCTAAACTGGATCAGTTTTTGGATGGCATAAAAGCAAAGCACCCTCAGTAGACAGCACCTTGAGTTTTGCATTAGCCAACAGTGTGGTACTGGGCTCTGAGGGTGGAGAACAGTCTCAACTACATCTTCCAGCCAACTATATCATCCTGAAGGAAACCACCGAGATGGTCCAGTGTGCTCTTCGTGAGCCAGAATGTGTAGTAGGCCCAGCATATAAATAAACTGAAGGAGTTTATCCACATTTAACCCTTTTATAAGCTGAGGAACTGCTGATATGTGACTTTCAGATAAGCATCAGAGGAGAAAGTGTTGACTATGCTATCAAGGTTTAGTCTGTGAGTAGGGAACTTTCTACAGAAAGTGGATTTCTTTGCTGTCACTGTTTCTCTTTGCCTTTTGACAAAGAAGTGACAGAATCAAATGCCTGTCTCCTAAGGTCCCAGGAACTCCAACTTCAGCTTCTATCACCCAAGGAAAGTCGAGGTGTCATTATCTCCAAATCCAGGTCTCAGAATCAGGCCTCCAGTCTCCTGGGGCACTTTATGTGCTAAAATTAGATCCATGGAGCATATTGAAAGAGCTATGAAAGATACATCCCACGAACAAGCCTTTAAAGTGTGCGCTTGGTTTGTCACCTGTCTGATGACTGCAGACACTGTACTTTCACTGTGATGTGTGTCACCATTAGCCAAGAATAAATGCACAGCCAGTGTTAACCAAAGGGCTAGAACATTGCAGATGCAAGGGCCTTCTGTACTGTTAAAGTGTTAGTATTAAGAGTCTATGTTGTTTATGGTTCCTGCTCTTGCAGGTCATGTCACTAAAAACTGATTCTTTCTCTCTCGGCCATCAAGCTGTCATGCTCACAGCACTTCTGATATCAACATGTAGTTTCTTATACCAGTTGTCAACATGGAACTGCTGACACTTACCCAGGGGTTAGCACTAATGCTAACCACACAGTCTCCAAGACTGCCATTTTATAGGCTAATATAAGTCCCTGGCCTGTTGTACTTCTGACTTTCCACCTGTAAACCATGGATTCCCACAACCCACCCCCCTGGATTTGACAAATTGCACGGATGGCTCTTTGAACTGGAATCCATTTCAGTTACTGTTACCAGATTATTTATTATACAGGATATTGTCAGGGACACAAATGACATTCAGGGGGAGATCCCAAACTACCCTAGATAGGAGCTTCTTATCCCATTGAGGAGTTGGTGTGTACCATCACCTTAGCAAAAAATACCATTGTCCACCAATCACAAACCTTCCCTGTACCTCCTTATTTAGTTTCTCATTGAGGTTTCAAAGGTAGATGTGTGTGAAGAAGCCATTGGCTATTGGGGAGTAACCCAATCTGTATCACTTTGTTTTCTCCAGGGGTCTGAGTGTGGCACACAGGTTCCTCCATTCCAGTCATAATGGTTGGTTCCTCTGGGTTCCTCTGGGGTTATATAGGCGATGTCACTTCATTAGCATAATCTCAGATGTTGATAGATGAAGAGATTTCCTGTGAATACAGAGCTGTACTGGTCACACTTTTATCACTCAGGAACTCCTAAGAGACAGAGATGCACTATGCTGGCCCAGAGGAGGAAGATACCACAATGCCACAGTGCCTCGCTTGTACCCCAACTCCTGCCCATTCTTTTCTAAAATGGATATCCCACTGTACTGAGCAAATCTGTCCCCCAGAGTTACCTGGATGTGGTTTTAAAGGCCTCTCTTCTTTCTCAAGGAAGATAAGATGTCCTTGAAACCAGGACCCCACAGCCTCAGCAGTTCCTTCCAAAAGCCAGTTTCCTGCTGACCCTCAAGTTCTGCAAGAATTGGCACTGGTTTGTCCTAGGCAACGTATGCTAGTCATTGGCATCTCACATACTTAGGGACTCTTCTCCCACAACAATGGTGTCCAGTAAAAAAGGAAATGACTGTGAGTTGGGTGGAAGTGCTCCTTGTCTAGAAAAGTCCATCCCAGTGTCCCATACAGCATCCTGACTGAGCACATCCCTTTCTGTGTGGTTGACACTAGTGTCAAGATCAAGCAATTGAGCACTTCCACCAAGCAGGAGGAAGAGACTCCTGAGGCCCCAAATTCCAGCTAAGGAAGGATTGATGGGAGGGTCTTTTCCACAAGGCACCTTGCCTATTAAACCAGTACTAAAAGAAGGGCTTCTCTTCAATGTCACTGATTGTGCCAACAATTACAGCTGCTTTATTCATACGTTACCTGGACTCATGTGCCTTGCCTTGCCAACCCTTTTGATCTGCTTTTTGCATTTTGTATTGCAAGACAGGTGTGAATCTTTGGGGGCAGGAACAGAGTCACTGCTTGTCTCTGAACTGTCTGCTAGACTAACATTTTGGACACTCAGTCCCCCAGTGTCAGGTACTACTTTAAAGGCTGTAGAGAACTTAGGAGGTGGAGTTTGCCCAGTGGAAATCACTAGTGGTGGTCTTTTGAAAGCTGTAGCCTGGGCCTGTTTCCAGTCCCTCTCTGCTTATTGAACTATCAGTGAATGAGGAGCCTCCACCACACCCTCCTGCCACCATAAATACTACCCCTGCCACTATAGATACCAAATGAGGCCCTGAGAGGAGGTGGGATGGGGGAGAGAGAGGAAGAGAAGGGGGGTGCAAGTGGACCGAGAGACAAGCCTCGGACCAAGTGTCCAATAGTGTGGTACCTGTACCACCAGCAAGTCTAATGTATCGGGCGAAAAGCCTGGAGATTTAAATGAGAGACAAGACATCCAGTCGTTTGTGCTTAGAGAATGTGTGCCTGTGTGTTTATTGCAGGGAGGGAGCAGCCTTATATACAGTCTTACAGCACAGTGGAAAAACCCCAGGTGTAAGAGTTGGTGTTTTCACAAGTAGCTGTTGATGCCAGTGGGGCAAGGCCGGGGCTGTAAGCCAGGACTAGAAAACAGGATGCACCTGTGGTTATAGGCTGGCAAGCAACTCACAGAAACCCTGTGTCAGAACTGGGATCACCCCACACCCCCAGGTTCCCAGGAGGAAGCGGTACTCCTGAATTGGCCTGCAGCCCTCGAGAGTTCTAGGGTTAGGATTCTGCGCTCTCACCGCTGAGAGCCGCCTTCCTGTGACTAGTCAAGTAGAGGCAGAACTCTGAACAGCTGGCGGGAGTGTTATGAACATCCATGTAAAACTTCACAAAAGCTTAAAAAGGGATTTTAGCAGAAAAAAAAAAAAAACAGAGACAAACACGACTTCTTGGTAGCAGCATTTTCAGCATTTTCTCGGATGTCTGAGACAAGCAGAGACCCAAGTGGTTCCTTTAAGAAAGGTTTCCCGACTCAGCCTAAGCAGGAAAAAACAAAAAACAAAAAACAAAAAACAAAACAAACAAACAAATAAAAAAAAACGCAGGATTCCTTTTTAAGAGGCCCAGCTAGCTCAGTTGGTAGAGATGAGACTCTTAATCTCAGGGTCTTGGGTTCCTGCCCCACGCAGCTGGCAGTGGCAGTGATCACATCTCCAATTTGGCAGCATGCTGCTTAATTGTAGCATAGACCAAGGCAGTGAGCACAGCTCTCAGAGCTGGTGGTAAACTTACCTCCACCGTCTTGGAAAGACAGCAACGAAGAAAGCTGCTGCTTTAATTTTGGCAGTGTTGTTTAACAGTTAAAAGATTGAGTGGCCAGAAAAAGGTAAAGATTTACAATAAAAACAGATGAAGAAAAACCTCTAAAGGTTTACATTGTGTTTAAAAATACATGTAGGCTTGTGAGAGAAAAAGAAACAGGAGGAAATAGAGTAACTGGGTGTGGTGGCGCATGCCTTTAATCCCAGCACTCCAGAAGCAGAGGCAGGCAGATTTCCACAGAGAAACCCTGTCTCAGGAAAAAAGAAACAAAAGGAAGTAAAGAAATAGAGTAATAAAGTAAAAAATAGCCAGATAAAGATGGAAGATACAGAGTCTGGATACTATATGCTATATTGTTGTCTTTAAATTGTTTGATTGCCGAAGAAAGAGTTACAGCTGCTAAAATACATTTGATTACAAATGCTGATAAATTAATCCAACTTACATATTTTAAAAATGCTTTAACTTCAAAATTTAAGTCTAAGGACAGGATACTTGGGGAAAGAGTTTTTGCTCTACAGAAAATGGAAAGCTGTGGATTCCTTCCAGAGTAATATGGTTTGATCAAGCAAGGCCCCCTGAAGCAGTGACCCAACTGATCCTACATCCAAAACAGCTGAGATGATGCAGTCATAGACCACTACAGCCAGCATTCCTAGATTTTCTCAGGATCCCCATGACATCCCCCCCCCCAACCAGCAGGAAGCAGTTTGGAATGAATGATGCCCAAATTCCCAAATATTGTTTATAAATGTTTGTTTTCATTTAAATGGGGTTGGTTATAAATGGTAATGTTCACAGTCAATCTCTTTTTAAAGGAAAAAAAGGGGAATAGAATATGGAGATGAATACATTGGTATGGATTTTTATTTATTGATACAAATTTAAGGTTACTTTTGTTATATGCAAATTTCTCTTGTTTAGGTATTGTGTTTATACAGATCTTTTAAAATGTAATGCATAATTAAATACAGATTATATAGTCACCTATAATAGTCAGAACTTATAATTAGGTTAGTAGGTTTTCTAGATATACGGAGATGTATTTGAGATGGATAGATATTCTTCAAACCTTTCAAAGACCTACAGAATAAATGGCATTTAAATGGTTTAGGGTTTTTCTTGACAGTGAGACACAACTGCTCCTGACACACCAATTACATCGAAGAAACTCATTATGGAGTTTGCTTTCAACATGGCAAGATTAGCCATTTGGACAAGAAACTACTCTTGCCTGGACTGTTGCTGATAAACTGGACATTCAGGACCCACAAGAAAGTGACTGCTGAACTTACAAAACAAGATGAACAGTCCTAAAGGGTTCCTGCTTCATGGAGAGTCTGCCAGATACACTGTGGCCTATGGGCTGAAGATGGATGCCCCAACGTTACAGAGGAACTTTGGGTGACTGTCCAGGTATCGAGATGTCTCTGTCAATTCTAGAGTTTATATATTATCCTTCTGTGGTCTTTGATGGGGTTGAAGACAGATAGCTATGGCTATAGTTTTCTTCAGTTATTATAAAAGATATGTTACCCTTCTTTTTATTTAGACAGAAAAGAGGAGATGATGCGGGAGGCCCTTCTGTGTATATGTTTGTCTTATTGGTTGATAAATAAAGTACTGTTGGCCAATAGGAAAGCAAGATGGGTGGGACTAGGAGTCGAGGAGGATTCTGGGAAATGTAGTAAGATAAGTCTTGTGATCCAGGCAGAAAGTGACATAGCAGGCAGACTCAGAATATAAGCAGGAAATCGCTCTCTTGCTTTTCCTCCTGCTTTCTTCTCTCTGTGGAGCCATCATGTGAGCCCAGGAAGACAGGACACCTTCTGCTGGCATCTGCCATAAGATAAGTCTTATGATTATGGTTGATAATTAAGACTGAGCTAGCAGATGAGAAATCCTAGTCTTTGGCCAAGCAGCATTTGTACCTAATATAAGTCTCTGTGTATTATTTGGGGCCCTAACATAGCATGCAGAACTCGAGAGGAACTCAGGAAGCTTGGTGTAAAGCACCCACATGGTGGCAGGGCTGGGGCGGCTTTGGAGTAAAGACTTATTGTAACAAGACCCTGTGGGGACTGGGGCCCAACACAATAGCAAGCCAAAAGGCCAAGAAAGCTCCTGGAACCAAGAGAGCACACAACCAAAATGGCTGAGTTGTATACAAATCTGAAGGGGGGCAGCAAAGCCCAGCTCCTGAGCTGGAGAGGCTTAGGGTAGGGGGTGTGGTGAGAACTGCTGGGAGGAGCCACATACTGAGTGAGACTTGTCCCAGGGTTTCTTTGAGACTTGCCACCTGCTACCACAGATGCCACCCCTGACACCACAGATGCCACCCCTGACACCATAGATATTACCCTTGACACCACATATACCACCCCTGACACCACAGCTACCACTGCTGACACCATAGATACCACCCCTGACACCACAGATACCACCCCTGACATCACAGATACCACCCCTGACACCACAGATACCACTCTGACACCACAGATCGAAAGGAAGGCTTATGAACTTCTCAGGAAGAATATGATTTGGTCCTAAGAACCCATTAACTGTTATATTTTATTTGATTCTAAGAAACGCTTCTCTTTCTGCTCCTCCTCTTCCTTTGCCAACTACTGCTTCTTGGTGTGTGTGGGTGTGTATGGAGGGGCATTCATGTATCTGTCCATGTTCAGATGCATGTATGTATGTGGATGTGAGGCTGGAGAACAGCCTCATGTGTCATTACTCAGGTGCCAGAAATGTAAAGAAGGCTGAGCCCAGTGCTGAGATGGCAAGCACATGTCACCACACTAGCCCTGGGCAGGAGTCGGAGTGGGGGCCCTCTGGAGTCACACTCAGGTCCTTGGACTTGCAAGGCAAACACCTCTCTTCCCAACCCGAGACATTCCCTTTTCTCCACATTTGAACAGGGCTAGACATGGAATGCACCTTGAAATCTTAGGTGTCTCAGACTCCACAGAGCACAGTGGCTCTGGAACGTCTTCTTGAACAGCCTCTCTGAGACTGTTGGCCTTGACTTCACAATGAGAGAACCCAGCATCCCAGACTGCTGTAAGAAAGATGGAGCTCATCACAACCGATGGAGGCTGGAGTCGTTGCAGCAGGGAGAGTCAGAAAGAGAACCTTGTCTTTACTCCTGGGCACAGCTTAGCCACAGTACTTACAGAGCACTCAACTCATAGGCAAGAGCTAGGAGGTCCCCCAAACATAACGGGCTCAGTAATTCTGTGTTGGAAACAGGTCATCTTCATGCTGACAACTGCAAAGGCTATCCTGTCCTTAACTAACTAGTAAAGACAGCCCAGAAGCCATTGGGAAGAAGTCCACAGTAAGCCTCTTAAGAACCAGGTCACAGTGTGTTGTGTTTGGATAATGTCTAATTAGACAATTACCTCCCTTGGGAGACATTGTCTCTATTATGAGTAAGCCCATCCTTGAAGATCCATTGGGAACATCTCGTAGCCTGGGTGCATTCAAGAAGGCTCACAGGGGAATTGGACCTGCTTCCCCCTGATGTCACTTCCAGTGAGAAGCTCAGCCTCCACAGAGAGACCCAAAACTCAGTGCCTTGAGTGTTCCTTTAACTCTGAACTGATTAAGGTTTCCTACAGCACGGACTATGGGATTGTGCAGTACCCTATGGGGTAGGATTTGAAAAGAAGTAAAGGGTGATGGTCTGGCACTCTTTGTCTGCTGTAAAAAGCTTGACATCAATAGTAAACCCACAGGAATAAGCTCACTTAGGGACCAGGTGTTGGGTTCTGAATGTTACTGGCTGCCAAAGAGAATCAAAGTGCCTCAGAGATGATGCTATGTTTGATTGGGAATGTCTTGTATGCCAGAAGGTAAAGGCATCCTCAGATGTAATTCTTGTCAAGGATAAAGAACCCAGGGTTGAAAAGGATCTCACTGACCTGAGATGGGAAGTTTTGAGGATAAAAAATGAATCCTAGTAGATGACTATAATACATTGCCTTTTGGGAGGGGATTGTTGGAGTAGGGATAGGGGCTGTCACAGAAGCCTTCCATGTCCCTCTTTCTCAGCTGTGTGTCTTCAGCCATCGATGATCCTGCAAAAGGCGCTTCCTTGCTCCTCACAGTCAGTAGGAGCACAGGTCACAGGCATCCACGTGGTGTCCAGCAACAGCATAAACAGGAAGCCATTGAAGAGACCCTTTAAAAATTGTGATAAGGATGCTGAAGTTAGCTCTCCACAGTGGATGACTTCTGGCAGGAGTGTAGGAGGGGAAGGACTCTGTTCTATTTTAGGGTAGGTCACTGAGAGTTTTACCATGTTCCAGTGAGTTTATAGATAATACAAATTGGACTTGGGTTTCTTTTTTTAATTATCTTTTCTGGAGGTGGTCACAAGGGTGGGGGGCAAACATGGAAGGACTGGGAAGTGAGTGTGATTGGGATGCACGACGTGAAATTCCCAAAAAAATTAATGAACATGTTGAAAAAATCCACTTTTTTAAAAAAATCATCATTCTAGACTGATTCTCAAAAGACAGGAAAAGACTTGGCTATAGTAGTATATTAAATAAATAGACTAATTTTTACATCATTTAGTAACTCTCTGTGTAATAATTTATTTAGACTAGTAGTTCTCAACCTGTGGTCTGGACTCCTTTTCGGGGTGGGGGGAGTCAAACAACCCTTTCCCAAGGGCCATATAGCAGATAACCTATATATCAGATATTTACATTACAATTCATAACAGTAGTAAAATTACAGTTACAAAGTAGCGATGAAATAATTCTATGGTTGGGGGTCACCACAATATGAGGAACTACATTAAAGGGTCACAGCATTAGGAATTGAGAACCACTGATTTAGGCAGTGATAATTAATGAATCATATGACCCCTTGAGAAGAACACTACAGGGGAGAAAGATATTCTGACGACCTCACAAGTTACTTATTAGTTCCAAAGGCAGCTCAGCCTTTACATTGAGGAAGTCTGCCAATGTTAGACACCCGGAAAACTCAGGTATCCAGGGTCCCAGGCCACGACCGCAGTCACCCCCATCACCAAGCGGATTCGAGAGCTTGCTGCAAAGGATTCGAGAGCTTGCTGCAAACTGCATGAGGCTTTATTGTAATTTAATGAGCTAACCCCATGTTAGCTCGGGTCTTTCACCCACCTGCCATGGCGGATGGCTCGCAAAAGACTCTGAGAAGCCACAGGACCGAGATCTTATAGGACAGCGTAAGGGGAGTGTCTAGGGGTACGCACAGTCTCACTATTGGTGTGCCTCCAGCCTTGGAGGGATTGCCCTGTGTTGATTGGCCAACTGGTTGTTATGGCCCATAGGCCCTCCCAGGGTGGTTGCTATGCTTTTCGTCATTGCTGTGTGCTTGTCTGTAAAGTACACCCAGGGTTGTAAAGCATAGCGCCACCAGCTAACTTCTGATTGGTTCCTTGTCACGAGGCAGGCATCTGACTTTAGAAAGTGTCCAGGACAAGGTCATACAAGCATGTGGTCAGCCGCTATGACTGCCGAAAGGGGAGCTGGTCCCTTCACCAGGACCCACCTGTCTGCATCCAGTCATGTTGGCATCACCAGCAGCAGGCAACCTGACTCGTAAGCTCCTCATCTGAAGATGCCAGGGGAAGGGCACCTCGGGACAAAAGATCCTGGAAACATTTTATCTACATCAAATCCTGATATAGCAGACAAGAATGTGCTAACTTGGTACAAACCAGAGACACCTGGGATGAGGGAACCTCTCCTTAATTGCCTGCATCAGATTGGCCTGTGATCATGTCTGTGGGGCATTTTCTTGTTTGCTAGTTGACAGAGAAGGGCCCAGCCCATCTGGGACAATGCCATCCTGGGCAGGTTGGACTGGATTGTGAAAGAAAGATAGCTGAAGCCAGTGAGCAGCATTTCTCCATGCTCTCTGCTACCATTACTGTCTCCAGGTTCCTGCCCCAGCTGCCCCAACTCCCCACAATGATGGAACATGAATTGGAAGTATAAGTCAATAAAACCTTTTCTCCCCCAAGCTGTTTTGTTCAGTGTTTTATCACAGCAACAGAAAGCAAACTAGAAGGCAGAGGAATCCAGGAAGTGGGCATTTTGTAGATTAACAGGGCTGGGTTTTCAGAGTCAAGTGGCAATACTGGCAAAGTGTATGGGGAGATAAAGAAGCCAGATCACTGTGAGAAATTTGCTTGGGTTCTCAGTTAAGACAATAGGTGCAATCAAGGTTATAGAGAGGACAATTGGGGGAATCGAGTCCAGACAGTATGCAAAATGATTTTGTTGCATTAACATTGATTCTCTTCGGTAGAATGATTCTAAGCTACTATAAAACGTTGTTGTTGTTGGTGGTGGTGGTGTGTGTGTGTGTGTGTGTGTGTGTAAGTTGATTGTGTCAGCCATGAAATGTCCACATTAATGTGGGTTTAGAACTTCTCAAAACAATTTTTAAAAAATGTTTTTCAGAAGACTGAAACAATATGAAATGGTGTAGTTTTAAAAAAAAAATTCCTTTTACTTTCTGTCCCCCCCCCAAAAAAAAGCCCCATAGGTGACAAATTTCTCCTTGGAATCAGTTGCTTAAGATTATGGCAGCGCACCTCAGCAGGGAGTATAGTGACATTGGCTTTTTGGTAACAGAATGAAATGTCTACCTTAAAAAAGAAACAAAGGTCGTTCCTTAAATTCCATTTTGCTTTTGTTTTTGTTTTGTTGTTGTTTTGTTTTTATTGAGCTTCAGCTGTGCCCAGGACTCTGGGAGAGAAGTAACACACAGGCAAAGCAACTCCCTGCCATTGATGGGTATAGAATCAAACCTGTAACTTTTACAGTGGATAATATGAGCTAAATGAACACTGGGAGGGCAAACTCTACTGCTACATATAAGGGCCATCAGGGACCCTTGTCTAAATACAGACCAATATAACTTCCATAAATCACATGAGTTTGATGAAAAGACCTTTACTATTTCCAAAAATTATAACCAAGGATTTGCAGCAGCTTATGTTTCTGAGCCAGAGTTTGAAGACTATGATAGCTGTTCTTGGTTGCCAGCCTGACTACATTTGGAATTAACTAAAACCCATGACCAAAAGCAACTTGGAAAGGAAAAGGTTTATTTCATCTTACAGTTTCTAGCCCACCATCCAGGAAATCAGAGGGGGAACCTGGAAGCAGAAACTGATGCAGAGGCCATGGTGGAGAACTTGCCTACTGGCTTGCTTCTCCTTACTTGCTTAGTTTGCTCTCTTAGACACCCCTAGGATCTCCTGCTCAGGGATGGTCCCACCCACAGTGGGCTGGGCCCTTCTAACATTAGTTGCTAATTAAATATATATATATATATATATGCCCCCATAGACTTATCTACAGGCCAATCTAAGGGAGATATTTTCCCAGTTGAAGTTCTTCTGTCATGCTGACAAAACAAACTAACCAACCAACCGAGAGTGAGAGAGAAAGAGGCAGTATTCAGTTGGGTCTACTTGATAAAGAGCTTTTGTGTTCCACAACGGGGGGGGGGGGGCAGTGTTGGGCCCTCAAGTTCTGGGCAGCCAGAAGAAGACTTTGATTTTATGAAGTGATCAGATTCACATCTTAGACAGACAGACAGACAGCCCTGTTGATGAGGTGACAGGGATGAGGCAACAAGACTGCTTACACCACTGGAGACTGGGGAGGTTGCTCAGTGTGTGAGAGCTCTTGCTGCTCAAGCATGTGCTCCTGGGTTCAAATCATGTCCCTGCATTAACAAAATACAAAGGCATGGTCACATGTGCCTGTGATCCTGGAGGTGGGGGTGGGGGAACAGGAACAAGTGGATCCTAGGAGCTCCCTTGCTAGTCAGCTTAGCCAAAGCAGTGAGCTTCAGGTTTAGCAAGAGACCCTATCTCAAGGAAATAAAGCAGAGAGCAATAGAGACAGACATCTGATACTTTCTCTGGCCTTCAAGTCCAGGCAGGCACACCTATCCTCATGTGTACCTACACCATACACACACCACACATCACACACATGCACACACACACACACTCACACTAACCTAAGCATGAGGGCTCCATGGAGATGTAGAGCTAATATGGTGTTTATGTTTTTGTGTGCATATGTGTGTATCTCCATGGAAAGGATTCTAAGAACTGGCTGATGCAGTGGGTGTGGCAAGTCTCAGACTTATGGTGTTACTGGCAGGCTGCAGTCTGGCCTGAGTCAATGCTGCTGTTTTAAGCCTAAAGGAATTCTGGAACCAGAGTTCCTTCCTTCTCAGATGAACACAAGGATTTTTTCTACATGCTTCCAGTGGATTGAATGAGACCCAACCCTATTGTGGAGGGGAAACCGTTTTACTCAAAGTCTATTGCTTGTGCTGTTGACGGCATCTGAAAACACCTTCATAGCAACAGCTAGACTAGTGTAGGGGGCCGTTTCCTACATCCTCCATTACAATAATGGTGCCTAAAGACACCAAGATGTAAATTACTTCACAGGCGCTGGGTAATCTCCATTCCTTTGATCTCTGCCTATCCCGTGGCTCATTTGGCCTGAGGAGCTGAAGCCATTCATAGGGTAACACGTCCCAGGTGGCTGGCCAGCCTTTATTAGGGATGGGTTTTCTTGGTTCAGAGTCTCCGCTCTGGTAAGCTTATGCATTAAAGCTTGTCTGCAGAAGGATCCGAGTGTCCTGCGTGTATTTCTTGCCGGCAAGAAAATACAGCGCGCGGGACAGACTAGAGTTTGGCCAAACAACTGGGCACCATACTCTAGCCAAGCAGATGCACACAATTCTCCATCAGCACAATTTGAAAGCTTGGTTACTGTCTGAGTTTTCCTTCTTGTTGCTGTGATTAAAACACCCTGGCGAAAGTAATTTAAGGGAAAAGGCTCCAAGTTATGGTGCATCACTAGGGGGAAGCCCAGCAGCAATAACTTAAGCACCCAGTCACTTTATATCTACAGTCAAAAGCAGAGAACAGTGAGCTAAGGCATGCATGCTCCTGCTCAGTTTACTTCCTCTTCTCTGATGCAATCCCCTGCCCAGGGAATGGTGTTATCCACAGTGGGCTGGTCTTTCCAACTCAATTAACATAAGACCATCACTCACAGACACCCCCACAGTGCAACCCAGTCTAAACAATCCCTCATTTCGATTCCTTTCCCAGACTATGTCCAGTTGACAATTAAGCCTAACTACTGGCCTGCTGAGATGGCTCAGTGGATAAAGATGCCTGCCATTAATCGTGGTAATTTGACTTTGATTCCTATGACCCAATCATAGAAGTAGAGAACCAGCTCCTACAGTTTGTCCTTTGACTTCCAACATATTCCAGGGCATGTGCAATCCCACATATATGCACTCACACGCACACGCACACACACAGACACACATATAGTATGAATACAATAAATATGTAAAAAACAAATGCAATTTTACAAAGAAACTAACCATCACAATTAAATTTTGTTGTCCTTACCAAGACATGGACTAGAGAAGAAAGACAAACTCAGAGAGAAACTTGAGTTTTGGAGATGTTGCATTTTAGCCAGCCATGTCCACTAGGACAGCCACTCAGGGCACATTTTGCTATTGAGTCCATTTCGCCATTTTAATGAATCCATGTGGTGTTTGGGGGTGTGTTAGTGCCTTTGGCACTAAGTGGCAGAATCTGGGTGACTTCATTTCTGTCTTTCAATTGACTGGTGCTATTGGCTGATGTGCCTTAGGCATCCTCCACATGGCATCTCCTAGCTCTTCCCTCCTTTCTTGTGGTTGGGGTTCCACCAGGTCAAGTCCTACTGTTCAAGACTTTTTTAGTCCTCTGCTTCAGTCTTATTTCCCAGTGTACTAATGACCATAGCAAATCACATAGATAAGCTCATGTATAGAAGTGGACAACACAAAACCCTGGAATTCATTGGAGTCTATTAACAGTCTTACACATATTTAGTGCAATGAAGGAGACTAAAGTGCAGCAAAAAAAAAAAAAATTGACAATTGCATTGAAAGAGTGGTAGAGTGGTCAGAAAAGTGATGACACATAGAGACATAAATAAGGTAATAAAGATAGTCATGTGACATTCAGGAGACAAGTGAATCTGGAGCATAGGAATCATAAAGCTAAGACTGGCTTTCAAATAAATACTCAAGAAACTACCGGGTCCTGTTTCAAAGAGAGAGGGGGGAAGCAAATGTTTATGTTTCTCCAGAACCTTCAACTGTTCAGCTACATACAGTTAGTGCTGCCCAGACAAACAGAACCAACCGATATGACCTGTGTATATGTATGCAACAAGAAATATTTGTATTGCTTCATCTAGTTACAAAGGCTGAGGAATCTTGCAAGCTGTTGTCTCCAAGCTGTAGACTCAGGAGAGGCAACAGTACAGGCCAAAGGTCCGAGGTCCAGAGAACAGTGATCCATACACAAAGCTGGGTGTCAAGATCTGAGCCTCAAGAGCTCTGAGGGCAGAGTACCAATGATCCTGCTCAGTCAGACAGAGTGACCTCAGCTTGTCCCTGCTTCCTGGTCTTTGCAGGCCCTCCACAGACTGGGCAGTCCACTCAGGAGAACCATCTGCTCTCCTCAGTCACCAATTCAAGTGCTAATCTCCTCTGGAAACTCCCTTCCAGACACACCCAGAAATCGTGTTTAGTCAGCTGTCTGGGCCTCTTGGGGCTCAGAGAAGCTGACACATAAAATTAACCATCACATATGAACTTGGAGAGATGGTGTGGTCTGTGGGTGCAATTATTTAAACACGGGGAGGGGAGGAAGGGATGAAATGGGAGTTGGAAGTACATAAAAAAATAAGCTATTGCAATTCTGAACTGGGAAAGGAGAAGGGAATGGGATTGAAGGAGGTGGTGGGGGTTGGAGGAGTAATCACTGGTACTATCATTCGGGTGAATGAGTTTGGAAGAGATGGAGAGATTTGAGAGATTTGGAGGATGAAAGAGGTCAAGGAACCAAGAAGCCAGGTGACAGGCAAGTCTCTATAGCAGAGCTACAAAGGCAGCAGCATCCAAGCTTCCACTCTGTGATGCCTGCGATTTAAACACTGATCAGCATCAGCTTGGGGGAGTGTGGTGGTTTTGAAGGGACCATTTCAGCAGCCATAACAGCCCAACACGCACTTGCCTGACTTTGTCTTGGTCATTAAGGTCAGATGCCTGCCCCTTTCGGCAGCCATAACAGCCGAACACGTGCTTGTCTGACCTTGCCTTGGTCACTAGAGGTTAGGTGCCTGCCTCGTGGCAAGGAACCAATCAGAAGTTAGCTGGTGGTAGTATGCTTTACGGCTCTGGGTGTGCTTTACAGAAAAGTGCACAGCAATGACGCGCAGAGCATAGCAGAGCATAGTCTGGGAGGACCCATGGGCTATAACAACCAGTTGTCCAATCAACACAGGGCAAGCCCTCCAAGCCTGGAGACACACCAATCCTGAGCCTGTGTGTACACCTAGACACTCCCCTTACGCTGCCCTATAAGATCTCTATGCAGCCACTTCCAGCTGTCTTTCTAGCCTTCCACCATGGTGGGTGGATGAGGTTAGTTCGTTTAACATGGGGTTAGCTCGTTAAACAACTATATAAAGCCTCATGCAGTTTGCATCAAGCTTTCGACTCCGCATGGTGATTGGGGTGGCCTGGGGTCCTGGGCTAAGATCCTGGAGGCCTGAGTTTCCAGGGGTCTTACAGTTTAAATGAGAAATGTTCCCAGTAGGCTCAGGTATTGAACGCTTGGTCCCCAATTGGTGGTGTGTTAATCTCAGAAGTTGAGAAAAAAACCACTACCACAGTTTAAAGCCAAATTGTAGCAAGCTGTAATTAAATACTGGCCAGGTGCATGAGCTCTGGACAGGTCTATAACCTGGGTTCCCAGAAAATGGCCCTGAGTCACATTATAGAGGGGCTTAAGAAGGCAAAACCCATAATCCACTACATATCCCACAAGGTCCAATCAGGGGTAAACATTTATCCTGATGTACTTCCTGCCTGGGGACCTCCTGCAGGGGCAACATCCAATCAGGGGCAAGCATGCATCCTGACATATTTCCTGCCTACATGTGATCAAGTACATGGGTACAGATGGGTCAAACAAACTTCTTTAGGGGAGTGAAAACATGTGACTTGTTATCTCCATAAACAATAGCTTCCCACATTTCAGGAACTATCTGTTCTTGGGCCAGGGGCTTACAGATCAGAGGCATTTTTGTTTCATGGATCACTTAGGCATAATAATTAAAACTTAAAATGTAACTTGGGCTCTCACAGAGGTGAGATGTGCTGCCTTGATGGAGGAAAGGGGTTTCCAGGGGGCAGACTTTGAGAGTTTATGGTCTTCTTCCCCTTGAAGTTCACTTCCTTTGCTTTATGTTTGCTTGGAGATGTGAGCTTTCAGCTTCCTGCTTCAGCTGCCTCATGTTTTCCCAGCCACTAGGATCGCCCCCTGGAACCCTAAGCCCAAGCACACTCTCCATAAGTCGCTTCTTTCTCGGCGTATTGAGGGAACTAGAAGTTAAACACATCCTAGACAGGCAGACAGTTGAGGCACCACAGGTGTTAAATAACTTCTGGCTTCTTCCTCACCCTTCTGACTTGAGACAAAGGTGGTGGGCTTGTTCTCTTGCCAGCAGGGCTGCTCTTCTAGCTGACTGGTCCAGGTTGGTCAGATACGTTCAAGGCAGTCCTGACCACATTTACCTGAAGCTGTGGGCCTGTCAGTGACCCTTTCTTTCTCTAAGTTGGCTGACTCAAAACTAGGGAAAGGGACATGCCCTAAGGCCATTGTAAGCAAATGTTTACCAGTAGCTGTGGCCATACCCATTTCTCTTGCTTTGTTTAAGCTGACTTACACAAAATGAGGGAAAGTGAAAGGTTCAGGCATTATGCTGGCCTGTCCCTGTTACCTGATGGAACAGGCAGTACCCTGGTCAGCCCAAGGTTCCATGGGAACTAAGTCTGCATGCTGGTGCAGAGGACCCCTTTAAAAGATAGGCCCCTGCCCATTTACGAGTTCTGTGGTCTCTGTTCCCCCGCTCTACTCTGTCTCCCACCTATGCTCTCGCTCTGTCTCTCTATGGCGACCGGCCGTGGCGATCAGCCATTTACCCTGTTCCTCTTCTTAGTCTCCCCATTCTGCCGGGCCTTATAATAAACTTATAGTCTTATGTCTCATGTCTCAGCATTTCTCTTTTCTTCTTTTTAAACAAAAGAATAACAGAAAGGGCTTGTTTCAGGTCACCAGAAGGACTTAAAACACCAAGATCTCCAGGGGTTGAACTACAATATCATAGTTCCATTCCTGCTTTATGGGGAGTCTTTTTCTGTGTGCTTTGTTCTCTCTCTCTCTCTCTCTCTCTCTCTCTCTCTCTCTCTCTCTGTGTGTGTGTGTGTGTGTGTGTGTGCATGCTTCTTTACTTTTAATAAAGTTCATTACCTGTGTCTTCCTTCTGTGTCTAAGAATTTTCCAGCCTTTTACTCAAGCACCTTAGATGGTAATATTATTTTGTCACAGCAGCACAAAAGTAACTCACACAGGGATGAAAGAATTTATTCTACTTACATTTCCAGGTCATAGTATATCGCTGAAGGGAGTCGGGGCAAGAACTCAAGGAGGAGCTTGAAGCAGACACCATGGAGAAACACTGATTGCTGACTAGCTCACTGGCTTATGCTTAATTAATACAGCCTAGACCCCTGTGTAGGAAATGTTGCGGACCACGGTGGGCTGAACTCCTGCAAGTCAACTAGAGAATCAAGACAATCCCTCCCAGACAGGTCCACATCACAACTTGATAAAGTCAATAACTCCATTGCAACTCTTTCAGATGATTCTAGGTTGTGTCAGGTTGACAGTTGGTATTAACTATAAAAGAGGCTGTAAGCCAGACACTTATGAGAAGGCAAAGTAGATGGTATGATCTGTGGTGGTTGGAATGAGTATGGACCCCATAGGCTCATGGATTTGAATGCTTAGTCACCAGGGAGTGGTGCTATTTGAAAGGATTAGGAGGTGTGGCCTTGTTGGAGGAGTCACTGGAGGTGGGCTTTGAGGTTTTCAAAAGCCCAAAGTTTTCAAAAGCTCAGTCGGCTCCTTCCTTCCGCCTGCAGATCCGGATGCAGGTCTCTCAACTACCTCTGCAGCACCACATCTGGCTGCCTGCTGCTGCCATACTCCCCGCCATGACAACGGACTAAACCTCTAAAACTGTAAGCAAGCTCCAATTAAATGCTTTTGTTTTTATAAGAGTTGCTGTTGTCCAGCAGGTGGTAGTGGCGCACGCCTTTAATCCCAGTACTCGGAGGCAGAGGGAGGAGGATCTCTGTGATTTCGAGGTCAGCCTAGTTACAAAGCAAGTTCCAGGGCAGGCTCCAAAGCCACACAGAGAAACCCTGTCTTGGAAAAAAAAAAAAAAAGAAAGAAAAGAAAAGAAAAAAAGTTGCTGTTGTTATGGTATCTCTTCACAGCAATACAACACTGACAAAGATATGGTCCAATGGAGTTTCTTTAAGGAGGATGTTCAAAAAGGGAAGAAGGAGCTGGAAACAGCCTTTGAGATAGAGAGAGCACCACATGCTCTTCCAGAGAGCCAGGTCCAATTCCCAGCACCCACAGCTGTCTGTGAGTCCAGTTCCAGGGAATCAACGGCTTCTTTCAGCCTCTATATGCACCAATCATGCATGTGGTACAAAGACATACATACAGGCAGACACTAAAAAAAGAAGGGAGAAGACACATGGTCTAGACGTACGAGGGGGAGGAGGGGTCATCTCATGCCCACCCATGAGATGGAGCTGGGAGGCAATCAATCCCCCTTCCAGATTTCCAGGAGCACGGGACTTTTCAGTTAGAGCAAGGAGAGTGGGGCAACTTAAAAAGAGGTGGAGACTGGGGGCAGGTAGGGGATGAGGTAAGAAGAACAGACACCTGAGACAAAAGAAAAGTTTTTCTGACTTTGGGGACAGGACAATTATTATTACATGGGGCCATGTTTTACAAAGCCCACATGGTCAATTATTATTACATGAGCTATGTTTTGCTTCCTCACAGATTCCTAGCCATGTTCAACACTATTAAGTTTGCCAAATAAGCACCACACAAACACTTACTTATATATATATAAGTATATATATATAACATTTACTACGTTTTGATTATAGAACTACTGCAAGAAAAAATTCCAATATATCTCATTTATCTTCAGATGCTGGTTTTCATTTCAAGTCCATTTAAAATTAGTTCAATCTCTTAGAGACATCAGAGAGGCTATGGCCATGAAATTCATCAGCATAGCTACCTAAATAAGACCGGGACAAACCAGATACCAAGGGACATGCTAACATGGAAGTGGGAAAGCTTGAGGGGCCTCAACCCGAGACAAAGAACTACCATCAACTGGGCAATACTGACGGTGAGAGAAATACCCCAGAAGGGAGATCTAGTATATCAAAGTTTGCGGGAGGGGGGGGGATGCCACCTTATCATGAATATTCCATACACCTCATAAATATTTATAAAAACTGTCTGCAGGGTAGAACCCATTGTACTGTTACCCTCTTTCAGGATGGCCCACTTGCATCTTTGTCTGGACTGCACACTTTGCTTTGCTAACTAAACTTCTGCTTAAAGAGCCTATGTTTCTTTGCTGAATTCTTCACATTGAGAAGACCAGAGCAGAGGAGAGCTGGGTGTGGTGGCACATGCCTTTAATCCCGGCCCTAGAGAGGCAGTGGCAGGTGAAGCTCCGAGATCAAGGACAGCCTGGTCTACACAGCTAGTTCCAGGGCAGCTAGGGTTACACAGAGAAACCCAGAATCAAAATCTAAATAAATAAATAAATAAATAAAATAAAAACTGAGGAGAAACCATCACACATAAGGTTGAGACCTTTATCCAATAGTTATCAAAAGGTTTGGGTAGTTCTCAGAGTCCAGTCACCCAAGTAGACCTCTTTGGGAACAGCAAGGGTAGTTAGTGGCTGTGGTGATGCAGGTTCTGCCTTCTAAGGGTACACTCTTTTCTTCAGTCAGCGGGCCCAGTTCTAAACAGTAGCTCAGACCTAGAGACTGGACAAAGAGCTGATATTTTTATGGATGGATCTAGGTAGACTTCACACAAATACTCCTTGCCCCCAGCTGGGATGGACCTCTTCCCAAACTAAGGTAAAGAAGGCTGGCACAACAGAGTGTCACTTCCAAGGCCTCTCACCCTTCCCTTCCCCCATCCTTTATGCTTCCTGCCCTGGAATTACTCTTCTCAGAGCACCAACAGTTGCTCTCCACCTCATGCTCCAGTCCCCAAGAAACCTTACTGGAAATGGTCCCAACAGACTTCTCTTACTAAGACACAATTGCTCTTTGCAGAGGACCTGAGTTCAATTCCCAGCACCCACACCAGGTGGCTCACAATGACCTGAAACTCCGTATGCAGGTGATCCAATGCCTTCATCTGGACTCTGCAGGCACCTGCACTCGTGTGCATACTCACATGCAGACAAAATATGACAACATTTTTTAAAAAGAAAAGACAAACCACTATTGTACATTTGGTAATGAGGAAGGGCCCCTCTGGTAATGAGGCCAAGATGACAAAGGATCATTTGTGTGGGATGTTGCAAGGAAAGGCTCTATTGGCTGCAGGTATCAGTTGGCAATCAGTGAACCCCACTCATGGGTGATTCCAGGCAGTGGTGTATACATGTTGAAGATTAGGAACAACTCACTTTTACAAAAATTCATTGTTCTACCAAATAACAGGAGGCTACAAAATAAAAGTACAAAATGAACGTGTCAGTCACCAGCGAACGGGACCTTGCTGTGGTCATGAAAGGGTATGTTTGCTGCCTTGGAGGAGTCTTGTAATCTCTCACTGTTTTATATCCAGCATTGAAGGATTCTCAGAGTAGGAGTTACAAGGCTTTGGCTTCCTGCCTGCATTAATACCGGTTTCTCTCTATCTGTAACCTCGATTCTGCCTGGAGGATTAGCTGCCATTGCACAGCACTTTTGTTTCTGTTGTATATGCTCATGTGAATCAGTTTACAGCCCGGCTCAGATTGTATCACAAAGCTGTTAGGGATGCCCCCATCAGAGGATGCAACACTTCTTTTAGATGTCCTCTCAGACAGTAAATGTTTTTATGACATCGTAAATGCTACCTGAATCACCCAAACAAAACTGGACCTTGCTGTGTAGACCAGCCTGGCCTCAAACTTGGAGATAGCTACCTGCCTCTGGCTCCCAAGTGCTGGGATTAAAGACATATATCACCACCTGCTAACTTTCTATCTAATTCTCTTTCTTCACTCATTCTAATAGAAGAATCCAAGACGACCAGCTGAGTGAGTAACTGCTTCACAAATTGTCTACTTTCTATCTAGCAGTATTTTTGCAAGCTTATGCTGGTCTCTTTACTATGAACAGGAAAAAGAATTCAAGTCAACTTCAACACCTTGTCTGGAGTGTGAATGATCACAGTCAGCAGTGTTGATAGATTTTCTACCCAATAACAAAGACATCTTTTCATTTATCTTTAGTAATAATTTCCTCACCTGTCCTTAAGTCCCCATCATCACCCAGCCGCAGGGCTACCAGGCCTCTAGAAACTTAGTTTCCTCCAACATGCTTCTTAGGGTCAGTTCCTTTAACACTGCTTAGTCCCAAGACCACAGACAAGCTGTTGTGACAACACTCAATGTCTAGCACTGGAAAGGGTTCCGGCTATCTTATGGTGTGAAACCAACTACCCAAACTTAAATCACTATTGATTTTGCTCATGAAACTGCAGTTTAGACTATGATTTTCCCACAGCAGGAACTAGGGTATCCTATGTTGTCAGGATGATATCCTATGGTTGAAGCTGGTGTAACAAGCAACTTCGGATGGCTAGCCTGGGGTGGGTTTGACAGCTCTTTGCTGTGTGGGTCCATATATATATATATATATATATATTATATATATATATATATGTCTAATATATATATATATTATATACATAATATATATATAATATATATATATATTATATATATTAGAATATCATTGTAAGGTATGTTACATTTGTTTGTGTTCTGGAACATTTGTTTTAATGATGCAAAGATGTCTTGCCTTCTTTTATGTTGTATTTGCTTAACTCTGTGAAGCTGTGATTCTTTGCCTGAATAAAATACTTGATGGCCTAATAAAGAGCTGAGTGGCAAATAGGGAGGCAGGAGAAAGGATAGGTGGGGCTGGCAGGCAAAGAGAATAAGTAGACGGAGAAGAAGAGAGAGGAAGGAACAAGAGAGGAGTGAGAAAAGGGGCCAGCCACACAACCAGGCATAGATTAAGAAGTAAAAGAATGATAGATAGAAACAGATAGAGAAAGGTAGAAGCCCAGAGGCAAAACATAGATGGGATAATTTAAGTTAAAAAATGCTATCAAAAAACAAGCCAGGCTAAGGCCAGGCATTTCTAAGTAAGAATAAGCCTCCCTGTAATGATTTGGGAACTGGGTGCCGGGCCCTCCAGAAGAGTAAAAGAATAAAAAACATCCAACACCAATATTTTGGCGTTGCAATGTAGGGCTAGAGTAAAAGGAAATCCAACAACATATGTATATGCACACATATATATACATAGATATACACATATGTATACATAAGCATATACTTATATATGTACGAACACATGACGATGGCAGAAGCCTCAGTTTAGTGAGACTCATGCCATCTCAGAGTATGGTAACCCAAGAGAAAAAGCAGCTAGAGGAATCACTTTTTATGACCTTGGCTTGTGAGCTGTGCAAGATCCATTTCTTTCTTTTCTTTTAAATTATAAACTGTTTGGTCTATTGCTCAGACTTCTTTATTTTTTCAATTTTTTAAATTTGAATTAGAAACAAGATGGTTTTATATGTCAATCCCAGTTCCCTCTCCCTCTCCTCCTCCCCTGTCCCCCACAACTAAAACCCTACCTATCCCATACCCTTTCTGTTCAACCGGGAGGGTGAGGCCTTCTATAGGGGGTCTTAAGAGTCTGTCATGTCATTTGGGATAGGGCCTAGGCCCACTCCATGTGTCTTGGCTCAGGGAGTCCATGTGGAATGGGCTCCCAAAGTCCACACCTATGCTAGGGACTAGTACTGATCTACTACAGGAGGCCCCATGGATTTCTGAGGTCTCCTCACTGACACCCACATTCTTGGGGTCTGGATCAGTCCCATGCTGGTTTCCCAGCTATGAGTCTGGGGACTAAGAGCTCTCCCTTGTTCAGGTCAGCTGTTTCTGTGGGTTTCACCAGCTTGATCTGTACCCTTTGCTCATCACTCCTCCTTCTCTGAAACTGGATTCCAGTTCAGTTCAGTGTTTAGCTGTGGGTGTCTGCTTCTACTTCCACCAGCTGCTGGATGAAGGCTCTAGGATGGCATATAAGTCAGTCATCAATCTCATTATCAGAGGAGGGCATTTAAGGTAGGCTCTCCTCTGTTGCTTAGATTGTTAGCTGGTGTCATCTTTGTAGATCTCCAGACATTTCCCTAGTGCCTGATTTCTCTTTAAACCTATAATGTCTCCCTCTATTATTGTATCTCTTATCTTGCTCTTCTCTATTCTTCCCCTGACTCCAACTTCCTGCTCCCTCGTGTCCTCCTCATCCCTCCTCTTCTCCCCTTCTCATTCTCCTAGCTCCCTCTACCCTCCCCCCATGCTCCCAATTTGCTCAGGAGATCATGTCCCTTTCCCCTTCTCCAGGGGAACCATGTATGTCTCTCTTAGAGTCCTCCTTGTTTTCCAGCTTCTCTGGCAGTGTGGATTTTAGGCTGGTAATCTTTTGCTCTATGTCTAAAATCCATATATGAGTGAGTACATACCATGTTTGTCTTTTTGTGACTGGGTTACCTTGCTCAGGATGTTTTTTTCTAGTTCCATCCTTTTGCCTTTGTATTTCAAGATTCCATTGTTTTTTCCCCCCCGCTGAGGAGTACTCCATTGTGTAAATGTACCACATTTTCTCTATCCATTCTTCAGTTGAGGGGCAATAAGATGCTTCCAGGTTCTGGCTATTACAAATAATGCTGCTGTGAACATCGTTGAACAGATGTCCCTGTTGTAGGAATGTGCTTCTTTTGGGTATATGCCCAAGAGTGGAATTGCTGGATCTTGTGGTAGACTGATTCCCATTTTCCTGAGGAATCGCCATACTGATTTCCAAAGTAGCTGTACGAGTTGGCACTCCCACCAACAGTGGAAGAGTGTTCCCCTTTCTCCAAATCTTCTCCAGAATAAACTGTCGTTGGTGTTTTTATTTTTAGCCATTCTGACTGGAGTAAGATGGTATCTCAGAGTTGTTTTGATTTGCATTTCCCTGATGGCTAAGGATGTTGAACACTTTCTTGTGTCTTTCAGCCATTTTAGATTCCTCTATTGAGAATTATCTATTGGTTCTGTACCCCCACTTTTTAATTGGATTGTTTGGTGTTTTGGAGACTAGCTTCTTGAGTTCTTTGTATATTTTGGAAATCACCCCTCTGTCAGATGTGGGACTGGTGAATATCTTTTCCCAGTCTGTGGGCTGCTGTTTTGTCTTACTGACTGTGTCCTTCACCTTACAGAAGCTTCTCAGTTTCAGGAGGTCCCATTTATCAATTGTCGATCTCAATGTCTGCTACTGGTGTAATGTTCAGGAAGCAGTCTCCTATACCAATTAATTCAAGGGTATTTCCCACTTTCTCTTCTAATAGGTTTAGTGTGGCGGGATTTATATTGAGGTCTTTCATCCATTTAGACTTGAGTTTTGTGCACGGCGATAGACATGGATCTATCTGCAGTCTTCTACATGCCAGCATCCAGTTACATCAGCACCATTTGTTGAAGATGCTTTCTTTATTCCATCGTATAAATTTAGCTTCTTTGTCAAAAATAAGGTGTTCATAGGTGTGTGGGTTAATATCAGGGTTTTCAACTCTATTCCATTGGTCTACCTGTCTATTTTTGTGCCAATACCAAGCTGTTTTCAGTATTATAGCTCTGTAATAGAGCTTGAAGTCAGGGATGCTGATGCTTCCAGAAGTTCCTTTATTGTACAGGGTTGTTTTGGCTATCCTGGGTCTTTTTTTCTTCCATATGAAGTTGAGAATTTTTCTTTCAAGGTCTATGAAGAATTTTGCTGGGATTCTGTTGGGG
The DNA here is from genome assembly GCF_003668045.3 of Cricetulus griseus. Classification (NCBI taxonomy): domain Eukaryota; kingdom Metazoa; phylum Chordata; class Mammalia; order Rodentia; family Cricetidae; genus Cricetulus; species Cricetulus griseus. The sequence continues at coordinate 356,615,156 of NC_048595.1, read as the reverse complement.
ATTGCATTGAATCTATAGATTGCTTTTGGCAAGATTGCCATTTTTACTATGTTGATCCTACCTATCCATGAATATGGGAGATCCTTCTCCCATCTTCTTTAATTTCTTTCTTTAAAGACTCAAAATTCTTACAATACAGGTCTTTCACTTTTTTGGTTAGCGTTGCCCAAGGTATTTTATGTTGTTTGTGGCAATTGTAAAGGGTAATGTTTCTCTGATTTCTTTTTCCATGCATGTATCATGTGTATATATTAGGGCTACTGATTTTTTTGTTGTTGTTGTTAATTTTGTATCCTGCCACTTTGCTGAAGGTGTTTATCAGCTGTAGGAGTTCCCTGGTAGAGTTTTTGGGGTCACTCCTGTAGACAGACTATCATATCATCTGAAATTAGTGAAAGTTTGACTTCTTCCTTTCCAATTTGTATCCCATTGATCTCCTTTTGTTGTCTTAGTGCTCTAGCTAGAACTTCAAGGACAATATTGAAGAGGTATGGAGAGAGTGGACAGCCTTGTCTTCTCCCCAATTTTAGAGGAATCATGTTAAGTTTCTCTCCATTTATTTTGATGTTGGCTGTTGGCTTGCTATATATTGCTTTTAATTTTAATGTTTAGGTATATTCCTGTTGTTGTTCTTTTGTTTAGGCTGCAGCTGCTAATATAGAAAGGAACAACGAATAAGCAATCCACGTGGAGTTTATTTACCAGAGAGGGGGGAAAGGGGGGATGGGCAGTCAGCCAACCCTAGGGGAGCTGAGAGAAAGAGAGCGAGGGGTGTGGGGCAGGACCTTTTAAAGGGAAGGTTGCATATGCGCAGTAGGGCAAAGGTCGAAAGGCATGGTGGGTGAGTGAGTACCCGCTTGTTAGGGGGCGGGGTTAGGGTCATCCATGTGTTTTGTTCTTACAATCCCGGCTGTTGTTTATTATAAAAGTTAGAGAATTGGGCGTGGCAGGTTAGGGAAGTAGGGGCGAAGATGTCTTAAGGCTGCTTCCTGCTGGCCTGGGGCGTTGACCGTCTTTGGGGGGTTGGGGGTGCTGCCACGTCCTGGAGTTGATTGTTGTTTCATTGTAGTCCAGGCCACACCTAGATATGATTTAATATGTCTAATCTTTGTTTTCCCAAACTTTAAGGACTCTTATAAGTTCCAGGGAGCCGAATCAGATCCAAACAGGTCAGATTCACTCCAGGTAATATCCAACCCTTCCCCAGTCCCAATTTCCCTTCCCTTATCTTGGGACTCCTCGGGAACCCCTCCCTCATCTTACAATCTTCCCGTCAAATGACAGGACCTAAGAAAAAATTTTTTTTCTAAACTCAACCTTGTCTTCTACTCTGTCAACACCTTGCCAGGTCTAAGAGGCGCCAGGGAGTTCCATACAGCCTGGACTACAATGAAACAACCAGCTACCCCAGGACGTGGCAGCACCCAACCTTCTCGGGTCCCCCAAAGATGGTCAACGCCCCCCACGTCAGCAGGAAGCAGTCTTAAGAATTCGACGCCCTTATTCCTTAACCTGCCATGTCTAAACACCCCACCTTTTTTTAATAATAAGTAGAGGTGGGAATGAAAGGTTCAGGCATTATGCTGGCCTGCCCCTGTTACCTGGTGGAATCCACTCAGGCAATACCCTGGTCAGCCCAAGGTTCCATGGGAAAGAAGTCTGCATGCAGGTGCAGAGGACCCCTTTAAAAGATAGGCCCCTGCACCTTTACGCTCTCTCTGTCTGTCTCTCTCTCCCCCTGTCTCTCTCTCTCTCTCTCTCTCTCTCTCTCTCTCTCTCTCTCTGTCTCTCTCTCTCTCTCTGCCCCCATCTCTCTGTTCCCCGCTCTGTCTCTCTATGGCGACCGGCCATGGCGGTCAGCCATTACCCCTGTTCCTCTTCTTAGTCTACCCATTCTGCCTTATAATAAACTTATAGTCAATATGTCTGTCTCAATATTTCTCTTTTCTTCTTTTTAAACAAAAGAATAACACCTGTTATTCCTGATTTTTCCAAAACCTTTATCATGAAGGGGTGCTGGATTTTGTCAAAGTCTTTTTTTGGCATCTAGTGAGATGGTCATTTTTTTTTTCCTCAGTCTGTTTATATGGTGGATTACATTGATGGATTTTAGTATGTTGAACTATCTTTGCATCCCTGGGATGAAGCCTACTTGATCATGGTGGATGATTTTTCTGATGTGTTCTTGGATTTGATTTGCCAGTATTTTATTGAGTATTTATGCATCAATGTTCATTAGGGATATTGGTATGTAGTTCTCTTTCTTAGTTGTGTCTTTGTGTGGCTTGGGTATCAAGGTTATTGAAGCCTTCTAAAAAGAGTTTGGCAATGACCCTTCTGCTTCTTTTGTGTGGAATACTTTGAGGAGAATTGGTTTTAGCTGTTCCTTGAATTTCTGGTAGAATTCTGCACTGAAGCCATCTGGCCCTGGGCTTTTTTGATTGGGAGACTTTTGATGACTGCTTCCATTTCATTAGGGGTTATAGGTCTATTTAAGTTGCTTATCTGTTCTTGATTTAATTTTGTTAAGTGAAATCTGTCCAGAAAATTGTCCATTTCCTTTAGATTTTTGAATTTTGAGGAATATAGGTTTTCGAAGTATGACCTGATGATGATTCTTTGGATTTCCTCTGTGTCTGTTGCTATGTCCCTGAAAGACCCCGCCCCCTGTCTGGTTCTCTCTCGGTGACACTCCCGTACGCGCGCACACTCCCACACGCCTGGCGGCTGGCTCCCTCCCAAGCCGGTTCACCCAGGCGGGGGGCCCTCGACCCAGGCCCGCCCGCCTGGCGCCGCGCCCCGGGGCTGGGGCCGAGCGGGGAGAGGACGCCCCCCGCCCCCGCGCCCCCGCCCGATGGGGAACCTCCGTCCCAAGGTCAGCCATCTGGACGCGGAGGGGGGAATTGGGTCTGTTGTACCAGGTGCAGACCTTGAGAATATACTGACCTAAAATAACTCTGTACCTCATTAAATTGTCCAATAGAATCCCTGTAACTATGCTTTTCGCTTCTGCACTGTGCTTTTTAGCTATATAAGGACCCCTCTCCCTTGGCTCGGGGCTTAGCCTACCAAAAGCTAAGCCCCGGGGTACCAGCGCTACTAATAAACCCTCTTGCTCTTGCATCCAAAGTTCGTGGTTTCGCTGATTCCTGGGTGTGGGTCTCCTTCTACAAAAGTACCTCTTCTGAGGTCTTTCATCCCTATTTTCATTCCTGATTTTAATAATTTGCATGTTCATTCTCTGCTGTTTGGCAAGTTTGGATAAAGGCTTGTCTATCTTGTTGATTTTCTCAAAAAATCAACTCTTCGTTATATTGATTCTTTGTATTGTTCTCCTAGTTTCCATTTTATTGATTTCAGCCCTCAATTTGAGTATTTCCTGGTGTCTACTCGTCTGGGGTGCATTGGCTTCTTTGTGTTCTAGAGCTTTCAGTTGTGCTGTTAATTCTCTAGTATGACTATTCTCCAGTTTCTTTATGTGGGTACTTAGTGCTATGAACTTTCCTTTTAGCACTGCTTTCAAAGTGTCCCATAAGTTTGGGTATGTTGTGTCCACATTCTCATTGAATTCCAGGAAATCTTGAATTTCTTCCTTGACCCAGTTATGGTGCAATTGGGTGTTATTCAATTTCCATGAGTTTGTAAGTTTTCTGCAATTTGTGTTGTTGTTGAATTCTAACTTTAAAGCATGGTGGTCTGATAAGATACAGAGGGTTATTTTAATTTTTTTGTACCTGTTGAGGTTTGCTATATTGCCAAGTATGTGGTCGATTTTAGAGAAGGTTCCATGTGGCACTGAGAAGATAGATGGTATATTCTTTTGTATTTGGATGGAATGTTCTATAGATGGCTGTTAAACCCAATTGGGCCATAACTTCTATTGGTTCCTTTGTTTCTTTGTTAAGTTTCTGTCTGGTGTTCCTGTCTAGTGGTGAGAGAGGGGTGTTGAAGTCTCCCCCTGTAAGTGTGTGCGATTTTATTTGTGATTTGAGTTTTAGTAATGTTTCTTTTACAAAGTAGATGCCTTTGTATTTTGTCAGGAGCCAGCCCTGGTTAGATATACAAGTCCCCTTTACAGAGGCTTGGCGACCTCCAAGGTAAACCGCCAATTAGTCAAGCACCCCACCCCTTAGGTTAGTGTTCAAGATAACCACAGGAGGTTCCGGACACCTGCCCTGGCCTGAGAACAATTAACACCCATTCCTCCCCCACTTCCTCTTTCTCTGCTTCCTCCTTTCTCTTTAAAAACCCCTTGTTTACAATCAATAAAGAGACCTTGACAAGGAAAAACTGCTTGGTCTCGCTTTTCTTTCCTGCCCATTATTTTCAGGCTTAGTCCACCTTAGACCCACGAATTATCGAATTATCGGAGCCCCTCGGGCTGGGGGCAGTATTTGGGGCATAAATGTTCAGAATTGAGACTTCATCCTGATGGATTTCTCCTATGATGAGTAGGAAATGACCTCCTTCATCTCTTTTGATTGATTTTAGTTTAAAGTGTAATTTGTTGGATATTAGGATTGCTACACCAGCTTGTTTCTTGGGTCCATTTGATTGGAAAATCTTTTCCAAAACCTTAACTCTTAGGTACCATCTGTCTTTGAAGTTGAGGTGTGTTTCTTGTATGCTGCAGAAGGAGGGATTCTGTCTTCTTATCCATTCTGCTAGCCTGTGTTTTTTTATAGGTGAGTTAAGACCATTAATATTGAGGAATATTAATGACCATTGATTGTTCATACTTGTTTGTTTTGGATTTGGTGGTGGTGGTGGAATTGTGTGTTTCCACCCCATTTTTCTTTTGGCTGTTGGTAAAGTGGGATTATTTATTCCCTATATTTTTCTGGTTGTAGTTAACTTCCTTGTATTGCAGTTTTCCTTCCAGAACTTTCTGTAGGGCTGGATTAGTGGATATGTATTTTTTGAATCTGGTTTTCTAATGGAATATCTTGTTTTCTCCATCTATATTGATCGAAAGCTTTGCTGAGCATAGTAGTCTGGGCTGGCATCCATGTTCTCTTAGCTAGAATATCTATCCAGGACCTTCTGGCTTTCAGAGTTTCCATGGAAAACTCAGGTGTAATTCTGATAGGTTTGCCTTTATATGTTACTTTACCTTTTTCCTTTGCTGCTCTTAATATTCTTTTTTTTATTCTGTGTTTGGGGTTTTGATTATTATGTGTCAAGGAGACCTTTTTTGTGGTACACTCTATTTGGTGTTCTGTAAGCTTCTTGTACTTTCATTGGCATGTCTTTCTTAAGGTTGGGAAAGTTTTCTTCTATGATTTTGTTGAATATGTTTTCTGCACCTTTGAGTTGGGTTTCTTTACCTTCTTCTATACCTATTATTCTTAGGTTTGGTCTTTTCATGGTATCCCATATTTCCTGAATATTTTGTGGCAGAGGAAGCCAGGATGGAAATAGCCTCAAGCCTACCTAGTCCAGTGGATGGAGGTGGGACTGGTACCAGGGACTTGTAAGTCTGTGGGTGTGATGGATCCCTTGGAAATGGGATCCCGTGATCAGGGCAGTGGAACTCAGGATCCCTTTCATGTCTCTCTGTTCATCAGGAGTAACCACTGTGACTAACACATTCTTGTGAGAATTAGATTTCACTTTTTAAGTGAGAGGTATCAAGAATTTGCAACTTGAAGTAAAATTGCCATCTGCACAGAACTGCAAATGAATCTGGGGAAACACATTCTGCAGCTAAACTTCCTCTGTGAAGGACAACTCTGTCTAATTTATCACTGAAAAGTAAAGGAGAGGGCGATGGATTACTGGGGGATGGTTATCTGTCTGGCACAAGCAGTACTGAGAGAGAAGACAAGCGCTGGGCCATGTTTTCATGGGTAAAGGGAAAATGAATAGGGAAGAACCAAGAAAACAAGAGACAACTAGGAGGAGAGAGACACTGGAAAAGGAGACACTGTGGGTATACTGCAAGCTTCCACAAGAAGTGTGCCTAATGATAGGAAGCTGGTGATGGGATGGAGATAGATCATGCCATCTAGAGTGGATGTGGCCATACAGGAAGGCAGGGGAGAGCAGAGAATGAAAAGGAATGGAATCGAACGCAGAATAGGTTATTAAATGTGGTATATTTATCAAGAAGGAATACTCACACGAGGAGCCAGATTGGCACTCTGAGAAGCCCAGTCCTAGATGCCTCAGAGACCTGGCCTGAACCCCAAGAGAGATCCAGCGCCTCTTCTCCTTGCTCTTTATCCTGCCCCTCTACATACCAAATGGGTGTGGTCAGCAGTACAGGTATCCAGAGTCTCTCCCTACAGGAGAACATGTTTCCACTTAGTGTAGTTTGTGAGGAAGAACAAGACTTCAGAGGAACCCGGTTCTGCACTGTCAAGATACTGTGATTCGCAGTATGTGTAGTAAATGACAAAGCTGCCCACCGTTCCTCATCCTTTTGCTGAGTGACTTTGTAGCAACTTCCTGTCAGATACAGGATATATTTTCCTTTTGGATATAAAATATAACCCCCCACCTCTTGACTACCCCACAACATCACTCTTGTATAACTGAAGAAAATGTGGAAGTAGTAGCAGTCTGAAATTTTGAATCTATGTTTCCAAAGCCTTGCCTGTCTGGTTGTGTTTCTCAGACCTTGCCTGTGTAAATTGGAAGAAACATGAGATGGAAGAGAGCTCAGCCAACTCTCGTGAGGATCTAAGCATGAGAAAAACTGAGAAAAGTCCCACCAAAGTGACTTGGGAGTTTACTGAAGAGACTCGAGGTGGCCCAGCTCTCATCAAAGACCCCTAGAGCAGTGTGACTCTTTACCTGTGGGTCTCAACCTTGGGGGCCGAATGATCCTTACACAGGGGTGGCCTAGGACCGTTGGAAAAGATACTTACACTAAGATTCATAACAGTAGCAAAATTATAGTTATGAAGTAACAATGAAAAAAATTTTATGGTTGGGGTCACCACAACATGAGGAACTGTATTAAAGTGTGGCAGCATTAGGAAGGTTGAGAACCACTGGTCTAGAGGAATGAACTAAATCAACTGTTTACTTTAGCCAGTGTGAGGGTTTAACATTGATTGTCAATTTGACAGCATCTGGGCATGTCAGTGAGGGGTTTTCTTGATTAGGTTAACTGACGTGGGAAGAGCAATACTATATATATGGATGACAAAATTCCTTGGCCTGGAACACTGGACTATGTATAAAAAACAAACAAACAAACAAAAAAACAGAACAAAAACAAAACAATTAGCTGAGCAACAACATTCATCTCTCTCTGCTTACTGACTGTAGACGCCATGTGGTTAGGCCTTACACCCTAGCGCCATGCTTTTTCCCCATCATGATGGATTATACCTTCAGACTGTGAGTCAAAGTAAACCTTTTGGTCAGATGCCTTGTCACAACAATTTAAAGAGCAATGAATACAGTCATTGATTTGCCACACAGCAAAGCTCACTGTTATAGCGAGTTAAATAGTTTGACTTCTAAACCTCAGTGTCCTCCCCCTCAACTTCCATCAAGGCCTCTGTGATGAGAAACAATGAAGATGATGTGTTTGGCACTAAGCCTGACATGTATGTGAACACATCAGAAAGGGACCGTGAAATGGAGGGCACTAAGAAGGGAGAGAAAAAGAGTCACCTTAGACATCCTGGCCATGATTATCTTGTAAATTTTCTTGATGCTTGCTCCACTATTCCGGTCCATCTTCCCAGTAACTATCACAGATCTGCATCCTATTGGCTCAAAGTTCTCTTACTTTCCTCATCACACTCTTCCTTCCAGAACCCTTCAGCACATACACAGATGGCTCAGACTTTGCTCGTCACAATTATCTTCTTGCCTCTTGTGTTTAGATGTTGTATCTTCAGCTAGACTCTAAGTAGCTTAACATAATTTTGTATCCTTTGCAAATTCCACTGAAGTAGTGACGTTTTGCTCTTTTAAATCCAAACAGTAATGTAACAGTACACCCTTAATAAATTATGATTAATTAATTTGTTATGGCTGGTGTTAAAGGTTTAGGGTTTTCCTTTTTCTAACTAGGAGGTCGGAGGTCAATTAAATTTCTGCAGTGCAAAGCCATGCCATGAATCTGCAAGAGGTCAGATTTTCAGGCATTATCAATTTTCTTTTTTAAATTACCGTTTTCTTCCATGAGGTAATGAAGAGAATAACTTAGCAATAGGGACTCACCCACCAAGCAAATGCTCCGGTGTCTTGGTATTTGTAGACCCCACTTATGCATCCAACTGTTTATCAACCCTAGCGCTGTTATCACTCAAAAGGATGAGATATGTCCTTGGAAAATAAAAGCTACGAACAGGGCTGGTGATGTAGCTCATCAGTAAGGCATTCCTCTAAAACTGATGATCAGAATTGCTAGGACCCACTCCCACCCTCCCACCCCACCCAGCACCCCCACCCATGAAAGGGGAGAGAACCAATTCCCACAGACTGTCCTCTGATCTCCACACTTCTTGTGCTGTGTTCCATGTACACACACACACACACACACATACACACAGTAAAAAGGGGAATGTTGCAATGGATCCTACCCCTCCAAAATCTTTCATTTTTCCATGATAATTTAGCTGACTTCCCCATATACACTTCTCCCCCTCTCCCCCCTGACCACTCTCCCCACTCCTATGGCCTTTTCAGCTCTTATTCTGTTGCTCTTTCCAATCTTGCCAAAAGCCTCTTCCCTTTTCCATTCTTGTGGGCTACACTCTGTTTTGGTTTTTGTTCGTTTCTCTGTTCACACTCATGTGAACAGGCCACTATTCACACTCATGTCTACATATGTACACATAAATAAAAATTAGAAGCTAGGATGCGCATGTGGAAGAGAACATGTTAGGCTTATCTCTTTGGGCCTGTGTCCTATTGATTTTTTTTTTTTTTCTTTTACAAGTTTTCTTTATCTTTGTGGCTGAATAAAATTCCTGTGTGTACCTGCTGCGGTTTTGCTATCCTATCCACTCATCTGTTGGTGGACATCTAGGTTGATCCCATCTCCTTATTATTATCACTAGAGTGATAATAATAGACACAAGCAATAGGATACAGAGTTGTATAGATTAAATGTTTATAAAAATGGCCTTCTGTAACTCGATATAGTAACATCTAAAAAAGTCTAAAAAGAAATATGTAAAAGTAACCCCACCCCTCACATAGTTTTTAGAACTATTCAAATAAAGTAAACACAGCATGTTAGCTAATATCTTTTATTGTCAGAATTTGTGAGCCAACAAACACCACTTTCACATAGCTGTCCATAAGGGATAAGGCAAACTTAATTTTTCTTTGCGAATAGGCTCATCTGGCCCACCTTTATAATTTTTCTGTATAAAAATAAAAGTCCAAGTTCAGATTCTTTTTCTTCTGGCCACAAACACTGTTATCTAAAGGTGTTGTGTTCAGGCCACCATTATGAAGTAGGGACGAGATAACGTGTTCATTTTACTAACGTCTTGGCCTCAGCATCTGTGTTGGGGTCCTTTAGAGGTCTGCTTGAGGCTTCCAGGCTTTGGGGGTGCAGCAGCTCCCCCTTCCCCCATTTTCAACATGGCTATATCTGCAATCTGTCCAGAGCGGTGATATAAAACTACCCTTCAAATGAAAACAACAAAATTAACTTAACTTTTAGAAATAAATGACTCCAAAATGACTTCATATTGTTCTAAAAACAGCACTGGGGCCAGCAGTTTAAGAGTGGTTTATAAATACAGTTATCTTTGTGGGCTGGGGACCTGTTAGTAATACAGCAGTCACAGGTTGCAGCCCTTGCTACATGTAAAACGAAACTGAGTCAAAATGTCTCTTTCCAAAAATACAGCAGAGACAGGAGCATCCAGGGTTCTGCTCTGTTATTAAAACCACCTTGGAGACTATAACTCTCAACTATTAAAATATACAGACAGACTGTTTACACCATTGCACATCATCTTCCCTTTGTGTTTAATGCGCACGCAACAATGATTAAAGTGTTGAGTGTATGAACGTATGCATGCATGCATGGGCAAGCACAGACTCTTAAATGAAACAAAGCAAATTGTTAATTCACATCAGCAAGGAAGGCTGCCAGCAGCGCTCCAACTACAACACACTGTCTCCTTCTGCTCTGTCTCTCCTCCCCACTCCCTCACCTTCCCTCACAGTCAGGAAATCGGGCTGGGAGGTTAGTGCATAATCAGTGGATCGATGCCCGCTTCCAAGCTCTGCAAATTCCCCCAGAAGGGGAAAGTGCTTTCCCTCAGTAGCACAGTTAAGGTCGATTAGGGTCGATTCTGCAAGTTAAGGCACTTCTGGCTGCTTTGGTGGCATCGTGGTTTTCTCCCCTTTCCTTTTTTAAGGCAAGTATCTATGAGTACTAAAGCTTTAGAAATTGTGCAGACGGTTAAGGTTGACAGCTTAATACATGATCACTGAAGTTGATGCGGTGAAAGGAGTCCCGGAAACTCCTCCCCCTGACAAACGGGGTTCCAAAAGCCTGGGCAGCTGTGTGTTCCAAGGATTGGTCAGGACCTGGCTGGCGCTGGCCTAGGCGAGAGTGGCAATTCAGATCTGAAAGACACATGGACTTGCTCATCTTCACCTGGAGCTGCCCTGGCTGCTCACGGAGCGTGTGGTGCTGTAGCGCTTCTTCACAATCATGCTGATGTAAGCTTTCATGAGCTTAGCCACATCCACCACCTGCCAAGAAGAATGGAACCCACATGTCGTCACAAGTCTCTACCAGGGACAAGCATTTGTCATTTGTCATCCATGAGAACCAATAACTCCCAATGCTAAGCCTGGGCTCCAGACTCACAGCGAAACAAGGCCTGAGCTGACCATTCCTAGCCAGAGAGAGTGAACTGGAGCTTTTCTAAATACAGCATGCACCACTTGGTGACTCCCGGACAGAAAGCAGTGATTGTATTTAATGCATGCTGTTCGACTTTGTGAGTTAGCACACCATTAGGATTTGGACTGTTATTGTCAGGGAAAATGATAAAATTTGGAGAGCACATTGGCCTTTATAGGCTACAGTAGCTAATTCCAGTGCATTCATTTGGAAGCAGCTGAGGAAGCAGCTTGGGGGTCAGGACAGGGCTATGGCTGGCTCCCTAGATGCCCAGCCCACTTCTACTGCAAACCATTCTCCTGTGCTTGGATCTTTCACCAGTATTTTCCAACGATGCCGCCACCCCTGTCTTGGCTTCCCCTGGCCAATCTGTCCTCTCAGCCTGGGCAGTACAAAGGTGTCTTAATAGGCTTCTGTTTCTCCTCCTGCCCTTCCAATCTCACCCCATACTGATATTGGTAAGGCCACTGTTGTAATGTCTTACACCACCCCAAATTTCACGGTAGGTTCCTACCTTCCATGGGATTCTTCACAGCCACAGCCCAGCAATAGGACCTTCCCATCACAGAGTCTTGACTTCTTTCTTCTCTTTGCACACTTTCCTCAACAACCCACTAAACCACATTCTCCACCTCCCTTCCCCCCAGTACCCCAAATGTCCTCCTACCCATCATCATAGGCAGCAAACAATTCATTCCCCTTTACCACTCTTTCCTGGAGTAAAGTGTATGTATGTATGTATGTATGTATGTATGTATGTATGTATGTATGTATATATATGATTTCTTTTATTTTATGTGTTTTATTTGCATGCACGTTTGTACACCACTGTTTCATTTGCATGCATGTTTGTGCACCACAAGTGTGACTGGTGCCTGAGCAGGTCAGATGTCTGTGAGCCACCATGTGGTGCTGGGATTAAGCTAGGATCCTCTGCAAAAGCAGCAAGTGCTCTAAGTGGCTGAGTCATCTCTCCGGCCTCCAGAGTAGACAGAGTAGAGTCTGACTGCTGTGATTCTCTGTCTTAATCTCCTATTCTCTGCAAGGTGTCACAGCCAACAATGTGTTTTTGTCACCAGCTCACGTCCCTTTTCTTTCTTTCCTGACTCACTCGCAAAAGAAACAAAATTCTGTGCTGTACAGACAAGAGAACTTTGGAGCTATCTGACTTTGGCTGCAGCAGAGGAAGGGCCCACCATACTGTGCTCCATACAGGAAATCCGGAGTGAGTTCTTCAAAGGAAAAGACTTGGTCAAAGGTGGCCAGGAGATGGGGCACCACTCTCCTCTTTCACTGCGACCCTGAATGAATGATATCTGCCCTGCTGCTGCCTCTTACCTCACTGGTTTCAAAGAGCAGTTCCCGCTCATCAACCACAATCTTGTACGTGTTGGCCAGGGGTGCACCAAAAGAGAGGATGTGCTCATACTGGAATACTTCTAATGGTTTGCCCTCTCCACGCTTGTAGACTGACACAGCATCTGCACTGACGCCCAGCCAGAGTTCTTGGGGGAAGCCGCCTTCCTTGCACTGTAGGGGCAAGAGAATCAATGTGAGCAAACATTGGATAAAGAAGCCCAGAATACATCCTAGATGCTGCAAGGCAGGCACCAAGGCCAGTGATACTTACCGGCTTGGCCGGTGATACTTACAAAGTCAACATGCCAGCACAGAAACTGGAGGAATTGTACCTGAGTGCACACCTTAATTGATGTTTGACTGGGTAATTGATTTCAGGATTTTCAGAAAACCAATTGGCCAAGTCTTTCTCTGATGTTCTACTTCATAATGCCCTTTCTGCATCTTGAATTGGCTGTTCTATTAGAGGTACCTGAATCAGCCGCATAGAAGAAACCAAGGAGCACACAGGTTGGGCAACAACTGAACAGCATTGCCAGCTACCCTGGGTAAGCCAGCTCTGCTCTTCTGTTTCTAGGTCTGTCCCCATCCTGTCTGGACTGGTTTATCTAGGATCAGAGAGGTAAATGCTCCCAATCACTGTGTGTTGGTGTCTCTCCACAAGAAGTGGCAGTATGTTCATTATAAACACACTTGACTGGCCTAACTACAGACTTGCTTACAGGGAACAATGGGAGGAAAACAAGAGTCTTTGTAGGGAATAGCAACACAGGAAGGACAGATAAGAACCAGAGCATAAAGTGGTAGTGTAAATTTAGGTACAAAAAAGAATATGTATAGGCACAAAGTGCCTTACTTATAAATCGGAGCAGTGGTTCTCAACGTTCCTAATGCTTCAACCACTTAATACATACAGTTCCTCGTGTTGTGGTGACTCCCAATCATAAAATCATTTTTGTTTCTACTTCATAACTGTAATTTTCCTACCATTATGAATTGTAGTGTAAATATTTGTGTTTTCTGATGATCTTAGGCGACCCCTGTGAAAGGGTTGTTTGATCACCAAAGGGGTCGAGACCCCAGATTAAGAACTTCTGCATCAGAACAAACATAACGATACCAACCAACCTACCATACCCAGGACAACAGCAAACCAGGAGCAATTAAAGTCTTTTGGAATACGTAATTGGTATCTACATTTTTATAAAGCTTCCATTTAAAGTCATCTGAGATCATGCTAAATTGCTGCAGCTGTAAGAAATCTAGAAGTTCATGTGGACGGGTGTCAGAAGCCAGCCTAGGCGACCCCCCATGCCTAGCTAGCCGCCAGCTAATCTAGCATCCCACCCCTCAGGTTCTGGGACCTGGCCTGAGAAGCAACTAACACCTATTCCTTCCCCCACTTCCTTAGTGTTTGAGATAAACAGGAGATTCCGGATACCTGCCTGAGAGCAATTAACATTCATTCCTCCCCCCACCTCCTCTTTCTCTGCTTCCTCCTTTCTCTTTAAAAACCCCTTGTAATAATCAATAAACAGAAACCTTGACAAGAAAAACTGCTTGGCCCCGATCTTTCTTTCCCGCCCATTATTTTCAGGCTTAGTCCACCTCAGACCCACGAATTACTGGTGCCCCGAGGGCCGGGGCAGGTGGCGCCCAAACATGCAGCTCGAGGTACGGATTCTTTGCCGAACGGAGACCCTCACCCCCCAAGGAAACCTCGGTAGTGCACACCGACAAGGAAGTTCTGCTCGCTGGATTGCGATGGACGCTGGTCTGGGAAAAGTTCTCACCGCTCATGGCTCATGAGTGACTGATTCCCTGGTAAGTCCCCCCTCATTCCGTTCCATAATGATGGGCCAAATTGTCTAAGGAAGTCAAACACTTCCTTTCGGGAAAGAGGAGTTTGAGTAAAATGTAAGGACTTGATTCAGTTTTTTGCCTTTTTGTCAAAAAATGTCCATGGGTCATTTTAGAAAGCCCAGACACTCATCCCCTAACTTGGAAAAAAAAAGTCGAAAAAGGACCTTAACAGATTGCTCATAGAAAAGGGACCTGAGGCAGTTCCCTCACAAACTTTTAGTTACGGGCCTTGAGCCTCATTCACCTAAAAACCTTAAAAATTACCCTGTCTTTAGTTCAAACCCCAAACCAGAAACAAATAGTAGAAGCCTAGACTGCTCAAGTACAGGAGATTTTAGAGTTTAAAAGTTTAAAAAGGATCCTTCCTGCTTACAAAAGCCACTGCCATGATGCAGCATTTTGAGTTGCACAGGGGCTTGGGAAGACATAGGTGCGGCCTCGCATACACGCAGGCCCTCGGGAGATTCTAGGAATGTAATGGAGAACAGGAACCTCCGTGCCTACTTAGGGGCAGCTGGATAGTAAAGAATATACAGGACAAATGATTGGGATCAACGGGGAGAAACAGTTAATAGTACCAAGATGGAGAGTCTTCACTTCCTTCATTTTAAGCTGGAAATACAGAAAGGCAAATACTCAATGATAAAATTCAGCAAGAGCTAAGAAAATTGGAAATTTTAGCGAAATTGCTTACAGGAGATAAGAAATTTACAGGTTCCTTGGATCAAGGAGAATGGCTCAGGGGAACATAGGACACATGTGCCAATATCATTCAAACAGCTCTAGGAATTAATAATGGCTTATGTCCAGTATGGACCAACAGAGGCTGATAGGGAATATTGCTGTAGAAACCTCACCCCTAAGAAATTGAAAGCAGGTAACCAAGGCCTGCCGGTCAGGAGGAGGAAATCTGTTATAAAGAGCAGGCAGGGACCTAGGGAGTTAGTTCAGAATTGATTTCTAGACCTGTATGGACATTATACAAAAAGGTTAGAGATACAGGTGTTGGGAACTTTGATTGTGAAATAGCTAGCTTATGATAATGTTGGTAAGGCATGCCAGACCACACTAAGGCCTCACAGGAAGAGGACTGATGTGGCGAGTTCATTAAGAATTGTTCAGATATGGACCTAGCTTACACTCAGGGATTAGCGATGATGGCTGCCTTACAGGAAATTCGGTTAAAAATAAGTTATTCCAACACAGAAAGCAAGGCATAGGGAGAAAGAAATGCACAGAGCCTTCTAGAGGTTGTTTTGGACATATTCAGAAAGAGCACCAGGTCAGACAGAGTCCCAACAAAACAGAAAATAAGGGATCAGGCTTGTGCCCAAAATTCAGCTGCAGATTTTTCAGCGGCCCAGAGGGCATAGTCGAGCTAAGGCCAAGGTCAGCCATGGCAGCGGCCACAGTCTGCCAGCCCTCAGCCAGCGGCTTGGCGCCACCTCATGCAGCCGTTTGCGGCAGGCTAGACAAAATGGCTGCCGGGGCGGCGGACAGCCTGCCTCCTCATGGTAACTTACAGCCTTGGGAGATGCCTCCATGCTATGGATACAGCCAGACAGAAACTATTTTTGAGACTTATAGAGAAGAAAGGGCAACATATTTAAGCTTAAAATTGTTCAAATTTTGGATGCTCATATTTCAATGATTGACTATAGCTACTATGTAAGAAATTTCAATTAGGGATTTTTCTACAAACTGATCATAACCTAGGCAAAAGGAGAAATGTGAGACGTATCCAAGTTATGAATGAACGGTTTGGCCACACCTGGATGCATAATGTGATTATGAATTTATGAATGCGGACGAATGGAAATGCCTAAATTGCCTTGGATATGATTAGAAAGATATTTACTTTGCCTCGGATATTGTTTAAAAAATATCAAAATCACTTTAAATATGGTCAAAAAGAGCATCCA
Source organism: Cricetulus griseus (assembly GCF_003668045.3). NCBI lineage: Eukaryota > Metazoa > Chordata > Mammalia > Rodentia > Cricetidae > Cricetulus > Cricetulus griseus. Next base: position 356,599,172 of record NC_048595.1, on the reverse strand, counting down.
GTCAGTCAGTCAATGTCTTAGCAGGAAAAATTATGATTTCAGCCCTAGGAGACAGTCAATTAAAAAAGTTAGCAAAAGCTAATAGCGTTAGCTTAGAGACATGAGGAATCTATGATTCTGTAAAATTTGGCAGATGTGAGGATACAGGTCTTACTAAATTTTTGTGGTTAAAAAAGAAAATCTAAAAAATAAAAGTTAATACATGATTTTAAAAGGGGTTTATAAAAAACCTCAGGAAAGAGCCATCCTGTTAGGTTCACAGCTTGAATGTGTCTTTGCATATGCAAATTAAGACAGGTCAGCCAAGATGCAAATGAGGTCTTATCAGCTTGTCGGCTTCGAAGGTTAGATTAGAAAAGGCTACTCAGAAACTTTAAATAAATCTAAAAAATTGTTAAAGACATATGTTATATTCTAAAGAAACTAAGGCTTAATAGATAGCAATTGGAAAAGATAGTTTAAAATCTTTAAATGAGTGTTTAAAAAATTGTTATAAAATATTCATTGGTTAAGTACCTTTTTTGGGACATCTAATGATGATTTAAATCCTTTAAGTAAAATTCTACAAGGAGATAATGATCCAGATATACCCAAACAGCTAACTAAAAAGGTAGACAAGTTCTATAATTAGAGGAGGCGATTCAGCATCATCAGATATATTGACTATGCAAAACCATGGGAAGCTTATGTTCTCCCCACAAAGCATAGTCCGACTTCTGTTTTATGGCAGAAGGAGCCATTACTATGGTTGCGCCTACCCGTCCACCAGCCTAAATATTAAACCCTTATTTTAAAGCATTAGCCTACATGGTACAGAAATGCCATTTAGATTCTAAGAAGTATTTTAGGAGAAAACCAAGTATGATACATGTCTCCTACGCTAAACAACAGTTTAGCTGGTTGTTTCAGAACAATGAGTCATGGGCGATTGCCTTTGCTCAGTTTTCAGGAAGAACTGATAATCAGTTTCTAGCTCATGGACTGTTACAATTTACACTAATGCATCCTTTTGTATTTCCAAAATTGTAAAAAGCAGTCCTATAAAAATATGCTATGTTAATTTTTACCAATGGTTCTATTGGGAGAGTCACGTGCATAGATTATTAATAGAAAGAAATAGATAGAGCAGACAGCTCTGGCTTCAGCTCAAATAATCAAACTGCAAGCTGTTACAATGGTCTTTTAAATCCTGATAAATAATTCATTTAATTTGTATACTGACAGTCACTATGTATTTAAGGCTTATAATGTAACAGAAACAGTCCCATGCACAGGGTCTAGTAATAGTCAAGTCAAAATGTTATTTGAGCAAATTCAAAATGTTATTCACCTAAGAGAATGCTCATGTTTATGGGTCACACGGGGAACCTATTAAATAGGCCTTTCCTTGATTACTAGCCAAATGGAATAAATTAACTGATTAACAAAATCAATTGATTTGCCTTAAATAGAAAAAGCTTGACAGGCTTGTAACTTTCATAATAGCAAAAGTCTAAAAAGAAATTTGGCTTAACCAGAGAGACTGCTGGTCAAATCATCAAACAATGAGGAATATGTCCACAATATGGCTATGGCTAATTTAAGGGTGAATCCTTAAGGCCTGTTCCCCAACCATTTATGGTGAATGGATGTTATAAGTCACTGTTTAAGATGTTTTGCTTACATGGGAACACCAAAAGGTATAAAAACAGATAATGGGTCTGGATATACTAGCAAAGCTTTCCAGCAATTTTGTACTTAACTCCCCAGACCGGTGCTACCGGAACAGTCCATGTGGCCTAGTTCCGCCCAGTGCGCATGGACCTGCCTGCCGAGCCCGGGCTAGTGGCGGGGACGGCTGGGCCTTTGGGGACGCGGCATGCCGCTGACTTGGGGGAAGGAAACGCCTGCCTCCGCGCTTCTGTAGCAGCGGTGAGACATGAGGCTATCCCACAGCCCAGGCAGCGGTGGCTCCTGAGCCGGCTGGGATGCATGGGCCAGGCGAGGTGGCGCATGCCTGTAGTCCCAGCTACTTGGGAGGCTGAGACAGGAGGATCGCTTGAGTCCAGGAGTTCTGGGCTGTAATGTGCTATGCTGATCGGGTGTCTGCACTAAATTCGGCATCAATATGGTGATCTCCAGAGAGCGGGCGGCCACCAGGTTGCCTAAGGAGGAGGAGTTCTATACCTTGCATTATTTGTGCTAAATTTCCTCACATATGATACTATAGGAAAATCAGCCTCGGATCGCCTCTGGCATCCATCAACGACTCAAAATTATGCTCAAGCCTTATGGAAAGATCCCCTAACTCACAAATGGCTCAGACCACATCCGGTCCTCATTTGGGAAAAAGGACATGCATGTATTTTTGATACTCAGGCCAATAATGCTAGATGGTTGCCTGAATGCCTTTTAAAACTATATAATCCACCCAGGGGAAGTCCCTGAGAAGCCTTCTAATTCTGTTTAATTTTAGATAAAAGATGTTGTCTTTCTGGCTACTTTCTTGTTTATCACCTTGATTGCAGTTGCTGCTGGAAGCCCTTATCAGATCTACAACTATACCTGGATGATTGTCAACCGAGCCAGTAATGCTGCCAAAGCCTCCACAACTATTGCGACCACCCCCTTCTATTCCCCCCTGATAGTTGACTTATGTGCTTTAGCCTTAGGGGCCTCTCCAGACTAGGGAACCCCTGATCATTTTTCCCCCCAGGACCTCCCTCCTCCGCTGACCTTATTCTCTCCTTAATTAACCCTACTGTTCAGGCCCCTCATCAAGCCAACCACTCCCTTATAGAGGACTGTTAGGTCTGTTATTCTTCCACCCCTCCCCTTTATCAGGGAATTGCAGGCACTTAATACCTACCTTACCTGTTCTACTGAATTGACTACTTATATTGTCACCTCTACCTTTTCAAAAACTAACCAGATTCATAAAGTCTCAGATTGACACCATCCTCGAAAAACCGGTTTTGACCCACTACCATCGCCTAGAGGCATTAGATTCTGAGCTGCCTGATGACTATAAAACCCCCACAGTCCTAAAGGACTGGATTTTTCAGGCCTTGAACATCGAACCTCCGGATTTCCTTGGCCTTGGAGCCGTCCATGACGGGAATATATCGTGATGCCGCAAGTCAGATGCCGACCCTTCCCAATGGCTGTAGCATCCTCCATGATGGGTTTAGCGTGAGACTGACCCCCAGATGCCCACTCCAGAGCATTCCTGAGCTGCTAGCCTTATGAAGGGTCATCGGAGTGCTGGGGGCAGATGCATCTCACGTAACCTAAGACAGAGGCACTACCCCTCACTGTCATATAAATGACAATATCATAAAACATAGGGTCCTGGATATGGGTGCCCATCACGTAGCCTAAGCCAGACACTCCATTTTATTATACTTAGCAGGGGGAGATGTCAGAAGCCAGCCTTGGTGACCCCCCATGCCTAGCTAGCCACCAGCTAATCTAGCATCCCACCCCTCAGGTTCTGGGACCTGGCCTGAGAAGCAACTAACACCTATTCCTTCCCCCACTTCCTTAGTGTTTGAGATAAACAGGAGATTCCGGATACCTGCCTGAGAGCAATTAACATTCATTCCTCCCCCCACCTCCTCTTTCTCTGCTTCCTCCTTTCTCTTTAAAAACCCCTTGTAATAATCAATAAACAGAAACCTTGACAAGAAAAACTGCTTGGCCCCGATCTTTCTTTCCCGCCCATTATTTTCAGGCTTAGTCCACCTCAGACCCACGAATTACTGGAGCCCCGAGGGCCGGGGCAGACGGGGCTGGGAAACACATCCATTTGGAGGGGGAGGGAATGTCTCGGGTTTTGCAGGCTGGCCTTGCCATCACTGGCACTGACTAAACCCACCACAGCTACAAAGGAGTTGGTAGGATTTGACATGCAAGCCATTCTGACCAGGGTCCCTCTGCTCTACATCATTGGTTACATTTTCATCCAGGCAGAGTCTTAAATAAGGAAATCAGGAATTAGTACTGGGGTGAGGTGGTGGCGGATTCCACTTTCTAAGACGCTGTTCCTTCAGAAGACATCAGGAGGAACAAACAAAGCAAGTGCTAGCTCAGCGTTTGTAACCTGCTTATCTACAATCTGAAATGCTTTGGAATCTGAAACATTATTAGTGCTGACTTGAAGTACTTGGTGACTAGGACTAGGGAATGTCACTCAGTGGTAGAGTACACGCTTTGTAAGCACAAGAATGCAAAAAAGAAAAAGAAAATAATCTTCTAAAAGTTGGGTTTTGCTGCAGAGTAGTGGTGGCGAATGCCTTTAATCCCAGCACTCTGGAGGCCAAGGTGAATCTGAGGCCAGCCTGGTTTACACACAATGAGTTCCACAACAGCCAGGGCTACACAGAGAAACCTTGTCTCAAAAAAACAAAAACAACAACAAAAAGAAGTTGGATTTTGCCTTTAATCTCAGCCCTTGGAAGGTGATCTGTCAGTCTGAGGAGAGCCAGTTTTACAGAGTTAAGTTTCGGGCCAGCCAGAGTGACAGAGTGAGACATCCCCTACCTCTGGAAAAATAGCAGTGGGGAGATGGGAAGGCAGACTTTTGAAATATTTCAAAGTCTGGGTTATCAGACCAGGGATGCTCAAGAAGAAAACTATGTGTAAAGTTTAAGATTAGAAAGACTATTAATGGGAGAAATTTCCCCAAGTATTTTGGATAAGGAGTCCTTTATCTGTATGTATAAAATTTCTAAGTGTGTCTGTCAGTCTAAAATCAAGGACTTTAAAAATGTAGACTTTAATAAGTATTTTAAAAATTAGATCAATAGCTTTTATGTGTGTTTGTGTGTATGTGTGCGTGTGCGCATGCATGTGTATGCACATTATGTAACACAAGAGACATTCAAGGCCTGGCGTGGTGGCCTTGCTTGTGATGCCAGCACTTGGGAGGTGGAGAAGGGATGCAAGACCATCTTCAGCTACAGAGCAAGTTGGATGCCAGCTGGGTAGATGCTACTCTATATCAACAATAGAAATCCAGTCAGCCAGCCAACCAAACACATAAGTCATCCTGATGGTGATCCTATTACAGAAACATTTGCTACAAAGAAAGGGAGAAAAAAAACAAAACAAACAAAACCTTTGAGGGCCAGCCTTGCCTCCCAGCCTGACTTCCTCAGTTCAAGTCCTGGAGCTTCACACAGTGAAGGGACAGAACAAACTTCTGTAAGTTGACCTCTTCCACATGTGTCTCACAGACACACACACATAGACACACACATACACACACACAAATAATGAATCAAGTTAAAAACAACAAAACAAAAAAACCTTTGGGAGATGAGGTTGTTAACATTAAGATCCAGAGGGCATAGAGCCAAGAGGTCCCTCTTGTGTCATGTCGTGCCCCCTCCCCCCCAACCAGGTTCTGACACAGGGTGGTCAGGACACAGCACCTGTCTGCTCGCAATGGGACATTACAGCAGCCAGCTCTTACCTCCACGTCAAAGAGTGTTGATCCATAGCCAGGCCACTCCTTGATCAAGGCCATATACTTGGCCATGGCTTGTTCCTGGTTCATTCCCTGCAATTTCTTCCACTTGTCAATGATACTGGCTCGAGCAGAGCAGACTTCCTCCTTGATCCACATGTCCAGCATCTGCTCCTCCTCCACTTTCTGCCGAACCACCGACCCGGTCCGGAAGCTTCGCCTCAGTGTCCCCTCCAGGAAGCTGGCCCGCCTCTTCTCCAGGCGTTCATATGGGGTGAAGGTTTTGGTCGACTGACTGATGCGAGCTTTGAGTCTCTGCAGAGAGTAAACCTCCTCGAGGGGTGGAACTGAGGTGTGCAGGGTGTAATTGCCCTGCAGGTACTGGAGTCTCAGGGCAGCCAGTACTTGGAGGTTCTCTTCAGGGGCAGGATGGTGGCCATGGATGACTGCTTCATGGGCCTGAAAGGTGATTGGAGGAACTTTGGTCAGGTAACTGCTGAGTATTATAAGAGGCCCCAAGGCCAGCTCACTCCTACCTGGGGGGACTGCACCCAGCCTTCCTTTAACCTTAATTCCACCCTGGCAGAGCACAGCCTACCTCGTTCAAGTTGCATTTTACTCCAGCAAAGCACAGCCCACTGCTTCCACGCCAATCCCTCCCCTTCACAGGTATCACCCAAGGCGGGAATAACTTTTATTCCTACAGTCTCTTGGCATCGATGTGTAAATCAAGTGTGTAAGGTTTCATTCTACAGAATGAGCTGCTGGCTTTTCCTTGCTGGTAAATCTACCGCTGTGCCTAAATCTAAGGACTTGAGCAGTTCATTTATATGGCACAGCAATGGGCTTCACTCCTGCCTCAAACAAAGGAATGTTTCTCAAGAGTTCCTTTTACCTGTTCAAACATAAACGCAAACTCCACACTGTCTTTTGGCACGCTGTCTGTGTCCAGGAAGCAATAAAGTTTGAAGTAGAATTTCCATGGCGAGTCCCCCGCTTCTGACGTGGCAGCTAGCCTAAGAAAGAAGCCACAAAAGACTCAATACAGACATCCTACTGATGGTGGCAGTGGTATGGTGGGGGGAGAGATGATACAAAGGACAGTCACACAACAAAACAGCAAGACAGTATGTGTCAGAGCTCCTCAGTTCTTTAACCAGAGGAAAGTCATGTGCTTCCAGCTTGGCCCAACTTTAAGAAAACAAAGAAAAAGCCTTCAGGCAAAGCCTGCTGGTAGGGACTCACTGAGGGTCCTGGTTGAGCTGGCACCATCTAATCTATTCTTAATCCACAGATACACTATTTGCTCATTTCCTTGAATAAGTCTCAACTAAGTTTTCTTAATTTTTATTTATTTATTTATTTATTTATTTATTTTTATTTTATTTGCATTGGTATTTTGTCTGTCTGTATGTCTGTGTGAGGGTATCAGATCTTGGAGTCACAGACAGTTGTGAGCTGCCATGTGGGTGCTGGGAATTGAACTAGAGACCTTTGGAAGAGCAGATAGTGCTCTTAACTGCTTTGCCATCTCTCCAGCCCTCAAGCTTTCTTAATTTAAGTCACTGTGAGTACTCAGTGGGCCACCTCTGGACACCAGGCACCTCTTCTGAGTAGGGAATTTAAGTCAGAGACCAAGGACTCTTGGTTGAAGGGACACTTCATACTGTGGGCAGGAGAGGAACTTTCGAGACCTGGGGTGTCGGTTTGAGTCCACCAGCCTCAGCTTAAAGCTTATCAGTGATAAGTAAAAATCTAAGATCTGAGAGACAAGGAATACTGGGTCTGGAAGAGAGAAAATGGGGGTGAATGGCTGAGGATGAGTGGCGGCTGAAAGATTGAGATCATGGCTTTGTCTCCAAGTCAGGACACACAGGAGGCAGATAAGAAACAGTAAATAGATTAACACAGGTCAAATAAAACTAAAGCAAACATACAATGAGGTCAAACAGGGACTGTCAAGTGTTCTTTCGGCACTGTGAGAAGGAACTTACTTTTCAAACTTGGCCAGGACATCAGCTACGATAGTCCGGCTCTCAATGGCCTTGTCTACGTGTCCATTGTACTCAAACAAGGCAAACATGTTCCTGCTGTCCTCCATGGCAAGGCCCCGGATCAGCTTCTCCACCACCTGGAAGACGAATGAGGAGGTCCTCAGCTCAGAGGCTGTGTGCACCTCACAGACATACAACCTTGTGAACTCAGCAAGGGCTGCTGGCAGGAGAGTCTACAAAGCCTCCCAAAACTGTAGACTGTGATGACCCCGGAGCCTAACATGAACTGTTTCTCTCTTACTATCTTGGTAAAGTTAGCTCTTACTTTCTTCTTGCTCCCACCTGCCCCTCCCCTAAAAGTACTCCACCCTGGGGGTAGTAGGGGATACAAAGTTTTTGTTTTTTTTTTTTGGGGGGGGGGCAGCAAAGCCACAGCATTGGGAAATTAGACCAAATCCCTAAGCCTCATCTTTATTTGATATATTGATAACTCTCGAGAAACATCGTGTTTGTGACTGATGGTTCTTCTAGTCAAAAAGGCTCTCAAGGCTATATTTGCAATCCTACCACTACCCCGGGCATTCATTGGGCTGGATTTAAAAGTACCAGGGAAAATGTGTTCATTTGGTGTGGCATCCTCAACACCCTGAGGCCCAAGCGACTAGACACACCCTTCTCATACCATCTCCTCTCTAGCAAATCTGGAGATGAGGGGTGGGATCACGTTTCAGAGACATTGGCTTGAGTTTAACTGCGTGTCTGTCTGAATGCTGGCGGTTGGTTGCTAGCTATATTGATTTCCTTGTTTGTTGTGCAGATAGGTTGAGCATAAACACCAACGTGGTTACGCTCAGCCTGGGTGCCCCAGGTGTACGGGTAGGTGGGCATCAAGCACCCTGGCACTGTTGGCGCTCCGTACCTCCCCGGCTGTGGTGTGAGAGTTGATGGTGATCTTGCAGGAACCTCCGCCGTGGCAGTACACTGTGGACGTCATTTCCTGCCGATGGATCAGAGCCTCAATTTCATCTCGGGAAGGCACAAACTCTCTGCATTTGGTTTTCTTAAGAGATTCGAAGATAAAGAGGGCATATTTTTCCATCTCGGTCCCGGGGAACTGTTCCCGTATCCTAAGAGACAAAAGGTGAACTGTGAGTTGTAGACAGAGGCTGTGGGGAAGGTTCAGCAGCAGAGGTTGGGAGGGAGGCTGCCCCCTAGTGGTGACATGAGCAAACGTCAGTGTTTTCCCTGAAAAAGAACCACTGTTTGTGTGTAGTCAGCTCCCAGCTCCCTCTCCTGTACCACTGATAGCTAAAATGATGATGCTTCATGCTGCCTTGTTAAAAAAAAATGGCCTTGAACTGAAAGAGATCCACCTGCCTCTGCCTCCTGGTATAAAGGTTTGTGTTACTGGGCACCCTTGTCCTTTGTTTTGTTGAGCTAAGGGGGTTCACTCTGTAGCCAAGGCTGGCCTTGCACTCCTGTTCCTCCTGCCTCAGCCTTCTAAATTCTGAGATTACTGGAAAGAAATACCATGTCCACCTTTGTAAACAGTGTTTTTTTTTTTTCACAGTTAAGCCAAGTGAGATTTTTAACTGCTTCTGCCACACACAAAACAATGAGATGACAGATACACACCGCTACTCAGATCCACCCACGAAATCATTTTATTATCTAAATGTTCCATAATCTCATGCTGTCATTCTCAGAATAAAATCTGTTAAGAACTAAGTTGGGATATACATATACATACATACATATATAATATATATATAGTCTAAGTTGGGGTTTTCCTACGCACAGAGTAGTGACAATTAAATGTACCTAGCATGAATATATTAGGGTGCTACACCCATAGTGGTTTGGTTTGTGCAGCTTAAAGGGAAAAGGGACACCTAGGTCACCCTAGCTTGCTCAGGGACCTAAGTGTCTGGCTGGAGGTCCCTGCCCCTCAGTGTTCAGTGTTGGAACCCTGCCCATTATGCCACAAGCTCTGCCCGGCTTCCCCCTATCGACATCGTCCCCAGGGCTGGTGCATTACCTTTTCAGGTGGAACTTAAGGTACTTGAGGATTCCACGGCTCGGCAGGAAGGTGCAGCTGAGGCACGTGAGGATCTGCCAGCTGTAAAGGTTGCCCACACTGCCAGGATGCGGCACCTTGGTGGTCTGCTTGATGAGCTGACAGTACAGCTCGTCCCGCAGAGGCCGCAGGTCATGGCCCGTCTGCAGGATGCCCTGGATGATCGGGACCGGGTCAGACATGGACTCCAGTTGCTGGAGTGAATTGAATATCTTGATAGCTTCGTCCTGAAGGGTTGTGTAGCCTTTGTCTTTGAGCACTAGGAAAAGGAAAACATCAGCAGTCACTCGAGGGACTGGATGAAAGTGTAAAAAAGGATGGAATGATGTAGGGAACAAACAGCCACTTCCTAATACAGCGGCTGCCTGTTGCCTATGTATGCAAATCAGCCGAGCAAAGAAGGAAAAACAGAGGTGAGTGGGCTACCTTGCTCCGTTAAAACTGTAGTCTGTAAAATGCTCACTTAAAACTTGAACTCTAGGGATGGAGATACGGCTCAGGGGTTATGAGTACTGACTGCTGTTCCAGAGGTCGGGAGTTCAGTTCCCAGCAAACATATGGTAGTTCGCAACCATCTATAATGAGATCTGGTGCCCTCTTCTGGTGGGCAGCTAGAGCAACTCTCTCTCTCTCTCTCTCTCTCTCTCTCTCTCTCTCTCTCTCTCTCTCTCTCTCTCTCTCTCTCACACACACACACACACACACACACACACACAAAATCAATCAATCAAAACTTGAGCTCTAGCCTGGCAGTGGTCGTAGATGTAAGGGGCCATGGGCCCAAAAACTATGCGGCTTAAAGCCCACCTTTGTAAGCCTTTTAATGACCTTTAAGTTTGCGGCTTAAAGCCAGCTCTGTGAGCCTCTTGTAACCTGTAATTAGGCACGGTTTGGCCAAGTGGAACTGCTAACTGCTTCTGTTCCGAGAAAGGGTCTGGGGCTTTTCTGTTCGCTGTTCCAAGGAAGACCACTAGATGTTCCGGCTGACAAGAAGAATGTTCCAGTCCCAGCAAATACCTGATGTTCCTTCTATTATTCCTAATTCTATTGTTGCAGGGCTATTTAAGCCCACTCTAAGCCCCAATAAATCGAGACCTTGACATTGCACAGACGGACTCTTGTCCTTTCTCCTTTCTTTCTCTCGCCCATGACTCTTTCAGGCAGCCCCCCTTCGGAACCCTGAATGACTGGACCTGTGGGATGAGTCAGGTAGACACTTTAATCCCAGCACTCAGGAGGCAGAGACAGGCAGATCTCTGTGAGTTCAAGGCCAGTCTGGTCTATAGAGTGAGTTCTGTCTTGAAAAATCACCAAGAAAGAAAAGAAAGGAAGAGCAAGAGAGAAAGAGAGAGAGAGAGAACTTGAACTATAGCTGGACAAGTTCCTCACTTGGAATATAATCTATCGAGGACCTCTTAACCTTGATTTAATCCATTCTAACTTAAAAATACTGTAAGTCAAAAAAGCATTAACTAGGGCCAGAGAGATGGCTCAGCAGTTAAGAGCACTGAACACCATCACTTTTGCCTCACCTAGCTTAGATTTGCTTCACATGAGCTGCTGCTGGGCAACACCATGCTATGAAGCCATTTCACGATGAAGGAATGAATACACATATAATAAATTGAGCACTGTATTGAGAATTAAAGATAGAAGGGCTGAAAAGGGACACCTTCACACCGCTACAAAGTGGGGATGACTGAATGGGGACACCTTCACCCCACTGTGAAGCAGGGATGGCTGTCCGGAGACACCTTCACACCGCTGTAAAGCAGGCTCTGTATACTCTGAGTTCCGGGAGAGTGCTAGCGTCTCTGATGTCCCTTGGATCTTGACTGCAGTATCTTTCCCTGACTCTTTCCTGTCTGTGATGACCTAGGAACTCAAAGGAAGCAATGCTCCTTTCTGTGTCAGAGCTGAAGTTAGCAGGAAAAACCAAACCACAGGCTGAGGACCCCAATGGCTTTCTGAACTCACAGTTGAGATTTATGTCCCCGTAGGGAAGAGGCAGGAGCGGTGAGTGCAGGGGGTGATGTGTGTATCGAAGGATTGGGTTCCGCTTGTAAATCTGCTCCACTACGTCCGAGTTCAGGCAGTTCTCCTGGAAAGCAAAGCTGTCATTTAATGAAAGCAAGAGGCTGACTGTGGAACACTCACACTCTGCAAATCTGCCCCATGCCCCCCGCTCCCCAGGAACGTTTTCCAGTTATGGGAAACCTACTGTTGATCACATTTCCAGCCAAAGCAAATCCATTCTGCATTTGAACAAAGACCCCAAAAACACCTCATACAACTCAGTCTCTGTTTCAAGTGCACATTTCCCCACGTTATTAAAACTCCCCATCTCTGGAGACTATACACATATATACTCAAAAAATCAATCTTCATGGTTTACCATCAATCTTCAACTGTAATAATTCTTAAAAGCATTTTGTTAGACTTTATATTTTGATTCTTGAGACAGGATCCAATCTAGGCTAGCGTAGAACTCATGACAGTCCTCCTGCCTCAGCCTCCCTATTGTTGGGGTTATAGGCATGCATCACCATAGTCTGGCTTTAATTATTTTTGCTACTTTATTCTCTTTTAAAGATTTTCTTTTTAGTTCTGTGTGGGCCTGTGGAGGCCAGACAAAGGCATCATATCCCTTGGAACCAGTGTTAGAGGTGGCTGTGAACTAACCAGCATGGGTGCTGGGAATGGGTGTTGTCTACAACAGCATCGAGTGTGCTCAAACACTCCATCCTGCCAGCCTTTTGCTGTGCTCCTTCTATACTCGAAAATGACATGCCATGCTCACAGGGGACGTCCTGCTCGGGCCTCTCTGCCCTGAATTTAAGAGACTGTCCCATAGAACACATCATGTGTTGATGCTCTTCGCATGCTACTCTGGGATGTGATGGCAGCCACATCATTAAATAAACAGCAGGGCTGGGGACAGGTGCTGAATCATTCTTCCATGGTAATTTCATTCCCATGAGGAAATCTTTCCAACAACACTCCATTGCAGGCTGGAAAAGACACCAATGACTTAAATTTTCTAGTCAACTAGGGTAACTTGTCCCATTTCTTAAGAAGTGTTTTATATCTGGAAAATTTGATTTGTTCTTTGAATGTCTGGGTTTGCAACAATTAGAGAATAAATAATAGATGGCACAGCTTTGATGAGAATGTGTGGCTGATGTGTCAAAACACACACACACACACACACACACACACACACACACACACACACACCCCTCTCAAAGGAAGCTTCAAAAATATATTTTAAGGCTGCAAATGAGATTATTTGTGTATCTAGGGTCCTAGGTCTATAGGACACTTGGTTTGTTGGAGAATAATGAATATGCTATAGTTTGGTTTCAAGCTTCCAGAAAATATGCTATGCTGAAATCAGAAGGCCACTTGAATAGGAGAGGAAACTACAACTATGGATATATTAGACCCTCTCCAGCTCCACTGGGGTCCACAGGACTGTGAGGGAGGTTTGTGGTAGCTGATTAATTATTAGTTCTTTCAAGCAACATACATTTACTGAACAACTAAAAGCTTACAAGCAAGGAATAGCGTAACAACTTAATGAGATCCATGAGATTTGTTGTTTCTGGCTATTTGGCAGTAGCTGACTAGGGGGGCCCATGTGTTCTAGGTCAACCTAGGCTCTTTGTTCTCTTTCAGGTAGTGGGAATCGAACCCAGGGCACTCTACCATTGAGCCATGCCACCAGCTCTCCACTCTGGGCTCTTTGTAAATCTACTTTTGTGGCCTAGAACTGAGTAGTGAGAAATGAATTACTGTTGCTTCTAGGAGGTCCCCATCTGGGGACTCAGGTGACCCTGGGAAGGTTTAGAAGGTCCCTAACTCAGTTAACACACACTCTTCTGTCTATATAGAGAGCGCTAAATTCTAACACCTCTATGGAGACAAAACGTCTGTAATGTAAAATTTCATGTAGACTCTCAACTGAAGACTGGAAGCACTAGTGAAAACTGAGCTGGTGAAATCTTTCGGCCTAGGGAAGACTTCATGAGGGGTTCTGGGACTTCTCTTCTCACCTTAATATCTTGGATCAGCTGCTGGGTGGGCGTGTCGATTGGAGCCTTGTTATCTGTCACATTCTGAATGGCACTGGACCACCTAGTGGCCTCATTGAGTAGTTTGGTGTAGAGTCGGTAGCAGTGTTTGCGCCCATACACGGTGACATTCCAGTAGCCTGCAAGGCAGTGCAGCACACATGTCAATTTCACCCTCTGAGACCAAGGCTTAAGTCCCAAGGCTTGTACTGGAGCCCTGGTCAGTACCACGGGAAGGGAAGTCTTAATCAGTGAATTAACTCAGTAAACACTGGAGTTCTGGGCTGTGTCTGGCACCAGACATCCAGTGACAAGCGTAAAACAAGTGTCCCTGGCACTGTGGAGTTTGCAGTCAAGAGGAGACAGATACTAAAACAAGAAGCCCAGAATTAAATCCTCTAAGGAAAGCAGTCTCCCTCAAAGAAAGAGTGGGTGCAGGCAACTGCCCCATCCTAGGGATTGGCACAAAATGTGCATCTCATGCTGATGTTTCTTCCACCTCCTGCTTCTCTTTCCTTTCCTGGCCCCTCCCTTCAACAAGGAATGAGGCCAGAGACTGCACGCTCAGGCAAGATGTGTGCCGTCACCCACATCCGACACAAATGGAGTGACTGTATTTTAAAAAGCCCCAAATCACAACTAGAGACAGAAATCAAGAGAGGCAATCTTCCAGAAACTCTTATAGTAGCACAAATTAGGGGAAAGCCCAAACCAAACCTGCCTACCTGCACAGCTACTTCTTGTGCACTAGGCTAAAATCCAATGACTCTGAAGGTCTTTACATTCCCTGAAAATTAAACCATCTTTGCTATAGTTTCAAATACAAAGCATTTAGAACCAACCACAGCCAGCCTTAGGACACAGATCAAAAATGGAATTTCTTTTGGGGTGGAGGGAGCTAAAATACACTAGGCAGAAATTGCATCCCTTTGTTAAAGCAAACTCCTGAGATTTGTCATCCGGCGTTCTGAGCCTGGCTGTGCTTCACTCTGTGTGTGGCCTTAGGTACCTGTCTCCTTGAAGATCTTCTCGTCGGGGGGCACGACAGAGCACAGGCTGTTGAGGACCAGGGTACCCAGTTTCAGGGCGTTCTTCTCTGAGCTCTTGTAGTAATCCAGGGAATTGTGGGTCAGGACAAACCACCGCTTCTTCAGTTTCAGTGAGGACATCTTCGGACTGTTCTTCATTTCTTTGTGCAGCCACCCTGGAAAGGAAGGTTCAAATGACAGTCAGAAAACTCTCAAGAGGGGTTGGAGATAAAGGTCAGTAGAGGAGTGCTTCTGGGACATACTCAGCCCTAGCACTGATAAAACAAACGTGAGGTAAAACCCTAAATATCCCACCATCATTTCCATCTGTAAATCATGAAATATGGACTGCATTTTTACCTACTGGCTAGAGAATGGCCATAATCATTGATTTTCTTTTCATACTCTTCAGACCAAGTAACTTAGAGAAGCTGTTTACACAGGAGACGATTGTTCTATCACACAGCGCTTGCTGTTTAAGCATGGGAGCCTAGCTTGGAGTCCCAGTACCCATGTAAGGAGTCTGGGCAAAGTAGCTGGCACCCATTATCCTAAACATGATTCCCCGGACCTCTGTGGCCATCTAGTCCAGCCGAATTGATGGTTTAGTGAGACACCCTGACTTAGGGAGACAATGGGAATGTGGCTGGCAGTCACCTCTCACGATGAACTCCTGGCCCTCCACCCTGGTGTCGCCCTTGGATCTCTGTAGCAGTGTTATCCAGTGGTGCATTTCCTCTGGTGTGTCCGCATTGCAGTGCAGCACCCGGTTGGCCGTGATGATCACGAATGAGTTGGGTCTGAGAGAGCAGACAGGGTGAGAAACAAGTGGAGCCTCTTAAATCCAGTGTGGGCATCACCTCTGTCAGCACCGAGGCTTCACAGCCTTTCCCCTGGCAGAGGGGTCCCTGGGAGACACTGGGTGCTATTTATATTTCATACTAAGGCAAGCCTTGCTCATATTCTGTGGCATTTATGCTACACACCATTAACCTTCAAAGCTGGAGCAACACACTCACCCAGAGAAATCCTGACAGGGAAAACAGCTCTTCCCCTGGACTTTCCTTCCCCTTGACTTTCCAGAAGAAACTAGTCCCGGGAAGGCAAATTAAGGTAACCATGGGGGATTTTATTTTTTTAAATGCATCTCCAAAACCAATTTCTTCCTGCCTCTGGATATAGTCTTGGATATTTCTGTGGGCCAAATCAAATGCCAGACAGAGGTAATAGAGGAGGATTAGCAGCTAGGTGTCAGTGGAACATCTTATGTCCTTAATTATGCCTGGTACAAAAAGCTACTTGGGTCCATGTTTAAAAAAGCCACTCAACAAGTGCTCATTTCCCAGACAGGGATAAAGTGATAATGGAAACTTACTTTGCCCCTCAACTCCAGTTGTCAGTGCTCAGAATCTCTCATGGAACTGTGCACACACGAATCCCTTCATAGCTGCTGATACTATTGCATTCTGCTATTAGAATAGCAGAATAGCAGAATATCCGAATAGCAGAATACTGACTGTGAGTTCTCCTCTCTCTTGAGTTTTCTATGGTCTCTGTATCGAAACACTACCAGAGTTCAAGAAAATAGGCTTTAGCCAGACTGCCTGCCCCTGTGGCCACAGGTCCCTTAAAAACTATCACTGAGCCGAGTGGTAGGGGTGCATGCCTTTGATCTCAGCACCTGGGAGGCTCTCTTTGAGAGTTCACGGCCAGCTTGGTCTACAGAGTAAGTTTCAGGACAGGCAGGGATACACAGAGAAACCTTTTCTTAAAAAAAACCAAACCAAATCAAAATACAACAAACAGAATACCAAAACTTTAGTTGGGAAGGAAGAAAGGTAAGAAAAACAGAATAGCAGAATGCAAAGTTTTCAGTATGTGCCATCTCGTGTGGTGGTTTGAAAGAAAATGGCCCCCAAAGGGAGTGGCGTTGCTGAAGTAGGTGTGGCCTTGTTGGAGGAAATGTGTCACCGTGGAGGCGGGCTTTGAGGTCTCATATATGCTGAAGCCACCCAATGTCTCAGACCACTTCCTGTTGCCTGTAAGTCAAGAGGTAAGAACTTTCGGTTCCTTCTCTAGCACCATATCTGCAGGCATGCTGCCTTGCTTCTTGCCATGATGATAATGAAGTGAACCTCTGAACTGTAAGTATGCAACCCTAATTAGATGGTTTCCTTTAAAAGAGTTTGCTGTGACCATGGTGTCTCTTCACAGCAATAGAGACCCTGACTATGACAACCTGCCAGGCTTGCTGGGGCGGTGGGTTTGTGAAAAGAAGCAGGCTTAGTAAGGTAGAACTTGAGCAAACACAAAGTACCTGGACTAATGACTGACAGCATGGGTATAAACACTTCTAAGCCAGGCATAAAGTAGTGTAGGCTGACTTCCAGAGACAAGAGCATCTCCCAAGAGCACCAGAGTAGTTAATGAGGACCCCAGAGCTTTCACTCTGCCCTACAGACACTACATTACTATTTATTACTATTATCTTATAAGTTTTAATATGCTCATATTTACTTTCTGGCTATATTAACATGGCTGAAATCACTTTTAATTCTGACTCTGGCCTTAGAAGAACCGAGTCTGCCAAGGACCAAAAAAGGAATTTACAAATGGCAACAATAGACAGGCCATTAACCACATCAACCTGAAGGTAGTTTGCCTTTAAGGTCGAAACAGGTAAAGCAGAAATGTCAAGGACAAGGCTCGTGGTTGGATTTACATCTATTATATCTATTTTACACAAATATATCATCAAGGTCATTATTAGTTTTTAGAGAAAGGACCATTACAGACTCCATATGCTGGATGGAGTCCATTTTCCTAAGTAGCCATTTCCTTGCTGTGAGAATTTCAAGACTGTTAGGAATGGTGGCTCACACATGTGGTCCTAGAACTTGGGAGACTGAGACAAGAGGACTGTTCCAAACTTGACCCCAGCCTGGGTTAACATAGTCAGGCCCCAACTCAGAAAACCACGAAGCTATCCCAAGTAGATCTTTCAGAGAAACACCATCCTCTGCTTGTGCTGAAGTTGCATTTGAAGATGGCTTCTCATTACCCTAGCAACCCAAAGTCACCTTCTGGAAGACTTTGGATGAGGTGGTTGCTAAGGTTTCATACATAGCCTAGCAAAGGCAAGGGGTGGAGGCTCAGTGGATGTTTGGCGGCTTTGTCCTGTGTCTGCATTGGAGCTTACCTATCAGGGCTGTCTGAGGCGCATACAGAATCAATCAGTCCCACATCCAGTGTGCCCTGGAAAGGAACAAAAAGGGAGATGGTGAGGGAGGTACCAGAGCCAAATGACATCACTCCTTAAAACACTACATCATCAGTTAGCCCCTCTTGTTCTTAAACTATGTTTACTCAAGATTACTCATCCACTCTTCAACAGTGTAAATTCACTGATCCTTTGCTAATTTAACAATTACTCTGCAAAGAAGCCTTGGGTTTAGAGTTTTCTGGGCTCAGTAGTTAAGAGAGTATGGCACTCTGATAGGGGAGCAGAATTTAGTTCCCAGTACCCACACTGGGTGGCTGACAATCTCCAGGAACCAAAGCTCCAGGGGTTCTGATGCCCTCTTCTGTCCTCTGAGGGCAACTGCAGCACACATGCACAAACCTAGCCTCCTAAACACAAATTAAAAATGAACACATTAAAAAAACCAAAACTGTATTATAAAAAAAACTCTGCATAGTTAAAAAATCCCTATCTTTAATTTTCTAAAATCTCATGAAAAAAATGTTTAAATATTAAAATTTCTTTTAAGAAAATATGTTTCCTCATGAGGAAATAAAACTTTTTTGTTGTTGTTGTTGTTTTGAGACAGGGTTTCTCTGTATTGCTTTGGAGTTGTCCTGGAACTCACTCTGCAGACCAGGCTGGTCTCAAACTCACAAAGATCCACCTGCCTCTGCCTCCTGAATGCTGGGATTAAAGTCATGCACCACCAACACCCAGCTAAAACTTTATTTTTAAAAAAGGATTATATAACTTCCTGTGTGTACAAAATACAGACAAAAAAAATTTTACTCAAAATTTGTTTGAGTCTTTCAAATGTAAGTTTTCAGGTGTTTCTGTAATATCATGAAAATTGTGATTTGTTTTTAACATTTGAGGTGGAAGATGGGAAACATAGCAAAACTCACCTGCAATTTGTGGGGTTTTATCCTATGCAAAATTTTAAACATAATTTAAGATTTTTTTTTTGTTTTGTTTTGTTTTTGTTTGTTTTTCCAGACAGGGTTTCTCTGTGTAGCTTTGGAGCATATCCTAGCACTCGCTCTGGAGACCAGGCTGGCCTCGAACTCTCAGAGATCCGCCTGCCTCTGCCTCCCGAGTGCTGGGATTAAAGGCGTGTGCCACCAATGCCCGGCATAATTTTTAAATAGTCTTGTTTTTCTCCTGAATTATTATTCTTTTACTTACAAAGATTACCTAGACATATCCAGTCCCACCCTCTTGCCCAGTCTGACTTCTTTCTCATTACCACCTCTGGACACCCTGCCTCTCCCAGACAGTCGTCCACCAATCACAGCACTCTGGGAGTTTGCCAGCTCTGGACTCCCCAGCCCCTGTCAGTGTCCACTCACCACGGCATTCTGGGGGTTCGCCTGCTCATCGTGCATCTCTCTGATCTCCTGGTCTGTGGATGAGTGGACCTGGCTTAGCACACTGAACCACTGGCTGTGGGGAGAGAGGGAAAATGGTCAAGGGCGGCCAAGCTCGGAGGGACAAAACAATGCTTTTCCGTGTTTCCTGCCTACAAGACATCTCTGGGAAGCTTTGCTTGCAGTTTTGCCTGTTTCTCACAGGCAAGGTGCCATGCATATTATCATAAGCAAAGTTACCAGGATGTATCTCACATCAAGTCCCCTCACCTACCAGACCTCAGACACCACTGAGTCCTATATCCATGACCTGAGGACACTTATGAAAGGAAAAGAAGTCAGCAAGGGAGGCAAAACTGCATCAGACCAAGTGCTTAACATCTGTTTTTCTACTGGGGTACAATGGGCTTTTGGTGGCTTGCTAGGACTTCCACCCAAGTGAATAAAACCACAAGGAAGGTGGAAACCAAAGCAGGTGGCTACATCAAGAACAGAGAATTATTTATCAAAACTCTTCCATCTTCATTTCATCTGGGTTTTCTCACTTCCAGCTTATAATAATCAGAAAGACTTTGAAAAGCAAAAAGCATGTCAGTTCCAGAAAAACCTACGCAGAACAAAAGTCCTGCTAGAACCAGGAACCAGAGACATACAGAAAGAAAATGACCTGGAACATACAGACACACAGACAGCACTAACTCCGAACACACAGCATGAGAGGGAGAAGCCAAGACACCCTTCTCCTCAAGGGTATTCTTACATCTTAATAAACACATACTACTACTAAGTAGGGCACAGAAGAAAGACTTGGTATGCAATGGAATATTTAAGTGAAAAGAAAATAACATCCCCACATAAAACTAGTCATATAAATTATTCACAGCAAAAACTAAAACCTACTCCCTAAAATTCCTGAAGGAGAAACTGTTTGAAAACAAAGCAAAGCAAGACCTCATGCGACTTTGCTCCTCCCTTCTTTGACCAGAAGGTAACTTGCAGTCATAGCTCTATAGCCTCAAAAAGATCCCCTGAAACAAAGTGTGTCATACGAATCATAGACATACATACACATACACACAACACACACATAATACAAAGTACAAAATTGTCATGCTTTCAATTTCTACTGACACTCTTATAATTTACAAATTTCTTAAGAACCTTTTTTAAAAAGTGTGTTCCACTGGTCAAGGGGGAAAAGCTTTTGACTAAAACATTCCAAAAGTTAAATTCAGCAGGTTCATTCTGGCACAAAACAGAGAGAGCAGCTGGCAGATGACTGGCCTATAATTCGGCTGAGAACTTGTGGGCAGTCCCTGGACCACAGAGAGCCACATGTGGTCTCTAGGAGTCCCAGACAGAATGTTAGGGCTGTAATTTAAGGTTGGCTTGTTTTTCCAGTTTGTGCCATGATTTCTGAGTGCAGCCAGGGCTTCAGTTTGTTCCCTTGGGAAGAATCACTTTCTGGTGTCTGTCCCCTTCATGTTGCTGCCATGGGGTTGAATCAACTTGAAAACACTCAAAGGGCAGGCAGGAGGTAGTGAGTGATGGGTGTGAGAACCCAACAGAAAGCTCTGACGACTTCTGGGCTGAACACAGAGGATTGGAAGCCCCTTGCTGTCATCGAATACATTACTGCCTAGCACCGCTCAGAGCAGATGACAACCACCTCCACCAGAATCCTAGAGTCCCACAAAGGCCCAAAACGTGTCCTGGACACTGTATGACCATGTGATACGTCTCACTGAAAAGCAAATGTCACTTTTCCCTAGCTCCATCTCCTTGGTGCTCCTGGACAGAAGCTCAAGGTCCAAAGACAGGCGGCTTGCACCAGCCAATGGCTGACTCCACTTTCGCCTCACCTCAGCCAGGGATTTAAGTCCGCTCAGAAAGATCTGCAAGGGGTGGGGGCAATGCATCCATCCATTCAACAGAACCGAGCTCGTATTCTATTATAGTTTGCCTTTCTCTGTCACTGTCTGTACAGTGTAAATAATGATTACCACTGCACAGGACCGGCTGACAACCAAAGGAGTTCATACTGCCTGCAATGTGATTATGTCAGTTAATGGCCTGTCCACTGATTCCTTCAAGGTAGAGACTTTCAAGTCCTCTGCATGCCACAGCATCATCACCATTCACCGAGCAGACCATGGATGGCTAAGGCGACTGTCTGCTCTTTACATCTCTGTACAAATTCCTTCCTTCTGGAGCTCAGAAACATCCAAGGGAGGGCTGTCAGTGTTGTCTGTACCAGATGCTAGCAGCAATGAAACTCAAGTTTCTGTCCTGTCTGGCAAGTTTCCTGGCATCTGAGGCAGGAAAAATGTGAAACAGCTGTACTTGAACACATCTGCTAGGGCAAGATTCCCTAAGGGACAGGGCATACAGGGACAGGACACACATGTCCTATGCCTCTTTTAACCGTCCAGATAGAAAAACCAACTAGAAAACCAAAACCCCTTTAAAGGCAACGGGACACAAGAGTGTTCTCATGGGGCTCAAGCCTAAACTCAGGAGAGAACACAGTGAGGAGGAAGCCCACCCCACAGACCTCACCTGGCATCTTCAGGGGATTCTGCAATGAGATGGAAGGTCCTGTCAGCCATAATGATGTCGATCCCATTCTCTTTGCTTGTGTTGTCTATGATCTCCCTGCAAGACACAAAAGCAGTGAATGGAAACCAAGAAGGTAGAACTCTTAGGTATAACTGAGAAAGGCAATTTTACAAAATGAATGACGCAGTTGGAAAGTGTTGCTTTAGAAATTATATACCATGACCCCCACCCCACCCACCCTCTGTTATTCATGAGAGATTTCTTCTGAGACTAAGGGGGTACTCAAGACGGTAGAAAGTAGTAAACTTCCCATACACTATGGGATCCCCCCTATACTGTTGAGTGTCCCTGCCCAGAACACCTGAGATCAAGTGTTTTGCTTTTCTTTTCTTTTCTTTCTTTTTTTTTTTTTTTTGAGACAGGGTTTCTCCATAGCTATGGAACCTGTCCTGGAACTCACTCTGTAGACCAGGCTGGCCTCACACAGAGATCCGCCTGCCTCTGCCTCCAGAGTGCTGGGATTAAAGCCATGTGCCATCACCATGACAAGATCAAGTGGTTTACATTTCTGAATTGGACCTAACTCTAAACATGGGGAGTATTAATGTTTCATATACATATAACCTGAAGGCATCTGCTTTATGCTAAGCAGAGAGTATACTATGGGCTATGCTCCAGCTTCCTGTATGCAATTTCCACACGCCTGGATTTTGACTGTAACCCATCGAGTGAGGTCAGAGTAGAATTCTCTACATGAGGCTTCACAGCAGCAGGCAAAATCTGAAGGGTTTCAGAGTTTGGATTTTCAGATTGGGGTGCACAACTCATGCAGGCATCTGAACTGGAAAGTTTGCTTTGTAATTAGACACAGCAAGGGTGATCACTAACAGAACAGAACAATACCCCAAAACAAAGGATGGTGGCCACTCTCTCTACTTCTCTCCCTCTAAACGTGAAACTTTTCTAACTGGTGTTTTTTATCACAGGTAACTGAAATCATAAACACGAATGAAATAAGGACCAATGAATAGAGAGCATTGTCACCAGCCCTTTTATAGTGACCTCTAGGGGGAGCCAGACTCTTCTGTACTCTTAATGGGTCTGCTGTGGGGTTATGGATGGGGTGGGGAGGGAGGAGGGTGGTGGGTGTTTCCTGATGTCTCCTTGCAGGAATCTCTCATCACAGAGGACACCCAGTGACTGACACCCCATGTCTGAAGGCTAAAAAGCCTTCCTCTGCCTCCCTCTGGCCCCCGCCTCTGATCTACAATAGGAGGACACCCCGAAGGCAGCCTGGTCCCGTGTGTGAGCTCTTCCCCTCGTTGACCCGCAAGCTATGGCTTGAGGATGCCATTCCCAAGCTCCTGTGTCAGATATGTGATCAAGGTAGGTATTTACAGGCAGGGCCCTGAAGAAGGGAATAGCTGAGGCTCTACCATTTTGAACAGATTAAGGTTCTTGGGGCAGGGAATTGTTTTGTTTTGTTTTCACTAGACAGCCAGGATGGCCTCAAACTGGAAGTCTCTTGCCTCTGCCTTTACCCCCTCTGACAGCATGCATTTTGCTACTTTGCAAAGTATTTGTGGTGTCCTGGTTTTTAAGCAGTATGGGTACAGGTTATTTCCAAACATTTTTTTTTTTTTTAATGCTTAGTACCTAGGTAACTCAGAAAAACAGCTGCCCCAAGCCCCAATAATTTTCTAAAAACATTAAATTTTAACAATAATCATACCTTGACAGTCCAAAGCCTTGGTTCTAAACGGGACTATTGGCAAGAAAGGTTGTATGGAATTCAAATCTCAGTTGTTCTTCCAACTGCATGAGTATCACAGATGGAAGACAAATGATTCATTTCGAAACACACCTGTCAATCAGCTCTCCATTTAGCTGTTGGATGATAGCCAGAGTGGGAAGAAATAAAAGGGGCAAGCTGACCCACAGGAGGGCTCTCAACCGGTCACCTCACATTCACACCTTCATTTTTTCCCCAGTTTATTAAGATAGGGTCTAAGCACATAGGTCAGGCTGCCCCTAAACTCTCTAGTAGCCCAGGCTGTCCTCAAATTCAATTTTCCTACCTAACCTTCCTAGAGTTGAGTTTAGAGATGCGCATTATGCCTGGTTTTATTCAAGCCAGCTTTCTCTGCACACTCGTCGTTACATTTCCAGTGGGTGTGTGTCTAAAGGTCTATCTTCTGAGTAAAAACCAACATCTGAGTGTAATTGCAGCTACAAAAAAAAAAAAAAAAAAAAAAAAAAAAAATTGCTCTCAGAGATTAAGTCTTGTTTCCCAGTTCTTCACAATTTACCCATTAAAGGGAATTGTTGAGACTGACTGAGTAGTTATGCTAGTCCACTCCTGCACAGAACACATGGGCTGGTGAGATAGTTTAGTCTGTAAAGTACTTGCTATACAAGCTCAAGGATCTAGGTTCAAGTTCCAGAAACCATTTTAAAACTCTGGGTGTGATGGGAGGGGGTGCACAGTCCAAACCCAATTCTACTAATACACTTGGCAGCTTCTTGGTTTACTAAACACAAACCCCTCACCTTACAATGTATGCAGCAACCTGCTGGTGACTCAGGATGCCTACCCTCTTCTAAACAATGGAATAAAGGTCTCCTCTCCTTCACTACCATCAAATGTGAACAGTTTCTAGTCAACCAGACTCCAGTTATGGCTGGGTACAAGGGAAAAGGAGCCCCTCAGGCCTGAAGTAATTTGGGGTCCATGTACAGTCAAGCAAACCATGTGCTGTGAGAGATCATGTAGAGAGAATCTCCTGTTTACTACCTCATGCCTATATATAATTGGCCATGCATATGGTTACTGCATTATGGGAGGGGACACACATAGTAAAGGTTACATAACTAAAATACACCAATCAAACTAGAGAACTGCCACATTACACCCATAAGCACGGCTTATTTTTCCTTTAGATCCCATAAAAGACACCCTCATGTGGTCTGCTGTCACCTACACAGTGTATTTCTCTGTGTCTGTACTATCGCCTTGATTTTAATAGCGTTTCCTTTTCCTTGCTAGCTGTTGGTGGCGGTGGGGCAGGGAAACTAAGTGTGTTGGCACATTATAGCAATCCCAGCACTGGGGAGGCGGAGACAGCAGAGTCCCTAGGGCTTGCTGGCCAGCCAGCCTGACCTACTTGGCATGCTCTAGTGACAGACTCTATCTCTGAAAGGAAGCTTCTGAGGAATGGCATCCTACACTGATGTCTACTTTTCATATACACATACATACACCCACCTATGTACACATGCTTGCTCTCTCTCTCTCTCTGTCTCTCCCTCTCCCTCTCTCTGTCTCTCCCTCTCCCTCTCTCTCTCTCTGTCTCTCTCTCTCTCTGTCTCTCTCTCTCTCTCTTAATGAAAACATGTGCCCATCATCATAATCAAGAAGTCAAGCTGCAGGGACATACTTGGCTGTCCGGACTTCCACCGAGCCCTTGAGCTTCTCCTCACTATCGTTTTCAAAGTACATCAGCTTGGACTGACGCAGGACAAACCAGCGACGCTTCCAGTTTCTCCTGGACAGTGTGGAGGAGCCTCCGCCTTTCTTGTGCAGCCAGCCTTGCTTGAGGGCTTCCTGCTTGGAGCGGAACCACAGGAAGGTCTCATCTTTGAGGACACACCAGCGGCGCTTCCAGGAGTTCATTAAACCACCTGTTCCCCCAGGAAGGGGCAGGGAAAGGAAAGATTACAAAGTCAATCACACCAAGTGACAAAGTCCACAGCCCAGTTTGAACCTTGTCTCAGCCGACACACACGCACTCACAGACCCTTCCAGAGTGGAGGAGGGGCGTCTGGCTTCTGTTCCGTGTACAGAAGATGGTCCAGCAAGGCTATGTCATCCAAGAATGCTGTTCCTCCCTGATCTACAATACGGCTCCTCCTCAGGCTGCTGAGAAATCTCCTGCAGCGGCTCACACGGAAATAGTCAAGACTGATGATCTATCCCAGAGTGACTATAAGAGCCTTAAATAAGCAAGAAGCTTCTCTACATGTATAGTCCACAGTCTCCTCCAAGTGCCTGAGAGATATTAATCTTCCCTCACTTGGCAGATGGAGGAGCAATCACTGTCAGTTCTAGAACTCATGATGAAGTCTCAGTTCCAGAGGATATGAAACATACTGTGTTTGGGGCAACACATCTTCTCATACAAAACCAGCGTCACCTGAAAATGGATTCCAGATGGAAGGCAAAAGGCTGAGGCTGTAACTAACAGGCAGGAGCGTGTCGTGACGTGTGTCAGACTATAAAAGTCTACCTGCCTTCTTTCCTTCCATTCTTTTTTTTTTTTTAAAGATTTATTTATTTATTTATCATGTATGCAGTGCATGCCAGAAGAGGGCACCAGATCACATTACAGATGGTTGTGAGCCACCATGTGCTTGCTGGGAATTGAACTCAGAACCTCTGGAAGAGCAGCAGTCAGTGCTCTTAACCCCTGAGCCATCTCTCCAGCCCCCTTTCCTTCCATTCTTGTTTTGTGGTACTGGTGACTAACCGGGGGACTTGTGGATGCTAAGCAAGTTAGTATGTGCCACTCCTCTCTGTTCCATTTGTTAAACTTTGTTTTGAGGTAGGGTCTCACTCAGGTTTCTAGGCTGCCGTCCTGCTTCAGCCATCTGAGTAGCTGAAGAAACATTGCATGCCACCACACCCGGTGGAAAATGCCTTTTGACTTGACATGAAGTGAGAGGAATAAATAGGATGTGACTTGGTAGCCAGTATGTGACTGGCATCTTACTCCCCTCACTTGGAGACCTTCTTACAACAGTACGTGGGAGAACACAATCTACTTCTGTAGCTCACTATAAAACTGCTCATGCTATGTTCTTAACCACAACCACAGCAAGGGATACTTAACATGGAGACTTAAAGCCCAAACAACAGTGCATCTCTTCAGCCAGAAAACAAATCTAACAGGCTTTTTCCTGGAGTGAATGGACAGCCGGGATAGCCCTTCCCCTCACTGAAATACCGAGATACTCTCCCTCAGACAGAAAGTTCTCCACTCAAGTGGCTGAGGCTGTTTGTGACGAAGCCAAGACAGAGCTGTTTTCCCACAGCAAATCTGCCAAGGACTCTCACGATGAAACATTGTGATTGTTTTGATTTGTGACTTTAATCTCTCAAAACAGGCCTAGAGGAAAACTGCAGCACAAGGTTGTTCTGTTGTCTGTCGCATTATCTTTAAGTGACCAATCTTAGTCAAGTATGTTAACAGCAGTCACTGCAGCAGCCTTCTCTGTAGCTGCTCTTCTATTCAGAACATATGATTGCATGCATACGATTTCAGGGTGGCCACTTGGCATTGGATAACCCATAGGGGTGCTCTTCCCTGGAGACAACAATTTCCCCCTTCTGTGTCTACTGCTGTCAACCATGCTCAGGTCTTGTGAGAGCAACCATGTTCTTGAGGTTGCCTGCTTTGTCAGCATTCACTGAGTGCTAAGTGTCTGAAGAATTCCCTAGCATTTGTCTTTCCAAGCAGCGACATCAGACAACAGAAAAGCCTTCCCCAAACTAAACCTAGTAGTAGGAAATTTACAAATGTTTTGCAGATATGTGGCTCACAGCGAAAACAGAAATAACTGAACATGGTCATATTTTAAAAAAGGGAGCGGCAGGCAGGCAGATATGCACACATACGCGTGCACCACACACACACACACTTGTGTGTGCATGGGAAAGTGAAGAAAAGGGCTGAAATTAGCAAAATGCTTGCTGATACAGAAATCACAAAGAGAGAAAAGGCTTGCATACTCAAGGATGGCACCTATGGATGAGTGTCTGTTATCTTGTCCCAGCTCCATAATCTAGATTGCAACTCCCCACCCCCTAGGACCCTTCAAGAAACAACTGGGCTCTCTCTCCCTCTATCCATCTATATCAATCTGCCAGCAAATACGGGTGACGACTACAGTTTCTCATTACGTTGGACCCTGAGTGAGGACCCAGCACCAAACATGAGGCCCTAATTAAAACAATTCCTAAATGGCAGGTGCCTCAAGGTTTTTAATGCTTAATATTTATGTGCAGCACATTTGATATTGAATAGCAAATGGAAGAGATGCCAAAAAGTCTCCTCGTGAATTAGGTGTGGTGACTAGTTTATGCAGGCGGTATCCCCATAGCATTCAGCACAAACTTCCAGGTCTTGTGTATGGGGGTGGGGTGGGGTGGGATGGGGAGTGAGATAATCATTAGAATGGGTCCCAGTGCCTTCCAGCAGTGACCGAGTTCATATTTGCTTCATATGTGAGCAACAAAGAGGGGACAGAGCAATAGTGGGACTAAAAATGGATGCTGCATGCTTGCAAACTCTTTGCCCTATCACCCAGAACCAATTCAGGGGAGTCGAGGATACCCAAGTGGCACACCATAAGCAGGGGACATGCTTAATGACTTTTCATAGCTTTACCCCAACCCAGGCTGAGGGGGCTGCAGGCTGTACCTTTCATGTACAGAAAACTGTGGAAATAGGGCAGTGTGACGCAGCTATACACAGAGTCTCGCCGGTAGGAGAGTTCGTCGTCCGTATCAAACCTGGAGTCGAAGTCCTCTTCACTATCTTCAAACTGGACAAGGAGACAGGTAAGGCGATGGTAAGCAGAGCAATGAGAACACCCACTGAACCATTGGCACAATTGGGGAGGAGTACTCCAGGCTATTACAGTTACTGAGGCCATCCAAGGAACTCAGAATTACAGAGTACTCAAATGGATGTTCAAGCGGTGAGCTGACCTGATACCCACAATTCAAACTGACCTCAGCCCAAAGGTTCCACGCTATTAGATGCTCAAGGGTATTGTTCTAAGCGAGCCATGAGAGAGTCACTCTTAAGTTGCTGTACCGAAAGCATGGCTGAGTCTGAGAGAAACAGCATTTAATACACAACAAAAAGAAAACACATACAAAAGCTAAAAAACAAAACCAGAAAAATGGGAAAAAAAGCATTCCTCCCTTATCAATATCATAAGAAATACACTGTGTAGTATGGACTATCAAGTTACAGTCAGGAAATTATTCTATAAAGCCAGCTTAGGCTAGGTATCTATAAAAAGGCCAAGCTGAGCAGTATTTTACATGCCAGTTTTCTCATGGATGAAGGGAAGTTCTGGGCTTCACACTGACCCCGTTTTCACTAACGTAAAGAGAAAAGGGGTTTAGAACATGATTGAAATCTTTAGGGGGTCTTAATGCTACTGATGTTGAGGCACTGTGGTAGATGGTGGAACACCTGGCTCTTAGGGACAAGACGGCAGATACTCACGGAGGACTGTGCCCCTTCTGAGCTGAACCGGTACGCTCCAGAACTGTTGTAGGTTCCCACGGAACACCGGTAGTCTGGGGACCACTGGCTCCTGTAGGAGTTGGAGAAAGTCACGCTGCTGCCGGAGGTGATGGCACCATCCTCGTAATCATCCTGGTCATAGTCATAGTCGCCATCGGGGGAGGGCAGGTCCCCTTTGTTTTGGGGCATGCAGTAGGTGGACTCCCCGCTGGAGGAGTTGTGCACGCTGGCAGAGTCCTGCACAGATGCAGTGAGCAGCACTGTGCTGTCGGCACTGGGGCTAGTGGGCACCAGGGTGTAGTTCATGTACGGGTCCTCCTCTGAAGAGTCGTCGCTGGTCCGGATGCCGCTGGTTCGCTGGTCAGAGTGGCCGTGCTCACTGGGGTTGGGCGAGTCCTTGAAGGCGTCATCATCGGCCTCGAAACCCTCGTCCACCTCCTCCTCGGGGTAGGGCTGGCTGAAGTTGAAGTTCGGCTTCTCTCCACTGGCAGTCTCGGCAAGCTCATTGAGCTCGCCGGAAATCTCACTGCCCACAGACAGGGAGCGCTCAATGTTGCGGACACACTCGTCAATCTCATCGAAGTTGAGGGACTCTAGGAACTCCTGCGCCGCGCGACAGGCCTCGTCCTCCAGCCTTCGCAGCTCCTCGTCCCGCAGCTGCTGCAGCTTCTGCAGGGAGGCCTCAGTGAGGGACAGCTCCTGCCGCTCCTTCATGCGCTGCAGATCCTCGATCTCCTTCTCCAGACGGAGGATCTCCTCCACCTGCTTGTTCTCCCTCTGTTTTTCCAGTTCCTGGGTCAGGTCTGCCTCCCTCTGGCTCTTCTGCAAGGCCTCGAGTTCCTGCTGCCTCCTCGCTTCCTGCTGCCTCCTCGCTTCCTCCTCCTCCGGGGAAAGGCAGGTTTTAGAATAAGCACCTTCCTCCTTTTTCACACGCTGAACTATGGCCCAACCTAACTGACATGCTTCAGTCCTGTCCCCGACACCTCAGGATACGGCTGTGGTTAACAGGGGGCTTTTAATTGGGTGATTAAGTTAAAATGATAGGAGGTTAGTAAGCTAAACCTGCATCCAATATGAAAGGTGTCCTTATAAAAGAGGAGAGTGCCAGAGACACCTTGAAATATACTTCAAGGGCCAACTGCTGTGTAAGGGACACAGTGACGTGGCCACCGGGTCATGGAGGGGATGCCTCAGGAGAAACCACGTCTTGGAAACAGCACAGAATGTGATGACATTACCAGGACACTGTCATGGTGTTACCTTTCCACAGGGAAACCATACTGTGACCCACACTGAACTCCCGTGGCACTGTCTAAGCCCTGCGCTACGGTGATGGGGGAGATAGCAGCATCTCGCCAGCCCATCCTTCCTTCCACCTCCTACTTGGTTTGCATTCTGAATCCCAGCTTCAAAGCAGGAAGAAAGTGCACAAAGGGCCCCCATGTACCAGCGTTCCTCACCTGCTGGGCGCGGAGGAGGTCAGCTTCTCTTTGTGCTCTCTCTCTGAAAACAGAAAGGTGAAAAATCAACAACTCGGAACTTGCTTCTCAATGGGTTTAATTTTTTGCCGGTGCCGGTGCCTGTGTACTAGGCAAGCACTCTACTGCTGAGCCATGTGCTCAGCCCAAGGAAGATCTCTGCCCATTAAAAAGCAGGAAGAGGGCTGTGCCTGTAATGTACTTGCAGTGCTAGCATGACCACCCCCCCCCACCCCCCCCCGGTCAGGTCCATGCCAAGGGCCAAGCTTGGGGATATCTATTTGCAGTTCCAATGTTGGAAAAACAGAAACAAGCGGCACCATGGAGCTCACTGGTCAGTCAGCCTGCGCAAATAAGTAAGGTCCAGGTTTCAGTGATAGCAGAGAGTGACTGAGGAAGCTACCCCAACTACATCAGGCCTTCACATCCACGCACCTACATGTGTGTTTGCTCTTGTGTGTGCACATCCAACCACCCACACAAGGATGGGTGTACATATTCTGTGTATCAAAGACATATTCACAGAGCTGGGTCTTCTGAGCTGGTCTTCTGTGCTAAGAACTATTGTTTCACAGGGAGCTCTCCGGGTCCCCTGGAGATTCCTGACAGGCCAGCAAGGTTGCCGTTCCCAGTGTTCCCTCATGTTCCACCCGAGCAGGCACATACCTTTCTTCTTCCTCTCTCTTCTTCTCTTCCTCCCGCCTCTTCCTTTCCTCCTGCTCCCGTTTCTCAGCCAACAGCTGTCGGTAAACCCTGCGAGCCAGCTGTCCTCTAAGTTGTTTCTGGAAGATGATGGCTGCCTTTCTCAGATGCAAAAATCTCTTCCTCATGAGGAAGGCTCTGTAATTCTTCTGTATTGTCACCACACCACAAAGGACCTTTCTATATTGCTTTCTGCAAAAGAGATTGGCCACTCAGATAATGAGGCTGTGAGCTATTCAAATGAGCTTACATTATGACGAGACAAAAGGAGAGGACCCAGATTTGGGCCTGTGCTGTCATTATGGAGACTGGCAGGCAGAGGCGGAAATTTGTGCCCAAACAAAACAGAAGAAAAACCAAAGAATAATGACTGACAAAAGAAAATCAGAATCCTACCATTATCTTGGCTAAATAAACAACTAACCCTAACACCAACTTTGAGCAGTCTGGCACAAGCTGGGTAAACAGAGCCAAAGAAGATCCAATATATACAGCTCATGTGAAACAAAAAACAAAAAACAAAACAAAACAAAAAAACAGAATGCTACCACAATAGGACAGTCCCATGCTTCTGAAGATGGAAGGGTTTCGTGTGGCTGGCAGAGTACACCCAACCAAATGACCATGAGTCAGAGTTGGTAGCTTTTTTGGGGGGGGAGGGGTAGGAGACTAGGCTTTTCTGTTTAGTCCTTGCTATCCTGGAACTAGCTTTGCAGATCAGGCTGACCTCAAACTCATAGGGATATGCCTGCCTCTGCTTCCCGAGCGCCAGCATTAAAGACGGGTAGCACATGTATTTAATTTCAGCACTTGGGCGGCAGAGGTGGGCATATCTCAGACTTTGAGGCCAACCTGACATATACTGTGAGTTCCAAGCCAGCCATGGTTCATAGTGAGACTTGTATCACAAAACAACAACACAAAACAACTCCAAAAGAAGCAGTATCACTTTGTAAGC
This sequence comes from Cricetulus griseus, assembly GCF_003668045.3. Classification (NCBI taxonomy): domain Eukaryota; kingdom Metazoa; phylum Chordata; class Mammalia; order Rodentia; family Cricetidae; genus Cricetulus; species Cricetulus griseus. Next base: position 356,566,924 of record NC_048595.1, on the reverse strand, counting down.
AACCAGAGAGGGTCTCTAGATGTAGTGATACAAGTTGAGAATTCTTCATCCCCAAACCTCAAATCTACAATTTCTTGAATGCTAATATGATGCTCACAAAATTTCAGATTCTAGTGCTGGAGAGATGCCTCAGTGGTTACAGAGCATGGGCTGCTCTTCCAGTGGCTCATAACCATCTGCAGGTAAGTGGTACAAGGACATATGTATAGGCAGCACACCAATGCATATAAAATGAAATAATGAGATTTTCAGATTCCCAGGGCTAGGAATGTAGCTCACAGGCAGAATACATGCTTAGCATGTATGAACATGTATAGGGGGAGGTCAATATTCGCACAGGGGGAAAAAAAAAACAGATTCTGGAATATTCTTGAATTTCTGTCATTCAATAGAGACTAGGCGGATATTCCAATATGAAAACTCCAGAATCTAAAACGCTTGTGAGCCCAAGTATCTTGGATAAGGGACACACTCGGGTAGCAATGCCACAAGACACAGCCAAACTCCAGCGGCTTCAGGAGGTGCAGCAGAGCCAGGCGTGAGACAGACCTCTAAGTGAGCAGCAGGAACAGGAAATGATTTACTATTTTCTGCCCAGTTCAGGCTTATTGGGTTACTGCTGTGGCAGCTTCTCCGACCTTGGGTACCTCTCCACTCCCACAGACTACCCCACAGGGGGTCACAGCCCTTCTAGAGCTTCATGGCATTCTCCTAGGTGTGCACCTTACCGTGCCAAGTAGCCTAAGATGTGAGCTCGGATCACCATGGCTGCACGGTTAATCTCCTCTTCCCGCCTTTTCTCCAGATTTTGCTCCAAGGATTCCCGAAGGAAGACCTGCCCAGGAGGGAGACATGTGTGAGAGGAAAAGAACATGGTTGTAGAAGAGGCCTCTCAAAAGCAGAGCTGTCTTTTGGGGACAGCACCTGTTTCACTCTACTGATGTCTGTTGCAAACTTCCACAATAAGGCTTTTTTGGGCCAGTGCACTCTACACAGCTCACTGGCCGCAAACCAATACACTCCAAAATGCAATAAGGGTATATGACAAGAAAAACAGAAAAGAGTAGACAGAAAGTCAAGCTCCACCTTCTGTTGTAATTACTACAGTCAATAGGCATAAAGGGGCAGTCAAATTGCCAAAGTTTCTTATGTTTCACGTCATCATGGCTAGCGCACACTGGCTCACAGACCAGCATTAGTCCTATACTGAATCTAGGTGACAAGTGACACAGAGATTGACATAGAAAGAGGAGAAACAGAGGGGCGAATCCAGGAAAGTCCTAAAATACACTTTTTGCTGTCTTGGGGGAACCAATCTTCTCTCTCTGTGCCTGCTAAGTACAAAAAAGGACTGATACCAGGGAGGCAGCTCTGGGTGCTGGAGAGATGGCCCAGAGGTTGAAGACACTTACTGTTCTTCCAGTGGACCTAATTTGGTTCCACATCAAGTGGATCAAAATTGCCCATAACTCCCAGTCCCAGGGGACCCCATATCTTCTTCTGGCCTTCACGGGCACCTTCACTCATAGGCGCACACCAAGATAGATACACATAATTAAAAACAAAATAAAATCTTTTTTTTTTTTTATAAAGGAGGGTTGAGGAAGAAATTCTGGGATCTGGGAATGTAATTCAGTGGTCATGTATGAGGTTCTGAGTTCAATTCATACGCCTCTCCCCACCCTAAAATTCCAATGCTGGTCAAATGTGGCTCTGTAGCATCAGCATTGCTAGGTTTTGAAAAGATGAAGACTTGAGGGCTCTCTCTCTCTCAGTAAAAGTACTAGCTCTCATCTGGAATAAGGGGTTAAGGGCCTCTGCTACAGCAGCATGGCAAAATGTGGGTTTTACTTTACTCCTTCATGGCTGAGGTTTTGGCAACCCAGAAGGCTTCCCGCTGTCTGCTGCATGATAGCTGCTGTGGCAACAGGAATGGCACACACATGGCACTCAAATTAGAGCTGGAAGGCCTTGGGGTTTCATTTCTGAGGTGCTGGAGTTGCCTGGTACATTCACAACACAAGGGTCTCATTTAGCCAGCATTCTTGACTGCCTGGTATGTTTGCACATGCAAGTGTGTGTACACACACGCGTGCACACACACACTCCACACGAACCATCAGGATATTAATAACAACCCACTTAGCAGTGTCTGGGAATGCTACACCTTGTGGGTATCACCAGTCCCCCGGGGAAGGCGTGGCAAATGTTCCTGTCACTGTACCTTGGTCTTCCCCAGTTGCCACTCGCTGTGTGAGGCATCATAGAGCTGCAGTAGCACACTGCACTTCCCTCGGATGTCCTCAGGCAGAGCCAGGTTCCGCATTAGCACATTATATCTGCAGTAGAGGGTGCATGGTGTTACCTTTGCTATTTGCTCTCTCCTATCCCTTGAAGAGACAGCTAGGGAGGGAGGGAGGGAAGGAGGGAGGAAGAATGGGAGAATCCATTTAGCCCCTTCTTGCCTTTTGTAAAAATCCTGAAAGGGCCTTCGGACAGCATATCCTGCCTTTCGAATCCTCACCGTCTCCAGCATCCCAGAGTAACGCAGCTGGTTTAGCACGACTGCCTGATCAAACTGGTCTGGCATCTAAACCGTGAACAATGGGATAACGTTGGATAGTTAGATGACACAGCACTAATCAGGCTATACCCCCACTGGTGTTTGAGGGAGCGTGTGAACCTAGAACCTACACAAAACATACTATAGAAAATGAATGCCATGGATTTGTCACCTACTTCCCAAGTCCCAGTCAATCCTGTTGTGCCCACCATCCTGCTTACTGTCCCCCTCATATCTTTTGCCAATTTAATACCATTAGTAAATATTTTAGCATATGCCATAGTTTAACATAACTACCATACAATTACTATATCTTGAAAGATACCAACAATCCCTTAAAATGTCAATATCAATGTTCAAACACTTGACCATGTCACAAATATACCTCAACGTTGACTTTTCACCACTTTAATAACTATTTCCAAAAGCGTACAGTGTCATGTAAATATCACTCTGTTTATTAAACTTCTATAAGGATACCAGAGAGGTATTTTTTAACTAAAAAAAATACAATAATCTGAGGAGTACACATGGATAGACCCCCCACACACACACACACACGTGGCAGGGTGGGGGTATGAAATGCCTGAGGATAAAAGAGACAAGACTCTTAATTTGATCTAGTCTGATATGATACCCCACTTATTGCAAGTTCCACCAGAAGTGAGCCCAAGGACACAGAGATGAGACAGGAAGCCAAGCCAAGACACCTCCTCTAAAGGCCGCTCTCCCGTCTGCACAGCGGCCAGCTGGCACTGACACTGGAACAATAGTTTTTCAGGGAGAAAGCAAAGCGGGTCACTTCCCACTTGCAGCTTTTGGATGGTGATTCATTCTTCTAATCTAAGCCCCTATTCCCTTTAATTAACTTGAATGCTGTTATTCTATAGAACTCTAATAAAAGAACCAAAAAAACCCAGCCATACTGTGGAAAAGGCAAAAACAAAACAAAACAACAACAACAACAAAACCCCCACAAAGTGGCTTCCTCTCCAGCCCTTAAAAAAAAAACACAATTAGTTATGAACAGAACAAAAGCAAACTTAAAGCCAGGTTATTCTGCAGCTTCAAATACTAAAATTAAAACACCACACACACACACACACACACACACACACACACACACACACACACACACACTGCAAATCCCCCTATGGAGCTGCTGCCCTCATCTCCAGCAGGCACTCTTCTCTCAAGAATGTCTTATGCAAACACTTGTGGTCAGGTTGTCTTTACTTAGCAGTATTCTAACAGAATGCAGCCAACAAATTAGAGCCAGCGGCCAGGAGAGCAGTGACTCGGATTTTCAGTCTATACATTTGAACTCTCTTTACAAAAGTAAGAAAAGCCCTGGGCTGTGAAAACCAAACCAGCCACGACACCTTATACTGTTTGGAGAATGGGAGCATGAGGGTAAGTAGCTGCTCTGGAAGCTTTTGCCTATGCTGCTTCTAGCTTTATAGACTTGAGTGAACTATTTATGAATAAAGTGTAAGGCATCTTCAATTTTTTTGTTGTTAATGAATGCAATGGAAGCAGAGAAACTTTTAACTGGCCTAATTTGAGGTTCCAAAGAGTGAGAATTAACACTCATCCTTCAGCCATCGCTGTGCCTGACCCACATTCTGGTCCTGTCACTTTTCCTCCCTCCACGTAATTCCTTAGCCGGGCACCCAAGTTATTAAAGCGTCCTAAAAGATAGGACTCCCGGGGCCTCCCCTCTGAACCCGGACAGGCACTCACCATCTTCCTGCGTCTCCGAGGGACATTCCACCTTCTGTTAGGCTCTCGGGCCAAACTTCATACGGAAAACAACTGCCACCCTGACCTTTTCCCCACAGCTAAAGACTTGGAACAATAATGAACACCATTCCTGTGCTTTAAAAAGTGCCCGGTCACCATGACAACCCTTTCCACTCCGGGCTAATTAGTGTGGTGTGGTTCTAGGATTCGACACAGCTCCGTGAGCGGAGTGAGGGACGCTGGGAGCTGTTGCTTTTTGCAGACTCCTACTGCCATTGTGTTTCTGCCCCTTCCCAGTAATTTAACCAGGGGAAGGGGGCTCTATAGGCCCATTGTCGCCCCGGGCAACCCGCCTACGGTGGTCACGAGGGGGCAACCCCGGCTTCCCATTGGTGCTTCTGTTTTCAGTGGCAACTTCCTTTTCTGGTGAATTTAACTTTCAAAGATGTCACAGCTGGAGGCTGGTCAAGGAGCATTTTCCTTTTCAAAACCTGCCTAATGCTTGCTAGTCCTCACTGGTAACCGGTTCTGGGGGCTGCCCTGCACCCCAACAAAGACTGCCTGTGGAGCACTAAAAGCCAGGTTTTGATGAGGACAAATAGACTAGATTTTTGAAAGAAGCAGTTCTAACTTCAGACAATTACAGCCCCAGCAAAATCACTCAAGTGAATAGTTATGAAATGCCTACTGTGTGTAAGAGTCTTGTGATTCAGGCTTGTAGAAGACTAACCAGTGGGGGCTAAATTTTGTTCTCAAGGTTCCTGAAATTTGGGAGGTGCCAGGTGTGTCAAAAATCACCACTGGCTGGGGAGATGGTCAGTGGGTAAATAAAAGCTGGGCACAGTGACAGTTTTGTGACCCCGATGCTGAGCAGTATAGACAGGGCAGATCTTAGGATCTGTAGTTAACCAGTCTAGCTCAAAGAGTCCCAGGTTCAGTGGAAGGCCTTGTCTCCAAAACAAGGCAGTGGCCCAATGAAGTGGCTCATTGGGTAAAGATGCTTGCATGGGGATTTGATCCTAGGGACACACACAGTAGAAGGTGAGAACTGATTCCACCCATGGGTATGCCCCTTTCATAAATGGACACATAACTGGAAGGAAAACAAGGCAGAGAGCAATAGAAGTTACCTGAAGTCAACGTCTGGCCTCCACATATACACAAAGGTGAATGCACATATACACACAGCTGCCACACACACAACCATACAACAGAAAGTCTACGCTCTCACTGTATTAAAGATCCAAATAGAAACACAAGCATGGTCTCACCCATCAAGATGTACCTACTGGTTCTTTAGTGGCACTATTGTTATGGGGGTAACTAACCACGTTCTGATTAGATTTGAGGTCTGCTCCTCAGGAAGGAATTCATGCCTGACATAGGAATGTAAAAGTCCAAGGCTGGGGAGGTCATAGGCCCTGGGAGGTGGGTCAGTATGGGTGGGTGGGCGGGGTGAGGCGGGCTACTACCATTGTTTTACTAAATGGTCACAGATGTCAAACTGCCTTCTAAATATTTGTTCTTAAGGATTAGTGTTGTTCTCAGCTTTGCTTTTTAGCAGTGATTATCAGTTAACATACACTCATAGCTGCACTCATAACCGGTCAAATAAAGAGACCTTTGGCTGCTTAGTCCTAAATGATGCACCCCCATCATCACCCTTCCAAGGCTCAGAAACAACACAAGAGCCATGGACAGGATGGGGAGGAATGCTGTTAAACGCTACCTTCTGAACGTGGCCTTGCTTCTACACGCATGATCTCACAGCAGCTGTACCTGTATCAAGCCAGTCAACATTCCCACAAGGATGTCACAAGGACTAATGAGGCCCTGTTCCTCTGCTGAGAGGCTACTACCCACAGTTGAGAGCTCCTGGAAAAGGGAGAGTCCATTTTCTTCCAGTATGTGGCCGAGGTAGGTTAGTCATGCTCCATTATAAGCTCCTACCCCTGTATGCATGCAAAATACTAACTGGACTCAAGTTTTTGGAAAGATGATACAGTGGTAGGAGAAGGGAGGAGGTGATATAAACAAGATACATTGTATGTATGTGTACGAAATTGTCAAGGTGCAAAAAGAATATTGTTTTTAAAAGACACAAAATGGGAGATAGGAAGACTGAAGAGCCACAGGCAGCACATGGACTTGAACCAGAGTTTAGGGTCATAGAGGTGGAAAGGAAGGTTAGCTGTAATGGAGAGAAGGGGCACAAACAAAGGAATGTGGGGAAAAAAAAAAAAAAAACTGCCTGCCATAGTCTGGGTTTTCATATGGGGCAGGGGTGGGGTACAGAGAGGAGACCTAGAAGGGACATAATGTTCAAGATGGAATGGTGCCAGGTGGGGGTGGCGCAGGCCTTTAGTCCCAGCACTGGGGCACCAGAGGCAGGTGGATCTCTGAGTTCAAGGCAGGTCTGGTCCCCTGAACGAGTTCCAGGACAGGCTCCAAAGCTACAGAGAAACCCTATCTCAAAAAAACAAAACAAAACAAAACAAAAAACAAAAATCAAGATAGAATGGCTATGGGGTTCGAAAGGAGAGGCTAAGTGTAGACCTTTTTGATGGGAGGATAACATTGTTGGCAAGAAAACACTAAAAACAAGGCCATCCCACTGCCACCACCGCCGCCGCCGCCGCCAGAAGGGCGGGGGTCACCTGCTAACCAGAACAAGGGGAGTGGGGCACCATCTGCAAAGAAGACTGAAAGAACCAGCCACTGATGCTGAGCTCTCTTTGAAAAGGAAGCTCCCAGGAAAGCATGTGTGATCAACAGCCCCTGCCTGCAAAACTGGCCATACCTGTGGAGACACAGGTGAGCATACGCAGGTGTGAATGCAGGGAGACCACTGAGATGAAAGGGAAGGGAAAAGAATCAGACTGCACTAAAGAAGGAAGCAGCCACACAGATAACATAACAAGTTTCCATTTATCTTTAAAGATATTGCCGAACAGTACATCTTTGTGTGTGCTCATGACTGTGAAGGTACATACATGTATGAGGAATGAATGCACATGTACATGTGAGTAAACTCAACAGGACAACCTTAAGTTATTGTGCCTCAGGCACTGTCCACCTTTTTTTTTTTGTTTTAAGATTTATTCATTTTGCTTCATGTGTAAGTGTTTTTGGTTTTTTGTTTTGGTATTTTACTCTTTTTCCTCTCTCTCTCTCTCTCTCTCTCTCTCTCTCTCTCTCTCTCTCTGCTTTTTTGAGACAGGGTTTCTCTGTGTAACAGTCTTGGATGTTCTGGAAACTCTCTTTATAGACCAGGCTGTCCTCAAACTCACTGAGATCCCCCTGCCTCTGAGTCCCAACTGCTGGGATTAAAGGAGTACGCCGCCACCACCACCCAGAGATGTATGTACATATGTGCACCGAGTGCTTGTGTGCCAATTCTCACAGAGGCCATGAAGGTGTCCGATCTCCTGGCACAGTAGTTACCAGCAGTTGTGAGCCCTCTAATATAGATTCAGGCACCTGAACGCAGGTCCTCTTGCAAGAGCAGCAAGTGCTCTTATTGCTGAGCCATCTTTCCAGCCCCTAAACCCACAGCTGAAGAACTCAAGGATACAAAGGGCTGGCTGTACATATTCTACAATGGAATATAGTTTGGCCATAAAAAGAAATGAGCTACTAACACGTTGTAATGCAATCGTGCTAAGTGAAAGATTCCATGGCAAAAGACCAGACATCCTATGATTCAATTCAGATGAAACATCTAGAAGAGGGAAATATACAGCAACAGTAAGTGGTAAATAAATCTTAAAAGGGGGAGGGCGGTGGGAGCAGGCTGGAAAGATGGCTCAGAGGTTAAGAGCACTGGCTCCTCTTCCAGAGGTCCTGAGTTCTAGTCCCAGCAACCACATGGCGGCTCACAACCATCTATAGTGGGATTTGATGCCCTCTTCTGGCATAAAGTTGACCATGAAGATAGAGCACTCATATACAGAAAATAAATGAATAAATCTTTAAAAAAAAAAAAAAAAGAAACAGGAAGTGGACGGATGAAGCAGCTTCTGACCACCCAGTGGAGTGATGTGGAAAGGGAGACTCTAAATCTTGAGACTCTCTTGTGAATGTGGTCCAAATTCAGATGTTGCCCATAGCTGCACACCTCTGAATAATTTAAAAACCAGTGACATGCATTTTCCACAAGTCAATTATATGGCGTTTGGATTGGCTGGTCACGGTGCATGCCTGTTAGTTACGTTACTTGGGAGACAGAGGCAGGAAAGTCAAATAAGCTCAAGGTCAGCCTGGTCTACATAGTGAGTTCCAGGCCAGCAAGTGTGAACTTGTCTCAACATTAAAACCCAAATCAAAAGTATGAATAAAAGGTGGGTTTATGCCTATAATCAGTAGTCTGAGCAAGGGAACTGAAGATAGAACCAGCCTGGGCTACAGTCTAAAATAAGGCCCTATCTAAAAATACAGTGTAGCAGAGAGGAAGCTGGGGATATAGGTTACTGAGCACTCGCCTGGCACTTTTAAGGCTCCAAGTTTGACCCCCAGCAATGAGAAAGTAGAAAAAGAAAGTACATTAAAGGGCCAGTGGCACTGAGGCCTTTATAAAACACCTAAGCAGTGTAGTTAAGAGAAAGTTTGCTTATTGGAGACTAGATAAAACATCCTTTAACTTATGCTTAAGGAATCAGTCAAATACAGAAAAAAAAAAAAAAAAACAGTGTAAAAAAGGAAGAAAGAAATCTTTTCTTCAAAATGAAATAAGAAGGCAAAATACCTAGACAGAAACAAATGACTGATAACAGCAAGTTATCGATTAAATAAATAGTGGGCATTAAATACATAGTGGCAAACGTTTGCCTCTGGGAATTTAAATACAAGGCATTAGATGGCCTGGCAGAGGGGCAGGGGGACCAGTGGCTTCACAGTGGAGCCATATAGACTTCTGAATCGGATAGGCCCCAAATGAGACCCAGGCATGGGTTAAGCACATCACACAACAACAGCACGTGTGTCACCTGCCTATGGTAAAGGGAAATGCCATCTGTACTTACTAAGTCAAGGAAAACTGAGTTTATTATCTGTGGACTTATTTCACCTGTCTGTCTATCATCTGCCTACTTACTTACTTATGTTCTGGGTGTGTACATGTGCTGTTCAGAGGACCACCTCAGCTGTCCTTTCTCAGGAGGTGTCTACCTTATTTTTTGAGACAGGTTCTCTCACTGAGACCTGCCGTGTACTGACTAGTCTAGACTGACTAGCCAGAAAGCCCCAGGGATCCCCCATTTCTTCTTTCCTAGTGCTGAGAATACAAGTATGCAGCATCATGCTCAGCTTTCTGAGTTGATTCTACAGACAACTCACATCTTCCTGCTACCAGCTGAGCTGTCCTAGGCTGTGCTCCTAATAGATTATAATTTATTTCCAAAATGAATCATTTCTCCCTCCTTTGGAGATAATTTATGAGATCATGTAAACATGCATTTTTAATCAGCTGAAAAGATTTATGGAAAGCCTCACCCAGACTGAGCCACAAGAGCAGCCAGCCTCTGCAGGTAGCAACAGCAGGCCAGTCCTACTTGGTCCAGCCTAGATGGAACTTAGGATTCAACTACTGAGAATTCAAAGGGCAGTGAGGCCTGGCTCTGGAGATCCAGGAGACCTCTTGAGCACACACGGTCACAGAAAGCCAAACAAAGCATTCCAGAGTAACACCAACATCTGCCCGGTGTCCTACAGTCACATACTGCCACGATCAGAGAGAATAACATCCGACTCAACTGTACACACAAGCTAGCCTTATATTTTGATAGCCTAGCTTCAAACTTAAGAAGTTAGAGATTCAATAAGAACATACCACAGGTAAGTTAGGTTAGGCTAAAACTGGAGGTCACCAACAGAGTCCTCTGACTGTGGTATTCCTGGCTCTGAACAGGCAATAAGCAAAAGCTGGCTCAGTCATACATAAGCTTTTCTATTTTTGGCTGCCATCACCACTCAAGGGCTGACAGACATTTCCACACAGCTGTTGCATACTTGCTAATTTTCACATTTTGGGGGGAAAGAAGCAGAAGTCCATTTCCCCTCCATGGATGGACAGACAGAATCCCTCCAGGGGAGAACTGAAAGCCCCAGGTGACAGACATGCCAAGTGGAGCTGTGAGTCAGCCTGGAGGTTAGAACACATGGAAATTTCCCCCTCCCTGAGGGGAGCCTCCAAAGCCACACCTATTAGGTACAGGACAGTTAGTACCAGAGCACAAGAAACCCTGTACTGAGTTTGGAACTGGGGGCTTTCTCCACTGGGTGTCTTGATGGGAAAGGGAAACCAAGGATGTAATGAAGACGAAGGCTGCAACTTCACCCTCAAGGGCCCTGAAACAGGGCTCCAATCTCCCTTTACACTGAGGACACACACCTATATTTTTTCACACTACACTTGCTTCTCAATGAGCAACTGCACTTGTTTTTGCCCCAGGTGCAGCTCACCTCCCCCACCCTAGATATTCTCAGATGCTGCTGTCCCTCACTCCGAGTGGGTCAACCCTCCTCCCCTCTGCTGTCTCCTGCATGGCACAACCCATGGGAGCCATCAGCCCATGGTGACAAAATGAAGTGTGTGATATAAGGCTGGGGGCGCGCGGGGTGGGGGTTGGGGGGCACGACCATCTGGGAAATGCTATTTTACAACTTCCAAAATACTTCACATATAACAACCATTTGCTTATCTCTACTATCTCCTCCATCCCAAGGGCCGGCAGGCAGGGTGTGTGTGTGTGTGTGTGTGTGTGTGTGTGTGTGTGTGTGTGTGTGTGTGTGTGTGTGTACTAAAGGTGGAGAAGCAGAGCCATGAAGTCATTCAGTAAGGAATTGTGACAGGTCCTGTTTACTTTTTCCTAGACTTCAGTGGTCTCTCTCTCCTTAATAGGCAAGATTAAGTGTAAAGTGACACCACATGAGTGCCACAGCCATCCTCTATGGATGGATGGCCAAGTGGACCCTCTTGTGTTCCAGTACCTGGGTTGGCTTGCATTTAGGAATGGCAATGGTAGTAAACACTGACCTAATATTAGGAGTAGGAAAAGCAGGTGCAAAACTAACAGCATTAGTGACAGCAGTAAGGATGAAAGCTAACAAGTTCCGAGGATTAGGTGCCCAGGCACCAGTTTTAAGAAATCTGTTCCAGGGCTGAAGAGATGGCTCAGAGGTTAAGAGCACTGACTGTTCTTCCAGAGGTCCTGAGTTCAATCCCCAGCAACCACATGGTAGGCTCACAACCATCCATTATGAGATCTGGTGCCCTCTTCTGGGATGCAGATATACATGGAAGCAGAATACATAATAAATGTATACATAACAAATAAAAAAGAATTCTGTTCCATAGATGCCACTGCTATCTCCATTTCACAGATGCCATTACCTGAAAGGTCACAGAGCACATGCGTGACAGAATCAGTCAGAGTGACTGCTCAGGCCCTAGGAGCTAGCCAGCCACACTTGCATTAGGTTCACAAAGGGAATGGGGTGTTCCTGCAGCACCACAGTATTCATTCTGCAACAGTAGAGTTTATTTCCTGGTATTCCTGAATGAACTTCACCACAATAGTTATTTTGGGAGTAGCCCAAAATAGAAATTCAATCTGAGGATTAAAATGTGGTTAAGACAGTGAGTTTAGTTACAGCAGGGGCTATCAAAGTATAGCCTGTTTGGATAAATAAAGTTTTATTGGAATACAGCCACACAAGGCTGGGAAGCATGGCAGCCTTAGTTCAAATCCCCAGCACCTACCTAAAAAGCTGGGGATGACCAAGTGCACCTGTAACCCCAGTGCTAAAGGGTGGGGGACCCAGGAGGCTTACTGAGCTTCCTATTCCTAGTCCCCTGTCTGGCTCCAGGCTCAGTGAGAGACTGATACAAGATAAGGCAGAGAGAGATATAGTAAGGCTACCTGATATCTTCCTGTGACCAGATTACACACCAGCACTGCACTGATCATCACACACACATACACACACACCACACATACACACACCATATAGACACACATATACACACCATATAGACACACAACCACTTACACACATCACACCACACACACACACACAGCACATATATTACACATGCACGCACACAACACCACACATACACACAATCATGTACATACACATGCACACACTACATATATATGAAACCATTTACACACACGACACCACATACACCATACACACACACACACTGCTGATTTTGGAGTTAAAGAACAAAGGCCATGTCTGGGGCTGAGGCATAGTTCAGGGGTAGGGCCCACAATCAGGATGTAGGAAGCTATATATACTATTAAAAGTCATCTTTATAAAATTAATTTTCTTCATACTTTTTGATTTTTAGATTTATTTATTTATTATGTATACAGTATTCTGTCTGCATGTATCCCTGCAGGTCAGAAGAGGGCATTAGATCTCATTACAGATGGTTGTGAGCCACCATGTGGTTGCTGGGAATTGAACTCAAGACCTCTGGAAGAGAAGAGCAGCCAGTGCTCTTAACCTCTGAGCCATTTCTCCAGCTCTAATTTTCTTCATACTTTTAAATACAGCTATTGGAAAGTGTTCAGTTCTGTACACAGCTCACACTATGCACCTACTGAAGAAATAGAGCCTGTGTTCCACAAAAGTTCACAAGGTAAAAAAAAGAACAAGCTTAAAATTATTCTCCTTGGGTTTGGTCCCAGAGAATACTTTCTGCAAGTCTAACACAGGCTTATACATTTAGATAAACTCTGAAACATACAGTCTCACCAACTGCTCCGATCTGATGAGGAGGAGGAAGGCTGGGGTAAGAACATGAACTAGCAAAAACAGTGGAGCACACTAAACACCGGGTATGAGGCATTTCCTCCAGCTTCAAACATGCCACGTGAAAGATCTTTCAAGACAAAAACAGTGTCTCAAACATAGAAGTCTTTCCATCAGTTCTGCATTTAGTGTCTAAACACAACAAAAGATTGTTGCATCATCAACTTTTCAAAACTAAACCTTTGAACACAGCGTTGTCAGTACCTACAGTGGTGGTGAGAACCATGTGCAAGCGTGTACTGAAGCCAGGCCAGATAGACCGAGATGGGGAGCACACACGGAACAGTAAGCGCTCGGGAAGACTATGCCTACCAGCCCTCCAGTGTTTGCAACTAGCCTTCCTTTCTCATTGTACCCATGGGACATTCATGTATTCAGATCTTAGCTACTATTGTGCCCCTGTCACGTACTTGTTTCCAATCCTCAAACCTCACACAGTGAACATATGGTCAGATGTTTCCCTGAGGCAGGAGAATGTAAGCCCAGCCTCCACTTCAGCTCTTCCTCCATCCTCAGTTTTCCAGCTTCCTGCTTCTATCAGACCCTGAACCTATTGTAGACTTCCTTCCCTTCTCCAGGGCTTTGTGTTGAATACTGCCCAGGGATGAGCTTCCTTCCTGCTCTCCCATCTCCACACTACAGGGTGGACTCCCTCCCCTTCCCGTTCCCAGAATACTACACAGCAAGGTGCCAGTCTTCATGCCAGCTGTAGCTCCCTCCACCAAGGCATGGAGTCTCCCCTGAAATTGCAGAAAGACAACAGTATGTTCCCATAGATCAGATAGATCCCCGGCTTGCTGAATACATGCGCGCTCGCGTCTGTCTGTCTGTCTGTCTGTCTGTCTGTCTGTCTGTCTGTCTGTGTGATTGTCATCTTCAAAGGAAAGCTACCATCTCCTTCTGCAATTAAAGTGAAAGAGCAACTATCTAACTAACCTTGAATGGATTGCCACACACAGGGATTTTCATGACCTGAAAGAAATGTCCAAGAGTCCTGTTCAGGCCAGTGGGCAAGATAGCATTTTTTACTCCATTTTATACTGAACATGGAGAGTTCCCTGCCTGAGGCCACATGACCAGTCAGTTCTAAGTCCTAGACTCTTCCTCAGAGGAAAAGCTCAGGTGGTACACTTGCCAAATGGACAGCAAGAGTTTAGGAACTTTCACAATGGCTGACACAATGGCATCATGTTTACTGTATTTCTCAAATTTGCTGACCAATAGTGAGTCAGGGCTGGTAAGCCAGCTCAGAAGGTAGAGATGCCTGCTAAGCCTGATGACTATCGGGAGTTCCATTCCCAGGACCCACATAGTGAAAACAGAGAAGGGATTCCTCTCTGCCTTGCACACCACACACAGAAAACGAATAATTTAAAAGCAACTAAACCCTGCCCTTTACCACGTAATTAGAGAAGTTCTAGTCTAGAAGTTACAGTTACCAATGCTGACACTGGGCAATGCTTGTGAGGTGCGGCTCCATTGTAGTGTGCACACATCTATCCTGCCTGCATATTACCCCCAACACCCTGAACACGGCACCAGACAACTCCTCTTTCTGTTTATCACTGCCAGGGTGATGGACAGGAAAGTGTATTGTCTTAAATCTTTCCTTGAGGTTGTGGGTGTAAAATGTCTACTCACAGGTGAGGTCACACTGCTGTTTAAAAAGTTCTCTAGCTTATACAGGAGACGAAGTGGATATTCCTTCTGTCAGTCTTTCCATCATATCTTTCCATCATGTTCTTCTCTCAGCACTGCTCTCTAGGTGGCTCATGGCCAGCCTTGCTAAGCACCACAGTAGTATGCAGGACAGCTGTTCTGAGGCAAGATCATGCCACACCAACATGCAAAAACATTTAGCAGCGCCAGATACCCACTTTCCCAGCCTCCTGCAGAGGGCGACTCAACCGCAATACCTGGTCCCAGCCCTGTAACTCAGCAGAAAAGCCAGGGATAGGTGGGCAAACCCACTTACAGAACCTCCAGGAAAGCTTTGCTTCCTAGTAATGGGAGGGCTCCCAGGGTTCATCTCTGACCCTTTCCAGGATTAATGTTTACTCTGAGAAGACACAGCCTTTGTTTTAGTCAGATGGACCTCAACAACACAATTTAAATGCTGACAAAACTGCGTGATGATGTTCTCAGAGCATGTGGCTTTGGCAGCCATCTTACAAGCCCAAGGAGTTAGAGATGCCTTAACTGGAAGCCCTGACGCTGTAAAAGCTGCAAATAAACTCTTGTTTGGAAGCCGAAACTCTAAGCACATCAAGGGCATGGGTCACTATTGGCAGTTACCATTACTGTCTGTCCTGAAGGTTTGGAATTTATGTGGAAGGAGACAGAGGGTACTGTGTGCTACACTTTTCTAGGCTGCTGGTAGACAGAAGTCTTACAAAGGGGGAGAAGGGTCTTTCAAAGAGGAAAAGTATCCCCAGTGATGAACCCTAAATGTCAAAAATATGCTCAAGGTAAGCCAATGTAGAGCACAGGTCAGCATGGCACATGGCAACACAAACCAGCACATGATGGGAAGCCAGACTGTCAAGTTCAAAGGTAGGAGCTCAGAGTCAGATAGGAGGAGGGACCAGAGTTCCCTGCCTCAGTGAGAATCACCAGGGTGGCCTCATCAGCAGTGGCTAAATGCCCAAGGTCCCTGGGGTGGGAGTCGTGGGAAAACAGTGCTCAGAGTCTAGTGTGGATGGGGGAGGAGGTTGAGGCACTGCTCCAGTAGGATACAGGTGGTTTGTGTGGGTTCAGGAATGGATGCTCTCAAACCTTGCTGAGTTACAAGGTGAGCTCATGTGCTGTGGAAGCTCAAGTGTGGGGAGGTGTGGGGGAGTCAGCAAGGAAGGCTGCTACAATCGGGGACTGAGCTGATCACTGCACATTCCAAGAGGAGCTTGGGACCTGCATGACTTTAGAGGCTTCAAGTGCACATCCAGTGGCGCACATCCAGTTTCCTCCCTGGTCCAGGAGCACACAATTTCACAGCTCATTTTTCATATGCAAACTATGCAGCAACCAGAAAAACAAACAACAACAACAAAAAAAACCTCTCCTGAAGACACTAAGAAAAGGACGGTGAGGCCAGTACGACCAAATGAAGCCAGTTCGTATGCTCCGCAGGGTTGAGGTAGTGGATTTAGATGATTAGCAGTTTTAGAAACTAAAATGGAGTGAGGAGAGTTAAACAAAGGAACCTAAGCCTCTATTAAAATGTGGGCTGGGGGCTGGAGAGATGGCTCAGAGGTTAAAGAGCACTGGCTGTTCTTTCAGAGGTTCTGAATTCAATTCCCAGCAA
This sequence comes from Cricetulus griseus, assembly GCF_003668045.3. Taxonomy (NCBI): domain Eukaryota; kingdom Metazoa; phylum Chordata; class Mammalia; order Rodentia; family Cricetidae; genus Cricetulus; species Cricetulus griseus. The sequence goes on along the minus strand of NC_048595.1, from coordinate 356,550,494 downwards.
CCACATGGCGACTCACAACCATCTATAATGAGATCTAGGGCCCTCTTCTGGCCTTCGGGCACACTTGCAAAAGGAGGCATAACACATAATGTATACATAATAAATAAATTAACCTTAAAAAAGGATGTAGGCTGGGGTGTAGTTTGGTGGTTACATGCAGGTAGAATCCTCAAGGACAGGGGCAGATCTCATTCATGGGCTACTCATGCAGGGCAGCCCCTTTACTTGGCAGGGAGATTGCAATCACATCTGGTAAAATGTATGTCACTGTTGCCCAGAAGCAGAAGAGGCAGGCCTTGCCCTGAAGGTCACCCTCCTGGGAAGCCAGGTCAGCCAATCCTCCATCTGCCCAGAGGCAGTCTTAAAGCTGAGCCACTTCTCAAGTTCCACCCCTACCACCAAGGAAAATCCAAAAGATAGTGTCCCATGAGTCTCAGAAACACACAAGAGGAGGCCAGGTGTGCTGGAACACATCTGAATTCCAGCCCTAAGCAGGAAGACTAGATTGCCGCAAGTTTAAGGCCAGCTCGGAGTAAGTAGGAAATTCCAGGGCAGTAAGCTCCCATTCAGAAAAACCAACCCCCAAAAAGAACCAGAGGAAGAGGATGGGAGAAAGGTTTATTCCAATCTGACCACAGAGCTGGAGGAGCTGACAGAAGGTCCAGCCCTCTGTATAAATCCCATCTGGGAGCCCTCGAAGAGCAGCCTTGGTTATAATCTGTTGCCTTCTTATCTAAAGAACCCAAGGCAACCTTTTCATCCTCTGAAACTAAACTCCAATCTCAATCTATTCGCCATTGTTCTACCATTTCTCCAGCCACCATACGGAGCAGGTCACAGCCCCTCTATTCAGACTCACTCTGACAAATAAATCATGCTGAGAAATACAAATTAGGAGAGCAGCTGTCTCTCTTTGCTGGCAAGGACGCCCACACCGTTCATTAGAATGCTGAATAGCTAGAGATTTCACTGGGTCACTTCTCAGGGCCCAAGGTTATGGCTTTGCAATGCAATCAGGATTCGTAGCTAGGAAAAAGGCAGGAATTAAACAGGGAACTAGCAGGTAAACATTCTTCAATGTCCAGACCCGGAATATTGTCAAACTGAGATCTGGAATTCTTGGTCTCGGTGACTATTTCCAGAGTGCTGCACTCACAGAAGATATATCTATGCTGTTGTGGCCATACAAATCATCATACAGGTGATAACCAGAATATGTATACATGTGTCCTTGCTTCTTGAGATACAGATATACCACACATACAGACACACACCCCAGAGCTAAGAAATCTAAATCATCTAAATAAAGATGAAAACAGCAATTTAGGCCTGGCGCTGGTGGTGCATGCCTTTAATCCCAGCACTCAGGAAGCAGAGGCAGGTGGATCTCTGTGAGTTCAAGGCCAGCCTGGTCTACAGAGCAAATTCCAGGACAACCTCCAAAGCCACAGAGCAACCCTGTCTCAAAAAAAACCAAAACCAAAACAAACAAACAAACAAAAACCCAGCAACTTAGAAAAAGTTGAGCCAAAAGTCTAATCACCAAACAGAGTGGTCACCTGGGAAAATAAAGATGTCCTTAGATTCACAGTGGAGCTAAAACAGTGTTGAGACATAACCCCTTGCACAGGGAACTTAATTTGAAGCAACTTAATTTGCATAAAAATGTATAACTAAGAAAAATTTCAGTAATGTGTTCACAGGTAATCCTCAGGTCCTCCCCAACATGGCTGAAGTTCATCTTCAAACCATCAATGACAGAATGAGTCCTCAGATAGCAGCTACAGGCAGGTGGCATTCACCTGTAACTGTCCCCTACAGATATTTAGAGAAGGGACCATTTTGTCACGCTGTTAGCCATGGGCTGTCTGAAGGAAGGGTGACTCTTCTCACTGGGCCAGCAACACAGTTAACTTGTTCTTTGAGATTTACAAAAGCCTTTGCCATTGGCCCCACAAGATGCAGCATTGTAACACAGTCCTGGTCTCAGGGACACAGCTTCGGAGTCACCACACAGCTGATAGGGTTTCGTGCTAGATACAGCTGGAATTTGGGTCCACAGGACAAAACCATTAAGGCCACAAGGGTAAAGTTTAAAAACCCTAGGACTCGTCATATGCTGGGGAACACTCAAAAAAAGTCCCCCCAAAAGCACTCAAGACATAATGTCTACAATGAGACCTGAACAATGAAGAGAAAAGGAAAAAAATACAAAACAGCAACAACAAAAGCTCTGTGCACCTAAACCAGCTGTGCCTCCAGGACAGCTGCTTCAGATCTTTTGAATATTCCCAAACCACCTTTTCAATCATTCAAATACCTTATAGCAACATGTTGTAACAAGAAAGAGAAGCAGACTATGAGCAGGCCGCGGGAGTGCGCTATTCAGAACAAGTGGCGATTGTACTGCAGCTGCTTCTCTTAATTGAGCACGAGAGAGGAAATGCTTTCACCCCATGGATGTTGGCAAATCTGGAGGTGATGTTGACCATGAGCTGCCGCTAGCTGGTCCCAGATTGCAGGAACAACAGGAGAGAGAGGTGAAGCCCGTTCCCTCAGGCCACAAGGCTACAAGCAAGGCTGGTCTAAGAGGCGGTCAGTGGCATAGTTTTGCGCTCGGGACCCTCTTTGTTCCTTTGATACTCCGCCCTGAGTACTAACAAGCTGTGTGAGAAGCCTGGAAATCAGAGTCAGATGACATCATGACCAGGTCCAACCAGTTTTTCCACCTCCACAGGACCTCATTTCCCTAATTTGCAAGCTACCTCAGACAGAAGACTCAAGGCTGTGTGCACCTGTGGTCCCATGTAAGCCTGGGTCTTGCTGAAATTATGTAATGCAATCCTCGAATCTAGTGACAGACCCAAATTTCAGAATGAGACCAAAAAGAAGAGAGAGAGAAAAAAGACAAAAGGAAGCTAATTTTTCTCCCCGAAAAATGATTTGTATTGGGTTCCATTGACCCCGTGGACTTTCCCATGGTGTAGCAATTTTTTTTCGTCCTCTATGCAAATATTGCAATAACTGTATCTAAGTCTAGGCTGCCTTAAAAGAAGCCAGTATCTGTACACGTCTCAAAGACTTAAAACTCCTGTTCCTTCACCTGGGTCAGGAGGTGAAATCTCAGATACCTATGCTTCATAAGCCTTACCTCACCTCATCTTTTTTTTTTCTTATTTTAAGAGAGCTTTAAAAACAACCAAGGCTACGTGTTTTCCGATGGATTTTTCACCCCATGAGGATTGGGAGCAGGGAAAAGTAGCTCTTCCATTTCCTAGAAGCAGCCGCTGAGCTCTCACTGAGTAATTCCAAAGCTAAAAGTATTCCCTTTCGAGTGCAATGCCGACTGGAGCAGCAGCTGGCAAGCTTTAATGATCAGCCACATCCTTTCAGGGGGCTGAAACTAGGGCAGCCATTCATCTGAGAGGGTGGGCAGCGCACAACCACCACACAATGGTGGCCAGTGCGTGAGTCTAAAAGCCCCCAAACATTTTCCAAGTCTGAATACTGCTTACTAAAACCAACAGCACAGATTCGATAGAAAAAGTTAATGTATGGGTGCCATCTCCCAGAGAGCAAATAATAATAAATTGATAATAGAATAAAAAAGCAATAAATAGTTCCAATACCCTCACGCAGAGGTTCATATGAAGACACTGGGGGCTACAACCTGTATCTATTGAGTAAGAACCATGACCACTGCAGAGTCTCTTACAAAGAACAGGCTAGACCACAACTACCCTCAACTGCCCAGTCCACCTGCCAGCAGGGCCGAGTGTGGTGATCTCTGCCTTAACCTGCTAAGAAAGAAAATGGTAAGGGGGTATCTTCCATGAGGCAAGTGGGTGGGGAGGGAAAGTGTGTGCAATTAAATCATGGATACATTTCACTCCAAAGAGCCAGGCTGCACAGAACTGGAAAATCCAGGCAACTGCAACCAAAAAAAAAAAAAAAAAAGTCTACAAGGTTAAGGCGACTGTGAAACCCAAACATGGAGCTTCAAGCTGGGAAGACAAGGTGGAAAGGGGGCAGGTACTCACCAGCCAGGAGCCTCAGGAGAAAGGAGCCTGGATCCAGAGGCTGGAACAGGCAGGTGGGGGCAAAGCCAAGGCCAGGCCTCCGCCTAGAGGAGCCAGTCAAGAGCCTGGCGTGGGGGTGGGGAGGCTGGTCAGAGGGCGGGAAGGAGTGGCAGTTAGTAGTTAGCGGTGCTCCTGGCCTGGGGGTGGGGTGGAGACCAGGAAGGAGGGCAGAGCAGGAAGCTTGAGGAAGCTTTCAGAAGGGTGCCAGAAAAGCTTTGATCCCACAGCCTCAGACTAGTTAAATATTCAGCAGTGTAGACAAGCTTGTTCAGGGGGAAGGCCCAGTCCAGGCCCCATGTGTCAGTCTGCCCATCTCTATCAAGTGTGTTCACGTATGTGTGTACGACTGTGTACCAAAGCAGGCAAGAAAAGGGGTTCAATTAAAAATTAATTTGCACCAGGCAAGGTGGTGCACACCTTTAATCCCAGGCAGAGGTAGGTGGATCTCTGTGAGTGACATGATAGCTCAGTTTACATGAGTTGCAGGGCTGCCAGAGCTATGTACAAAGACCATATCCAAAACGAAAACAAAAACATAAAACAAAACCAAAAAAAGTTTCAGTCTTCAGGTGGAGAGATTGTTCTGAGGTTTGAAGGAACCAGCTTCCCTTTCGGCAGCCATAACAGCCGAACATGTGCTTCTATGACCTTGACCTGGTCACTAGAAAGTCAGATGCCTGTCTCATGACAAGGAACCAATCAGAAGTTAGCTGGTGGCGCTATGCTTTACGACCCTGGGTGTGCTTTACGGACAAGCGCACAGCAATGACGTAGAGAGCATAGCAACCACCCTGGGAGGGCCTATGGGCCATAACAACCAGTTGACCAATCAACACAGGGCAAGCCCTCCAAGCCTGGAGGCACACCAATCGTGAGCCTGTGCGTACCCCTAGACACTCCCCTTACGCTGCCCTATAAAGATCTGTGCACAGCGGCTTCAAACCGTCTTTTCTAGCTGTCCGCCATGGCTGTCCGCCATGGTGGGTGGGTGAAAGACCTGAGCTAACATGGGGTTAGCTCGTTAAATTACAATAAAGCCTCGTGCAGTTTGCAGCAAGCTCTCGAATCCGCCTGGTGATTGGGGTGACCGCGAACGTGGCCTGGGACCCCGAATACTTGAGTTTTCGGGGGTCTAACAGGTTAACATACTGACTGCTCTTCCAGAGGTCCTGAGTACAATTCCCAGCAACCACATGGTGGCTCACAACCATCGATAATAAGATCTGACGCCCTCTTCTGGTGTTCAAGCATACATGCAAGCAGAACACTGTATACGTAATAAATAATATAAATCTGAAAAAACTAAGTCTTGGCTTTTAATAAAAAAATTCAATCTTCAATCTGAAAAAGTTATCACATTTTAATTTGCAGTTCTACAAATATACTATTAAGACTGTCACATCACTTCAATCCATTACTTCTTGCAAATTTCTTGTTTATGCTTTCTTGCCCCCCACCCTTTTTTGTTTGTTTGTTTTTGAGACAGGGCTTCTCTGTAGCTCTGGAACTCACTCTGTACCCCAGACCGCGAACTCACAGAAATCCACTGCCTCTGCCTCACAAGTGCTGCGGCTAAAGGCAAGTGCTACCACCACCAGGAAGCTTTCTTAATTTCTCTAAAGCATCTGTCATAGTCTTAGTAAGTTTGTAAAGGCTCTTTATATATTAAATATATTTCTTGATTTGCAGTTGGCTTCAATGAACAGCAGCTCAGCTATATGTATACACATAATATATATAGCCATAACAATGTATAAACTTGATTTAGAAAAAAGCCAAAACCTTCAAATATTTAAGAAGACAGTATCAGGCTGGAGAGATGGCTCAGAGGTAAAGAGCACTGGCTGCTCTTCCAGAGGTCCTGAGTTCAATTCCCAGAAACCAAATGGTAGCTCACAAATATCTGTAGTGAGATCTGGTGCCCTCTTCTGACATGCAGGCAGAACACTGCATACATGATAACCAAATAAATAAATCTTCAAAATAAATAAAGGTTAAAATTCTTTTAAAAAATTTGTAAAAAAAAGAAGACAGTATCTGCCCATGGAAATAAATCAACAGTGATGTCTGTAACAAGAGAAATGATACAGTACCAGAAATCTGACTTTAAAGACCACCATTGAGGGCTGGAGAAATAGCTCATTTTATAAAGCAATCCCCTTCATCCCTCTTGGGCAGGGAAGGCTCAGGTGCGTGTGCGCACACACACAGAGCCATTGGTAGAATCCTACAGTTATAGGAATGCTTCATGACATATTAGGCTGAAAAAATGCTTAGAAAGTTAAGATGATCCCAGTTTAGAGAAAATAAGTATAGCTGGGTATGGTAGCACCTATCTTTCATTCTAGCTACCTTGGAGGCCAAGGCCAAGGCCAAGGAGGACTGAAAAACTCTTTTGATGTCTGTCTAATTTACAAAGTAAGCTTAAGTTCAGTTTGGGTAACGACCCTGCCTCAAACTAAAAATATGATACAGGGACTGGAAATGTAGCTCAGATGGACAGGGTATTCAAGGTGTAAGGATTCAGGCATTACGATGGCCTGCCCCTGTCACCTGGCAGAATGCACTCAGGCAGTGCCCTGGTCAGCCCAGGGTTCTATGAACTAGTCTGCACTCGCAGGTGCAGAGGACTCCTTTAAAAGACAGACCCTGCCCACTTATGCTCTCTTTCTGCTCTTTTCCAGCTCTCTTTCCCGCTGTTTCCCTGGGGCAGACAGGACTTTTCCTGTCTCCCTCTTCTCTTCTGTCTTCTCTCTGTGTCTCTTTTCTCTTTCCTCCCCCAACCCTCCTCTTTCTAATATAACTTCTCACTTAAGCTCTGTCTGCCTGGGTTATTTGTCCCTCTACATCAGTCACCCTCATCTGCCATGGAATGTGCAATGTCCCCCACGCAGGGACAGGCACCCTTTGAGCTTTATCCTAACACAAGGTCCTGTTTAGCCCCCAGGAACAGGGATGGGGGTAATACGTATACACAGAAATGAAAACAGGATGGTCATTGGGTAGTGAAATTGTGGGTGAATAAAGAAAAAAAGTTCACCCATAACTTTCAAATATTTAGAAATCAACAAACATTTCCTTCGGACTGGTATGGATGGAGGTAAATAAATGCTGTTGGTTTGGTTCCTTACCATCCTCTGTCACATGTTTGTTAGTAGAGGGAAGAAGTTATCCTGAAAACAAGGACCACCCTTCACCCACCCCACACTGAGCAGAGTATGTGAAAAGCAGCTGAAGGAAGCTGAGGGAGACAGACATTCGACATGCCAAGGGAAGCTTGGGGGGGGGGGCTTAGAACCTGGATCCAGCCCTCCCCCTCTGTGCATCCCAAGATCCCACCCTCAGGTCTTCATCTGCTCCTGAATCAAAGGGAATGATAGATGAAGAGGTTGGCGGGCTTGGCAAGGATGAGGCTGTGGCCTGGAAAGACTGAGGATGGAGACATGGGAAGAATACTCTTTGTACAGCTGGATGAACTGGGAAGTAGTGGAGCAGTCAGGAATAGAAGTCACACACTGTTTGGGTTGCCTATGAGCATGCTAATGTGGGGCTTCATATGCTAAGAGACTGCCAAAACAAAACAAAACAAAACAAAAAAACCTGTCAGTGAAAGCCAAGTGTCTGGGGCAGGCTCCTCATGGGTGCCAGTGTGTCTCCCATCAGATGATAATATTCTGGAAGTATAGCAGGATGAGGTAAAGACCACTAGAGGACAACAGAAAGGACATGGAGCAGGTGTCCCGTTTGCAGCTGTTACTACATGAGCAGCAATCATCTTCCTTTATACAACCTCTGACCTGACGTGAGGCCCTTCAGAGAGACAAATTCTGGTCCACTGAACAGCACAACATAAGGGTAGTGAGAGATGGGAGACATAGTGGTCCAGGTGCTTTACAGGATGCCTCTCTGCACAGAGGGAGTCAGTCCTGGAGATTATCACAAGCTCATAAGGGGTTTTGATTATTTCTAGATGCCTGTTTCAACAAAAAGCAGATTTAGTTAAGTAGGTGGCAGACCTTTATGACTCAGGGCTTTCAAATGTTGCTCTGTTTAATATGAAAGACCACCTTCATATTGAAAACATTTAATCCCTCCCAGGACCCACTTAGCAACTGAATGGACATTAGCCTAACCCACCCCACCCGCTCAGTGCTGATAAAGATTAGCATTTCACTCACTCCAAGAGTTCTTTCTTAGGAGACATTTCCCTTTGTAGAATTGTAGCAAAATGTGCCTGTGCTTCCTCCTATTTCTCCAGGCTGGCAGCAAAATTCATTCATGATTGTGGGTGGTGTGTGTGTGTGTGTGTGTGTGTGTAAAGAGCTCACATTATCCAACAGATCAGTTAATTCACCTAGCTTCTCACATCTCTACACTTGGTGCAGATTTCCTTTAAAGTTTCTATATTGCACAAGGCACAGAAAATCTGTAAGACAGTAGTAATCAGCTTTTGGGGAGAAATACTTCAAATTCAAGCAAAAGACTTTAAAAAAACACTGTTTCTGCTTCAATTCATTCACAATATGTTTTCCTTTAAATACCTGGCTTATTAAAAATAGATCACACAATCAATGTCTTGGCCGACAAATGGATTAACGTCCTTCATTTTTACAAAGGGTTATTAGTATTTCAAACCCGTGTAATCCAAGCCAGCAGCTACCCGTGTGTTTAGGGACCCAACAGTTTAGTACTCAAGAAAGGACACCAGATCCACTCCTTTGCTATTTCATCATAGTTTTACACTACAGCAACCATTACAAAGCAGATGAAACTTTTAGGCAGAACCCCAAAGAAGGAAAAACAAGGCAAAGCAAAACCCTACCTTGAGGTTTCTTTCCCTGCCTTCAGGGTTTGTCCACTGCGAACAGCTGCATCGCTAGAGGAAGGGCCCAAGAGCATCTAAGCTTACAGACAATCCCTGCCCGGCTCCCTGCCTTTTATGTGGTGTCTTCGGTTGTGCTCGCTTAATTCATTCCTGATTCTACTCAAAGAAGGCCAGCCTCTTAAGGCTGGCGTGATAGGAATTGCTGATGATCCTTTTGAATGTAGGCACAAATGAACCATCATCCACACACTAGCAAATATGCAAATTCATGTCAGAGTCCAAAGAGTTTAAATTTTCAAAGAATATATATATATATATATATATATAGATAGATAGATAGATAGATAGAGAGAGAGAGAGATGCCCAAGACAAGGAACTCAGTATTTTAGCTGTGATCTTGTAAAACCCACCCAGAGAAGAACACTGTTGGCTTGAGCTGAGCTTCATTTACAGCTATTTATCCAAGTCTTTATAGAGGACAGCTGAATAGTTGCCATGACAACTTGGTAAACAGGGCTGAAGTGACCACTGAGAGGTTTGCTGGATTGTTTTGTTTGGGGAGAAGAATAGTTGCTTTAATGGTTCTTTTAACCAAACTTTCCTCCAAAGGTAAGGCTTCCTTTTCATGGATCTTTCGGTTGAGATATTCTCTAAGTAAAAAGAAAACTCTAGAAATGTATCCTTGCTGGGGGGTAGAAAGCCAGCCAGGAATATTGGAGGCAATCAGAAAAACAAAAAAAGGATTATTGAAGGTTAGTTACTGGTGTGGGCGTGTACTTTCTAGTAAGTACACAGATGAAATGGAACCACCTCTAAAGACCTCAATTTACTTACAGTTAGTTAAAAGAGCTGACAGCCTACAAAATTCTACAAAGATCCACACTTTCATTCTTCACACAATCTTTTAGACATAATACAATACCATTCATGTTTTCTTGTGTTCAATAGAGAGCTAACCCCTCAGTCAGATCATCACAAACTAATCTTACAAAATACCTCTTGAAAAAGGCATTCATTGCTATTTGAGCCATTTTGATACATTAGTGATACTGTGAAAATCAGGGTCCCCTTTTAGGGTTGTTTGCGTTTTCCAGACAGGGTTTCTCTGTGTGTCCTGGCACTGGCTCTGTAGACTAGGCCAGCCTTAAACTCATAGGGTTTAAAGGCATGCGCCACCAATGCCCGGCTCTGTTCCTTTTCTTCTCTTTCCTAAGTGTGCTTTTCCTAATGCTCTGGGCTCCACTCTTTCTCTAAAGCCCCAGGCCAGGTTAACATGGCTTTCTCTTTCTCCTCTTCCTACCCCAGACAGCAAGCTTGATCCTTGCCTGATCCAAAAACCCTGTCTCAAAAAACCAAAACATAAGAAAAGGAACAGTTATGATCTGAGTCATTCTGAAAAGTGGCAGGCTTGGGAAGCTACCAGCAGGCAGCCCTGTGAGGGAGTGCACTCATTAAAGGGAAGTTATCCCTCCTACCTCACTAGCATGGCTTCAGGTGAACCTGTCTTCCTGAAGGGTGGTCCCTTGCTCAGATAACTGGTCTGAATTCATTAATTTTTTTTTTTTTTTTTTGGTTTTTCAAGACAGGGTTTCTCTGTGTAGCTTTGGAGACTATCCTGGCACTCGCTCTGGAGACCAGGCTGGCCTCGAACGTGAGAGATCCACCTGCCTCTGCCTCCAGAGTGCTGGGATTAAAGGTGTGTGCCAACAACGCCCAGCCTGAATTCATTAATTTTAATCATGTCAGAATAAAAGCCATAAATGTTGAGTGTATTCTCCACCACAAATGTTCCTCAGACATGGATTACTTTACACAGTACTGTGCAGCTGTTTTATGTCTGTACACCCTCATGAAACACACAGCCACCCATCTATGTAGATGTCAAAACATACAGACTAGAGGCAAGAAAGTCATGACCAGTCTCTCTCTCTCTCTCTCTCTCTCTCTCTCTCTCTCTCTCTCTCTCTCTCTAATGGATTTTTATTCCCCCCATGGCTTTCGGGGCTTCTGTGCCCAGGCATTGCTGCAATTTTCCTTTCAGGCAACAGGCCAGGGTGCATCTGAATGTGCTAGTCCAGAGCGCTGGGCACAGAGGATGAATGACCCAGTGGCCCCAGGCAACAGGAGCTGAAGTGCAGGTGATTTAGGAAGGAGATGTTGTGACCAACAGAAACTAGTCCCAGTCCCAAAGGAGTTAGTTCTCTCCTTCCATCACGGGGACTCTAGGGGTCAAACTCAGGCTGTCAGGCAAGAGCATACATACATTTGCTCATCCATTCTGCTGGCCCCTTAAGAGACATTAAAAGGAGATGCCTAGAGCTGGAAAAGGGGCTTGGTAGGTAATTGTGTGTGCAGGCAGTCTCGAGTTCTGACCCCAACACTTGTTAAGAAGTTAGGCTTGGTCACAGTATGCCTGTGACCCCAAAGCTAGGAGCAGGGGGATCCAGAGTGGGAACAGGAAGATCTCTTGGGCTTTCTGGAAGCTGGCCAAGCAGGTCTATTAAGACGGTATCTCAAAAAGAATGAGATGGGGTGATGACACACAGGACACAGCATGTCTTCTGGTCTCCACAAGGGAGTGCACACCACACATACCAGCGAGTTTCCACACACACCTACACACACATGTATATACTCACACAGATGCACAAAAGAGGATAACTAGTCATGGGAAGGCAGATTGTTTCATAGTTTTGTTTTGTTTTGTTTTGTTTTGTTTTGTTTTTGAGACAGGGTTTCACTATATTGTAGCCTTGGTTGGCTGCAGATTCACAGAAATTTGCCTATTTCTGCCTCCAAGTGTTGGGATTAAAGATGTGCAGCTGTTTCATACCTTATTAATACAATCATAATCTAGAGGTGTTTGATTGGATGTCACCTAATTTGATGTCCTCTAAATCCAAACAGCCCCCACAGTGCCTGGTGTGAGTGAATTTCATCACAGCCTTTTCTACTACCTTCACAGATCATGAAGCCAATCACCCAACACCACTTGTCCCTTTAAGTGTGGTTACAACATTTTGCTACAGGGCTGGAGGAGCAGCTCAGCAGCAGGGCACTTCCCTAGCACTTGGAGGCCTTGGGTTTAATCCCCAGCACCAAGAAAGCAAAACAAAATCACTACAGATCACCCAAGTCATTTTATCCAAAAGCCTGAACACCGAGGGGCAGGGTATGTGCTGTGGTAGAGGAATGAGCTCCATCTTCTGTACTTTGCAAAGAGGTGGCAAGCAACCATTGTGTCCTTGCTATCTTTTCTTTTACCTGCAGTGACAGAAAAACTCTGCACTTCGTACTTAGGGAATCTTAGATTTGGTAAAGTAAGATATAGACAATGTTTGGACCCAACAAGTGATATACATTCCAGAAAGAATAACTCATATACTAAACTCCAATGTTTAATCTTTCTGTTTTACTCTTTGCTGTGGGTAGATCTGCCACCCATACATCCTTGTCCAGCCATGGAAGATAGGGTTCCAGAGTGCCCATACTATGCAGAGATCTCACTATGTGAGCAGGAAGCACCAACCCACAGAAGGAGAAGGGTTTGTGAAAGAGTCCTGGTGTTGCCAGGTGTTGGTGGTGCATGCCTTTAATCCCAGCACTCAGGCAGCAGAGGCAGGTGGATCTCTGTGAGTTCGAGGCCAGCCTGGTCTCCAGAGCGAGTGCCAGGATATGCTCCAAAGCTACACAGAAAAACCCTGTCTCGAAAAACCAAAAAAAAAAAAAAAAAAAAAAAAAAAAAAAAAGAAAGAGTCCTGGTGTGATTAGAAAGTTAGGGATATCAAATATGAGAAGGGGGTGTCACTTGATAGAGACAATTGAGGTGAACCGACGTGCTAATACGGCAAGACTCATCCATATTACCAATGTCATTCCATCTTAGCTTTTGTGAAGAGACAAGAAGTTTGGGAAATGGTATTATATTCTTAAAACTTGGACAGAAATGTTCTGGAATCCATTAAGCTTCTCTCTGCAAACCTAGACCCTTATCATACCAAACCTATGACAGAGTAATGAAGAATGGTAGCCAGGCATGGTGCAAGAAGCAGGCGCAGGCGTGGCTGACGCTGTGGGCAGTGGCCCCAGCTTCACCTTAGTTCCCTAGAACTGCAGGCTAGTTCTCACAGCAGGATGGCCTCCCTGATACCCATCAGTCTGCCCCTTCTTTAATTCTGTTCAGAATAGCCTTGGGCTTTTTTGAGGAATGTTAAGGGGAGACTTTTCTGATGAGATCTCACTTGTTAAAATACCAGGCAGGAAGAGATCACAGGCTGGGGGATGCCCCAGGGGAGAGAATCAGATGAGGCCCAAGCAGGCTAGCCTTCAATCCAGAAGTCTCCAGGTCTTAGGGCAGTTTTTGGCCAGCAATTGCTACACCCTAATATATCCCAACAGAAGGAATCTGAAAGGCCACATCACCATCTAAATACAACCCAGGGGCGACACCTGCCTTGTGTGACCTATGAAGTAAGGTTACTTGGGCTGTCCCAAGACCAGGGCAGGCTGCAGACAACCTCCTATTAGGACTAAGCTTTCTTAGCTTCATTGCAATTTGGCAGCAGGAAGACTGTCACCCTCCGCCTCAACACACACACACACACACACACACACACACACACACACACACACACACACACACACACACACACGGGGGGGGGGGGCAGCAAAACAACAGCATACAAGTAACAAAAGCCACAAAGTATCCCAGATTCTTCAGACTTGAAGGACTATCCGGGGGTCTAAACAACTGGTCACAGGAAACCTAGTTAGTGTGTGACTCTGAAAGTGGCTCCCTTTGATTCTAATCCAGTCCTCTAGTGGACATACTAAGTAAAAAAACAAAACAAAACAAAACAAAACAACTCTAGAATCTGTCCAAACCATCCATCACCTCCAACCTGAGGATATGGAAACACAGCCACAGATATCTGAATACACTTCCAGTCTCCCATAATGAACTGAAAGAGTATGAGGTGAGATGATTGCACCTCATCCTTCCCCTTGGTGCCCGAGGCACAGACAGCAGTTGCAAGAATCCCTGTGCAAACCTCTGGATTTATCTTCAGATTAAAGACATCTGTGAGAAATTCCAAGTGAGGGTTGGCGTTATATTTGTTATAGTACACAGTGGGCAGGAAAAGAACAAGACTCTTGGTGGAACTGAATGGATGCTAATCAGGCCATTACTTGATAGCTCCATATTCTAATTAGCATGCTTCACACTCAAAACCACACCTACAATTTAGGTCGGCGACAAGTTAGCTCTTGGGTCAGGACCTTCTTATTCAGTACCTTTCAAATGATGTGAAGATATTTTTTACGAGCCACCCCTTGGCATGTGACTAATTAGTGTCTACAGTAAGTCAGGAGAACACAAGGCCAAGAGCCAAGGTAAACAGCACCGAGCTGAGCTGGATCACTTTGTAAACCACAAAATTCAAAGTAATTGGGTACAATCAAATCTCAGTGTAGAAAAATAACAAGGAAAAAGACGTGATTTCTTCAAGCTTTTATGGTCTGAAGGAAAAATGAACTTTATGCCATCTAAAAACAAAAATCATCAAGGGCAGAATTTTTCATTCAACTTGACATTTCTATCTTTAGAAAGTCAATATCAGGGCACATTACCAGTTCACCGAATCTGGGACGCTAACACCAATAGAGCTGCCCAGGCCAGAAGGGAACAGGAATGGTTCGATTAAACTGTGGTGCACCAGAAATCCAATGGACACCCATGCTCCCAAGACTCCAACCGAGAAAAAGCTGACCGGCACAGTATGAGACGTGGCATTATTAGCCCTACTGCTCAGAAGGGAAACACTGCCCGATTAGGTCACTCCTGCCAGAACATGCAAGAACACATCTGGGACTGTATGTGGAATCTGCACAATGTCAATCAGAGCCTCGGGTCAAAAGATTGGGAGAACATGTTGGCAGCAGCTGCAAAGCTGGGAGAATAAAACCCAAGTTTTAAGGGACCAAAGGCCAGTTCAGATTTCTCATCCTCATCTTTTCTATTCTTTCACATGACAGAGTTCTAGAAATTACTATCTGGGGGAGTGGGGTAAGTCTCTCTCTAAAAAGCGTTCCTAAGAGGATTGCTTGCCAAATGAAAATTAACTCATTAACATTTTGTATGGGCCCAGGATGTAACTCGGCTGATACAGTGCTTGTCTAGCATGTATGAGGCCCTGGGTTCAATCCCCAGCACTGCAGAGAACTGGGTATGATGCACACACCTGTAATCCCAGCCTTCAGGAGGAAGAGGCAGAGGATTAGAAGTTGAAGGGCAGCCTCTGCTATACAGGAGTTTAAGGACAGAATGGAGTGCATGAGATCCCATCTCAAAAAAACAAAACAAACCCCCACACATTTGTGGCAAGTTTTCCATTTAGCTTTGAATCCAGTAACTGCACATACCTAATATCCTATTTGTCTTCGGGAAGCAGCTGCTCCTTTTAAACCTGCTTTAATTGAATCATGATATTTAAAACAATTTACCCTTAACTTATCTCCTTATAAAGTACTTAAAATAGGTGTGAAGAGATAGTTCAGTGGTCAAGAGCAATTGTTGTTCTAGCAGAGGACACATGGTCCGTTCTAGGCATCCACATGGCAGCTCACAATCATCCATAATTCCAGTTCCAGGGCATCAGATGTTATTCTTTTGTTTAAAAAGAAGAAAAGAGAAATGCTGAGACATGAGACATGTTGACTATAAGTTTATTATAAGGCCTGGCAGAAGAGGAAAGGAACAGGGATAATGGCTGACCGCCATGGCCGGTCGCCGCAGAGAAAGCACATAGGTGAGAGAGTAGAGAGGAAACAGCGAGGAAGAAGAGAGGAAGAGAGAGTAAATGGGCAGGGATCTGTCTTTTTAAAGGGGTCCTCTGCACCTGCGTACAGACTCAGTTCCCATGGAACCTTGGGCTGACAAGGGTACTGCCTGTTCCACCAGGTAACAGGGGCAGGCCAGCATAATGCCTGAACCTTTCAGCAGATGCCCTCTACTGACCTCTGAGGGCACCAGGCACTACATAGACATGCATGTAGGCAAAACATCCATACACATATAATAAGGAAATCTATATTTCTTTTAAATTTAAAAGATAAAGAACTTAAAACACATTGTTACTCAGTTTATAACTGATTAGGTGGAAGCCCCACCTCTCTCTCCCCAGACTCTGCCCCCCATCAGAAAGCCAGCTAAACAGTGGCCCCTCTCCTCAGAAAGCTTGCCAGTGGAGTGGCTCTTTCCCCAGAGATATCCCAGACCATGCCTAGTGGCTATTCAAAACCTGGCCCATAGATCTGCCTGCCACCTGTGGACATTCTGTCCGCTGCCTTCCTGAGAACCACCCGGGAGTGCTCTGCCCTGCTTATTAAATCTGGATTTATTAATTTGGTCTGATTTGGTTTATTTGCATTGGCAGAGGAAGAATCCAATTCTTAGCAATAACCTCATGGTGTTTAACAAGAAAACTGAAAAACACAAAAATAAATAGCTACAACAGAAAAACTGCACTATTTTTTTTTTCTTTTCCGCACTTTGGAGCTGGATCCAAGCATTTAAAACCAAATAGTAAAGAAAACACGTAGGCTACCAAATAGGCTTGACAATGTCTGCTTTCAAAGTAGTATTTCCTAAACACTGATGACATCACTCAAAAGCTGAACTCACAAAGGCTCAGTGGATGAAGGATCTCCCACTTTCTGGCAGGTTATGAGAACTTCATATCCGTTTCCAACCATCTATGACCAAAGAACTTTGGAGAAACCAAATCTAAGGGTAAACATTCCCAGAGGCTGTCCTTGAGGAGAGCCCAGGCTGGCCCTTCGGAAACCTTACTGTAAGGAGCCTTGTAACTAGGCAGGCAAAGGCCTGGCTGAAGAAAGTTTAGAAAGAAAGGGAGTATGGGCCCACTACTGGGCCTTGTAGATACGAGTGAGAATGTGTGGAGTGTGGCAAAGTGTGATTAGCAAGATTTAGCAGACTACTTAAGGACCAGCTCAGAACTGGGAATTTTAGAGTGTACCACGACTCTATGTCCTGGAGCTCTCCTCCACTAACCTGAAACAACCAGTCCATCAAACTGAGTGCTGCATGTTCTGAAACCCGATTCCATGACACTGGGCCCTTAGGAGACTGACAACCTGAATCCAGAGGAACAGAAGTCTCCAGCGAGAACCTGCGGGCCACAGCAGGAGAGTTACCCCCTGCTATGAGCCTATTGTCTGTGGTTCTTAGGATTGTTTGCTTATGCTTGTTAGTTACTTTGACATAAGTGTACTCAAAACCAATTCCCAGAGTTTGTCATTCCTCCCAGGTCAAAACTTGGTAAGGTCTTGAGACTCTTACCTTCTTGGTGTTGGGCTTGATGCAACGAACAAAGAAGGGATTAGAAGAGCTCAGAGTTGCCATTAAGGAATGCAGGGAGTCCTGTCAGGAGGAAAAGGACAAGTGGATTTAGTCAGCATAAAATAAAAAATAACAAACCAGAGAAACAAGAGTACTTCCACATTAAATTATCTCACCATAACACAAAACAAGGCAAAGACATCACATACATATTTAGAGTATAGAGCTTGACACACGTAGCTCAAACTTCAATCCTCTGTGGGACCTACTGGATATCTACTTGCCCAAATCTCAGTTCCCACCTCTATAAAATGGAGATGGTGGCATGTGCTCACAGGATGATGTGAGAGTGGGCACAACAATGGAGGCAAAGAGGTCGGTCTGGTGACTGGCACAGAATATGTATTTAATGGCTGAGAGCTGGCATTAGCACAACTCCTCTGTGTGAAGCCTGCACATTATGCTATAGTCCCAGTACCAGCAACACTCTGAGGAGCTCCTCCCTTCCCTCAGTCTCCAGCCACAAACACCCCCCCACATCCTGGTGAGCAACCCCTCTGGGGCGGATTTCATCAGTGTCTGCTGACTGCCACTGCCCCTTCAGTCAGGATTTTTGCTTAAGGGCAAACAGATAATTAAATGAGGGGGCTTGGTCTTCATAGGCTGTATTTCCAAATGACAGAAAACGCTTACACATTCAAAATGCTGGTGTTCCTTATTTCCCTTGAATTGGGTAACAGGCGCCACTGCTGTTTGGATATAAAATTCCAAATTCCCAGGTGTAATGGTGAATATATATATATATATATATATATATATATATATTCATATTCAAAAGACTATAGTCTTTTGAAGGAGATATGCTATTTCTTTCTTTCTTTCTTTCTTTTTTTTGTTTTTGGTTTACTCATAGAGATCCGCCTGCCTCTGCCTCCCAAGTGCCAGGGATTAAAGGTGTATACCACCATAACCTGGCAAGATGTGTTATTTCAACAGCTTAGAATTGAACAGCTTTTCCTTACTTAAAGATATATTTTCACGTATTGTCTGAAAATACATATATTAATACATTTGTATTTATACACACACACATAACTATTTTTAAAAATATTTCAATGTTCAATATAAACATTTCAAATTCTCCTGTATACAGATCTGTATATGTATGTATGAATCTCTTTTATAGATATATTAAGTGTTCCAGGTTCTTCTTGTGGCAAATCATCAGAACAATAACCTACTAAATATGTTGTTATAAACATCAATGCCCAGCCAGGCGGTGGTAGCACACGCCTTTAATTCCAGCACTCAGGAGGCAAAGGCAGGCATATTTCTGTGAGTTCAAGACCAGCCTGGTCTACAAGAGCTAGTTCCAGGATAGCCTCCAAAGCCACAGAGAAACCCTGTCTTGAAAAACCAAAAATAAATAAATAAAAACACATCAATGCCCAAATGCTTGAGCACTGGCATGCCTACACAGTCCTTCTCACCATATCTCAAAATAAAAATAAGATTTGAAGTACTGAAATCTTTTTACTTTAATGACACTGGTAACCACGAGATTGTTATGCCACAAGAAGGAAAGAATAGCACAAATTATTTTGTTAATTTAATTTATAAAATCTAAAGGAAAAGTCTAAATGTTCATGTGTATACCTTTTTGTTCTTTTTTTTTTTTTTCTAGTGCTGGAAATGGAATCAAGGTCCTCAAGCATGATTAAAAAGAAAAAGCAAGAACTCAACTACTGAACATCCCCAACCCCCCAAGATGTGCATTCACCTGTGAAGCTCTGCCTGCCTTAAAAATCGTGATGTAACAGAAACAAGGTCTAGTTTCCCCGTACACCCTGCTCCTGCCTCAGTTCTTTAGATCACAAGAATGAGAGATTCGTGCAAGCCAGTGGTGCAGACTGACCTTGAACTGTGAGCTGACTGTGGGTCGGCGGTGTTTGCTTCCACATTTCAGGGTGTCCTGGTTGTTGCGGCTTGAGACATGTTCAAAGAGGTCGTAGATGAAGTCAAACCTATGTGAAGGAAGCGCAGGACTGTGAGGCCCGCACACGGTTGTCAGGTGCCTGGTCAGTGTAATTACAGTGGATTTCCACGGTGATAATTAACATAAAACATGGAGGCCTGGAGAGCTGCCACAGCATACAGAAAATTCAGCCAATCAGTGCTTGGTGCCTGGAGGCAGCCCTAGGAACACCAGACTTCCCCAGAGGAGGGAGGAAATGGAAAGACAATGACTTGGGGTGGGGTCTCACCGGGGAACAGGCCTGTCTGGAGATCCACCTAAACTCCTCTGTGGCCTTTGCTTCCTCATCTGCATAGTGTGAATGGAGCTGCCTCCCAGGATGTCCAGGGAACAGGTTCTAGGACCTCCCACTGAAAGCAAAGCCCCAAATGTTCACTCAAGTCCCTTATTTATGACAGGGCCATGATTGCACGGAACGTACACATCTTTCCATCCACCAAACCAGGTCTAGATTATTTGCAGCAATGACACAACGGACAGTCTCCATTGTAGGTAAAGTGTCATTGTTTAGGGAATAATGGCAAGGACAAAAGTCTGCACTTGTTCAGCACAGCCACAGGCTTTTTTTCTTTTTCTTCTTTCTTTTTTCTTTTTTTGAGACAAGGTTTCTTTGTGTAGCTTTGGCTGTCCTGGAACTCACTATGTCGACCAGGCTGGCCTCAAACTTACAGAGATCCGCCTGCCTCTGCCTCCCAAGAGCTGGGATTAAAGACGTGCGCCACCACTGCCTGGCTGTTTATTCTTTTTAACAAATATTTTCAATCAATAGTTGGTTAACCCCAAGGAGGAACTGACAGACGCAGAGCTGTTGGGTTATGCCCATTTGTAGTGTTGTGAAGGTCCAATCAGACAGGAGTTGGGAGTAACGCAGACAGAGGTTCAAATCCTGCCTCTTCTACTTCCCAGCTGTATCACAAATACAAAATGCTCCATCTCTCTCTCTAAGCCTTGGATGGCTCACTGGGAACAATGGGAGTCATTTTAGAATTTGTTCTCTGATACTAAGGCAAGAATAAAATGAGGAAATGTGATCCAAGGCAAGAAGAGCAGTGTCTGCTGGGTCTTGGCCAGTACTGATCCCAACCCTATTATGCTAGTTAATTTATTAAATTGTTGCCACTACTAATAAAGCAAAAGGCTTCCCCATAACTTGTTATATTGCAAGCACAAAGGATATTATGGACTGTAAAGCTAGGAAGGTTGATGGCTTCACTGTCACCAGGAAAGGCAGAAGAGCCATCCACTACCTATGACTTCAAGGTGGAGACAGCCAAAGATGCCAAACGTGAAGGGCGAGAGCAAAAGGAAACCCCAGCCTGCAGCATCAAATTCACTACCCTTGTTCTAGCACCCCTTAATACTAGGACAGAGACACCCTGTGATCCTGGTCTGCGGCTATTCAGCCTATGAGCTCTTCACTGTGCCCACTTCAAATCCACAGGCAGCTTGCATTTAAATGTTTTAATGCTAACAGCCAAACCCACTTTGACAGGTAACATGCTGTGGCATTTTTCCAGCATCCCTGCATTTCATCTGCAAATAGAAATAGCTGATAATAGCTTAAGTGGTGCCTTTTCACATGCAAGGACAGAAACTTCAAGATCAAACGCTTCAGATATCCCTGGCTCCCTTCACTCTAGTTCATAGCTGGCTAAGTGACAGGATGACCACCTGGTATTTACACTTTGAGAAACAGCATAGCTTTTTAACAATTGTCTACTTCCTTCCTTCAATACTAAAAATTTATTTCTGTATATATTCATGCTAGATGCCCCCAAAGGTTTGGAAAGCCTACAAGAAAGGGCCTTGTCTCAAATCCTTTTCAATAAGTCACTGGACAATAGGGAACTTCCTGGCTTAATAGAGACAAATAGCAAAACTAACCATTAAAGTTTCTATATGTTTTCCTTAACTCTTGATGGTGTGCACTTACAATCCCTGAATGAATGGATACATGTATGTGTAATGTGTTTATGGTGCTGGTTGCATCAACCCTTGCTTAATTTTCTTGACATCTCACAACAACAAGAAACAGGATCCTATGAAACCAGACCTGAAATTAAAACAGCTCAGTGACTGTAGTGGGGAAAGCAGGCCGGACTGGTCAAGATTAGGTTTCTGAGTCAAATGTTCTTGATAGCTAAGCTCAACCTCTGGCTACCAGCTGAGATACTACCCTCAACAACCACTTAACTGCTCCCAGCCTCAGTTTCCTCACCTGTAACAGAAGTGATGAGAGTATCTAACTCATGGGTTTGCTGTTGTTTCTGCCTCATTAAGGGGCAGTCCTCAATACTCTATGACATGCCTTAAGTCATTGATGAGATGTTGGCTGGGGAAGAAGCAAGTGCTTCCACAACAGCAGTCTGTTCTGCATTCACAAATTACAGGCATTTGCACAAATGGTAATATGCTTGCTAATGACTTCCTGGAGGAGACCCCAGCATCCATACCTGCTTTCCCTCAGCAGGTTGAGAAGGTCATCCCTAAAGGTGTCTCTGTTCTTTTCCAGGATGCCTCGGACATCATATAGCACCTTGTTTAAAAACAAAACAAGAGAAAGTGTCACAGTCTCAATGAATTAGTTTCCTTATGATCAACTACTCTTACTCTTTCAGTACAAGACCTCAGTATGGGGCACAGACTAGACTCAAACTCAGGATCCTCCCGAGTACTGAGATCACAGGCAGATGCCACCACACCTACCTAGCAACTTCTGTCAAAGCTAGACTCATGAAAAGCAATCATTTTAACAAAGTTATGCCCAGCTTTTCAAACAACTATTTCTTGTGAGCACCAAGTGGGTAAATATCAATAAGCACCCTATTCATTTGTTTTAATTATTTCTGTTTGATCTAATGCAGCCTCTGCTGACCCCACACTTCCCTCTATTGCCAAGAATGACCTTAAATTTCTGACTGTGGATGAAACTCCCCGAAACACAACAATGTACCTGGCTTAACCGTTCTACACAGGTTAAGTGGAACATTAATGACTGTGGACAGTTTGGGGCCTACTTACAAATCATCGTGGGCTAGCTTGGCCTCTTGAATAGCTATTGTCCTCCTCTGTGTGTGACTTAATGTCCTTGTGACCATCATATGAAATGTTTTGGGATGCATTGACTCAACAGGACACTAGTTCCCACCAGCAGGAATGCTAAGGGTGGCCTCTGAGTAGCTGAGGTCTGGAGCAGAGGCTCTCGGTTTTCTTTGTTCCCATCAATGCATTTAAAGAGAGCTTGATTTATGATTTTCTCTGTTCTGTTACTGTAACATTTCTTGAAAACGTTATCACCGAGGAACACGATGTTTGGGGTAACCTACACCTGTGTTGGCTTCAGAATAAGACTTCCTCTTGCCCCTTTGAGGTGAGAGTTATATTTTGGCATGGCTATCAACTTTAACTTCTGAGCTTCCTGTTTCCCCCACCCTGAGGTTTCAGGTGTGCACCACCATGCCTGGTTTATGTGGTAATGGGCATCAAACTCAGGGTTTTCCATATTCCTAGTAAGTGCGGTGGCAAATGAGCCACAACCCCACCCTCAATAATGTCTTAGGAAGAATTACCTCTCCAGCATAGTGTTTCACTCCAAAATTGTTGATCGCAACACGGGGCTTCACATAAAAGTGGTTATTCTAATGTAAAAAAAAGAAAAGAAAAGAAAAAACAAAAGCCTTATTTTATTCATTGATTTCCTTTGACTTCTTGAAAACTCCACATTTAACACAAGGCAACAACTACAAAACGAGCCATGTACCATCAGAGTTTTGGCATATGGCAAGGGACAGACTCCTAAGCATTGCTCTCAACTGTGTCACGACAATCGGTTAAACATTTCAGGACATAAATTTGGGCACTTTCTGTCCAGCTTTCTTGAAGCTAACTTTTTTCAATATAGTTCTAGTAAATAAGGTATGAGAAAAGCTTCAATTTCAGGGACATAGAACATTAAATGCAGGAGGCACAGTACAGCCAGCAGCACTGGGCACCTCACACATATTCTTTTTTTTTTTAATCCTGTATTTATTTTTATTTTATGAGCATTGAGTGGTGTTTTGCTTGCATGTATGTCTGTATGAGGGTGTCAGAGCCTTTGGGATTGGAGTTACAGACAGTTGTGAACTGCCATGTGGGTCCTGGGAATTGAACCCTTGTCCTCTGGAAGAACAGACAAAGTTCTTAACTACTGAGCCCTCTCTCTAGCCCCCATCACACATATTCATAATGCTAAGATCTGCTGCTCAGACAAAAATGAAAGGCTGGCAAGTTTTGACATACAGCGTGTTGATTGTGTAACTTCTCCAACAAGGTGCTGTCAGTGGCTTGAGGAAAATGGCTCTCTTCGTTGATCAAGGCAAGGAGGCCAAGTTTCTGCAAGAAGGGAGACAAGGGTTGAATGAATTAAGTGTGGAATGTCTGTCTTTCAGACCACTTCAGAGCTCTGACCCAGTCAGTGCTTAATAAAAGAAACACCATTGGAATCTCTAGGGCTGAAAAATACGAATGAAATGTACAAAGAAAATCAGTGAAATTCTAGGTGTCTTCTCAAAGGGGGACTCACCGAAATGTCATGGATAATCTTTTACAACTGGCACATCTACCAGTGACTCTGACTAGGCTCTGCTGTACTTAACGTCTAAGTGAGGCCAGTTCACACACACTGTTGATTCTAAAATACTGAGTTCAATGAGACAATAGCCTGGAAGCAGCCAAGTATTTAAATCCAACCTCGAGGTGCATTCACGTCCATGTTTCCAAATGGTCCATTGTGTTCTAAACATTCACATCTTTGATGTGCAAGTTTGCACAAGTTATTTTGTTCCCATAAATATGAATCAGCCCAGCTGGACACCCTTGGGACTGCAACCATTCATTCTTGAGCTACCCATTACCTTCTCAATCAAGTCTAGGCATTCTCCATTGTCTATCCAGTCAATGTCTTCCCACACCAACCCTTCTCTGGGGGAAGAAAAAAAAGGGCCATGTGAAATCAAGATACATCTTCGTACTAATTTACTTACTGATTTAAAAGAGAAAAGATTTTGAAGGGGAATCTTGTGTGCTTACCTGCTATATTCTAGTTGTTCTAAAGAAAAAATATGTTTGTTGAAGTATTCCTGAAGCTTCTCATTTGCATAGTTGATATTGAACTGCTCAAAGTGGTTAACCTAAGGGTGGGGATACAGTGAGTGAGTTCTTCAGGGTCCTCAAGAGCACACAGAAAAACGACAAAGGGGCAAGAGAGGAGAAAGGTCTGCAGAGAAAGTGCCCCTTTGAGAAATGTGTCGAAGAGCAGCTTCCAAACAGAAGGCCCCCATCCAGGTTTCTGTAGGCGTACCTCGAAGTTTTCAAATCCAAAGATGTCAAGGATGCCGATGGACTTGAAGTCTTCTTTGCCCTTGATCCGGCTGTTGATCTTCTTAATTACCCACTCGAAGCAGCGTGCATAAAGTGCCATGGCCAAGGAGTCTCTGCTATCTACTGCCTGGAGGAGAAAAGACCGTGGTGGCAGAAAGCATAACCGGCTTGTCCCACCCCACTGGAGGACAAAGGGCTCTGGGGAAGGACTTGGTTCTCAGAGCTAAGTGGATCAGTGTCATCCAGGAACACAGGCAGCTAAAGAACGGACAGACCCATTCACCAAGAATACCTATAAACACCTGCCTTCCAAACTCAACTTCACATGTCCATTTACACAAAGGAGTCTGAATCTATATACATGAGGATTAATATATATTTTGTCAGGTTAAAAATATTAAGACCTTATAGTAAAATTATTTTCTTTTCATTTTTTAAATTTTTTACCCATAAAGGTTTTTTGTTATAGGATAACGTTTTTTATTTAGGAAAGATTAAGCCAGATGTGATAAAGCATGTCTCTCAACACAAGGGAGGCAGAGGCAAGCAGAGGCATTCAAAGCCTGCCTGGTCTACATAGGGCACGCCAGGTCTCTACTTTACACACATGAGTGCAAGGCACAAACACAAATAAATAAATCAGTCTAATACAAAAATTTAGAAGGAAGACTAGAAGGGCTAGTCAATGTAAATTGGTGCGAGGCAGTAGCAGAGGCAAAAACAATTACTACTCTGCCTCCGATGTCTTGGAGTGAAGTGAGGATAATAACCCTCGTGGCTTATTTTTACTGGACGCTTATTCTGCAGCAGCTGCTAAATAGTTACACAAAGTACTTGTTATTTTTATCTTCATAAAAGTCCTATGAATTAGAGATAACCATCCTTGACTTACAGAAGAGGGAGCTGAGGCATAGTGAACACATTTCCCAAGAACAGACAACCTTAAGGGGAAGGATCGGGACTCCAGCCTCAGATGGTCTGTATCAGATTGGAGCTCATCAGAACTATGCTGCCCTGTCACTTACAAAACAATTTCATCTGTTTCCCAGACTTGGGTATCCTTTATATTTTACCTGTGAGCCAGTCGTTTAAACGGTTCATAGTGATCACATAACGCAAAGCAAGACATGGACCAGAAACCCCAAGGACGACATCTGAGACAAGTTCCATAGCACTGAGGACAGGGGGCATACATACCTGCTGCACACTGAGAGGCGTGAGGATCTCTTCTCCCCTGAGGAACATGGATCTCTGGGTCAGAGCATCCGTGAGTTGTGTTGGGTCCAGCCCAAGTAACTCCGCAGACCTACCCAAAGCTGAGAATAAAGAAGGAGGCACAGGTGAACCCACAGTCAGTCCCTCAAACACACAAGATCCTGGACCTCAGCTTCTTGGTTGGGTTCAAATCCAACCACACACAGCAACACCAGAAAGCAGAGGATATTCCACGGCTCCTCAGGCAGAGCTGATGGGCACATCTCATTGCTAAGGTAATAACTCCCTTAGTGTTCCCAGGTTAGGAGAGGGGAAGGACCCAGTGCCTGGGCAAAGTGGTCAGTGACCATGAGATGCCAAAGACGTTCGTGACTATTCTCACTGGTGGCACTCAAGTGTGACTGGCTTTGCCACTACCATTCTCTCACCTGCATAAAAATGTTTTTAAGAAGTTACAAGACATAGGGCATCTTACCAAACTGAATTTAAAAGCAGATGCAAGCTGTTGGGGCTGGAGAATGGCTCAGCAGTTAAGAGTCCTTGCTGCTCTTGCAGAGGACCTACGTTTGATTCCCACCACCTACAGTGGGTAGGTCACAACCATTTAGCTGGGAAGAAACCTGCAGTCACACTGGTAACATACAGACCAGCAGGTGAACACATGTAGACATAAATAAAACATATAAAAATTGAAAAGGGACAGAGAATCTATCTTTTATGATGTAGGACATTTTAAGGGAAGTTGCTATGGCTGGCTGGTGGTGGCACACGCCTTTAATCCCAGCACTTAGGAGGCAAAGGCAGGTGGATCTCAATGAGTTCAAGACCAGTCTGGTCTACAAAGTGAGTTCCAGGACAGCCCAAACTGTTACACAGAGAAACCCTGTCTCAAAAAACCAAAAGAAAACAAACAAACAAACAAACAAACAAAAAGTAGCCAAAAGGTAAAATAATGGAACTCTCCTCCCTGACTTTTTTTCTGTTTGGGAAAACACAAATATATTTATTTCAGTATGCTGTCCGTATTGTATTGAGTGAATTAATACATGTGTGATATATGTTATGTTCACATGGGTGCATATGTGTGCACATATGTGCGGAGGCCACGGGCTGACACTGAGTGCCTTTCCCTGTCACTCTCTACCTTATTTTTTGAGATGGGTTTCTCACTGAAGCTGGCCTTGACTGATTTGGCCAGACAGGCTAGTCAAGGAGCTCCAGGGATTCACATGTCTCTTTCCCTCCCAGTACAGGGGTTACAGACACTCTTCCCACCCCCTGCAACTTCTCTAAGAGTAACGGGGATCAGAACCCAGCTCTTCACACTTGCAGAGCAAGCAGTTGACTGAGTCACATTCCCAGCTCAGATGATAAAGAAATGCTTTACATCCCTCAGGGCTCCTTTCTGTTGTTGGGACATAGTCTTGCTAGGTTGCCTCACTTGCTCTGAAGCCTAGGCTGACCAGCAACTCACCATCCTCCTGTATCAACCTCCTGTGTTCTGGCATCAGCCTGTACTACCATACCCAACCCCATCATCATAATTTCTAATGCTGTAGATCTGAACATGTGTTGCCCACATAAACAAAGGCTTTTTAAAGAATATATATGCCAGGTGAAGTGGCATATAATCTCAGCACTTGGGAGGAAGCGGAAGAGGCAGACGGGTTTCTGTGAGTTCAAAGTCAGCCTGGTCTACAAAGAGAGTTCCAGGACAGCTAGGGCTGTTATTCAGAGAAACCCTGTTGAGAGAGAGAGAGAGAGAGAGAGAGAGAGAGAGAGAGAAGAGAGAGAGAGAGAGAGAGAGAGAGAGAGAGAGATATATACCCTATAGATAGATAGATAGATAGATAGATAGATAGATAAATAGATAATTTTTTTCTGTAGAAGTGTTTTGCCTGCCTGTTTATCTGTGTACATTTGCATTACCCGAGGAGGCCAGAAGAGGGCACTGGATCCTCTAGAACGTGAGTTACAGACTGCAGGGACTCTCAAAAAAGCCACCAATCTCTTATCCTTCTCTAACCCTAAACAAAGGCTCTCAGGCTTCTAGGATGTTGAAAGGAACTAGGTGGGGTCAAACACTATTGACCATGGAAAGAGCTCCCAGAGAGACACTTTGATCCCAAACACACCCAGGTTCCAGTTTCTGCAACACCATTTCTTGCTCCCATCAGAAAACTTCTCAAAATACATACATACATACATACATATTTAAAAGTACCTCTACTGGCATTTTATATAGACAATCATCTCTAAGGTACTCTACCAAGAAAAAGTCGTAAGTGCAAAGGATAAATAACAGGAGGAATGCCTCCTGGCAGGGCTGGGCTATGAACCCAGCATTCTGCTTGGCAAACCAATATTCTGATATTCTGTCACTAGGCACCACAGTGGGATAACTCTAAAAACCAAGACAAAGCAGGACACTGCTTGACTAAACACTTGTCCTATGTCAAGGACTTGTTGCTCATGTTTCCACTTACTTGGCCCATTTTCCTTCTTAGAATAAGAACAGATGCCAACCCCTATTCTGGAACGTTCTATAGGCTTTGGCTCTTGCCCTGCCACTTCCTGCCATTTCCTGGCTCAGTGGCAGACATGTGGTTAGCATGGAAGAGTGGGTGAGAACATGGGTTCAGGCCCCAGCACCAAAGAGAGGGGAAATCTGTAGTTCAATCTAGGCACCCAAAACCTTGAGTTCGAGGCCAGCTTGGTCTACAGAGCTAGTTCCAGGACAGCCTCCAAAGCAATACAGAGAAACCCTGCCTCGAAAACCAAAAACAAACAAATAAACAAAAATGGCTTTGGAGGACCATGCATCAAGTTTCTAGGTCTAATCTCTTATGAGGAAAACACTGAAGGGAAGCAGGGGAGGGAGTGGAGGTAGGGGCAGGGGGGTGAGGATGGATAGATAGCTGGTTTGTCTCACCTGTTTTGAAGGAAACCTGAGCCCCTCCAGCAGTGATAAACTCTATGTTGCCCAGATGCAGTATCCCAGCCAGCAACCTCAAAACCTCCCGAACTTCTTCCTTGCTGAACTGCATGACTTCCATTGCCATCTAGAAGAAAACAAAAAACTGTTCATGACTAAGCTACATTATTAGGTATGGTTCTAAAGACAAGAAAAACAAACAAAACAAAAACCATGATGGATAACCACTGATTTCAACAATGCTGTACACTAAGAAAAATAAAAAAGAGGCAGAAATGAAGAATGCTGAGAATCCAACCAATACAGGACCACACATCTGTGATACAGACAGCCTCTTGCTTCCCTTACTAAACAAATTCCTAGGAATTACTGCCATCACAAAGTGAACAAGACACTTCTCTCTTCTAACACAAAAGCACAATGAACACTGTTTTTTTTTGTTTGTTTTGTTTTGTTTTGTTTTTTACATAAACTGCAGGCAGGGGGCTATGCCAAAAGGGAGAGCAAAGAAACGTGGGTAAGAAATGAATAATCGTTTCTCAGTCTCGAGACTTTAAAAAAAAAGTTAAGAACCAAGTCAGAAACAAGCAAATTGATTACAAAGTACCCATGCTGTGCAAAACTGAACTTTGCTCTTTTCTTTCTATGAATTTGCAGATTATTTTCTAGGCCAAAAGCCATCATGGAGGTGCATGCCTGTAATCCCAGAATTGGGGAGGCAGGAGAAGGGCAATTACTACAAATTACAGGCTAGCCTGGGTCAAGTAGCAGGACATCATCTCAAAAATCAAAAGAAAATAATGTGTTTTTGTTTTGTTTTGTTTCTCCCCTACCCTCTCAGCCAGTTTCACAAAGGTCACAGAAAGGAACATCTTCACTGAGTCATGTTAGGGGATTTTCAATCACACTGTGAGTTTGCTTTTGTGTTAATTAAATAAAATTAACCTTGGGTCAGGAGGCTGCATTAGCAACCAGTTGACAGAAAAATAATCATAGAGTACCAAAGGGCATCCTGGAGAGATAGAGAGGCACAGGAAGTAGTAGGGTAGGGTTTGGAGTGGCACAGCCTTTTCTGATTGGTGAATTGGAAGCACAAGGCTTTCGAAGATCCCAGCAAGGAGAGAACATTTCCTAATTGCGACCTAGCCGCTCTGAGGTAGCAGTTTTCACCCCAGCCTTTGAATTTCGAATCTTATTTATAAATAGAATGATAGAGATATAGTTACAGCTACCTTGAGCAGCAGCAACAGAGCCTCTGCCTGCCAGAACACTGCTAGGGAAGTAGGTTGGTAACTACTGAGTTGCAATCGCTGGCTGAAATAGCAGTAGATTAAGGCACAGTCACTGTGCTGGAGTTAAAACAACAGAACCACCTACCTACCTTGGCTCTAAAGCACTAAAAGTAAGTGAGATTTAAAAGTATATGTGAACAATAGCAGGTGGTTCCTATTAGGTGAAAAAGTACCAACACAGTTCACAAAACAAAATTATCGGGGACTGCAGAGACAGCTCAGTGGGTGAAGCGCCTGCCATGCAAACGTTGAGCCTGTCATGCAAGCACTGCATCTGCATTCAGATTCCTAGAACCCATATAAAAGCTGGATGTAGTAAAGCAATCTGCAGGTCCAGGGTGTTGGGGTGATGACAAAGGAGAATAAAGAGAATCCCTTGAACATCATGAGCCAGCAAGAGATCATCTCAAACAAGGGGTAAGTCATCGACTGACACAAGATGTTTTCTGAGCAATACGTGTGCACCATGACAGTTATGAGGCTGCACCTCATGCAAGAGTAGCATATGAAAATACAGAATGGGACAGAGTTAATATGTTCACTGTACTAATGAATTTTTAATTTCTTTCTTATCAAGTCTAACTCTAAACAGTTAAGTTAGACTTTGGTGACAGTGGCAATTGAATTAATCACAGGGAAATGTAACAACAGCTCCAGCAATTATCACCAGCATGGGCATGTGCCTTAAGAATCCAAGCAATAACCTCTATTTACTGTCTCTTGCTGTCCTTTTTATAATTGGATACCTGTGCAGGGGATCATTTCAAAAACACTTCTGTAATTCTCCTCATTTTGAAAACTTCACCTTGCTTCAGCATCCTTAGATATGAAGTTGACATATTCCCTTTGCAGTGCCATTCTAGTATAACCTCATTATGTTCCCAGTGTCTCTTCTACTCCTTGTTTTGCTGTTGTTGTTTTTTGAGAGAAGCCTGGCTTTGACCTCACTACGTAGGGAAGGATGGCCTTGAGTTTCTAATCCTCTCACCTCAGTGTCTTCATGGAAATTTAGGCAAGAACCACCACACATGGTTTACTGGGATGGAACCTGGGGCTGTGTACATGCTAGCAAAGACCACCAAATCAGCAACATTCCTAATCCTTTACCTGTTCTCTGGGTCAACAACCCCCAAGTTTTCCAAGATTGGAAGAAGAAGAATCAATTGTGTGATTCATGCAGAATAAATTTGCAGATACATAAATGTGGCCACACACCACTCAAAACCCCTGGGTCCATGCTGGAAGGTTTCTGATGTCTGGAAATCTTAGTGGTGGTCCACAACCAAGGATGATGTAAACTCAGTATTTGTGAAGAGAACAAACAGACCATCATGCATCAAAGTCTCTCACTACTTCACACACATTTCGTCAGCCACCATTCTGGTAGGCCAGATGGAGGCAGTAAAATAAATTAGTTGTTACTTCTTACTTGAAATAGCTTTTCATCTCAGTTAAAAGATTTGTGGCCAAATTTTGAAAGCTATATTAAAACTGGCTATGACACTGGCATACATTTGTAGCCTGTGGTCCATGGAAAAGCATGTGTCCTTCCTAATAATAATCATATAACCATTGAAAAGATAACATGTTCATTATGAAAACACAACACTCAGAGAATGCCATAGGATAAAATAAAATCGTAAAACAGTATCATGTAAAGTAACACTTTTGGGACATATTTTTGTTTCAATATTTTTTCTCTACTTATAATTGCTATATGTATATGATAAATAAGGGGAGGGATTCTATATATGTGTAATGCACAGTGCTGCCTCCCACCCTCCTTGTTTCTTATATAAGAAGCAAATTTTTCAATATTTCCAAAAGTTACACTTAGACATATAGACATATGTTTCACTTGCTACAAGGGGGTCTCATCTATGGTTATAATAGATTATCTTAAATGTTCCCAGTTAGTTTGAGAAGAGGAAAATCTTGCTGTTTCCAGGAAGGGTTATTTTTCCTCCTTCTCCATCCAAGTTGCACCTTTTTTTTTTTTTTTTAAACCCTCACTTAGAACTTCTAGAATAAAATGAAATGGCTAAATAATAATAGCAAAATGTCACATTTATGATCTTAGTAAAGATCAGCTAATTTTTCATTAATACTTCTAGTGAGCCTTTACTAACAAGCAGCTATAAATTGAACATTTACAGATCTACAAGGGTATCCGTGAAGAGACTGTGCAACTAGAATACATTAGTCAAGAACATTATGCTGATTTCATATATAAATTTCCCTGCCTTTTTACATGAAATATCATTTTGTCATAAGACCAAATTTCCTATGCCAACACTTGTTATTTAAATGTAACAGTAAAGCTTCAACGCAGGGATTATGAGAGACAAGCTCCTTAAAATTGACTTGGAGCCAAAACTGTTTTGTGTGAGGAATGATGCCCCAAGAGGAAGAGAGGGGAACAGCATCCAAGGTCTTCCTAAGCAATTCACCCTGGTGGCCACAGCTCTCTGGGATTGAGCAAACCTGCAGGAAGATAATCTAGCAGACTAGATAGTTGCCTATCTCCACCCACCCCACCCAGACTCATCAGGATAAGGATGAGTGCTAATCTACAGATTCAATGCAATCCCCAACACAATTCTTCACTGACCTTGAAAGAACAATTCTCAACTTTATATGGAGAAATAAAAGACCTAGGATAGCCAAAACAACCCTGTACAATAGAGGAACCTCTGGAGGCATCACCATCCCTGACTTCAAGCTCTATTACAGAGCTATAGTCCTGAAAAAAGCTTGGTATTGGCACAGAAATATACAGGTAGGCCAATGGAATAGAGTTGAAAACCCTGATATTAAGCCACATACCTACAAACACCTGATTTTTGACAAACAATCCAAATATATATGCTGGAACAAAGAGAACATCTTCAACAAATGGTGTTGGTATAACTGGATGCAAACATGTAGAAGACTACAGATAGACCCAAGCCTTTAGCCCTGCACAAAACTTAAGTCAAAATGGATCAAAGACCTCAACATAAACCCAGCCACACTGAACCTATTAGAAGATAAAGTGGGAAATACCCTTGAATTAACTGGTAAAGGAGACCGCTTCCTGAACATTACACCAGTAGCACAGACACTGAGATCAACAATTAATAAATGGGATCTCCTGAAACTGAGAAGCTTCTGTAAGGCAAAGGACACAGTCAGCAAAACAAAATGGCAGCCCACAGACTGGGAAAAAGATATTCACCAACCCCACATCTGACAGTGACAGAGGGCTGATCTCCAAAATATACAAAGAACTCAAGAAGCTAGTCTCCAAAACACCAAACAATCCAATTAAAAAGTAGGGTACAGAACTAAATAGACAATTCTCAATAGAGGAATCTAAAATGGCTGAAAGACACATAAGAAAGTATTCAACATCCTTAGCCATCAGGGAAATGCAAATCAAAACAACTCTGAGATACCATCTTACTCCTGTCAGAATGGCTAAAATCAAAAACACCAATGACAGTTTATGCTGGAGAGGATGTGGAGAAAGAGGAACACTCCTCCACTGCTGGTGGGAGTGCCAACTTGTACAGCCACTGTGGAAATCAGTATGGCGACTCCTCAAGAAAATGGGAATCAGTCTACCACAAGATCCAGCAATTCCATTCCTAGGCATATACTCAAAAGAAGCACATTCATACAACAAAGACATCTGTTCAGTGATGTTTATAGCAGCACTATTTGTAATAGCCAGAAACTGGAAGCAACCTAGATGCCCCTCAATGGAAGAATGGATAGAGAAAATGTGGTACATTTACACAATGGAGTACTACTCAGCAGAAAAAAAACAATGGAATCTTGAAATTTGCAGGAAAATGGATGGAACTCGAAGAAACCATTCTGAGCGAGGTAACCCAATCACAAAAAAACAAACATGATATGTACTCACTCATATGTGGATTTTAGAAATAAAGTAAGGGATTACCAGCTTACAATCCACACTACCAGGGAAACTGGTAAACAAGGAGGACCCTAAAAGAAACAAACTTTGTACCCTGGAGAAGGGGAAAGGGTCACGATCCCCTGAGCAAATGGAGAGCATGGGAAGAGGGGAGAGGGAGCTACGAGAATGAGAAGGGAAGAAGAGGAAGGATGCAGAGGTCATGAGGGAGCAGAAAGGTTGAGTCAGGTGAAGATTAGAAGAAAGGATATGTAGGCCGGGCGTTGGTGGCGCATGCCTTTAATTCCAGCACTCGGGAGGCAGAGGCAGGGGGATCTCTGTGAGTTCGAGGCCAACTTGGTCTCCAGAGCGAGTGCCAGGATAGGCTCCAAAGCTACACAGAGAAACCCTGTCTTGAAATACAGAAGAAGAAGAAGAAGAAGAAGAAGAAGAAGAAGAAGAAGAAGAAGAAGAAGAAGAAGAAGAAGAAGAAGAAGAAGAAAGAATATGTGATAGGTAGGGCTTTAGTTGGGGGGTGGTACGGGAGGAAGGGAGGGAGAAGGAAACTGGGATTGTCATGTAATTCAATCTTGTTTGTAATTCAAATAAAAACAATGATAAAAAAAAAGAAAATTTGTAAGCCATACCAAACATGGTCTCACATCCGTTTCACTGTCAGTTGAGGCACATTAGTCCTCTTGTTCTCCAATTGTTGGAGATTTACTCAGGGCCCTCTTCTAAGACAGTTGTTTCTCTCCTACATCAAGTGGATACTTCCAAATCTCAAGGACTTTTCCATCCTATTCTAGTTGTACAAACTCACAAGGAATGAGAATTGGATTTTACCTTTTGCAAAGAGAGGCTTTAATTAATTGTGAGCATATTTTATAGACTAATGTATTTTCTAGTTGTTGATCATCTATCTACCTACCTGCTTACCGCTGTTTCCTATTAAAATGTAAAGCTTATAAAGATGAGCTTTTTATATAAAGTGTATAACTATAGCAGAATGAAGAAAGACAGCTTAGAACATGGTTGTCTCTCAGTTCCTGTGAGGGGGGCCAGGAGCCACCCGATATAAAAACCCACAGAACCCTAATCTGGTCCTGTTTATAAAACTGTGCAGCATTTTCAGAGGGTCCATACAGTTATCCTGCACACTTGATTTATAGGCAAGGTTTTGTTATGGATCCCAGACTGGCCTTGAATTCACAAAGCATCCAAGGCTGGCCCCAAATTTGCATCAGTCATCCTGCTTCAACCTCTGCAGTGCTGGGATCACAGGCATTTGTGGATGGCCTGGGCCTCCTGCAAACTTAAACCACCTCTAGATTACCTCTAATATCAAACTCCGGGGCTTATGCTATAAAAGCAGCAGTTCTTAGATGTAACCTTTTGTCTTCTTTTTTAAAAGTATTTTCATTCTGAATTTGGTTATCTTCCATGACGTGGGACTCAGACTATGGGGGTTGACGGTTCTTAAGAAGAACAAAATCCTACTTGCCAAGACAAATCCTTTCCCTCCAAGGAATATCCAAAGAGTGATGTTTTCAGCAGGGTATAGCTCAGAGGCAGAACCTTTGCCTCGCATATGGTGAAACCCCAGGTTTGATGCCTCAAACCGAGGATAGATAGAATATCTACAGAGTTAGTGTCAGACAAAGATCAGAGACAGAGAAAGAGACACACACACACACACACACAGAGACAGAAACACAGAGTTATCACTCTGCACTGCTCTGCATATTCGTGTGGCTTTTCACAAAAAGGAAAGATGATCACATTACTGCCTTGTCTACTTTGAATTTCATTTCCCTCCTTTTGCTTTATTTATTTATTTATTTATTTACTTATTTGTTTGTTTGTTTTTTACTTTTTAGACAGGGTCTAACTCTGCATATTAGGCTGGCCTTAAACTCATGGCAATCTTTCTGTCTCAGCCTCCAAAGCATTGGCATTGTAGGCATGAGCCACATACCAAGCTTGAATCCCATTTCCAATTTCATTCCAGATTATATACATGGGATGAGGATTTACAAGTGACTGACAGACATTTTGAAATCACATGGTGTTCTTCTTTGTATGTTTCCTGTCAGAGGCTCCCAGAACTACAGAGGACACTGCCGTTGCTATTGGTTACATACCAGAACTGGATGGTGAGACCCTATTACTGCAGGTACCACACACAGAATGATCAGAGTTTCTGACCTTTGAATGGCTTACAAAGACAAGGCTAAAGTGCCTTGAAAGCAGGAAGGACCTGGCTGGTGGCTCTGTCTGGGATTTGTATACTTGTACGCCAGCTCTGTAGTGTGTGGGTAAGGACAGGCTGTTCACCAGCTCTGCAGCCTCCCAGGAGACACCATTCTAATGACCTGACAGGGTCATTAAGGGCACAGCTAAGTCCATGTGAAGTTCAGAAAAATTAGTGTAAGCATGCCTTGGTATGTATGCACAGTGCATTGGTTCACACTCCCCTGTAGGTACTACAGGCTGGGAGTGCTGAAGTCCCTTATAAACATGTGTACATGGCCGATGTATGTTCTCTATATACTTTAAATTATCTCCAAATTGCTTATAATGCCCAATACAGTATGTACACATAAATGCTATACTGTATTATTTAGGAATTGCCAACAAGAAAAAAGGCCTGACTAGATTCAGTACATTTAAAAACATTATTTTCTGCTCTGTTGACAGTTAAATACGAGACTACAAGTAGTGGGTAGACAGGGATGCATGCACTTGTGTCAGCTGTGTGTACATATGATTATGATTAAGGATGAGTCAAACCCTAAACACACTGCATCCTAAAGTTGAGGCCTCTGGCAAAGACACCAAGCCCACCGCAATATGATGGCCAGGCACACTCAGTCAGACAGCCTGTTAATAGTGTGTGGTGACCAGACCTCTTCAGTACAGTCACACTGTCCAGAGCTTGGTGGGAACTAGGAGATGCTAGTGACCATTGTTTCCATGAACCAGAGACAAGATCTGCACTGTCCACGCAACCAGAACTAGTTCCAATGATGAGACTACAGGTGACAACCCAATGGTGACCTCCTCCCATGATGAACCTGTTTCTTTTCCAAAAGAAACCCTACTTGCAACCTCAAAACTGGAGAACTGTTGCTGGGGTGTAAAGTCCGGGGTTTTGGAGGTTTTGTTTTGAGGAAAGGAAGGCACAGCAAGTCACGCACCTGTCCTGACCTGACTGATATAGCCACTTGCCACTTCCAAGAACTCCTGGGATTCCCTTCCAGCCTGGAAAACAGGCTTCACCGTGACTTACAGGGTAAAGAAATAACTATTCTCATAGTTCTTCCAAATGGAATCATGCCTGTTTTCATCACAAAAAAGATGTTTTTAAAAACAAAAATGAAAGATAAAAAAGTTAACTTACGATAACTTGTCTGAAGGATTCTTGGTCACTGATTGTCTTGTCTTCTGTACAACCAGATTGATTCAAGTAATGGTAGTTCTCTGGCAAAGATAAATACAATTCTTCTACAGGAAGACAAAGAAAGACAGAACATCATTACTCTGCTGGCCCTGGCTGATAGAAGTCAGAAGTGATCCCCGTACTTGACATACTTACATACTCACTTGAGCACGTGGGAGACTATTGTGGTTTTAGTAACTCAAATAGACACGTGATTCTACACTCCAAATGACCACACACTAAGGATATTGATAAAGCCACCTTTTAACAATCCAGGCAAAATAAAAACAGCTCACTTAAATAGGATCATAAAAAAACAAATTCATGAGGGTCTTGCTTTATTATTTTCTTTTAAAAGCCAAACATTTCAGGTTAGAAATGATTAAGTGGAAAAGGACTTGCTTAAGACACTTAAGCTCTAGGTTCACTCTCTAGTAGGAAAAAAAAAAAAGAAAAGAAAAATGAATTTTATTTAGGTATGTTTCAAAAGTACAGCCGTAGACTGGGGAGATAGCTCAGTCAAGCAGCCCAAGTTCAATGCTCAGAACACACATAAAAAGCCATGTGAGATAGTGAGCTTTTAATCCCAGGGCTTACTAGTCAACCACTACAGATTCAACAGCAAGCTCTAGGCTCAGTGGTCCTGCCTCAAAAAGTAAGGTGGAGAGCAATTGGAATACACCTGATATCAATTTCTGGCCTCTATACACAACTCACTAGTTTATACACATACACAAAAGCGCGCGCACACAGAGAGAAATAAAGCTGATTACGTCACATTATGTATTTCTTACAAATAGCCATCAAATTAAAAATGTACTAGATTACAGACAAATAGTTTGAGGTCTCTGTGCTGCTAATTTTCTCCCTTTGTTGCTTTGATCCTTGGATCAACTTGGCATCTTTTGTATTCTCACATTTCATTGAGAATTGGTGGATAGAAGTCAAGGGCATTCCCAGGGTCCCTTGTCATTCCCGGTGTGTTTGAAATGGAAACAGGCTATCCTACATCACTCACCTCTTTCTCCCTGTCCCAGCCCTGCCAGCAGTGCATAGAATATGTGATAATTCCTCTCCCCAGGATTCTGCCTCACTACACGGTTCTGTGGAGAGAAGCAAAATTTCTATTAAAAATGTTGTCACCACTTAATACAAAGCAATCTCTAAATACTGTCACTATAGGGAAACTGTAACTTGAATCACAGTTACTTACTTTTTCTAATAAATCTTCATGTGAAAAGTAAGGCAAGTCAAGGAAGAAAACAGACACGGCAGGAGGTTAGTCTTGACTTTGGCTTATGGCTCCCCAATCTTGGCTCCCTGATCTGCTGACATGGCTGCCACTGGTGCCAAAAGACATCAAACAAAGCAAAGCCCACCCCACCTAAACTCAGCTCCAATGATATGGTGCCTGAGTAGGTGCCAAATGAAGGGACTGGCTTCAAGCAAACAGCTAATGCTTGATGGCTGCTGCAGTGTTGACATGGTTTGCATGCAGCCCCAAAGGGCCATGTATAGAGTCCTTGGTCTATGGTAGAACCCTGACACAAGGTAGGGTCCAATGCGAGGCGGCTAGGTCAAGGTTACTAAGGGTATGTCAATGTTGATCACATAGGCATGACAGTTTCTTGAGGACAGTCAAGAATGGAGTTCAGCCATCCTGGTTCTCTCTTCCTCTTACTTCCTGTCATGTGATTTCTCATACATGCTCCCTCTATGACACCATCCATCATGCTACAATGGAGCTAGAGGGCTTGTACCAGAGTCTCAATAAATTACTGACCTTGGACTTTCAGCCCCCCAAACTGTGAACTAAGATAAAGTTATCAAAAAGGAAAAAAAAAAAAAAGGCAAAAAAGCTCTTTTCTCTATAAGTACACATTCAAGCATTCAGCAACAGAAAATACATGATGAATCTAGACTATAGGCATAACATGAGATATTTCGAAAGAAAAAAAATGGTCATTTATCTTTGAGAATAATTATTAAACAGGACAAATGCACTAATACTAAAGGAAAAACAAGCTTGAACTGGAGTTAAAGAGCACTCCGTGTTCTTGTGGAGCCTTTACGACAAGCAAGCCAAGTGTCCACTGATAGGGCCAAGTACAAATACAAATGTGAAACGAAACAGGATACAATCTACAATTCTTCCACCCTGGATATTTCCCTTCTGGCAGATGTTCAGTTGAACAAATTTCCCAAAGCGACTGGAATTGTTGTTGTATACTGTCTTCGCGTTGCCAAATGCTTCCATTATGGGGCTGTGAACAGAGGGAGGATAGTAGAGCATTAGCCAGGGCGAATGCTAAAACAGACAAATGCAAGAACTTTGTGCCCACAGGGCCCAGCCTCACTCTGTTTATTTAAAGAGGGGCCTGTTTTTCTAAACACTGGCTAACACAGGCTTTTCTTAAACATCCCCTTTAAGGAGAATAAGGAAGATAGCTGCGCTGTGAGAGGATGCCACACAGCTAAGGGGACCACACGGCTCAGCTCTGCGCACATGAACTTGGTTGATACAGCCCAGGAGTTGCACAGAAGAGCCCATGCTCACATCTAGGAGCTGGACACTTCACAGGTTTGCTGCATGGCCTGCAGGTAATTTACTTAACATCCTGGATGAACTTCAACTGTAAAATGGAGTCAGGATAGACCAAGTGTGTAACAGAAAGTTCTGTGAAGGACCAGATAATGCTTTAGGCTTTGCAGAGCATGTGGTCCCTGCTGATATCACTCAGTGTGCTAGGCTATAGGTTGGTGACCTTGGGGCAGTTCTTTGCATCTGGGGTTTGTAATGTCTCTACCACCTTATAAGGCACAAATCAGATACCAAGTCAGTTGTCTGTAGACGATACCCAGCCAAGCAACTCTCTGTCACAGTTCCAAGGATCACAGGTGGGTACTGCTTATCTGTCCTGGGTGAGGCTGTGAAAAGGCACTCTGCCCACATGGACAGCACTTTCCTCAGTTTGAATGCTAAGCCCACCGTACATGGCAAGCAGGTTAGTATGCATTGGAGCCCTTGGCAGCCAGGCAGCTGGAGTCAGGCTGCTTCTCAAAACCTTGTGGTTTCACCCTGAATGGCCCAACAGGGAAGGAAGGTCCATGAACTGTTTCTGCCAAAGCAGGTGTTGCTGAAGGTTCCAGAAAGTGCTGGCTATAGGTTAAGACTCATTCTTTTTTGGGAGGTGTCGGCCGACGGGTTGGGAGGTGAGACAAAGGCTCACTATGTCACCCTGGCTAGCCTGGAACTCTGTGTAAGCCCAGTGGGCCTTGAATTCACAGAGATCTGCCTGCCTCTGCCTCTGCAGTGCTGGGATGAAAGGCTTGCGGCTGAGATTTCTTGAAGAATCCTAACAGACAAGCCAGGAAGAGTAACATAATGACGAATTTTAGCTATTCCATTCCAGAAGAAAAGCAAATACCATCGCTTGGAAGGAAGAAGAGCAGGGAGATACCTGCTTTGGAGGATGGCTTGCTCAACACAGGACGTCTTCTCCTGCAAGGATAACTCCAAAGAATGCTGGCTGATGACAGAGAGGAACTTGAGGATCAGTTTGGTGCTTTCTGTTTTCCCAGCCCCACTTTCACCACTGAAAGACAAAACACAACACATTTTCGTTTCTAAACAAAGACACATGTTCTTGAAACAATTAACTTCGTCAAAGGCACTGCATTCCTTAAAACAAATCACCATTAACAACAGGAAAAATGGAGGTCAAAATCCCTGTTGCCAGGCCAGGAAGAAGGCTCAGTGTCTGAGGGTGCTTGCCACCAAGCTTGATGACCTGACTTCACTCTTTTGAACACACAAAGAGGTGACAGACTCTCACACATCTGTCTGTTACAGTATATGCATGACTTACTCTGACACTCAAATAATAAATGCAATTTTTAACTTTTTTTTTTTGGTTTTTTGAAACAGGGTTTCTCTGTGTATCTTTGTAAACTAGGCTGGCCTTGAACTCTGCCTCCTGAGTGCTGGGATTAAAGGTGTGTGCCATCACTGCCCAGTTAATAAACCCAGTTTTAAAACTGCCTGTTGCTAAAGAACTTGAATTGAAGAGAAGCAGACATTCTGTCCCCTGCAGGTCGGTCCAGTTCTGGCCTCCCACATGCTCCTCTTATGTTAGATTTGGGAGATAGATGGTGCCTTTCAAATAAGGGAAGCGTGGCATGTAAAGAATCTTATTTTGTCTTGTTCCCAGGCACATCCCTAGTGCTCCAGCAGCACCTGCTCCCGTGGCTGCTGGTGGGTAGGTGGGATTAATGAATGGGCAGCACTTTTGTGGGAAACAATGCGGGCAAGTGAACTTAAAAATGAAGCCACATGACCATCCTCCTGGCGATTCTGCAAAGAAAAGGAGGCAAGAGCAGCGGGCATGGGTCAGAACTGAACAGTAAGGTGTTCTGTGCTTGTTGTGCAGTAGGAACAGCTAAGGGAAGGTGAACAAAGCATTTGAGACAGAGGGACCAATGGGAGAAGCAAAGGACATCTTAGTTGTGACTTAAGAGTCTGGCAAACATCAGACCCACAGAGAAAACATTAGGATTCTGGGTAAGATAACAATGAAGCAGAAGCATAGAAGCCAGGTGAGGTGGTACCAGAAGACACAGCCCATGGCTGATGAGTCCATTAATGTCACCTTAAAGAGCAAAAGCCCTTGAGAGAATTCTCTAGAAGGCCTGCAGGGTGCCTTCAGCAGGATCATCGATAGCTATCTCCTTCAGGCATAGCTGTTACCTAGCCTGTGGTTGCTCAGACCCTGTGCACACATGCTACAACTGGAGATGGGATGGAAAAGCATGGGAGAGATCCACCTGAGCCCAGTCTAGTTTGTGTAAAGCCCTGTGTCCAGCAAGTACCACGGGAGAGGATAGAAGAAGCAAGCAGCAAAACTTACGAGGAAAGTATGGCCAGACAGACGCCAGATGTTGGGAAGTGCTCGGTGGAAGACTGACAGGAGTCCCTGACAAAGTCCTGGGCAGTGCCAAGGTCTGGGCAGTCTAAGGACAGTCAAGTGCTGCTGGAAGCGTGGTGAATGATTGAGCATTTAATAAAAAGAGGAAATGACTAAACTGAGAAAACACCCTAAAGCCAAGCCGTCTTGAGCATTCAGGGACTATCTGCTGGTCCAGCTCCACCACAGGCCCCTCATCCTCTTTGTAAGTAAGCATCAGGGTTGAACATAGGAGATATCATCATTCCAAACTTTAACAAAAAGCATCATAGCAATGGGTCTGAGGGGTCCCAGCAAGGTCTCCACACAAAACAGAGGCAAGGAGAAATATGCTCTTTCTGCAGAGAGCAAATACCCACAAACCCACCCCTACCAGATCAAAAAGCAAAACCCAAGGAAACCAGAAACAAGACTACTCGGGCCAGCTGAATCGAACAACCTAGAATCTGTCCTGCTTAGTGGTGCATGAGATAATCCAGGGTGTGAGTTAAGCCAGTTTGGGCTAAGTTATCTTTTATTGGCAATGGGAACTATCCTGATTTGGGGCTTCACAGTCCTCTCACATACCTGGCCCGGGCACAGCCCAGTGCTCAGTGCAAGGAGGCACCTAAGTTATACAAGACTTGGGAGATCACAAGCTGGGGGAGAAAGGTCCAACGAAACAGCCAAAGAACTCCTCCTGTCTTAACAGGTACACCCTGAACTGATGGAATTTCTAAAACCAAAAAGTGAAACTGAGGGTGTTTCTCAGTAGAGGACGTAGCTCAGTAGGAAGAGTGAAACCGAGGGTGTAGGTAGAGTGCTTGCCCAGCATGCAAAAAAAAAAAACCCTGGGTTTGATTCCCAGCACCATATAAAATGGTTGTACATGCCTGCAATCCTAGCACTCAGGAGGTGGAGGCAGGAGGATCAGAAGTTCAAACTCATCCTTGCCAAGGTTGATGGCTACATGAGACCCTGGCTACAAGCACACAAACAAAAGCCAAGAGAAACTAATGGGGAAATTCTGTGAATAAAATAGACCAGGTTCCTTAAACCCAAGTTTTTCCTCTGTCACAGAGCTCTGTGTCTGTGTGTGTGTGTGTGTGTGTGTGTGTGTGTGTGTGTGTGTGTGTGTGCGTGCATGTGCAAACGTGTGGAGCTCCTGGGACTCAGTAAGTGCCAAAGAGGCTCAGGAATCATCTGGGCACCATCGATCTTACCATACCCCAGCCTGATGACCTGGATGCTGCCAACAGTTTCCATATCTGTCAAAACTCACCCAACTGTATACTTCAGATTAGCACTTGACTCAAAAAGAACAAACAAACTTCCAGAACAGAGAGTGATTTCCAGACCCCAGGCCTGGGAGACAGCAGCTGGAGAACTGCCACTGAGGAAGGTACAAGGAGGAACATATTTTGGAGAGGAAATGATGAGTATTCAGAACCCAACCCTGGAGGTACCCATGAGAAATGAGGGTACCATACCTGAGGCCTTGGAGAAATTGCTGGGGTGGAATTGCAGGGAGGGGTTGGGGGACCAAAGAAACCCTGAAGAGAAAAAAAAGTTGAAGGAGGGATGATCTCCAAAGCCACAGAGAAACCCTGTCTCGAAACCTAGCCCACCCAAAAAGAGAAACAATAGGGTCAGAGAAGGAGAAGCCCCACATGGACCATGTTTCAAAAAAGAGCAAGACTGCTCTAGGGGAAACTGGGGTGACTCAATTTTCATCCCCACCCCAACCTGTAACTCACTAGAGCTTCTTGAGTGATTATGCCAAGTTATCATAAAGGAGATACCAAAGAACCAGGGGCAGTGGGGCTTAAAGATGCTAGAAGCAATGTGCTCTGGAAAGAAAGCAGGGAGCGAGCCAGACACCTGCAGGAGGGTTTATCAGCGTACACACACTCTCCATGCACGGGGAGGCTGGTCTGTTAGCAAAGCACACTGGTGCTGGCTGGCAGTGTGCTAGATCCACACATGTATCGACTACCTCTGGTCCTTACATCTTATCTTCCTACCCTCCCATCAGCTTGCATGCTGAGTTTGCTTTCACTACAAGTGCAGGACAGGGCTGAGATGCTCAGTCCCTAGTGAGCTGATCACAGAACCAAAAATGGAAGCTCTTTGGCCCCATTGAATCTGCTGACCAAGCATGCCCTTCCTATGACTCAAATTCCAAAACCACACAATTTTCTCAAAATATAAATCAGGTCAAACCTAGTTTCTATCATTTCCTAGCTGGAAGCTGAGAAGCATCTTAGTGTCTAAAGGATTTAAGTCCAATGGTCCCAGGAAATTAACCAGCCCTGACATCATGCCTGCAGCAGGCAGTACCGCTCTGTTG
Source organism: Cricetulus griseus (assembly GCF_003668045.3). Taxonomy (NCBI): domain Eukaryota; kingdom Metazoa; phylum Chordata; class Mammalia; order Rodentia; family Cricetidae; genus Cricetulus; species Cricetulus griseus. The sequence continues at coordinate 356,505,753 of NC_048595.1, read as the reverse complement.
GAATAGAGACTAAAGTTCAAATCTCAGTAGCCACTTGCTCACCAGGTCCAAGCCTCATCTTCTCCACAGAAAAGTTTCTCCAAGCTCCTCTGGGACCTATAAAGAGGGGCACTTTCTTCATGGATTTCAGTCCACTTCATCTTCTTCATTCAGGCCTGTCATCTGCTTCTTAATTTGAGTCACAACCCATGTCCGGTGCCACACGGTCCCTTTCTAACCCAACACACAAATTTGACTCAACATCCAGCAGGACACGTTTCAAGAAACAAAGGTATGTCCATTAAAAGGTAAAGTCAAAGCAGGTTTTAAAGAGATTGAAGGGACAGTTCAGCAGGTAAGAGCACATAGTGCTCTTGCAGAGTACCCTGGTTAGGTTCCCAACACTCACATCTGACAGCTCACACCACCATGTAACTCCAGATACAGGGAGCCAATGCCTTCTGGCGTCCTTAGTTACCGGCACACATCTGCAGCACGTTAACTCATTCGGGTACAGCATATACACATACATTTGCTAAAAATCAACTCTTTTAAACATGTAGTTTAAGGAGCTGGAGAGATGGCTCAGAGGTTAAAAGCACTGGCTGCTCCTCCCAAGGTCCTGAGTTCAATTCACAGCCATCTCTAATGAGATCTGGTGCCCTCTTCAGGCCTGCAGGCATACATGCAGGTGGAACATTGTATACGTAATAAATAAATACATGATTTTTTTAAAATGTAGTTCAAGAACAGCACAGGTTTGAAATGGAAACCAATGGGGTACAGCCTGAAGCCTAAAGGCCTGATACAGACTGGAAGCCTAAACACCTGGCATTGTCACAGCCAGCTGGAGATGCCAGCCAAGGCTGAACCATAAGACCCTGTCTACTTCCAAACAGGCTTTTTTTTTTTTTTTTTTTTTTTTTTGGTATTTACTTGATAATGTGGAGAGCTCGGAATCGAATATTCTCATTTTAATGTCAATAGCAGGAAAGAATGTTGTAGACGAGAAAGACACACTGTATCCACTAGGGGGCAGAGCAGGCCTGAGAACCCAACAGAAGCCCGTGCCACCAACTTAGCTTTAAAATTTTACGTTCTCTTAATTCCCATGCCTCCCCTAAAAAGAGGAGGAGGAGGAGGAGGAAGAGAAGGAGGAGGAGGAGGAGAGGGAGGAGGAGGAGGAGGAGGAGGAGGAGGAGGAGGAGGAGGAGGAGGAGGAGGAGGAGAGGGAGGAAGTCACTCCCTGCCTGCGACTGTGGAGTGCTGGGATTAAAGCCGTGCATAATGAGAACTTTCTGTTTGATGCTCCTCCCCCAGCCTGTGGATAAGAGCACCACTGTCTGCTGCTTCACCGCACCTGCATGATGACCGCACTGATTTCCACTTTCCCCCGAAACTGCTCTGGTCTAGCAAGTGCTGTATCAGTCATGTTCTCATCTGCTACCACCCACCAAAGCAGCAAACCAAGCATTTATCAGTAGCAAGTATATCAGCACCCAACTGTGAAGCACGATTAGTTATTATGGTATGTTCTGCTTCCTGCTAATCTTATAACAGTATGCTCATATGCTAAAATAAAGACTTTAAATTCTCACTTTAATATTTCTAGAGTTGGGTATGGTAGTGCACACCTTTAATCCCAGTGCTCAGGAAACAGGGGCAGGTGGATCTCTGTGAGTTTGAGGACAGCCTGGTCTACAGAGCAAGTTCCAAAACAGCCAGGGCGACATAATGAGAACCCGTCTAAAAAAAAAAAAAAGAAAGAAAGAAAGAAAGAAAGGAAGGAAGGAAGGAAGAAAGAAAGAAAGAAAGAAAAATCTAGAAGTTACCTTAAAAAAATTCAATCAAGCTGCATATTTCTTTGTTTCCTCCCTCCCTCCCTCCCTCCCTCCCTCCCTCCCCCCTCCTTCCTCCCCTCCCTCCCTCCCCTTATTTATTTGGATTTTTTGAGACAGGATTTCTCTGTGTAGCCCTAGTTGTCCTAGAACTCACTCTGTAGACCAGGCTGGCCTTGAACTCAGAGATCCGCCTGCCTCTGCTGCCAAAGTGCTGGGATTAAAGGCGTGTGCCATTACCATACAGCCCGTAGCACTATTCTAAGCACTCAGTAGACTGAGATTTAAAGCAAGCCTGGGCTGCATGAATGACATTTGTGCATCCTGAGTTCAAGGCCAGCCTGGGCTACATGCACAGACCCTGATTTACAGGGGCAAAACAAAAAATGGCAATCTCCCATGGCGCTTGAGTCACAAGTCAAGTTACTTTATTAGGCATCCTATCTGTAAATCGATTTCTGTACAAAGTGGGGAGCTTCACTCTGATTAACTTTGAATTAGCATGATCCCTGTTGGCATTACTGACTACTCTGACAGTTCTGCCCAAGTTATTTCCCTAGCCTTGCATGTTAGTAGTGCTACAGTGATCAAGAGAACAGAGTCCATCTCCCCACCTGCTTTGGGGGAGGGGAAATTGGTTCAGTCATTCATGTACACGCAATTTCCACTTGTTCAAAAAGGAGGGAATCTTTCAACAAGTATAATAGGCAGATCTTGCAGTTTGAAAACTGTGTGGCACCTGCAATGGTCATTTTAGAGTGGCCACATCAAAGCCTGCAGAAGGGTTCCAGGTTCCATACCGTCAAGGCTGGCACAGTGAACAACACACCATAATCCTGTGAAAACATGCTAGCCATTATTTGACAGTATGAACATGTCTCAAATCTCTCCAGGCACACTCTCCATTCCCTTGCCTGGGGTGTGTGGAAGGCCCTTCCCCCCACAGGAATAATTTCTCTGATCTGGGGAGAGGAGAGGAGTTAGGGTATGCTCTGCTCAGCCTCTGATCCAATCTTCACCATCTGGGAATTGGTCTCCCATAGTGATGAATTCCACCCATTACCTGGCTGCATCCATGACCAGGTGGTCTGTCTGTGTAACATGGGGCCACGTTTTTGGCAAACTTGATTGGCCTGGAGTCTAAAACTGACATACGGCTCTCCATCTGTCTTCTGTATCTTACTTTCATGAAACTAGAAATCCTGGGGGTGTCTATCTACTGTCCTCTCCCAAACTCACAACCTCCTTTCCACTTCCTTTCCTCTTGAAATAATATAATTGTTTTGTCACAAGTTGGGGCTAGGAAGCCATGTAAAACAGCTGTCAAAATCATTCACAACCGCAGTTCTGTGGACTGTCACTCCTCGGTAACAGTCATGTCCTATGAATGGATGCCTGGAGGGACAAATGAATGGAAGGCTTTGATACTCCATGGAAACCTCACATCTGTGCTGGACGTCATCCAGGCCACGCTTATCACCCTTGGAACAGGCTCCCAGTACAGACAATAAGTTCCGATAGGATGCCAACGGGATGTATTTGCAGGGGGCCGATTTGTATTCATTAATGATAAAATTCAAGAAAATTATAAAAATGTATTTCAGTTCCTTTTAAAATGTGGTTCTTAGTGGGAAAGGTTTCTATGGTGGGGGGAATCCTGGCTCTTTATTTTCTCAACAAGTGAGAGCTGGGTATGTTGGTTGAGGCACATACGTAATCCCAGTACCCCTGAGGATGAGTCAGAGGAGATGCTGTGAGTTTGAGACCATTGTGAGCCACACAATAAAATCCTGTCTCACAGATAACCAAAGACATAAATTTAAACCAACCAACTTATAAATGAGTGAGACTTGGCTCAAACAGGCATGTCATATCTAACACAAAATTATTTTAAATAAACATGTCCTTGAAGCATTCTCTCAATATATGCATAGGAGCTCTCTTTCTCTCTTTCTCCATCTAATTCACAAGTAAACTTTAGGGCAGTGGCTGTCAACCTTCCTAATGTTGCAACCTCTAACACAGTTCCTTATGCTATGGTGACCCCCAATCATAATTTTTTTTGTTGCTACTTCATAACTGTGATTTTGCTACTGTTAAGAATTGTAATGTAAATATCTGTGTTTTCTAATGGTCTTAGAAAACCCTGTACAAAGGTCAGTCATCCCAAAAGGGGATAAAAACCTACAGGTTGAGAACCACTGGTTTGGGGGCATCCCATCACACACACACACACACACACACACACACACACACACACACACACAAAAAAAAAAAAAAAAAAAAAAAAAAAAAAAAAACCTCTTAAAATCAGGATACTGTTATCTATTATCTAGGGTGATTTCTACCATAATAGAGAGAGAAAAAAAAAAAGAAGTTTTGTTCAAACATTCAAGCATCATGACCAGCATCAAATACGAAATTGTCACCATCTATCTTTAAATAAACAGCCTGACAACACTGCATCTGCAAAATAGTCTGAAGAATAATTCAAGAAAATTGGGAGGAAGGAAAAGAAAATGGGAATGAATAAATGTCAGAACAAATGAATGAATGGAGGGCCAATGTGGGGCAAAATGCCATCCGTGTGTGTTTTCTGAGCGCCCTCAGCAGGAGCTAGGTGGCTGGAGAGAGCCTATCCCTCCAGTGGCTCTGGCAGGTTTGTGCCGGGCTGGGGACAAGCGGCCAGGCAGGCCCTTGCAGCTCTCTGCTGCTGGCTCAGGCTCACCTGATGAGGACGCATTGGTTGTCATGGCGCTTCCACAGGCATCGATAGCACTCGTTGGCGATGGCGAAAATGTGCGGAGGGAGCTCGCCCAGATGGCACTTGCTGTACTGCTCCATGGTGGCGCGCTCGTACAGGCCGGCGATGGGCTGATAGGGGTTCACTGAGGCGATGATGGAGCCGATGTAAGTCTGCAATCAGAGGGGGAGGGACCAGGCAGCGTTACCCGGGCAGTGATCCAGGCTCTGACTCGCACCTCGCCCGTTGTGCACTCTGCACTCTGCACAGGGACCTGGACCGATGCAGAGAAATGATCGACTCACAGGGTCTCAGCGCTCATTGTCCACGCCGTCCCTAAACCCTAATCTTGTCACTGTGCAGATGCATTGAGCCGGTTCAGAGCGAATGAGGATGGGCGATGAGCCCAGGCCAAATCCCTGTTCCCAGGTGACCTCCCCGATTCCAATCCTTCCCTGGCACAAAGCCCGGTTAGTTCCGGTTCCCTTCCTCCACCAGTGGCTGCTATGAAACAGGTGACAAAGGCAGAAAATAGAAAAAAGTGCTGGGGGTGGAGGGGAGAGGGCATGGGTACTAATGAATAAGCAGTTAGAGTGTGGGGAAACTTGTAGAGACCCATTGCTGTGGACCCCACGGCGCACAGCACTGGGGCTGTCTGTTGAAACAGTTAAAAATCACCCCAATGGCCAATCCCACCTTAATTTCCAGCAGTCACTCCCCCCAACCCCCCCACCCCCACTCTCTTGTCCTGGAACTCCCTCAGTAGACCAGGCTGGCCTCGAACTCAAGACATCTGCTTGTCTTTGCCTCCTGAGTGGTGGGATTAAAAGCACGTGCCACCACCACCTATGCAGCCACAGGTTTTCAAGGATGACTGACTGACTGGGAAATGCCTCATGAAAGCCATCAAACCTGTCAGGAGCATCTGTGCCTGGAAGCAGCACCTTTCTGGGCCAATATCTGGGCAGAATTACTCAGCAACCTCCGACCCCGACCCCCGGCCCCAAAGCAGCACAACATAAGCCCCTCACCACAGCTTAAAGCCATGGGTCCCCTCCACAAGGACCTCCACTCACTCCTGTTTCAGCATCTAGGTTCCCGTCTTCCAGACTGACGCAAGGCCAAGGCAGTGAGTCAACACACTGGGAAGGAGCATCCTACAGGCACCCCCTGCCTCCTATGGAGCACACCTGCTGAGGCTTTGCAAGGCCAATGTGCCCCTCTCCATTTTCCCATGTGTTGAAGCCCTGGCCCACAGTGCCTAAAAATAGCACTGTGCTTGTAGACCAGACCTCTAAAGAATGACTGATGTAAACTCAGGTTCCTAGATGCATCTGAATCCAATTCTGCCCTGTGTCTTCATAAGAAATGGGCAGCTGGGCACATTCAGAGAGCCCAGGGATGCAGGCTGGTAGAAAAAACATAAGAAGAACCAATCGCTAGGGCTGACCACTTTGTTCTAGACCCCTGGGCTTTGGCACTGTGAAGTATGTGTTGGGGTTTTGAAGTATGTGTTGGGGTTTTGTTATGGCAGCCCAGGCACGCCATAAACAGGCCTAACCCCTTTAGTATTCACAACGACCATAGGAAATATGTAGCCCCACTACACCTATTTTTTTTTTTTTTTCACTCAAGGAAACTGAGCCATGAGGAGAAAATTTTGACAACAGCAACTGAATCAGTTTGTGGTGGAGGAAGAATCCAGGCAAGGTAATACTAGAACCTTCTGTTACCACTTGGATAAAGTACAGTGATCCTACGGCAGGGTGGGTTGGTGGGGGCAGCAGAGGTAGACAGAAACTCCAAACATCCTAAGAACATCTGTGTCTCATTATAATAATTTGTAGTGGTTTACATTCACAGTAACTGCCAAGAACACCAGGCAGAGTCATGTATGTTCAGTGCAACTTTTCAAATGTGAGAAAGTCTAGATGGGGGAAATGATGTGAACGACAAAGAGGTTAAAAACATAAATGGCATCACCATGGCAATTGCACTCTTAGGTTTAAAACCAGCAAGAATGGAAAGTAGATACTAAAACATTTGCAAACCCACATTAGCAGCAGCATTATTCATATACTCCCAGGGTATGAAACCGAAATGCCCACCTTCAGATTAACTAGTGGGAAAGCTGTGGCCCAGCCACACAACAGAATAAATAGTCTTTAGGCACGAAAAAGGAATGCAGTGCTTACATATGCTATATCAGTGTAGAGGGTCTGAAAGTATACCAACTTAGAAACCCCAGACACTTCCAGAATAGGCAAAAGCAAAGAAAGAGGAAGACGGATGCTGAAAAGCAGTGAGGTAGCAGAACTCCCTGTGGGTGGCGGTGGCTAAGCAGCACCGGGTTTCCTTTTTGGGTGATAAAAATATTCAGGGACTAGATTGAAGTGTGGGTTGTTCAACATCATGGGTACATTAGAGCTCACTGGTCTGTAGACTTAACATGATAAATTTTATGTTAAATACAGTTCACCTCCATCAGACAAATTAATGTTATTTTGTAAGTAAATGTACACGTCTTTGGAAATACGGATGCCCTAGAAAGTCCACTTCTCTATCACATCTCTGTAGGGAAAATTGAGCCAGGAAGGGAAAGAGAAGCCACTCCTCCCCCTGGGGAAGGAGGATCTGGTCTGGTCCCTTCTCTTTTGTTAGCTCTCTTTGGGGGAGACACTTAGGGCTCTGAGTGCTTGGTCCCTGCCTCCGTCAGTCTGTCCCCTTTCCAGCCTTTCTGTGTCGTTTTTAATTCTGTTAAATATCAACCAAAAGCATTCTTTTTTTTTTTTTCTCACTGTGAGATACTTTTTCACTCACAATAACAGAGGTCAATGGTCAATGCCATCATTCTTTAGAAAGCCTAATAGGAGGCCGGGCGTTGGTGGCACATGCCTTTAATCCCAGCACTTGGGAGGCAGAGGCAGGTGGATCTCTGTGAGTTCGAGGTCAGCCTGGTCTCCAGAGCGAGTGCCAGGATAGGCTCCAAAGCTACACAGAGAAACCCTGTCTTGAAAAAACAAAAAAAAAAAAAAAAAAAAAAAAAAAAAGCTTAATAGGCCAATGGAGGAGCAACCACTTGTCATCAACATAGCAGCTGAGATGGGCACATGAGCTGGGACTGGACAGGTAGAATATGATAGACACAGATACTGCATTAAGTAGATTACCACATTTGATTCACTTAATTTGGTGTAAGGTTGTATTCGTATCATCAGTGAGACTATATTTTTCTTAAATGATACATCATGTCTTGGTTATTCTGCATGGCTATTCATAATATTTGTATGGTGTTGCAAAATTCTGAGTTGCTTACTCTTCCTTCTTCCTTCCCTCCCCCTCCCTCATTTCCTCCTATGCCAGAAGTTGATGCCAGGTAATTTCCTCAATTGCTCTATATCTTATATTTACTTTTAAAAAGTGTGTGTGTGTGTGTGTGTGTGTGTGTGTGTGTGTGTGTGTGTGGTGTGTGTGTTGTTGTTGCTGCTGGTGGGGGGCACTGCTTGTGAAGGTTAAGAGCAGCAAGTGCTCTTAACCACTGCATGATTCTCCATCCCTCTGTCTTATTTTTGAGACCAGATCTGTTATTGAATCTTGAGCTCATTGGTTCAGCTAGACTGGTCAGCAATGAGCTCCAGGAATTCGCCTCCCTTTGCCCCAGAAGTAGGGTTAAGACAACTCCCTCTGCACCCAGATTTTTATGTTGGTGCTGGGGATCTGAACTTGAGACCTCTTCCTCACAGAGCAGCACTTCCATCTTCCCATCTTCACCTTTGTTTCTAAAATTCTTTCTTTTTTGGGGGGAGGTGGGGTGGGGTTTGAGACAGGGTTTCTCCGTGGCTTTGAGGCTGTCCTAGAACTAGCTCTTGTAGACCAGGCTGGTCTCAAACTCACAGAGATCATCTGCCTCTGCCTCCTGAGTGCTAGGACTAAAGCTGTAGCCATCACCGCCTGGCTGTTTCTAAAACTCTGAAAACTATCAGCCATTCTACATCCTTTTTTCTGCAAGCTTGCTTTAAAACGAAGTGTTTATTTCTGCTACAGTCCTGAAGCCATGTTTCCCTTTTATGACAGGGGAGCCTTTAAATCACACAACATCCTTTGGGATATGGCTCATTCTGACTGCATGGATGACACCATGGAATGGCCTTCGTTAGCAATAAAAAAAGACAGAGCAGCCAAAGTGGCCTTGCCACTTGTTTCTTTTTTGCAGTAATTGGGCTTGGCCAATGAAACAGTTTTCAGTGATCAGGCTGGCAACTGTGCTGGTTCTGATTACACAGAGCCTTAAAGTCCAGGTCCACATGCTGTCCCCACCCAATGACAGTGCTTCCTGGGATCAAAGGAAGCTGGGTACTTCTGGCAACAGCTGTTCTGTTTGAAGGCAGTTCACAGAGATTGAAAATTTGCAGTGTGTCTCAGTGGCCACACTTGCTAAACTTTCTGAAAAGCACTATGGTCCCTTTCCCCATTGATGTGGCCACTACCACCCAGGGCTACTATTTACAACTAGCCCATGACCTGAAGTCATTAACATCATTCTGGAAACATCTAAAGGCTCCCTCATGAAGCCACCCCTTTTCAGGAGGGAGGAAGCTGTGGATGCCAGCCATCATCTTCACTAAGGTTCTCTAGCACCCATGATTCAGGCAGAAGACAAAGCCATTCAAGCTGGTGTAATTGGAAGGAAAAGACTAACGGCTAATGTCCAAAACAGCTCTACTGACTGTACACATCTCCTAAAACCATTCTGACCTTTCCATCTGTCTCTTGGGACACAGGGAGGGTACACTGCTCAGTTACCACTGACTTAGTGAGTGGCCAGGAAAAAGCAGGGTCTCTTATTCTTACAGAACATTGAGAATTTCAAATTCACATAAACATGGCTGAGAGATATAACTCTTGCCCCAAAGCCTCGATTTCCCACATCTGGAAGGAAACATCTGAATGCTACGGCATGTATCCTTGTGTCCTGAAACATGGGTTAGTAGCTGATTTAACCTCTTCCTGAGGAGTTTTGCTCTCACTCAAGCTCTGAGTCCACAGACATGATGCCCCCAGCGGACAAGGTGGATGGGACCTGCCAATCTATGCTGTAATCATCCCAGGCCCTTGAGGTCAATCCTGCCAGCGGACCCCCATGATGACACTGGAGAACAGTGCCATAGGTGGTGGCCTGTGGAATGAAAGGCTACCAGCAGGATGACTGTGGGGACCGTAAATGGGCTGCCAACAAAAGGGAGCTTTGTCGAAGAGTCTATCTAGTTAAAGGATGATAGCAAGTTAAGCTCTTCTCTTACCTTTCATTTTAGATAGAAGACAATGTAACGATTGAAATAGGGGTTTTCAAAATGATTTGCATTTCAGTATGTTTACAACTTCTCACCTTTTGTAGCTGGAGACCTAACTCAAATGCAGAGCCTTGCTTAGCATGTATTAAGTCCTGAGTTTGATCTCCAGTGCCACAAACATCACCCACCTTTGTACATTCTGAATAAAACTATTAGTGCCTTAGAGGCTGGCCACTAAAGACATGTGCTGGCCTTTCACACTCCAGGCACTTTTATAGCTTTCACCCAGCCCGGCAGTTGAATTTTCCTGCCCTAATAAGGTTTGAGACACATCGCCCTGTTGGGTAATGACAGCAAATGGAGCTGTTCCTCATTGAGCCGGGGGATGTAGTTCAGCGGTAGGGCACTTGCTTGACATGTTAGAGGGTTGGGTTTGATCCCCAGGTAAGAAAAAACAAATGTCTCCTTTACATTACCCCTTTCTGTGTGCACGGTAGATACAGCTCTTTCAACACGAGTATGAGAGTTTTACTATTTCCACTTATCATTATCTATACTATACTACTACTTTAACATATTCTGAGCACCTTTTCCCTTGTCATAGCAAGTTTTGCTCTTTTTCTTTTTCAAGATACAAGTTCTCTTATAGCTCAGGCTGGCCTTATTCTCCCATCTTAGCTTCCCGAGTGCTAGGATGACAGGCGTGTGGCACCATGCCAACCTTCTTTGTTACAAAATCTTAGATGACAACTAAGCCTACTTACAGTTTTTCCAAAACAACTTTAGCTGCCATTTCATGATCCTATAGGCTCATATACTTGTATGCTTAGTCTTTAGTTGTTGAACTGTTTAGACGGAATAGGGGGTGTGGCCTTGTTGGAGTAGGCATGTCCTTACCTGAGGAGGTGTGTTACTGGGCTTTGAGGTTTCAGAAGCTCACAACAGGCCCAGTCTCAGTCTGTTTCTCTGTCTGTCTGTCTGTCTGTCTGTCTGTCTGTCTGTCTGTCTGTCTGTCTTCATCTTGAAATTCTCTCCTAACTCCATCCCTCCCCCACCTCTCTGCCTGTTGCCTGCAGATTAGGATATTGGGGCACTTCTCCAGCAGCATGCTTGCCTACCTACACCACACTCCCTGCCATGAAGACAATGGACTAATCCCCTGAAGCTGTAAGCAAGCCCCAATCAGATGCCTTCTAGGGTTGCCTTGGTTGTGGCGTCTTTTCATAGCAACAGAACAGTAACTATGATTCCAGGCAAAGAGGGTTATATGCATATAATCAGCCCTTAGTTGCTAAACAAGACCCTTCCATGTAGGCAGGCAGAGGCCACCACTTGGACATCTTTTGTCCGACAATGGACAACGCATACAGGAAGACATGCCTCTACAATTCCTTGGTGGGTGAGTAGGTAAGGAAGGGAATCAAGTTTTGACATATTAACAGCAATTACAGCCAACTACAAAGCTCAGCTCAGCCCTGTCCCTGTGTGGTACGCTCTGTTTAATGTACACCTAGAATCCATCCACAATACTGCCTTGCTCAGGGTCTACCATACTTTGATTCAATTTCTACAAGTCCTTCCTCCATAATTCCCCATGTCTCTCCCTCCATCCCATCTCTGAAAAATCCACATAACAGCCCAAGTCCTACCCAACTACATAACACTTGGGTCATGGAATGGCTTCATATACAAGAGAGGCTTCATAGTGTTCACTCTCTGTTAGTGCATTGGCTGATGTCAGTGTAGCGACTAGACCTCCTGGATCATTTCTCAGACATCATCCCTACCATTCGGTGATACCTGACTACATTCTCAGAACAATGGCTTCAGTCCACAGAAGGGACCTTACTGGTAGACTTTGACCGTCTGTGCCAATGCAGGAGCCAAAGCACACTTCTGAACCTCAGGATGCAAGGATATGCTGAAATAACCACCACAGTGCTGGTTCACAATAGTCTACCCAAATAATAACAAGTTACAGTGTTTGAAACCTAGCCAAAATAAGGATACCACCCTTTGCAAAACTGGTTTTGTCTCAGAAACACAGGCTGTGCTTTTAGAGGGTCAGTAAATAATGAGAGAAATGCAACAGCAGCTAACTACAACGGCAGGTGGAGGGAGAAGAGACTGGCATCTGATTTCAAGTAGAGTGGAAGGCACAGCACCGTAAGAGATCCTAACAGCTGTAAAGCAGCATTAGTTGCAGGCTTTGATCATTCTGCACTCTATAAAAAGGTATCATTACAGCTCCAAAAATGGCGGTGATGACTCTGCAGCTTAAGGCTGGACACACGCAGATGCCAGCCTCTCTCCATGTTGGATTCCAAATTCCACAATACTAAACAACACAGTCATTTTTATGGCTGTTCTGAAATAGAAAACACATCCTATTTTGAAGCATGTAAACTTTTCTTGCCAGAAAAGTCCCACATAACTCACCCTGAAAAACATACTTCCGTGCCCATTTTAATAATTTGTAACAGCCACTGCGCATGCTGCCTAAAAATGCTAAGAGAAACTCATTGTTTTGTCAACACCAAATCTATCAATTCAGGGCTGGCAAAAAAAAAAAAAAATGGACCTATGTCTAACCCATCAAAAACTTAATTTGATTTCACAGTATATGTGTATATCAAAACACCATGTTGGATATCTTAATAACGTGTTTGTTTCTATTTTCCAGTCATGTTTATAACTTCACGGCCTTTTGACTGAGATCAAGAGGAGTTACTGTTTTTGTCAGTTTAATATCAGATGCACCCTTGATCTAAGAATGTATCATAAGTGTATTTTTTATTTTTTTTATTTTATTAGCTCAAATTAGGAACAAGCTTGCTTCAAATGCCAATCCCTTCTCCCTCTCCCTCTACTCCCCCCCAACATCCCACCTGCCCCTAGCCATCCCCCCTCCACTCCCCAGGCAGGGTAAGGCCTTCAAAAGGGGCTCCCCAAAGTCTACCACATCATCTTGGGCCAGGCCTAGGCCCTTCCCCATGTGTCCAGGCCAAGAGAGCATCCCTTCACAAGGGATGGGCTCTCAAAATCCCTTCTTTTTTTTTTAAGACCTTACACATTTAATACAGTACGTTACCCCTGTACAAATGGAAAAAAATTAAGTTCAACATTTCTAGACCAATATGGCTGTTAATTTTTGTACAATGCCAACTCAACACGGTAAACTGGGATACTTTTTTCCAAAGTTGACAGCACAGCTAAAGTTTCCAAAAATTCAAATTATATATATATATATATATATATATATATATATATATATATATATATTTATATAAAAAGACCAATAATGGCAGTATGTTATGCATCAATAGCAGCAATAGCTTTTCCAGGTTCTGCAGTCATTTGAACAAAATGGTAGAGACATCCAGCACCCTCCATTTAAAAAAAAAGAAGTAAAAAACAAAATCCCAGAAAACCAGCACAGTTCTGTTACTCTTGTGGTACCTGGCACCATTTTTTTTTTTTTTAATTAGCTTCTCAATCATCATCCTATGTATACAGTATTCTCTCTGCATGTATCCCTGCAGGCCAGAAGAGGGCACCAGATCTCATTAGAGATGGTTGTGAGCCACCATGTGGTTGCTGGGAATTGAACTCAGGACCTCTGGAAGAACAGCCAGTGTTCTTAACCACTGAGCCATCTCTCCAAACACTTATTAAGTGTATTTTTAGAGGAGGGAAATGGACTAGCTTGTTATGTCCACTCCACATGTTGGCTTGGTCTTGTAGTACCTCTAGGAATGATGTGCCCTACCTTACATTAAAGTCAAGTATAATTTAAAAATCTTGTATGACCCATAGGCTTTAGATGCACTGAGTTACAGACATGGAGGGAGCCATACTACTGGTGGCATGTCCCTCAGTAGAACAGCTGATCTAGACAGCATGGTCTGGAGATGTCCAAACACCGGGTCCTCAGCCCTAGGGCTGCGTTCTCTGATACCTGGCTTAACAACTCTAGACCAAGATTCTGATCAGCTGTAGCATGGTCCCCTCTGCCACTATATATGAGTACTATCTGGAAGTGCTCTGTGACCCAGAGGTGTTTACTGTTGCCATGGCTAACAACCCTCTTCACCTATGGTCCTGCAAAGCTAGACAGAGATCAAGGAGGCTGAAATGCACAGGGAAACTGGTTATCTACAGTTTGTGCTGTGGATGATTTTCCTGAAGGGAAAAGCTGTTCAGAAGTGGAAATCACTGATTGCAGATCTGTTTCCCACCCACCATGTCCCTCTCTCCCCTTGCAGTCATCCCAGCTCAATATGGCTGGTGGTTGGAATATGGAAAGTGGTTCACTTTGCAAATCTTTACCTTGCACTAACTTCAGCTTGAGACCCATATACTCAATGGACTACCAGACCTCTTCCCGTGGATGCCCGGCAAATGGCTCAAATCCAACTCGGACGAGACTAACCTCTCCTGAGCACTTGTCTCCTCCCATAGAACCACACCTTGACAATGGCACCAGACCTGCGAAATTGGCAGTCCAGTGATCTTATAGAAAGTCAGACTTTTAAAGCCAACAAGATGGCTCAGGAAAAAAGGCACTTGCCGCCAAACCTAATGACCTGTGTTCGATCCCCAGGACCATGGTGGACTCCTCCAAGCTGTCCTCTGCCTTCCACGTGTGCACCATGGCATGCACATGAATGAATGCAAACACACTCATACAGAGAGAGAGAGAGAGAGAAAGAGAGAGAGAGAGAGAGGGACAGGGACAGGGAGACGGAGAGGGAGAGGGAGAGGGAGAGGGAGAGGGAGAGGGAGAGGGAGAGTTATAAAGTCATATTTTTTTATTAAAGAAATAAAATTCATACATTTTTAAAAAGTGAATTCAGCCTTCCTGACAGCCAACGTGACTAAAGAATCAAAGTCTGCTTCTCTGACTCTCTACAACTAAGACATCATCATTTTCCAGTGGGTTTTCTGGTCAGCTCTCCTCCCCAGGTCTGTGGCCTCCTACTATTAGCCAAAATTTTGTCACCAGAGTTTCCCCAAAACTCATGTCTATTTTTGCCATCCTTTTCAAGAGTCAAAATGAAGTTCATTAACTCACACATCTTCTCTCAGGCACCTTGCTGAGCAGCAATGGGCAGCCTCTGTTCCAGTGTTTTGAATGGCCTGCGCTGGATAAACACATCAAGCTATTTCACTCTTCATAGACACTCAAATGTAGCCACAAGAGCCGCTTTCCTCCTCAGCCAAATGTCCCCACAAGTGCCCCAAACTCGTGCAGCTCACTTCTTGGCCTAAGAATACTCTGCCGCCTCTTCCTCCCAATGCTCATCCACTGGTCTCAGGTTTTCAGCACACTCACTGCCTTCCTGAGTTGCAGTCAATGGCTTGCTAATGTCTGTCCTCACCCATCAATTAACTGCCTTCCACTTATGCAATCTGTCAACAAATAGTTACTGTGAACAAGAGGAGTTCTGCAACCCTGGAGCCCAGCACAGAGCCTGACACTCAGGCAGGGCTAAATCGATATGGACATACTGAGGACACACATCACAAACACCCCCCTCAACATACCCAGGCTTCCATTCTGCCCAGGGTGCTCTTTGCTCGGCCCTTCTATGTAAGGAAACCATTTGCCATGGTCTGGTTACACAAAATGAAGACACTTTTACACAAATGTTAAACAAAGTCAAATGTTAAACATTCAAGTGTTTTCAAAAGATGCCAACATCACAAGAGCTGGAGCTCAGCAGCTAGGTTTGAAATTTTCAGTGTCTCCATTTCCTCTGAATGGATTTGTTTCAAGTTCTCTTCCCGTTAAAAGGAAGCTGAACCAAAGGTGAGACAGGGTGTGTGTGGGAACATAGCAAAAACATAGGTCCGGACCGAAGCCTTAGCTGCTGCCATGGTGTGCGGATGTGGATAGTGGTGACTCCAGGGCACAGTTGGGTAAATTTTATGAATACACAGAACCAGCCAGATGGTTACAATTACATCTTGGCAACACAAATCTTGATTTCAAGTAGGGGAAAAAAAAAAAAAAAAAAACAGCCAGCAAACAAGAACCTCCTCACAAACCACACCACACAGCTGTTCCTGGTGTGCACCACATGCCAAATCAGGCTAACTGTTCAAGCTCTAGGCCCTCCTGAAATTTGTGACAAGCAGAGACTTTTGATACTGGCTCTGACAGTAGACTGAAAGGTCTACTTTGGGAAGACTCGGCCTGTGGAAATGAAACACAAAGTTTGACTATGGTGGCCTCAAACAGCAATCTCCATGACAGGACATTCCCATCGCCACATCACCCATCGTTTTTCCACAGTTGAGCACCACTCACCGCAGCTAAAATCAACAGGTCACTAACTGGTTAGGATCTTTCTTTTTGTTTTTTGTTTTTGTTTTTCCAAGACAGGGTTTCTCTGTGACTTTGGTGCCTGTCCTGGAACTAGCTCTTGTAGACCAGGCTGGTCTCAAGAGATCTGCCTACCTCTACCTCCTGAGTGCTGGGATTAAAGGCATGTGGCACCATCGCCCGTCCCTCATTAGGACCTTTCTGTTAGCACATTTTTCTTCTCAGAAGAAAGCTTCAAGAGTAACTCCAGAACAGTGCACACCTTTACATATTGGGGCCGAAATTCCACCTAACCAGAAAGGGCTATTTTTGAAAGAGCTAAAAATAAATGAGCTGTAGGGCATCTCCCCTGCTCACAGAGCATGTATCTTTAGACACAGTTTGACTCTTCCACCACCTCCTTTGATTCTAATATCTGCTGCTGTTTGTTCAGCAAGACCAACAAACTAACGGAAGAGGTGGGCGGAGCACGAAACGGCCAACTCTGGGACCCTCCTCAACACCATAAATGCTGGTTCCCTAAGGCTCCAGTGATGTGGTCTGGAGCCGTTCCTCAGTTGCTGGGAGAGGAGTCTCCACCACAAAACTAACTCAGAACTGACAGACGCTATAATGGAGGGAATGTGTGTCTCCTCCATCTGGCAGAAAGCAAAGCTGCCACACTGCCGAGCCTGGCAGTCTCCACCCGCTCTTGGACACAGCTTACTGCCAGAAGCATGGGAACCCCATCCCGCCCCAGTCAACACTGTTCAGATGCTAAACAATCTGAGATGATCCAGGCTCCAGGGATGACTAGGACAGGCCTCCAAAACCCACAAATCCTTTCTAGTCTCTGGGGGCAGCTGCCAGGACTGCTGGTGTCATGTTGTCTGTCCTGCCATCGCACTCCTCAAGCTGGGAATCCTTCCTTTCTCCTGCTTCTTACCTGAGGCCTTACTTCCATCTCTATACTGGTCTCAAATCCCCATCTCTTCAGGGCTGAATTATTCGAACACTCTTGGCTGGCAGATCAGATCCTTATCAACTGTCCAGGGAAAGTCTCTTTTCATCAACTTTTAAGAGGTAATGCTGACTCTATCCATCAACTGAACACTTTTCAGACCAGCATGATGGCAGGAGAGGGTTCCCAGTCTTGACACTTGAGACAAGTTGGGCCAGATAATACCTTGTAGTAGAGGCTGTCCTATTGGTCAGCAGGAAACATTCAGTAGCCTTAGTAGTTAGAGATCATTAGCATTCCTCAACTTACCTATAATAATTAAGAGCATCTTCAGATACTGCCAGATATCCCAGAGAGACAGCTATTCAGTTGAAAACAAATGCTTTAGGGTTTTCTAACCTTGGATGTCTATCTCAGCTAATTTCCCAGCAAACTCCTGGTTCTATAGCCATGATGGTCAACTTTCTCCCAGTTTAGTGAGGCCCTCATATACAACCAAACTTCATCACCTTTGTGTGAGGCTTATCAGTTTTCATCAGGAGGTGGGAAGGGATGAGGCCAAGGAGGGGAGGCCCTCCTCAGACCCCTACCCATACTCCCACCTAAGGATCATCAGTGAAGACAAGGAAACATATGTCAAGGCAGCCCAAAGTGGAAGTCTGGGCCACAGCAAGGAGCTTCAGTGAAGGACAGGTGAGGATGGGAAGGAAGAAGAGGTGAGGCCCCCAACACAGAAGAGTCTGGGGTTCCAGGAAGAGAATCCAGTATTAGGGTCTAAAGCAGGGCTTTCACATGGGCAATGTCTGGAGGAATGGAGCAGCTTTGGTGGTGGGGGGGTGTAATGGATCTAAACATGCCAGTGGCAGAACAGAGCCCTGGGGCCTACAGATACCACCAGAGAACAGTGTTCAGCTTCTCTTTTCCCAGGGCAAGCCCTGGGCAGGGATACGCCCTCCCACAGGAGGAGTTAAGGGACATGAGTCATGTTTGGGGGCTCTGGGAGCAGGGTCCAAATGAAGATGGTGTAACTCTCGCATCCATCTCCTGACCCTCAGTGAGAGTTGGTCTTCAATTGCTCAGTGTGTATGTATGCTGTCAGCTAGCCCTGGGTTTCCTTCCTGCTGAACTGCAGTCTGAGGCCAGGGACATGCTCTAAACATCTTCCCAATGCCCCTGAATGTGGTGCCAAGTTCCAGGCTGGAGTTTTCTAAATAAAATCCTGTCCATATGAGATGAATAAGTTGGATGAGAAAATACAACAGTGAAAGTTTCCGAAGCTTTCGATTATTCTATTTCAAAACAGCTCTGGCAAAAGGAGGGCTATGATATATGACCTTTACGAAAACAAATTATAAGAAAGGGAAATTCTGGAAGATTATGTGAGCCATGTGGAGCTGGAGGGGCTTGTGAAGAAACCCCTGGCTCAGTTCTCATTGGCCTAGTCTCAAACCTTTTTTTCTTAAAAAGATACCCTCTACCTCTTTCCACAGTGGATGGTAAATGCTAGGAACAACAAGTTTTCTTTGGATGAAGTCCCTGTGAGCAGAGAGCAGCAGACTTCTTTGCTGGAGGTGGTCCTTCCTACTTCCAGCTTGTTGACTCAGAGCAGAAAGCCACAGCAGGACATCTGCATGAGTGGGGCCTAGTACCCTTTCAATAATGGGAGGCAGGACACCAGTTCCTGCCCAAAGACACAGACCCACACTCACCCCTAGAAACTTGTGATGATTATAAATGTCCACAGAGATGGGACTCCATAGGTATGGCTGCGAATGTGGCTACAGACATCACCAAGTGGCCCTGTCTATTTGATTTGTATTAATTAATATTGTGTGTGTGTGTGTGTGTGTGTGTGTGTGTGTGTGTGTGTGTGTTTATGCATGCACACGGGCAGGGGCATATACTCATGTGTGTATGGACATGAGGAGGCCAGAAGTTGATGTCAGCTCCCTTCCAAAATCACTATTCACTCCGTCTTTGAGAACCTAGCACTGACTCAGTTGGGCTGCTTGCTGATCATCGCTCCTTGGGGATCCACCTGTCTGCTCTCCCACCCAGCACTGATGTTAAGAGTTGCACGCAGGCTTTTCTTGACTCCCTGGTTCTAATCTAATCATGAGACTTAAAATGTGTCACCCATCCCCAGAAAGAGAGAGAGAGAGAGAGAGAGAGAGAGAGAGAGAGAGAGAGAGTGTAACCATTTGCCCAGAGGAGAGGCATGAAGCCACAGAAGGGTCTATAAGTGACAAACTATGGAAACAGGGAATGTGGATGGCTCTAGAAGCTGGGAATTCCTTCAGATGTCAGTCAGGAATAAAGAACGCACTAAATCTACAACTGCACGTGACTGACTTCTGCCAGCAAGGGGAAGGAACAGGAAACGAATACCCCTAAAGTCCCCAGAAAACAGGCCAGCCTGGCAGACACCTTCATGTCAGCTTGTGAGACAGCTTTTACCCATCATGCCTACGTGCTGTAACTAGATAAACTAGCTGCTTTGATTGAGCATAGTTATGGCATTGTGTTACGTCAGAAAAAGAACATTAAGACAACACCCTTAGCAAAAGTCAAAGAATTCCCCCTAAGGGTGCTAAAATTTAAACAGGCATTGTGCAGAGCTGGGACACAGGACAAGTAGTGGTTTTTTTGACAGTGAGCAGCCTGATTCTACTGGAGGACTTCACAGGGACTGTACCTCCTGCAAACAGTACAGCAATGACAAAGTCACCGTGTGTCCTTTACAGGCAATAACACAGCCAAGCACCTCTTGGAACGATAGCTCATTGGGGTGTAACTTACTAATTTTAATGGCAAGTTCAATCTAAAATTCATGTACTTTTTCCTCAAAAGAGATGGAAAAGAACTCCACCTGAGAAAAAAGGACCAAGACCTTATTCCAGGATTTATTGGGCAATTTAACTATCAGGTGTAACATTATTGTCATGAAAAGAGAAAAGAGGGTGAAAAAGGGCTCTGCTTTTAAAAGCCCTGGGATAAGTTTGCTTCTCCCAACTGACCTATTTTCTTTTCTATTGAAAATGTGTAATAAGAACATCCATCTATTTTCTTATGACAGAAGAGCGTGAGTCCAGAGATAACTGCAAGAGGCATATTACAATAAAGAATTTTTCAAAAGCCAAGCTTACTGTTCTAGAATCAGCTAGAATACAGTATTTGTAATGTGCATGGCATTTACCTCTTAAATGTTGATTGATTGCACACTTACTAGGCATCTGGCAGCATCCTTGGGTCAAACAAGACAACATAAGTCATTAAAAAAAACCTAGCAAGTACATGACAGATTTGAGTGTTAAAAATGAAAACACAGGGCAATGGTTAACATGCATGCCTGTCAACTTACTGTTGACACAAAAGGATAAATGTATGCCTCCAGCATGTGTGAAATGCAAATGATGTAGCCACTTTTATACAAACTTGCATAAATGCCACCTTTTCTAAGGGACATATGGAGAACACTGCAATCTGAAGACTTGCGGTCAGCAATCTCCATGGACAGGAGGCTGAGATGCAGTTGTGTTCCTCTATGCAGGACTGCCTGAGAGCATGAAGCAAACAGCATGTCAACCTGACAAAAATGACACCTTCACAGTGCAAAAGATGTTAAACAAACATTCCCTTCTTCACACTAAAGAAAATTAGCATTAAATCCACATGTCTAGTTGCTCTTCTATCTCACCCCTTCCTCCACCTAAGCATGGACAATGAAGACTACACATGCTTCTGTTAGCACCATTCAAAGATCAAAACCATTGCAATAAATCATTAAAATAAAAATGTTACAATAATCAGAATTCCAAAAATATTGGCAACGTTAAACATAAGCCCTATGGCACAAAAATTACTGTAAGTCCAAGAATTTCAATAGTATCATTATATTAGTTTTCAAAAGAAAAGTATATGACATTGAACTTGACACACAAAAAAGTACAAGCAGTTGTTCCCGTTTTTACTTTTTAAAAACTTGCTAACAGACAGAAAGACAGAAAAAGGGATGACTCACATAGGGCAATTACTCTTGACTGGTAGGATAAAGTCTGTATTCCAATTTCAAAAGGTTATTACAGAAATGGGTTTCTTAAGGTTTGTTTTATTTTCAATTATGTGTATATGCATGGGTCTGTGTTTGAGTATGTGTGCATGTGGGTGCAGGTGCCCTCAGAGTCCAGAAGAGGGCGTCGATCCTCGTAAGACTGGAGTTATAGGCAGCCATGTAAGCTGACTGACGTGCTAGGAGCTGAAATCCCGTCCTCTCAGAGACCAGGATGTGCTTCTACCTGGTGCACCATCTCTGCAGCCTAAAGATGAATTGTAAATATTACTTTTCCCTCCTTATATTACGTATTACTTATAAAATAGGTTTAATCGCATTGCATGAAAGCAGTGAGGAAAAATGTTCATGAAGGCTTTATATCTGAGTTTCTCCATTAAAAACAGTGACTAGTAAGGAAGCCTGCAACTTAGAAAGGTAAATGTCCATGATGACAAATGTCACCCCAGGATGGACCCTAGAGGCAGAAATGGCCACAAAAAAATCCATGAAACCAGGGAAAGTCAAAAGAAAGACAAAGAAGCTGTGATGGAGGTACTGGCATGTCCTTAGTTGAGGAGGGCAAAGGACCCTATGTGATTTCTTTGCATAAAAGAACGTTTAGCAACAAGACACAATGTGCATCCCCACAAGAAGCATGAGGGTGAGCCCCTCCCACTACAGAGGGCCCCTGGACAGGAAGTTGAGGAGAACCTGTTTTTTTTCTCAAGTTTCTAACTTGGCAAAACTTTAGAAAACATAGTTTTCCAGAAATTAATGAGAAGCATTCAAAGGGCAGAAAATAGTCTTTTGGTGGTATAGAGAGTGGTGGGGATGGATGCCAGGGTTCACAAAAGTCAGGCAAGCACACTGGGCTATACCTCTTACTCTGAGGAACTGCAGGTGGAACTTACATATATTTGATTCCTCTTGTATCGCTGGTATAAGTTGTACATGATGGAACCTCCATGGAGTTCGCTCAGGGAGGCCATGTCATCCACGCCATCCTCATTCATGGGGTGCATAGTGGTCACCTTTTGGTGGGTGATTGTGCTCTGCTTGTAGGTGAACACCTGAGGGTAGGAAGGGATTGAACTCTTTAGTCATCAGTAGATGCTTCTTCATAAGTGTCCAGACTGGTAAAACAATCTCAGCACATTCTAAATTTTAGAAATGCATTTTTTTCATTTTCTTTATGCCATCTATACATATTCTTTTGACAGTTGCTAGTAAACTTTAGAAGACACCATATGTCAAGTATCGATCATCCTTTGGGGCTCCCATAAACTTTAAATTCATAATTCACTCCTCTACACAGTTCTTTAATGGATATAAATCAGGGAACTGACTCTGGGCTGGAGAGATGGCTCAGTGGTTAAGAGCCCTGTTGTTGTTGCAGAGGACCCACGTTCGGTTCCCAGAACCCACACAGACACTTCCAACCATCCATAACTCTACTTCCAGATGGTCTGATGCCCTCTTCTGAACTCCAAGGGTACCAGGCTCAAGGTGATACACATACGTATAGGCAGGCAAAACACTCACATAAAAACATAAATCTAAAAACATTTTTTTCAAGACAAGGTTTCTCTGCATAATCCTGGCTGTCCTGGAACTCATTCTGTAGACCAGGCTGGCCCCAAATTCACAGGGATCTGCCTTCCTCTGCCTTCCAAGTGATAGCCGCCACCACAGCCCCACAAAACAATTTTTAAAAAATGCTTCTTTCTTCTTCTTCTTCTTCTTCTTCTTCTTCTTCTTCTTCTTCTTCTTCTTCTTCTTCTTCTTCTTCTTCTTCTTCTTCTTCTTTCAGGAACTTGTTCTCCCTATAGTTTTACTCTGGATCATCTAGTGGCTTCAAAGATTCACAGAAAAGTTCTTTGATTAAAGTGAGATAATAAGTTATACTGACTAAGTGTTAACCAAGTAAATATTCCATCTGCTACAAGACTGCCATACACCATTACATCAATATTTAGAAAATGTAACCTTCTCCATCATGACATATAACATACATTTGTTCTTTGTTTATCAGATGATCTACCTTATACTTCCAAACAAGAGTGAGGAGTGATACACTGTGTGTGTGTGTGTGTGTGTGTGTGTGTGTGTGTGTGTGTGTGTGTGTGTGTGTGTGTGTATGTGTGTATCAGCATGTACGTCAAGTGACACTGGACACTGATACTATGTGGCTTATTAGAGGGATCAGCAAATATTTCTGAAGCTATTTGGTGTTCTTTTACTGTAAGAAACCTCAGAATTAAACAAAGCAAGTTATACTGTTTGTTGACCAAGTTCAACTGGATTTACACATAAATGCACACATAAAAGTGATTTGTACTGTGGAGTCCATGCCTTCATTTATGCATCCATAGTTTGGGTATGTTTTTGCAGTACAGGAAATCAAACCCAAGGTCTAGCAAGTGCTCTATCACTACTTTCTCAACCCCTACTAGAGTATAGTTAATAGTTGTTAAACCATGGAAGCTTCCTTTAAGTAAAACAAAATGGTCATTAGTTTTTTTAAAGACTCTAAATAACGTGAGAAACTTATAGCCTCCACACATACATTTCACAAACCCATTTCTGCCAAGTTTGAAGATGTTTTTGATTTGGGATTTTAAATTTAATATCAACCAGCTGTCTACATTACAATGAATGGTACATTCTTACAAAAGAATAACATACTGAGAACTACGGAGATGCCAATCCAATGGTTTTGAAAGAAAAGACATGTTTTATTTTTCTAGAGAAAAAAAAATAAACTTCAATAGTGGTACTTATGCCAGATGTACCACAAAAGTAGGTCCAAACCAGCCCTGAGAAACTTCCCCAGGCCAGTATAGGGACACACCCTTTCCCCTTAAGGAAGAACCACTCTTCCCCAGATGCTGCTTGGGAGACATTCACCTGACCAGTTCCTTACCTCAGATGGTGGAGGGGTCCACCCTACCACACCATGAGCTGGACAGAGACCTGGGGGTGCTAAGGGAGAAGAGATGGGTGTGCCACATCCAGGAACACAACTATGAGGGTAACAGTACAGGACATTCCAGAAACAGAAACACATGCCTGAGTGGTATCCACCAAGGGAGAAAATTCAAGGAACATGGGCCAGCAATGGATGTAGCCTTGGGGTAACCTAGAAAAGCCCTCTGCCCTTCGCTAGCTTGCTTCCCTCGTCGATGCCAATGAAGGTAAATGTTCCAGAAATACCCCAGGTGACAGGGAGCTCCACAGAGAGGGCTGATTAGGGTGCAAGGCATATCAATTGGACAAAAAGTAGCTGGGCCCTTTATTTATTTATTTATTTATTTATTTATTTATTTTTATTTTTTGGTTTTTCGAGACAGGGTTTCTCTGTGTAGCTTTAGAACCTATCCTGGTATTCACTCTGGAGACCAGGCTGGCCTCGAACTCACAGAGATCCGCCTGCCTCTGCCTTCCGAGTGCTGGGATTAAAGGCGTTTGCCACCAACGCCCGGCACTAGGCCCTTTATTTTTAAGCTTAAAACAGTACAAATGTAGCATGGAACACCTCTTCCCAAGTTTTTGGGGCTGTTTTTAGAGGGCAGAATAATAACAGATTTCTTTTACTGATGTCCTTAGGAGACATCAGCCACAAAGCCTACCTTTTCCAACTGAAGAGAATTAAAAAAAAAAAAAAAAATCCTACCATGATCAACACACAGGACATAGGATGCCATGAATCATGGCAACTTCATCTCCCAATAGCCTGGGATTTCTTTTAGAGTGGCAGATCTCAGTTTTCCTCCTAAGGGTCATTTGACAACGTCTGGAAACACTTGTGCTTATCACAGCTTGGGGGGAGAAGAGGAACAGGGAAGAGGCCAGGAAATGCTGTGAACACACAAGCTACAATCCAGCCTAAACACCAAGGCAGATAGGCACCTGGATGTGTCTATGCAGACACCCAAGAAAACTGATGACAGGAAGCCAGAGCCAATGCAAAAAAGGTTTTGAGATATGGTTATTCTATGCAGTCCTGGCTGTCCTGGAACTCACTATGTAGACCAGACTGGCCTCACACAGAGACCCACCTGTCTCTGCCTCATGATTGCTGGTATGCGCCACCAAGCCCAGCCAAAAAATAAATGCTTTTTCAAAACCACCAAAGAAAAGCTGGAGAGACAGCTCAGCCAACAAGGGCACTTGATGCACATGTGCGTATGGCATGTGTGCCCAGGGAAGCTGGAAGAGGGCATCAGATCACCTGGAATTAGAGGCAGTTATGATCTGACTGATGTGGGTAATGAGAATCGAGCTCAAATCTTCTGGAAGAGCAGAAGTACTATTAATCATTAGGCCATCTCTCCAGCCACCCTCAAGTTTCTGTTTTACATTTTTGAGACAAGGTGTCACTATGTAGCTCTGGCAGGCCCGGTCACAAACCAGGTTGGTTGTGAATTCAGATATCTACCTGCCTCCGCCTCCCGAGTGCTAAAGACTTGTACCTTTTCTTGTTTGTTTGTTTTGTGTTTTTTGAGACAGGGTTTCTCTGTGCAGCCCTGGCTGTCTTGAAACTTGCTGTGTAGACCAGGCTGGTCTCGAACTCAGAGATCCACCTCTGTCTCCCAAGTGCTAGGATTAAATAAAGGCATATACCACCACTGCTTGGCACAGAGGATTGTACCTTTAATCAAGTTATTTTTAATCTCAGAATAAAGTAGATATCGCATGAACATGGCCGCCCATGCTTACGTGGAAGTTTTCATAGTAGAGAGTGATAAACAGATTCCTTTCATTGCAAACAATAAGGATCTCATCATTATTGTCACCACCAACCACCACCATCATCATCATCACCACCACCACCACCATCATCATCATCATCATCATCATCATCTTCATCATCATCATCATCATGCTGGTGGGTTTGGACAATGAAAGGAATCTGTTTATCACTCTCTACTATGAAAACTTCCACATAAGCATGGTGAGGAGGGGATCTGAATTTAGAAAATGTCTCTATCAGACTGGACTATAGGAAAGTCTGTGGGGTATTTTCTTAATTAATGACTGATGTGACAGTGCCCAGTACACTGTGGGTGGTGCCAGCCCTGGGGTGCATAAGAAAGCAGACTGAGCAAGCAAGGAGAAGCAAGCTAGCAGGCAGCACTCCACCATTGTCTCAGCATCAGTTTCTACCTCTAGGTTCCTACTCTAATCTCCCCGGATGAGGTCTATCCTGAGAATATGACAGTGACTTAAAACAGTGCTTTCCAGAACTAATAATCCACTGAGAGATAGGAAAATTAAGCAGGCAACGTAAACACATGAGCAGCTGTAACGGAGCATTTCCCAGTATGGGAAGGAACCCCGTGAAGCAGACGGTGGACAAGGGGCCAGAAGACACCAGTGAGAGGTCTGGCATAAGGCAGCCCTAAAGTTGAATGAGGTGAGGTAGGTAGGGATCAGGGATAGAGAACTGAGCTATGAAGAGCCCTTATGCCCTGCCACAGTGGTTGGCTTAGGACCTGCAGTGACTGAGAGCGAACTGAAGTGTCATGGAAGGAATAAACACTAGCCTACCTACTTACTCTGTGAGTTCAAGGTCACCTGGTCTACAGAGTGAGTTCCAGGATAGCCAAGGCTACACAAGAAATACCTCCTCAAAAAACAACAATAAAAAGAATGACAGAGACCACTTCTGTGGAAATGAGACAGAAGACAAATTTTACTACAAAATAACATCCGATGAAACCATTCTATAATCTTCACAGGAAAGCAATTTCCTTAATCCCTTCTAGACTAGACATGATCAACATAAACACCGCTGCCCCTCTGCCCCCATCCTTCTAGCCACAATTCACACACCACCCTAATTATCCATGGGGACACACACAGCACGCAAGTCAGGAGGCTGCTGCTGGCTCTGAAACCTTTCTGATGATGGTCTGCAGACACAGATGGACAAGATCAGGAGTCTGAGAAGTCACTAACAGCCAGGAGGCTAGTCTGTGAGCAATACACCTGCAGCTGGAGAGGCAGGGCCACGTGGTAACTTGTGTGTTTGTCCATCAGAAGGCCATATGCTCACCTGTACCCTCTTAAACTTAGGAGTGAACCCATACAGAACAGTTAGAATGAACAGTGATCCTCCACCCATATCAACATATTTACATTTTAGGGAAAGCCAGACCAGCAAACTGAATTTATACACAAGGTTAGATAAATGGAAGATAATGACTACATCTTTTTGAGTTGCACAAATAAGACATCAGTATGCACTTACCAAGCACACCAGCCAGATCAGGGTAACTGCTGAATCTACCACCCCAAACTGTCCCCATTTCTTTGTGCCAATGATATTAAAAGTCCCTTCTATTCACTACTTTGAAATACACAATTAATCATAATTTCCCTCCTGTGCCATGGAATTACCAGTTATTCCCCCCACTGATTGTGTTCCTGTGCCTGTGGATCACCTTTGGTACCCTGACCCCCACTTCTCTCAAGGACTGAGCTACACTACTTGACACTCATGGAGGGAGGAAAGTGCTAATAATTTCTAAAGGGAATCTACAGGGCAAAGAATCAGCCATGAATCATTATAAAGTTTTCTTGTTGTTTATATTGCCATGCAGGCCAACTGTCAAGAAAGGGGGTGTGTGCAGCCCCCCAAGGCGAGTTTCCTCACACTGAAGAACTGAGTGTGATGGAAAACATGGCTGTATGACAATGCTTCCCTTATTACAGAACTATACTAAAAACAAACCCGTGGTGCAACTGTACTCCACACCCACACACTACAATACTAAGTTTACAGTTTAAAAGCACACACACTCAAGAGCCACCTGGACACTGACTCTAGATAAATGAAAAGTTCTGTTCATGCAAAAAAAAAAAAAAAAAAAAAAAAAAAACCTCACATACAAATGTTCACAGCAGCTCTATTCATGATAGCCGAAGCTGAAAAAAATGGCAGCCCGGGAATATTTTTACTGTGTGACTCTACTTCTCTTGTACTCTTGAAATGACAGCATTCCACAGCATGAAAACCAGACTGGGGCTTCAAGAGTTTAAGGAGGGACAGCAGGAGGGCAGTGAGTGGCAGGAAAGGGCAAGTGAGGGGATGGGGGGATGGAGGCCTTGACCCAGAGAAAGCCCTGGTATACCTCCAGGTCTCCATGCCCTGCTGTGCTCAGTACCAGGGGGTCAGTTCAGTTCTCCTCTGGGGAGGAGACTAGCCAAATGGTTCCTGAGAGCTTTCTCTGTAATTGCTAACAAATGAGTGTGCATGTAAACTTACATCAAAACAAAAAGTTTAATTATAAAGAGGCTAAATCTGGTTGTGGCACACACACCCATAAACCCAGATCCCAAAGCACACCCTGAGCTCCTCTGCGCTCATGTGTATGTACACTCTTACTCCCTTCTCAGTGTTGGGTGTGTGTGTGTGGGGGGACACGACCTGAGCTCCTCTGTGCCCAAATATATGTACTTCCCTACTCTTTACTCAGGGATGACTCCTTTGCTGTCCCCCCTCCCCAACTCCTCAAGCCAGAAACCTGATGACCTAAATCCTTACCAGCCACCATTGTCTACTTTGCGAGCCTGGGGACAGGAGAACTGACCCTACCAGCACCCATCTGTCACCCCCAACATATGTGTATCTATGTAAAATACATACATATATATGTATATCCATAAAGTCCATAAAGCTTTGTGCTGTGTTTTTAGTGGCATTTTACCAATAGTTTAGCATCCTATTTCTACCCAATAATCCAAGTGTATTTTCAGAGGCAGCTTTGGTTGGTATTGCCCCTACTGCAATCTTTTCTCCTTATGAAACTGGGGCTGTTCAAGTGTGAGCCAGAGGGACTTTGGTTGTACTGAACCCTACAGGAGCTTTGGTGGCTGAGCAGTGATCACTTTCATCTCCAGTCTCACAGTCATCTGTGCCACAGGGGTCACCAGAAACCTGAACTCTGGTGTAAGAATAGAGGAGTCAGGGTCCTGGGCACCCCAGGAAGCAAAGGGTTGACCAAGTGACTGATCTAAGGGATGTAATCTGATGGCCACTATTCCCAGGCTGTAGTTCCTTCACAGCCTGCTCCAAGTTAAAGCCTCAATTCTTTAACGTGGCTCCACTCCAACCCCCTCTAAGGCCATCTCCAGCTAAAGCAAAGTAACTGTCTCTTTGAAATGGGACTTTGGACTTTCCTTTCCGGCCAGGCCCCGCCTAGCTATTCATCCTCCATCCCTGACAGGTCCAACACCCAGAGAAGCCTCTTGTGACACTCACCACCCAAGTGTCACTTCTCACCTTTCTTATCTCTGCCTAGTAAAGGAGATGACAAGGCAAAGGATGACAATCCAGGGCTGCCTAAGGGGGTGGGGGGGTGGGATGGGGCAAGATGGGGGGTGGGATGGTGGCCACAGCAGTTAGCCCTACCCCCTGCTGGACCCAAAACTCTGACCGGAATGCTTGGGAACACCCTAGCTCCTCAGTGCTTCATCCAGCAACACACGGGTTTCTTAGTAACTGCCTAACTGCCAGCTAAGGGGAAGAACACTAGCTGCCTATCACTGGTCCTGTGATCATTCGATGAGGATGGCATTTGAGGTCCAAACCTGACTCCTGAGGCTGAGCTGTGGATCATTCTTCAGCCACTGCTTGCCTTGAAATTGTCTTAAGCTGGGAAACAGGGCAGAGGCTGGAGAATGACTAGGGGGGTTGGGTAGGGTTAAGAGCACTAGATGCTTTTGTAGAAGAATCAAGATCAGTTTTTGCTCTCCTCACTGGGTGAATCACAGCCACCTGGAACTCCAGTTCCGGGTGATCTGATGCCCTCTCTGGCCACCAAGGGCACCCACACACAGAGAGACACATAAAAGAAATCTGTCAAAAAATGAAGACAGCGATGTGGCTGCTCAGTAATTAAGTGAAAAGGGCATATCTGATTCCACATAGAGCCCAGGTTTTGTTTTTTTATTGGATTTATTTTTATTTTATGAGCATTGGTGTTTTGCCTGTATATGTGTCTATGTGAAGGTGTCAGATTCCCTGGAGCTGCCATGTGGGTGCTAAGGACTGAACCCAGGTCCTCTGGAAGAGGAACCAGTGCTCTTAACTGTTGAGCCATCTCTCCAGCCAGCCCCGAGCCTGAGTTTTAAGCAGTCAAAATCACTTTTTTGAGTACTAGTTTAAGCACTATGCTTTTCCCCATGCTGCCCTTGTCAAAGAAGTATGTTTCCAAGTGGCAAGGAAGAGACAACACGAATGGCATGCAATAACCCAGACGAAGAAAAGAGTGAGATTGATTCCAGATTCCAGACAAAACCCACACGGCATTTTTGGCTGTTTTGTTTGTTAAAATATGTACAGAGGGGGGCCACAGGTTCACTTGGCTCAAACTTATGGCACAAAAACTAAAAGCTAGCAAGACCAGAAACAAAGTGCAAGAGCTTGAAACTTGCGAGAATTCTCTTCCCACAATGTCCCCATGAACTGGTCTTGTCCCACTGTCCAGGGAATTTATAGAAAGATCAGGAGAACACTACTGGACCCACTGGAAAGAGTGGGGGGTAGGAGAGAGGCCATTAAAGTGAAGTCCTCTTAAAAATAGAAACATTTAATAAAAGAAGAAAAATGAAGTTGGGCATGATTGTGCATGCCTTAATCCCAGCACTTGGGAGGCAGAGGCAGGTGTATTTCTGAGTTTGAGGCCAGCCTGGTTTACATGGAAAGTTCCAGGACAGCCAGGGCTACACAGAGAAACCCTGTTTTGGCAAACAAAAACAAAAGAAAGAAAGATTAATACCACGAGCAGAGACAGTTTTCCTGGTATTTGCAGCATGAGCAATGTAAGAGGGTTGAAAAGAGACTGTTCATGGGAGGAGTGGAGCTCAACTTTACTCCCAGCACTCGGAGGCAGAGGCAGGTGGATCTCTGTGGGTTTGAGGCCAGTCTGGCCGACAGAGTGTGTTCCAGGACAGCTAGAGCTACATAGACCTGTTTCAAAAAAAAAAAAAAAAAAAAAAAAAAAAAAAGAAAGGAAAGAAGGAAGAAACAAAAGACTTTCACTTCAGCAGGGAATCCCTGTTTGTAAAGCAAAGATGAATTGTAGTGGTGCACACCTTTAATTCTAGCACCGAGGAGGCAGAGGCAGGCAATGTCTGTAAATGTCTATGGAAACAAAGATGGAAAACCCCTGTGCATTCTGTACTGGGAATATGGTTGAAAGACTAAGAGCTGGAGTATCTGGTCAAAGAACTTAGAGGAAATCTAATGCCTAGCCTTCATCAGAGCTGAGTTTAAAAGGGATAGGCATGGCTGTGCTTATCAATATTATCTTTCTTTACACAGCTTCCATCCCCACTGGGTTTCCTTCCTTTCTGGTGGTACCTTTATAGCTGCGCATCTTCACATTGTAAAGAAAGGGTCAAAATGCTGTATAGAAGCAATGGTGTGTCCTTTCATTGGTTCACAGGCCCAGTGAGCATCCCCCTCCCCAACTCTGTTGCAAACACAGCGAGCTATAAATGCACCTGCTCCCCTGCTTCCTTTGTCGTCTGTATAGGCAATGAATGTTCTGTCCCCACTCCTCTGCCTTCATTTCACAGAGATGAAGACAAAGATCAACCCGGGAGCCTCGGACCATACCCACACAAGAGAATGTGTCCAGATGGAGACGAGGAAAGACTGACAACAAAAATGCACCCGATGATGAGGAAATTAAAAACCCACTGAACTATAAATTTTAGTAGGTAAGTTCTATGAAATAAATAGACTTTATATCAAAATAATACTTACTTAAGGGGGGAACTAGAGATGGGATAGGCAGTTAGGACAAAACAGACACAAGTGGGGCCAAGCAAAAGATGATGAGCAGACTTGTCCAGATGAGAACAGAAAGGGTTAAATGCTGCTTTGACACTCTCCAGGCAGGTCTACCAGTAAGCAATGGAAAGAGCCCATCTATCCAACTGTTGAATATTTTGCCCTGTGCTTCAATGGGAGCAACACTGGATTCCTTCTACACTCAAAAGGCCTCTTGAAAAGAATCAATATTTTTAGTCTCATGGCTAGAAGCATGGCTGCTATTGGCACACTATAACACATCAAACCCATAGAGACATACATGTCCTCAACATGGGTGCTAACATCACAAGTAGAGGGCAATAAGAAGCAAGATGTAGATCCATACTTTAAATGAATAGTCTCCACCAAATGTCAAGTCAATAGATGAGAGACAGCAACTCAAAATAAGGATTTAAGTATTCAATGCCACTTACATAATCCCAAAGACTGCTTCAGAAAAAGAAAACAGTCAACCATCATGCACAGTTTCATGTGATTTCAATGCTGAAGTTGTTAAAACCTTACTTACTATATGGGAGAGCTGAGGTGTTGTAGAAAACTATTTTGTGAGTTGAGCTAAGCCCACTAAGATGGACATAGCATTTCTGTACAAGGGTCAGAACAAGTTACTAGCTAAGTGACAATTCTGTGGAGTAGGCTGAAATTCCATGGAAGATTTTCTAGACTTTCAAAATCTGAAACATCTTTTACTTAAGAACACCAAAATCTGTCTGCATGAATGTAATACCCTGTAAACTATGCACGGACTTGCATCAGGCAGCCAAGCTAGAGATAAACTTTCATTTGCAAACGTTTAACTTTTGCCATTTCTCCCAGATGGAAAAGGCAGGCATGGCTCACAGGCTCTAGACCATCAAATGAAACGGGCTTAATGGGCAAGACACCAATAACTAAGTTAGGGTCCTCAACAATGGAAGCTGACTTCCACGCCAACTTTTCCCATGCAGTTTCCCATTAACAAGCTTTGTCAGTGTGTCTAATACAAAGTCTAGGATCCCTTTGTCTTGGCCTTATTATCCCTGACTCCAGAGAGCTAAAGACTTGGAGATTTTTTTTCTTTTAAACTTAGACTACCTTAAGCTCCCCACACTAGGGAACACCCGTGATCTTTGCTAAGATCCAGACAGTATCTGATCGCTAGGCAAAAAGGACATAATCATAAAGACATGAGAATAACCTTGGTGGGAGGAAGGAGGAATGGGCATTGCATGAGAAGCAGAAGAAGTGTGTTCTTGCTTCACAGCCTACAGTAAAGCTTACGACAGATCACTTCATAGAAAACATTCTGCACATAATAGCACATATTAGACAGCATGCCCCTGGGCTTATCCAAAACCAAATAACTGTAATTTCTGAATCTTGTGACGGGGGTTAGGTCATCTTCTGGCCCCAACTTTGCTAAAAGCTCTTTTGTCTAGTGTGTTGACTCCATACCCTGTACCCAACACTGTGCAAAGAGCCGAGGAGACAAATACATGGGAAGTGGTAAGATGGATGCATCAAAAGCAGGAGCAGCAACAAACACTGGTGACTAAAGTGTCCACCACCACAAGGCAAAGATCTGGGCTCCAGGCAGACAGACAGACTCTACAGGGAGTCCGTTGTTCCTTGTTCTCGCTCCTGTTGCAGCCCTGTCACTAGGGGAATGCCCGACAAGTCTACACTACTAGACCTGCCCTTCCAGGACCTCAAGGGTAGCAGGAGTACTGCCCCTTCCTGGCTCACAAAAGTTGCCTTCATGCCAGTGCTCATACCACGCAGGGCTGAGGACCTCCCATCACCGGCTGCCACTGAGATGAGATGCCCACTGACCGCCAGACCCTGGCTACGGATCCAAACACCACCAACGGGCATAGCCATACGAGTCCTGCTTTACACTGATTCTGCTTGCCCTGCTTATGCACTGAGCCCAGGCCACACAGTCCCCAGCACACCCCCTGACAAGCCTGCCAGCCAGCTGGAACCACCCCCAGCTAACAGTCCAGCACTGATCTTCCACAGGCTCCATCTTGAAGTGTGCACCTCACCTGCTTTTGCATCCAAAACCATGGCTTAGTCTGATGTGTGTGTGCGCACATAAACTATCTACATGTGCACAGAGACACAGAAACTATGGTAACTCTCATCCATATAACTTGCCAAGTACCTATGTTACATTTGGCAATCAGCCCTCCGGGAAGGTGCTGTTCATATGTCAGTTTTATAAATGAATTATATGAGGGCCATCTACTTTAAGTCACTTGCCCAAGGTAACATATGTGGCAGGCAGGAAAAAGGACAACAGTTATGGATGGGGGCATGTCAACCTGAGGGCCACTGGGCTGTATCTGGAGATGTTTTCCCATTTTAAAATGGATCTTTACCTGCTGGGCTCCATAAGGTCCTAGACATCTATTGATTTATTTTGTGTATTTATATGTCACTTGTGTACATGTGCCGAAAGAGTCCTGAAGAGAGTGTTGGATCCCCTGGACCTGGAATTACAGGAAGCTGTGAGCCATCTGAGGTAAGTGCTGACACCTGGCGCTGTCCCCTGCTGAGCTGTCCCCAGCCTTCTTTGTCTAAATTATTAACTGATTCTGAGACGATCACTCTGGCCAACCTATTACCAAAAGTCTAGTTAAAATCAAACAGGATTTTATAACCGCATTAAGGAGTGCAGAGCATATCAAATACCAAGTCACGAGGTGAAGCAGTCATGGGAAATGGAAAGTTAATGTTTCACCGAGAAGCTTCTGGGCCCTCTAACGTTTATTAATAGAATCAAATTACCTTGCAGGAGTTAACCTGGGAAGGCTAAGTGAGGACATCAACAAATACTAATTATACAATTACATAAGAGCCTCAAACACTGAACCTGTGTTACTTCATTTTAATGTAACCCAACAAACACCAAAGTGGGCATGGGTGGGGACTCCCTACTCACCCAGCAAATCTGGCTAACTACAACCAGCTCACTTTCCCACCACTGTGCCCCAAATAATCCTGGAGAACTTGTTATCCTCCCATCCACCTTTTTTTCCCCTTTGAATTGGGTCTTTATCCATGCAGAGTTGATCAATTGGTTTCAAGAGTTTTGTTTTTAAGGATTTGGTTTATTTATCTAATATGTATGTGAGTGCCAACATGTATGTCTGTGCATATGTGTGCAAGTATGCATGGAGGCCAGAAGAGGGTGTTAGATGGATCGACAGCCTGGAGCTGAAGTTACAGGCAGTTGTGAGCTGCCTGATGTGGGTGCTACAAACTGAACTTGGGTCCTCTGCAAGAACAGCAAGTGCTCTTAAGTGCTAAGCCATTTCTCCGGTGCTGGGTTAGGACCATTTCACAGAAATCAAAGTAAAGCGTATATAAGACTGCTGGATCTATGCCAGACATTAACACAGATGTTCCTTTTCTGGGAACTTCAGTAAAGTAAGCAAGCCAGAGATCAGTGATCCTGAAAGTAAAGGGGAAGCTGTGATGTAGGATTTATTTCTTTTCCATTGCCCAAGAATGTAGCTACCTAGCTGTCTCCTTTACTTATAGTCATAAACACAAAGGGAAATGTGGGAGATGAATGGTTATAAAAGCAATTGTGGTTCGAAGGAAAGAATATTTTTAAATGAACCAAGAAAACTCACTCGACTTAACATTTTATGACTTAAATTCAACTGCCAGAACTTAATATCTGGCTGCTGTTTTGAAAAGTGCAGGGGGTGGAGGGTGGGGATGGAGGGAGGGGGGCTTGTAACAGCCTAGAACATAAAACTGGCATAAACTGGTGTCTCATTTGTATGCAACCACTCATTCTGAGTTTCACCTTGTGTACTATGTTTTGCCTTTAAGGTTATATAACTGAAATTGTGTAAGTTTTCACAGCAATAAATGAACAGAATTTATATCATGCAAAGAAACAACTCATTATTATTATTATTATCATTCTTGTTATTATTTATTTTTATTTTATGTGCATTGCTGTTTTGCCATGGGTGTTGGGTCCCCTGGAACTGGAGTTACTATAGACAGTTGTGAGCTGCCATGTGGGTGCTGAGAATTGAACTTGGGCTCTCTGGAAGAGTAGTCAGTACTCTTAACTGCTGAACCATCTCTCCAGCCCCAGGCAATAATTCTTAAATCAAATTGTCCAGACTTTCACAGAATTTCCAGAATTTCACAGAACAGTTAAAAAATAAAAGGATTTCTGTTCAACTTCTTACATTGCCTCTAAAATATAAAGACTACTCAGATTTTATTCAAACAAAGGATTTTTTTCTATTTATTTGCTTATCTGTGACTGACTTTAATTGTAATGATAACTCTTTCCACCAGTGGCCTGAGTTCTGCTGCCAGGTTAGGGCCCCCAAATAACACACAGGGTCTTATATTATCTACAATGCTGCTGGCTAATGACTAGGATTTCTTACTTGCTAGCTCAGTCTTAATTATCAATCATAACTACTAATCTATATATTTTTATAAGGACTTATCTTACTGAGGTCCTCTTCCTGGGATCACATGGCGACTCCCTCCTACAATTCCCAGAATCCTCCTTCTTTCCTAGTCCCGCCTAACTTGCTTCCCTGTTGACCAACAGTGTATTATTTATCAACCAATAAGACAAACATATACACAGAAGGACTGAAGGAATTCCCCATCATTTAATTATCTCAGTAAAAACAATAACTGATGATTTAACATGAACTGTTAATGAGTCTGGAGAGACATCTCAGTCAGTAAAATGCCTGCTGTGGAAGAATGAGGATATGACTGGATCTATAGCACCTGGGTAAAAACTGGTACTGGCAGTATGCATGTATGCTGGGAGTGGGGAATACTGGAAAATTCCCTGGAGTCACTGGCCAGCCAGTGTAGCCAATCAGTGAGCTCCAGGTTTAGAGAGAGACTGTCTCAAAAGGGGAGATGAAGAGATACAAGGAGACCCCCCAATTATGGATCCCTACCCCCCATACTC
Organism: Cricetulus griseus; assembly: GCF_003668045.3. Taxonomy (NCBI): domain Eukaryota; kingdom Metazoa; phylum Chordata; class Mammalia; order Rodentia; family Cricetidae; genus Cricetulus; species Cricetulus griseus. The sequence continues at coordinate 356,468,783 of NC_048595.1, read as the reverse complement.
TCTCACACACACACACATACACACACCTACACACACACACACCCCTACACACACACATAAACAAAAATAAAAAATATATATTTGATAACATGATCATCTTTAAGCAAAGGAGTGAGATAATTTAAAGTAGACACTTCCCTGAGACACTTTGTTCAGATAGCTAATAGAAACCTCCTAGTGAATTATCTGCAGAATTTCCTTGTCCTGAACCCTGACAGATTTTCAGTGGTCAACTGTAAGATGACAGAGTTACTCAAACAGCTTTATTACTTCCATCTGAAAGACTGTCCTGCTATTGGGGTGTACTGAAAAATTCTCTGGAGTCACTGGCCAGCCAGTGTAGCCAATCAGTGAACTCCAGGTTTAGAGAGAGACTGTCTTACTGTTCTTTGGTAAGTAAAACGATAGCAGTGGTTATTAAATGCCCTGGTGTAACAAAATAAAAGATGGGACCAGACTATGTTGTTCTCCTAGAAATTCTGGATGCAGGAATCCAAAATGCTGGAACCACTGGGTGACAGCACCCAGGTGTGAAGGAACATCAAATGCCAAGTGGTAAGAACTGTAAGACCAACCAGGATCTGGAAGACATTTCCTTCACGCCACCATTAAAACTCACCCTCAAGTCATTCGAGGGTGACAATCATTGCTGGGTGTGAGACAAAATGTTCTAGAATGGACCTGCCAAGTCCCTTTCATTCCATCTCTCCCACACCCTAGCACAAACCCAACACCTGGCTCCATGGAGTCTACGGCCATAAATAGATAAATTAAATAAAAAATAAATAAATTCTCCCAGATCTTGGTCATCAAGAAAAAGCACCATCCTCCTTGCGTTAGCTTCTAATGCTTGTATCACCTTGGCTCTCTGTCCTTAAAAGTAGCCCAGAGAAGCCACAGAAGTCACAGCTGAGGCATCAGTGTGACTGGTACTGAAAAGCCAGCTAGATCATGGTTACTGCATTTGCCTATAGGTGATGGACAAGTGTTGAGCATTCACACCAGGCACAGCCTCCCACTCTCACACACGCCTTCCTTATTTCTCTAGTCAGCCTGGAAAGTGTAACTTTCATATTCTGGACAACAAACATACAAGCCCCATAGAAAACAAGCTGGTGTCATTTGATTATCACTGATGACAGAAACATAAACAGCCACCACAAAGAAGGAAGCACAGCATAGGGGTGGATCAAGAAGTTCCCAAAGTGAGCAGCGTTAATGAGTATTAATTCACGATCATAAGAATGCATCTTTCTTTTGCTATCCAAGAAGCATGATCGAAAAAGACCTGAACACATTTCTTTGCTATAGACACTAAGAGAAAATGCAATTGTTAATTTTTTGTTTGTTTGCTTCTTTGTTTTTCAAGACAGGGTTTCTCTGTATAAAAATCCTGGCTGTCCTGGAACTTGCTTTGTAGATTAGGCTGCCTCCATCTCACAGAGATCCGCCAGCCTCTCAGTTCTTAATCTCTTAAAACATCAATAACAACAACCCATGCCTCCCCTGAGTCTCCCAACAGCACTCAGGGCTTGTGGTTTCTTTGAAACACTAGTGCCTGCAGATGCTGTCAGTGAAACCTCTGGAGGTTGGTTGTTGTTTTTACTTTTTAGGGTTTTTTTTTTTTTTTCCTTTTAGACATAGCATTCTAGATGTATAGTCCAAATTGGCCTCGAACTCAGGATCCTTCTGTCTCAGCCTCTTGAGTGATAGGATTTCTAGATATAAGCCACCACATCCAGCCTACATCTTGGAATGGATCCTTAGCAGTGATGGACAGAAGAACCAATCAATGAAGCCAGTGTCCATATCAGCACCACCCCTGGCACTGCAGGTCCCAGATGCCACCATTGCTCATTAAGTCCTAAGGGAATAGACCATGGGTGGCTCTTTAGTTCTGCTGAATACATCATAGGAATTTAGGAATACCACGAAGGAAGGCAAAAGTAACACTACAGAGAAAAGCACCAATTAAATCTGTATTTGGATCATTTAAAAGTATTTTGCCCGAGGAGGGGTGGTTCACATGAATGCCAGGTCAAACTGAACATCATTTATGATAAAGTTCTTGTCTGTGCAGTCTCAAAATACTTGGCCTATAAAAGCATGTGTTAGCACAGAAAAGTACAGCGGAGTTAGAAGCACATACCTAGACATTGCAGGAATTTGTGCCTGGAAGAGAAAACATTCGCTCACAGACTTTCCTCCATATAGCATTAATATCAAAATACTTCACCAGTTGGCATTCTTTTCTTACATACACTAAACCAATGTCTAGTAGCACAATTCAGACATACAATAAAACATCTGGCCAAAAGACCAATTAACAATGAATTTGGAGGAACATCCAAATGGCATTAAGTATGTACTTATTTCAGAAGATACTTGTTCACAAAATATTTGAACTGTTAAACTCAGTCATGAAAAAAAAAATCTATTTTGTTCTTTCCTGATTTGTTTTGAAACCTTTTCAGCATTTCAAAGCAGCTGAAATATATGCCAAACCATACAAAAGAAATTAAGATGGCAGGCTAAGCACATCTGCTTTGACCCAAAAAACAAAGGCTCTCTTGCTGTTTTAGAGGCAGCATAATAAAGGCCCAGAAATCCAGATGGCTTAGATTTTCTTTACCCAGAGTAACTGAGGAGGCTGACATTTCAACTGTTTACTCAGTGTGTCTGATCCTAATGGCCACTTTAGATACAGAATTTCTGTAAGACAAAAAAAAAAAAAAAAAAAAAGGAATGCTTTTAGGCAAGCAAGAAGTTAATTGGCCTACATTAGCATCCCTGGAGTTGTCCTTCATCCCACCTAGCCCAACATCAGTGGGGAAAATGCCTTCATCAACTCCCACCACATGTGCACAAAGCTATTTCTTATTTATGCTGCTTCACACATTAAATCCAACCTGTCAACTTCTAGCTGCTCACATAGTTTTTGTTTTTGTTTTTTCTTAAAAAAAAAAAAAAGAATTCCTGAAGGAATTATTTGTTGGTTTACAGAAGTGAGACCTGAAACAGACACTGGCAGGGAGAAACAGAGGAGGAGGGCCAAGCATAGGTAAATTTGATTGATGCACCAAATCCCGGGGCCTAAGACGACCACCTGACAAAGTGAGTGTGGGAGGGTGGAGGGCAAAGTTTCCTCTGCCTTTTAAGTTGCCTTTGGTAAAACCATAGCTAGCATGAGACCTCCTTTGTACAGGAGGAGGCCTATTTCACCCGTAGGAACTGAAGTCTTTCAGGAAAGAATGGAAATGTGGTCACTAACTTCTGGGGATTTTGTTGTAGGTTTTCCTCAGCTTTATTTTACATTCCTTGAAAAAAGTTATGATCACACCCAGAGAAGTGGCCTCGGGGACACCACCCCATCTAGCTAGGCCAGATGATGCAAAAGAAAAAGGAAATCAACAGATGCCTACAAGTGACACGAAAACTCAACCGGCAGATCATGTGATTGGTGAACACATGATTGCTGTGAGGCTCCAATGAGCTGCTACCAGAGAATGGGGCTGTAGAGACTCTGGAATCCCTTCCACACAAACATTTCATTACAACCGACCAGCCACCCTTTGACACTACTCAAGCCTGAGACCCCGTACTTGGTGTTTGTAATAAATATAGAGGCATCCAGATGTTCCTCGTGTATGTGCTGGCTGTGTGTACATGTGCATGTGGAGGCCTGAGGCCGATAGTGGAGTCATCCTCCATCTCTCCTCCAGTTATTCTCTCCATCAAACCCAGAACTTCCACTACAGCTATTCCCCTCCACCTTCCTAAACTGTAGTTACAGGTGGGCTGCCATGCCCACTTAGCATTCACATAGCTCTGGGATCTAAATCCTAGTGCTTGTGCTTTAGCCAGGCCCTGGAGACTAGATTTTTAAAAAATCACTATACTATTAGTAAATTAATGCAAAGCAACATGCAGAGATCATTGTGTATCTCTGTGTGAAGGTTTGAATAAGAACAGGCTCCACAGGCTCATGTATTTGGACGCCTGGTCCTCAGTTTACGGTATGATGTGGAGATGTCACAGGGAGGTTGTGAAGCTATATGTCTTTTTTTTCTGTTTTTTTGTTTGTTTGTTTGTTTGTTTTTGTTGTTGTTGTTGTTGTTGTTTTAGACAAGGTTTCTCTGTATAAAATCCCTGTCTGTCCTGTAACTCACTCTGTAAAGCAGGCTGGCCTCAAACTCACAGAGATCCACTTGGCTCTGTGAGTGCTGGGATTAAAGTCGTGCACCACCACTGCCCAGCAGGTAGGGGTTGACTTTGAGTGTTCATAGGCTCACTCCACTTCTGTTCCCTCTCTTCCTACTTAATGGTTGCCGATAAGGACGTGAGCTCTTAACTTCCTGCTCCTGTCACCACACCTGACACTTACTGCTGCCCTTCCCTGCCCTGTCAATCCAAATAAACTTCCTCTGTAGGCTGCCTTGGTCCTGTGTTTTATCATAGCAACAGAAAAGTAACCAACACACCCAGCAGGTCAAGGAGAAAGCCACTCTCCCCTGCAGAAGAGCTACAAGAGGCAACCTCTCCTGTTTGGACTGAAGAGGCAGGGAAGGGTCCCTGTCATCCCTTGTTGTACTATCTACACCATTTGCCAGGACAGGAAGGAAGCCAGCTGCTCATTCTCAGAGGTTGTCACACCATTTGCTGCCGACAGGTTCTGTCCACCGCACTTGAGATCCTGAGCATCAGTCTTTTTGGGGAGCTAGCCCCTCTTCTCAGGGTAACACCCCTCTTCCCCGGGGTAACGCCTCTCTTCTCAGAGTAATGTCCCTTTTCCCAGTGATATTTTCCCCCAAGTGATAACATTCACAGCAAGCCTTTTCAACAAACCACCTAGCTCTCCTGCTCATTTGCCAGGCTTCTTCCACAGAACCCACTTTCTAGGTCTTACTGGTCTACCAGCTGCCTTCAAAATAGGAGAAAATGTTGCCATTTTCAAGTATGAGATCATATATTGCACTTGGGGGGCACAGCTGCAAGTTCAAGGACAGCCTAGTCAGAGATAGTGAGTTCCAGGCCAGCCAGGGCTACACAGTGAGGCTGTCTCAAAAACAAAAACAAAACAAAAATCAAAGCATAACACAAGAAAAGACTATACAAGGTTCCTAAGAGAAATCTAAACTTATTTTTAAAACATGTTAATACTTCTCTTACTACTCTTTTGACTACAACAGTGATCATGTCAAACTTGCCTTTAAAATGTTAAAATATGTGACCTGCAATGAACGCTACAGGAACCGGACGTATATGGATAATCATTCTCTCCCCCCCCTTTTTTTTTTGTCCTGTCTTCTGAAGTTTAAAAGACTGCTTAATGTGTGACATTTCTATACAACAGGATACTATTCAACCATAAAAGGAGTGAAGTTACTAGTATACACTCCAGCACGGATGAGCCTGGAAAATATTAAGCCAAGTGAAAGAAGCCAGACACAAAGGATTGCATATTTTGTGACTTTCTGTATATGAAATCCCCAGAGGGTCGGAGCTATAGAAAGAGGCTTCCTGGGACTGAGAGATGACCTGGGATGGCAACAGGAGGAATGATATCTCCCTCCCTCTCTCTCTCTTTCTCCCTCTCCCTCTCCATAATAAAAATTATAAGTTTTTCTATTGGTGAATTATATGGGAAGTGAGTCATATTTCAGTAAAATTCTTAAGTTAAAAAAAAGGAAAGAAAAGAACTAGGGAGATAGCCGAGCAGGTAAGAGTGTGTAAGTCTGAGCATGAATCCCTAGAAATTAGATAAAAAGCCAGGTGTAGTCACACATGCCTGCAACCCAAGGCTGTGTGAGACAGAGACAGGAGGATCATTGGGGCTTGCTGGCCACCAGCCTAGATTCAGGTTCAATGAGGGACCCAGAGAATAAGGTGACACAGCAGGACAGACTATCATTCTCTGGCCTCCCTGTGCACATGAACATGTGCACCTGCACACATACAAGCACACATACATGCACACATACCACACATCCACATGGACAGGTCTCCCTTATACAAAGATTAAAAACAAATAATAACTGTTCCTTTCCATTTCAGACCATAGCTCAAATTTGGGACCATTATTAATGAGTTGAATCCTAGGTGCTAAAATGTGGCTTTAGCCACTTGTGCACCTTTTTCTAAAAGCAACATCTGCAAGCTATTTTAGGATCTCTGTCTGAGCCAGCAACGAGCCGATAATGCATAGCCTGAGCGTGCCTTTCCTGGGGCTGTAGGGGCTTCTTTTCTCTGTGGTGTTTACATCTCTGCAAAGAATGTTCCAAACGGGGCACCGGAAATATGCTGCAAGTTTTAGACGCTGACATCCAAGCTCACTAGCTCCCTCCAGCAAATGTCAGCCAGGGTCCATTACTATTTTCCAAGTTAAGTACTTCTGGGGTAGAAAAAGAGACAAATAAGAATAATGTTTAAAATGAGCATTGTTCAAGTTTTCATGATAAGTACATTTTATGAATATTTTAAATGAGGTATGTTCAAATACATTTGGTGGAGGTGTTGCTCGCATTGAAGCATTGGCAAGGTCAATCTCCCTGGTAACATGGCTGGAGACGGAAATTGGGTTAATTGGACAGGATTTGCCCTCTACAAAGGCAAACTGGCAGCACTTCTAGGAGGCGTGGTCCCCTTTGAGTTCTTTGTTAAGAAAGTTTCCTGAAACAGGACAGCATATGTTTCAACCCATTGTCATAGGAGTGACTGTCTGGGCTCAGCCGGTTTACATCTGTCATTAGCTCTATTTACAAGAGCAAAAGCAGATGCTTGAAGCAAAAGACCATGAACTCTGCCTCGGCAGAAAGATGGACGGATTTCAGAAGAGAGAATCATTCCAGGAGGCTGAAATACTTGCTCAATTCTCAAGGGTGAGCTACTCTGTTACCCCTCTGGAAGGCTCAGAAATGGCATTAATTATTGCAAAATCACTCCACGAACCATTTGGCACAAACTAACAGCAGCTCCTTTACAGCTTCAGCCCCTAAAATGAAGCTTCTGCATTTGAACCTCTAACACAGGCTACTTGCTGAACTTACAAATGCAAGGCTGAAGTTTTATGTGAGATTGCACAAGCCTGCTCTAACATCTTTCGTATAAAAAACCCTCTGGGGTTACTCATTTTTAGCTCAGAAACCCACTTGGCATAATCAAAATCATCTAACACAACAACTGTGGTGCAACTTCATCTTAAACAAGCTTGTGAAAAATGTATACCCAAGGATATTTTAAAACCAAATTCCAAAGAAAGTCCTCTTTGAAAGGAGCCATTTCTTGGAAAACAATATGGTGGTTTCTCAGAAAACTGGAAATCAATCTGCCTTAAGACCCAGCAATACCACTCTTGGGCATATACCCAAAGGATGCTCTATCCTATTGCAAGGGCACTTGCTCAACTATGATCATGGCTGATTTACTTGTAATATCCAGAACCTGGAAACAGCCTAGATGTCCCTAAACTGAAGAATGGATAAAGAAAATGTGGTACATTTACACAACAGAGTATACTTAGCTGTTAAAAACAATGACATCGGGAAAATTGAAGGCAAATAGATGAAACTAGGAAAAAAAAAATCATCATCCTGAGTGAGGTAACCCAGACCCAGAAAGACATAGTATGTACTCACTCATGGATGGATATTAACTGTAAAGGACAACTATGCTACAATCCACAGACCTAGAGAGGCTGGGTAATGAGGAGGGTGGAGTGGGGTAATGCATGGATCTCCTTGTTGGACTTGGGCATGGATGGATATGGAAACTTGAGGGACTGGGATGAGGGATGGGCGGAGGGGGACGGTGCTCTAAGAGATGACTGGAAAGGGGATGACTAAGCCGGGTAGAAGCCTGATACAAGGGAAATGTCCACAAGTTTAAAGGATGGCCCCAGCTAAGACTCCTGGCAGCAGTGGATACATAACTGGTGTAAGGATACAGGCATTATGCAGGCCTGCCTCCTGTCACTTAGCAGCATGCACACAGGCAGCGCCCTGGTCAGCCTAGGGTCCTAGGGCTGCTGTGGTGCAAAGGTTCCTTGAAGAGGAAAACTCCACCCACTTCCACGCTCTCTTTCCCACTGTCCTCAGAAGAGCCCCCCCCCCCACAGCGCTCGCTCTCTGTCTTTGTCTCTCTGTCTCTGTCCCCCCTCCCCCTGTTTCCCTTCCCTTTTTAATAAAACTTCCCACTTAAGCTCTGTCTGCCTGGTGTGTTTGTTCCTCTTCACAGTCCCACCTCGTGCCCGTGCCCGTGCATATTACAGCAACCTAACTGGCCATTCTTTGTGATTGGACTGGTGACTACTCTGGTTGACATCAGAGAGCCTTCATCCAGTGACTAAGAGACCCATGGCCAAACATGGGAGGCCTGACCCTTTCTGAGCATTTACAGGGTAAGTGTGGATTGAAGGGGGAGGGGAGAGGAGGCTGTAGTTGGGATGCAAAATAAATAGAGCAATTTTCTCAGACTGTCTTAAAGGTATTAGTGAATCACTCAAAGCAAATCAAGGGGGGTGGCTGGCTCTGATGCTATGGTGGGGAACTCTTTTTTTTTTTTTTTTTTTTTTTTTCTTCAAGACAGGGTTTCTTTGTGGCTTTGGAAGCTGTCCTGGAGCTCTTGTAGACCAGGGTGGTCTGGAACTCACAGAGATCCGCCTGTCTCTGCCTCCTGAGTGCTGGGATTAAAGGCGTGCATCACCACCATCCGGCTATGGTGGGGAACTCTTGACCTAAGGCAGGGTGGGGTGAGTGGGTGGGAATTGGTCTTGTTCATCAAGATCCGGAGCTCTGAGGGTAGCTGGGCCTTGGATAGAATAATAGATGGAATAAGCCCCACTCTGGAGGTGGGCGGACTCTGGGTGTCTTTACATTTCCCCTCTGGGGCTTCCTTTCTCTCACATATTCTCACTGCCTTTACTGCTCTTCGGCAACAGCTGCTATGAAGGACGAGTCAAGTGCACCAGGGTGGATAGAGTGGTACACACCTGGAACCCTGGAACGCAACCCCTGAGAGGATATGACTTGACCATGGAGAACCCGAGGCCGGCTTGGGCTCCATTGCCTTAAAATCAACAGCGCAAAGCCAAAGAGCCTATCTGACAGAAAGCTGCTCTGACAGCAGCTTCCAAAAGAGGAACTGTCTCCTTATCAGGTTTTAGCATCTCATTTGGAAAACAGGACTATGAGGTAGCCTCATGCAGCGATCAGTGAGCTAACTAACTACTGAACTGCTTGTAAATAATAATAAGCCCAGGGGGTCAAGGTTTATGCAGCAGCTCGTGGGTGTGTAAAGTACAACTGGCCTGTTTCTGTAAATACTTCAAGAAGGCATAAATCTTCCTTGGAAATGTGTGGCTGGAATTCATACTGCACAGGCTTCTCCCACTTTTGCTATTACTGGGAATGGCTCTCCACCCATCCCTGGGGTATGGGGGGAGGCTACAGACCCTGGCCGGTATTAACATTAAAAACTGATCACTAGACCTCATGGGTCTCTGCCCCAGCGCTGTTTAAGAGCGGCTCCTTTGGAGCTGTTAGCAGCTGAAGAGGGGCTTGACCTGTGAGAGTGACCACCTGTGTTTTCAAAGAACACGATTTGGTGGGAAGATGATGCCAGTCACTTTTATTTAGAACGTGGATTTGAGAAAGAAAAGAGAAGGGGGTGGGGGTGGTACCAAAGCCATACTGTGCCATGCTCTACAAATGTTTTTTCAAAGCGTGGCTTCTAGGTCCACAGTACCCATGGCTCCTGGGACCTGTCAGAAAGTGAGTGTTCAAGTGCCACTAGCTACTTGCTGAATCAGAGACTATCAGTGGAGGCCCTGGACCCAGTGGGCGTACATCTTCCCGTGAAATTCTGATTCTCAATGTTGAGAGCACTAGGTCAGAGGAACGGGGAGTTCTTTGTTCGATTGACTGATTAAATTTTATGTGATGTGTGTGTGCAGGAGCCCCACAGCTCATATACGTAGGTCAGAGGACAACTTTTAAGAATGGGTTCTCTCCTACTGTGTGGGTTACAGGGATCAAATTTGGGTTGTCCAGCTTGGTATCAGGGCCTTTAATCACTCAGCCTTGTCCCCAGACCAAGGAACATCAGTTTTGCCTCACACCACCTTTTCTCGCTTGGCCAAGGCATTTTCCCTCAAAAGAATACAAAGAAAGTTGGCAGCCTCAGAATGGCTGGATGTGCTAGTAGCCTATTAGAGTTCACAGGTTGGCTCAGGCTGGTTGGCAGTATTGGTTTCAAATTCCTGGCTTCCCATGCAGGGAGGCCGGCCACTGGGAATAGCCCAGTGGACCAGAATCTCATTTTGATAGATCACTCTCTCTAGCGATTCCAATGCGTTCCAGGGTGAGAAGCACTGGAAGGCCCCTGCAGCCAAATATCATTGAATCAGAGGCAACTGTAAAACATGGTCATCTAGATGAGGCTGGCAAAGGTTTTCTGCAATGACCCAGGGGGCCAATGCTTCAGTGAGGCTCTGCCCCAGCCCTTGCAGTCCACAAGCCAAGGAGTGGCCAGCATCCTGTTCCAATATATCTGTATTAAGCCTCAATTCCACATAATTGCATGACATTAAATACTCTTCCTTGACTTCTTCCAAGCATTCAAAAATCTGAAAGATATTCTCAACTTCTAGTCTGTTCAAAGTGGGGGTGTGCATGAGGGCTGCTGCTCCTGGGAGCAATTATGCAAGCATTAAGTTCAGTAATGCTGTGTTACTGGCATACGTCACTTTAGTCACTTTAGTACTAACAGCTGTGTTCAAAAAAGCTAGATGCCACAGTTGTAAAAACTCAAGATTTAATTTGTGTACAATAACATATACAACCTTGATGGCCATATAAGCAGATAGACTAAGTTTCCAGGGACTTTAGGAAGGTCAGTCCCTCAGAAGTGACCATCAGTTTGATTTCTGAGATGTTCGTTACATTGACAAAGGCAGCACTATTGGATAGTTTAGAATAAAGGCTCAAGTTTGATGTAGTAAAGTGTTCTTTTTGTTGTTATTTTGTTTTGGTTTTTGAGACTTGTGGCTTTGGAGCCTGTCCTGGAAGTCGCTCTGCAGACCAGGCTGGCCTCGAACTCACAGTGATCCGCCTGCCTCTGCCTCCTGAGTGAGTGCCAGGATAGGCTCTAAAGCTACACAGAGAAACCCTGTCTCGAAAAACCAAAAAAGTATTTCTTATTGTGCTAGAAGCTGAAATATAAACATGCAGGTGGTGGCTGCTCCCACACAGGGTGAGGGCTGCTCTCTGTGTAATAGACAGGGCTTCCTTCCTGTATCCTAATGCAGAGGGAGAGACAAGGAAGGAAGTTCATGTGGGCCTCAATCCTAGGGACACTAATTCCTGTTTAGGACTCCTAAGGGCCTCAGCTCCAGAAATCATCACACTGGAGGTTAGAATCTCAACACTGGAACCACAGGAATAAGGCCCTGTTAGAAGGCATTGCCCTCCCTCATCTACAAGCCCCCAAAAGCTCTTCTTTGCCGGGGCCTCACCCTTTCATCCAGCCCAGACTTCTCCCTCTCTCTTTGAGACAAACCATGGGAAAACTGCTCTCAGGGACATCAGTATAACTCGCCTGCCTACCACTAATAGCCAGATAAGTACAGTTCAGTTGAGAATCGAGGGAACACAGGAGATGTCCAAGAATGGGTATTGTAACACCAACTGCAACAAAGAGTTAACTCCTGCCAATGGACTGATCTCAAAGGGTGAAAAAGATGGGACTGGAGAAATAGTTCAGAGCATTCACTGCTCTCACACAGGATCTGGGTTCCATCCCCAGCATCCACTTGGCTGCTCGCAATCATTTGTAACTTCAGTTCCAGGGATATGATGACTTCTTCTGGTGTCTTCGGGCACCACATACACAGGAATATACATGCAGGCAAACATGAACATTACGGAGAGAGAGAAGAGGATAGGGGATATCATGAGCAAGCAGAAGCCACATTAGGACTGGCAGCTGTGGGTGGCAGCTCCACCACCATTGCAGGCATGTGTGCACTCCTAGACCTAGGGAAGGTCAGTTTCCTTATCCTTAACACATGTTGTGTGTGACGGTCAGTGTTAACCATCAGTTTACAGAATCTAGAATCACCAGGAGACTCTGGGCATAGTTGTGGAGGGTTGTCCTGATTGCATAACCGAGGCAGCTTTAGACTCATCCACTGTGGGTGGTAACATTTCCTGGCTGCGATCCTGGACTGGACAGAGAAAGGGAATGGAGTAGAGGCATGCATTATTCTGTTTCGTCACTGTGGATGCAAGGTAAACTAACCACTTCAGGTTTGGACAGCCCTGATAGATGACTACCCCTTGAACTGTGATATAAGCCCTTTCTCTCTTAAGTTGCTTTTGTGTCAGAGTATTTTATCACAGCAAAAGGAGAGGAAACAAGAGAGCTGGTCATCACCTACCCTGTAGGGTGCTTTTGAGAGGTGAACAGCATGAACAGATCAGAACACACCACTGTGGTCCTGGCAAGCAGACATTGCTAAGTAAAATCATTGACTTCCTTGCACCCACACGAAATGCCAATCCTGACAAGGCCTTATCCTTAGCAACCATGAGAAGTACACAGCTTAGAATAGGTGGTTCCTTTGCTTCCTGCTGCTACCTGCAGGAGGGGAGGCAATCAAAGAAAGAATGGGACCCTCTCCAGTCACCACTGAGGCATCCTTGGATGGAACTCTGAAGATGGTTAGAGCCAGAATCCCGCAATAGAGAATTAGCATCACCCAGCCTTCTGGTGCATTATAGATTCCAGAACAGGTCTTTGTGGATAGACTGGATAATCAATTAGCCATGGACACCACGAGTCTTTGGAAAATCTTGTTCCAAATAACAGGCTTATAAATTAATTTCTGGAATGGAATGCAACTCATTCGAAAACAGATAACCTCCTGAATTTAACCAAGTTTTTCTACTTACTCTACTGAAACCCCACACAGCATTAAATGATGCTGTGTCTAATTCCCATAAATAATTTCTGAGTTTGATTATGAACCAAATAAGGCCATCTCGTACATTTCTCACAAGCTGATATGCATAACAATGGTATATTGCTTATTTAAATATCCATATACAAAGAGTGGGTTTGATTTGGTTGGTTTCCTGTTGTGTTTCCATCAGTCCTAAATTACTGCTTGGTCTAAGCTGCATCTATTATCATTTGACTGATGATTTCAACATCCATGGGTACCAAGAATACAAGACAATACCCCAGTGACTTTCGAATATGAGCAACTTAATTTCCTAAGTGAGCCCCCAAACTGAACACAACGATGGAGTTCATCGTCAGCAGACATCATCTCTCTTTCTCTTTGTGCCTAATCACTAGCTCTGCAAGGTCAGGAAACTCTGGTCACAGGAAAGAGCTGTGAGTACCACAGACCTCCCCAGGAATAAGAAGACCAGCTACTGGGAGCGTAGACTGAATCCTAGAAGTCAGCAAAGGTGAGCTGTAAAGGTTACAGGAATGTGTGAGCCCAGATAAAAAGGCCAAGCCCTAGGGTTAGGGAGAAGAGGTGTATTCAGTGGGTCTATAAAGGAAAAGCAGGTCACAGTGTCAGGAAAACCAAAGCCCTGACCCCAGGTAGAGGCCATCTGCTCTCTCTTTAATGTGTGTATATTTTACTCAGTCTTCACTGAAACCAGTAAATGCTCCTATCAGAGACCTTATCGCCTTCTTTACCACTAAGAGGCCAGGTAGAGGGGGTCCAGATGCTCAGACAAAAGGAGATAGGCTGTGAGGTCAAAAGCCTTTTTCTAGAAGACAAGGACCGGAAGAAGTAAATGGGATTCCAAATCTACTTAATGTAAATTCAGTTCAGTGAACGGGAAAGCAATCCCAGAAATCAGGGAAGCCTACCAAGTGGAAATCGACAAGGCGGCTGGAAGGATGCTGTGCCCTTGGCAAGCTAGGACCTCTCCAACACTGGACACTCCCCGTATTCCCTGGCACAATAGCATGGCTGAAAGTGTTTGTCACTGGAAAGGGCTCTCGTTTCAACATGGCTGCTCAAGTTTATAAAGCAGTAACCCTCTACTGTGGGATAATCCTTCTGTATGCTCTGAAGATGTATTCCTCAAATTGGTTAATAAAGAAGCTGGCCTATAGCCAGGCTGAATAAGGCTGGGCGGGAAAGCCAACCAGAGATACAGGGAGGAAGGAAGGCAGAGCTGAAAGAGATGCTAGCCAGCGGCCAGAGGAATAAGCTGTGCTAGAGAACAGGTAAAGCCATGAAGCCACGTGACAAAATACAGATTAATAGAAATGGGTTAATTTAAGTTATGAGAGCTAGTTAGTAATAAGCCTGAGCTATAGATCAAATATTTTGTAATTAATATAAGCTTTTGTGTGATTATTTGGGACTGTGCAGTCAGGACAAAAGAAAAGCTCTGGATCCATTTACAACCCTCAGGTTCTATTCTTTCAGACTTTGAAAGAAAGATTTAGAAAAAATTCAAATCCCACTAAGTATCACCCCTCCTAGAAATGAAAAATATAGCTTATATGTTTCTAGAGTTTATCCAATGAAATAATTCCCTCAAGAGAAGACTTCCTGCCATACTGTTATCTAATTCTGACCCTCTGAATGCATGTGTGTGGTTTACAAACTTCTTGGGTAGAATTTACATGGTGAACTCCTCCCCACCCTATGATTCCTGTATATGTTGCTCTTGCTCCTGCTATCCATAGTCCTTTAAAACTGAGAACATTGGGCTGGTGAGATGGCTCAGCCGATAAAGACTACCTGAGTTTGATCCCCAGAACTGGTAATGTGGGAAAGAGAGAACTAATTCCTGTAAGATGTAATTCCTTCTGACTTACACACACACACATACCCTAGTACTTGAAAGGTTAAAGCAAGAGACCACTTGATTAAGAGCTCAGGGGTTGCAGATCTGACTAGGGAAAAGATGCTTGCACTGGAGTTCAGATTCTCAGCATGCATGCAGAAAGTCTAGTGCAAAGGCACCCTGTGAGTTCTCCGGGGAGGCAGAGACAGGCAGACCCTGGGCACTTGCTGGTCAGCTTAGCCAATAACTATGCCAATAGCTCCTGGCTCAATGAGAGCACTTGTCTCAAAAAGTGCTAAGGTGGAGAGCAGTTGAGGAAGATGCCTAATTTTGACCTCTGGCCTAGACACACATCCACAAGGCAGATTCAGTGACAAAGAAAAAGCACAAACCACCACAACAAAAACCAACAACAGACCACAACTTCTTTATTAAAATATCACAATAACAGATCTAACGGAGTATACAACATTCTAATGACTTGCTTGGCTTTATGCTAATTATAAGCAGAACATCATTCTTTCATTCCAGATTTTCTGAGTATATCTACAGGCCAGGCTCTATCCCCAGGGTCTGGGGGATGTAACAACCACAAGTGTCCAGCCTTTTGGAGAGGAGGGTGAGATTCGTACCTGGGCTGCTGTCAGGAGGAACTGATTCAGATGGAGGAGTCTGACAGGCTCACATGGGTATGCTTCTCCTGGAAGGTGGGCAGAAACAGCTCTGAAGGAACCAGACTCCCAGGAGGACAAGGGACAGCACAGGCTTAGCCTTCTCAAGGGTTCTATTCTAACTTATAATGAGGGAGTTTCCATATAGCGCTAAGCATCTGAGCGAACACACACGTTTTTTCTGGAACAAAAAGTACTAATAAACCAGCAAAACCTTTTGTTTTCCTATATTCGGAGAGCAAAAACTAACGGAAACATTTAACTCAAAAACTGATGGAAACATTTAACTCCATCTCTGAGCCACAGGAGGCCAAACTAAATTCCTGGAAGACATCTAGAGAGTCCGTGTCACATGGTACTCGCAGAAAAAACTCACAAAACAGAACCAAAAACAAAGCTCAAGACCAAGTAAGTAGAATGAACTGTCTTAAGTCCCACAGGAGTTGGGTCTCTAGAGAACAGACCTCTGGCTCCATGGCTGCAGCTTCACATGCATCTCAAGGATGGGCATTTCCAGGATATAACAGCACAATGTGGGGGAAAAACAGAGATGTGGTGGGGCACACTTGTAATCCAGGTACTGGACAGGTAGAGACACAGCGCCATGGAGTCACTGGCCTGCCTGCTGAGACTATGTGGGAATTACTAACCAACAAGAGACCTTGCCTCAAAAGTCTCTCTCTCTCTCTCTCTCTCTCTCTCTCTCTCTCTCTCTCTCTCTCACACACACACACACACACACACACAATTTTAAGACTATATAAAAGCCAGGGGCCGGGCCGTAATGGTGCACGCCCCTAATCCCAGCACTTGGGAGGTAGAGGCAGGCGGATCTCTGTGAGTTTGAGACCAGCCTGGTCTACAAGAGCTATTTCCAGGACAGCCTCCAAAGCCACAGAGAAACTCTGTCTCAAAAAACAAAACAAAACAAAACAAAAAGCCAGGGACTTGCACCTGAGCTAGATGAAATCTCTAGACCCTTGCCTCTTCGTCAGCATTTGGATTTTTAGAATCATGCCATCCTAATGACACACAATTTAACAGTTTTACTTTGATAGCATGGATGTTGTTCCTAAACTCCATTCCTTCCATCTTCATAAATCATGCTATTTCCTGGCAAGCCTCCCTTCTGCCCCACAATTCAATAGCCAGCACTTCTCGGGCTATCTGGAGAGGGGGTGCACTGGATGCCACTCCCTACTTTGCGTCTCAGCAGTACAAGGAGTTGGTCCCTGACATCTCATTCTCTGAAGCTGCAGACTCCACCAAGACAGCTGTGTGGTTGGACAGTGGGCCTAGCATGTGAAGATAGGCATGAAGCCTCCTGGCTGTCGAAGGCATGGGTGTTCCTGTGCTTCAGAGATGACAACTCAGCTTAAGTGTCCAAAACCTGCACAGTCCCTTCTGACTACTGACCACTAGGATTAAAGCCACTGAGTTCTAGCTGTCCAGTCCCAGAGACTTGCAGGGCTAGCTGTGACAGATGACATTCTGTGGGCTGCCCTGCTGCTTGGGCCCAGCCTTCCACAGGCCTGGGGGAATCTCTCCAGGAGACAGGAGCATGCACAGGTACTTCACTGAGGAGCAGGAGTGAAGAGGTCAAAAGCTACCCATGTTCACAACATGTTCAGAGGACACAGGACATTTATAAATGAGTGGAAGACAAAAGAGTTTCAGGAGGGCCTGGAGAGATGGCTCAGCGGTTAGGAGCACCAATTGCTCTTCCAAAGGATACTGGTTCAATTCCCAGCACCCATATGGCAGCTCACAACTGTCTATAACTCCAGTTTTAGGGGCTCCAACACCTTCACACAGACATACATGCAGGCAAAGCACTAATGCTCATAAAATAAAAATCAATTAATTAAAGAGTTTGGGGGGTGGAGCAACAAAAAAGTAGCTAGGGAAAAAAGAAAGCAAAAAAAAAAATCTTAAAAAGTCACTACACTAATTAGCTCATTCCTAGGTTGCACACAGAATTAGGCTCATAGCATTAACTATACAGCAGTGCAATCTAGGAGGTCAAACAGTTAGGTTAGAGCTGGCCTTAATGGGAGGTGTGATTATTAGGAATTAGTGTGACTGGAAGAAGTCTTTGTCAGGGTAGAGACAAGGCAAAGACCCTAATGGCTTTCCCTGGTGGTGTAATAAAGTGAGAATGGCCTTTTAAACTCAATCTAATTATGCTTGTTGGAAATCAACAGAAAAGGAGATGAAAGAGGGCACTGACTTGTAGATTTTGGGTAATTATATTCCCCGCCAGTAAATATCTTAGAAGACCCAGGATAAAGAGAGTGCAGGCAGAAAAGCATTGTAATCCTTGCACACGGTAAGTAATAGCCTTGATGAAGTTGACTGAAGTAAATTAAACAACAAACAACCCCTTAAACTACAATTAGTAAGTTGATAACACTGTAGGATATCTCAGAGCAATGAAATCAGACATTCTCTAGACAAGGATAATACAGTATTTCCAACTCCCTTAGTGAAAAATCTAATTGAGAATGTAGTACTCATTTCTACACTTCCCAGGAGGGTGACTGTCTGTACACTTCATGCATGTTCTAGAAGACACAGAGCCCAGTGCGAGCTCGCACCCTCTCAGGGGATGATCTCGGCTACATCTGCACTCTGCAGAAACAGAAATGGTGACATGTTATGTAATCTCCTTTTACAAAACTGTCCAGAGAGTGCTGTCCAAGAACCCCAAGGTGGTGTAAAAGAAATGCCCCTGCCACCTATGTTCGGGCCTTTTGAATACTTGTTGGTGATGCCATTTAGGGGACATGATGGAACCTTTGGGAGAGCACTGGAGTAAGCATGTCACTGGGGGCCAGCTTTGAGAATTTACACCCTCCCCCACCTGCAAATGGCTCTGTTCTGTGTTTGTGGTTGAAGGTGTGAGCACTAGGCTACAGGATATGTGCTGCTTCACCAGCCTCTGTTGGTTCTTGGCCCAAGCCTGAATCCCTTCTTTGAGCCCTTTGAGTCGTGCCTTGCTTTTCCCACACTGGGAACCCTGCAATTCCTACATAAATTGCCATGCTAATTATACGTGTTATATTTGGAGTGACAGACTGGATAACATAAATCATATAGTCAGCAACCAACTGAAGATTTAGAGGTCAGGATTCTGTGTTGTCTTTTTAATTTAGGTGCACATTATTCTGGTTTAGTCCTTGCTAAGCCCGAGCTCTATAAATACTGTTAAGAGTGACATTCCACTATCTAGCCACTGAGAGCCATCGCCTACCCACCAGGGCCAGCAGAGGATTCACGTGGCACAGGCTGTGACCACAATTCACAGCCACAGCACTGAAAGTCAGAGTTGTCCCAAATGAGTTGGGACTAGAAACAAGACAGGAAAGACAGGTTGCTAAGTGGAAGAAGCTAGACAGTGCCACTCACATGAAGTAGTTATCAAAATCAAAGATGAAAGAAGTAAAGCTACTCACCAAAGACCAGGGACAGAAAGGAGTGTGTGTGTGTGTGTGTGTGTGTGTGTGTGTGTGTGTGTGTGTGTGTGTGTGTGTGTGTGTGTGTTTAGGGACATCTAGAGTGCCAGTATTGTGAAAACAAAGGTTCTGAACATAGGCCACAGAATGTGAAGCTATGTAACTACTGGAGTGTACAATGGAGAGCAGATAGGATGCCTTCAAAGGCTGTCACATGCTTTATTTTTATTTATGTGTTTCTGTATGTGTGCACACCATGTGTGTGGGGGTGCTCAGGGGCCAGAAGAGGGCGCTGGATTTCCTGGAACTGGAGTTACATACAGGTGGTGGCAAGCCACCTTACATGAATCCAGGGACCCAAATTCCAGCCAGTGTTCTTCACCACTGACCATCTTTCCATCCCAGGTTACCTGTTTTCATCATGATTTTATTTTAACTTAAAAAAAAAAAGATTTGGAATCAAAATGAAACTGAACAAAAAAAGGATGGTAATAACATTTATTTTATATAAGTTTCATCAACATAATTACACTAATGGCATGCTGTTTAAATACCATTTTCCCTTTTTACATCCTCTGGAGAAGAGCGTACAGGACTTGAAAGCAACTGAGCACTAATGGGGAAAGTTGGAGGAGAAGCAAGACAGCAATGGAGAGGCAGACAGCAATGGACAGACAGACAGTAATGGAGAGACAGCAATGGACAGCTAGACAGCAATGGACAGACAGACAGTAATGGAGAGACAGACAGCAATGGAGAGGAGACAGCAATAGAGAGACAGACAGCAATGGACAGACAGACAGTAATGGAGAGAGCAATGGAGAGACAGACAGCAATGGACAGACAGACAGTAATGGAGAGACAGCAATGGACAGCTAGACAGCAATGGACAGACAGACAGTAATGGAGAGACAGACAGCAATGGAGAGGAGACAGCAATGGAGAGACAGACAGCAATGGACAGACAGACAGTAATGGAGAGACAGCAATGGAGAGACAGACAGCAATGGACAGCTAGACAGCAATGGACAGACAGACAGTAATGGAGAGACAGACAGCAATGGAGAGACAGAAAAGCACTGACCAGTACTGTTGGGTAAAGCTAACATTTCGGAGGTGCCCCTTCCTTCCTTAGTTCCTGGCTGACAGATCACACGATATTACCAGATGCTCTCGGGGAGGCAACTAAACTGGGCAACAGCAATGCCCATGCTGCAGACGGCCTTTAGATGCCTGGTATCTTTGCCGAATTCCCAGACCCCCAGATCTACCTGGTAAACAATGAGAGTTGGTCTGAGACTTCAAATGAGGGAGCAACAAGACTGGAAAGCAGTCCAGTGTCGTGACTGCTTACAAACCAGGATTCGAGAAAGGTTTGCCAAGTGGGCCATCCCTGTGAAGTTTAGACTGACTGGGCACCCCTTCCACCTCAGACCACAGAGAACTAACCTTCAACACAACTGTCAAGCCAAATGGCTGCTGTTACTTCATGTTTCAAATCTGTGTGGAGCAGATGAAGTCCTGAGGGAATGTGTACTGGTGACCTGAGCACAGCCACATCAAGGACCCCAATACCTCCTACCCATGGCTCAGGAGAATGGAGATGCCTTCCTTCACTAGGTCCCAGTTCGGATGCTGACAATGTGTGCATGAAGTATCAAACATAGCTTCCTGCTGAAGGATGACTGCAGCCTGAGACCACTCCCCTAACAAGATCCACCTACCCAGATTAGCCAACCTGCCTCCTAAGTCAATGCTGAGTTTCCTGGATTCTACAGGTGCATCTCCATCAGAGCCCATGGACCGTGTCCATCCCAGCTTTTCTGTATGTGTGTCTGTCTTCCTTCATTCCCCATCACTGCAGTCATGGTGATCCTTAAGCCATGCAGGTCAGGGCTCTGAGAGTGACCAGAACACCAGTACCCTAGACTCTTGACAAGCATGCCACTACTTCAATCTGTTGTAAACTATAGGCTGAATGCTAGCGCATGCCCACTATCCCAATACATACATTCGAATCGTAACCCTAGTTAATGCCCAGGATACGGGCATCAGTAGGTGGGGCCTTAGTGCAGTGAGGGTGGAGTCCTCAGGATGAGATTATTGCCCCTATAAAAGAGATGCAAGAGCACTGCCTTGGGCCTCACACAGCCTGAAGACACAACAAACCATACCATTGTGAACCAGGAAGTAGAATCCTCCCCATACACTGAACCAGCTGGGGCCTTGACCTTGAACCTTTTAGTCTCAATAACTGTGAAAAGAGGATGCTGCTGTTTTTAAAAGCAGCTGTCTGTGGTGTCTGGTCTTGCCAAATGACCACACAGATGATACTATGGAAGTTTAAGGGTATCAAGAGTCAAGGACAAGAAAAGCAATCATTAAACATCAATCCTTTGAGGTTTGCTCATAGATTCTACCAGGATGTCCCATCTTTTAACCTGGCAACACGATGGCATCTGTAAAGTGCATGTTCAGGAACCATGCAGTCAAGTTAGAAACAATCCCATAACAGTGTAGGCTAAAATCTCATATTGCGCTGGGCTGCATTCCAACTTGAGGTGGAAAAGGGACCAGGAAGGAAAGTCAGCAACTGCTGTGTCCTTCTACCCCAAACTAGTTGGGACTCTCCCTTTGCAAGGACAGTGTCATACCCATCATACGCACTGCACACGTTCTGAATGCCATGCCCTCCTGGGTTCTGATTTATCACTTAGGAAAATTAACAAGAGTCAGTCTGTATATGTTTGTGTGTGTAGAGGAGCCGAAAGTGCCCATGGGTGAAGCAGAGTGGAGTGTACACTTCAGCAAGCAATGGGGACTTGTTCTCACCTGCCCATAGTCTGTCTGGAAGACCACGACGCCTTCTGCACAGGAATTTACAGTACTTGGAAAATGCTGGCCATTTTCTCTCAGCCAGACCCGTGTTCCCTGGAAAGAAAACAAAATTGAATTATGAATTCAAATGGTATTCTGTCACAAATCACGCTCTCAAAATCACCACAACTCCTATAGAGCTCTAAAAAGCCAGTGTAGGACCTGGAGAGAGGGCTCAACACAGAAGAGCACTGGCTGCTCTTTCAGAGGACCCAGGTTCAATTCCCTGCACTCAGGTGGCAGCTCACAACCTTTTGTTCCAGAGAATTTCATACCTTCTTTTGGCCTCTGTAGGCACCAGACACATGATGCACAGACTGATATGTAAGCTAAACACCCATAAACATAAAATAAATAAATAAATAATAAATAAATAGCATTTTAAAACTAATCTGTGTGAAAAGCAAATATCTTTCTCATGCAAGCAAAGTGATCTTTGAGAGCTTATCTACAGCCTTCTTCCATCCCTGGGTGTGACAAGTCCCACCAGGCAGACAAAGCAAAGAGGACAGCATCCCATGTCCCTACGGTGCACATGACACACCTGATGACCTCATTTGGTTTCTGGCACTCAGAAGGCAGGAATTACCATCACCTCTGCATAACAGAAGGAGAAACTGAGGTTTGCAGATAAGTACCTTGCCCAGCACGCTAAAAGTTGAACCTGGAGAGTAGGCGTTGGGGGATACACTTCTGTCCAGGTCACTATCTCAGTGTGATCTGGTGCCTCCCACCTTTCCAGGTCATGCTTCACATGTGTGTGTGCCTAAGGAACATTAGCCCACTTCACTAGCACTATTTGTAGTAAGATTCACAAGTTAACAGGAATCTTCTAAAAGAAGGACGAAACTGCCCAGTAAACTTAGTCTTTGGTGTGAGCTTTGCTAGGAACTAGACACCTAAAAGGCTGCAGCAAAAAACGACTATAGCTTCTAGAGCTTATGTTTTAACACTGGACATGTTTCTTTTTTAAACTGATCTCACTTCCATTTTTTATTGACCTGCCAAACAAATGACCAGTAGACAAATCAGTGCCCCAGAGAGGCCATAAATTACCCCTTCCAATTTCTACTTTTTTTTGTTTTAATTGCATTCTATTTTTAATTACATGCATATGTGCAGAGTGGTGTGCACTTGGGTCCAAGTACCCTAAAAGGCTGGGAGGAGGGGTCAGCTCCCCTGGAGCTGTAGTTACAGGGAAGGTTGTGAGCCTCCTCAAGTGGGTGCTGGGAACTGAACTTGGGCCCTCTAAAGAATAGTGTATGCTTGTAACCACTGAGCTGTCTCGTCAGCCCCCAACTGTTCAAATTTCTAAGGCTACAACCTTTCCACTTCACACTGGTGCTATTTGTCTCCTTAAAATAAATTGGACATGTGTGAGATGAAACCAAAAGAATCACCATTTAGGGAGTAGAACGGGGGCCAATGGGAATGAAGGAAGAAAGGGGGGAGGTCCGTGAGCTGGGGTGGGGACTTTGTATATTAAACTAAAAAATTAATTAAGAAAAAACCCTCCCCCATAAAAGAAACAACTCTATTACTCTGGTAAAAAAAAATAAAAAAATCATATACCAAATCCATTCAGAAATCATCCATCAGCAATTAAAATATAACAAAGGGATCACTTTAAATGGGAAGTCATACATTTAACATACATATAACTATTTTCTCTCTCTCATTCCTAAAAAGGGAAATCTGGAGGATGTTTGACATATTTCTTCCCTTTACACAGATGAGACCTTATTTAATATCTACCAGCCATGACCAAAGCCTTTGCTGCAAACACTGTTTTCAGGGCCCCAGGTAGTTCAGCTTGGCTTGTCAAGCTAAATGAGGGGTCCCAGCGAGAGTGGGTCATATGTTCAGGAGATTCAAGCATTTTTGAGATCAAGGTGGCCAGAAGACATAAGAGTGACAAAAGTCCCTTCCCCACTCCCGGACACACTTCATTCCCCAGTGAGCTTTTGACAGCCAGGACCCAGGGGAAGACCCTGTCTATGTAAGGCCCTCCATCTTGCTGCATATCTTGGCAGTTTTTAGTCATTTGTTCCATCCATAGTTCATTAGCCATTGCCCACACGGGACTGGAATCTTCCATAAAAAGGTGGAAAATGGCACCAAACACCAATATGAAGTGTCCTACTTATATCCTAGGCCTAGGCCTATTTAAAGAACATTATGTGCCAACTGGACCAAGTTCCTTTTCCTTGCAGGCCTGTCATGTCCCTTTGACTCCCTGCTTTGGTCTGAGACACTGGGAACACATGGAAAGTATGACACTAGGGCTGTCAGTCCTGATTTCTTTATTAGCAAACAGCTGCTTCCAAAGAGAACATTTACTTCAGACATCCGCTAAGACGGTTCTCTCAAATGTCACTTCATACATACCCTAACCGCAAAATTCTAGGAAAGGGCTTCCAAGTGCCTGAATGCCTTTATTCATTCTTTCTAATTTGTGCATTACAGACTGTAGTGCTTGAAAGATTTGAAAGTCCTCCAAACATGCATGCACATATACATACATGTACGTATACACACATGCACACACATATACGTGCAATATAGACATGTACACACATGCACATAAACATAGATATGTACACGTATTCACACACACATTCATGCACACAGATGAACGAACACACACAATTTTGACTTCACTAAGGTTAAAATATGAAACAATAATTAATTTTCATATTCATCCCAGAACCACAACTGGGTGCCATGACTCTCACCTGCATTTACTTTCAACAAAAAGAAACTCACAGGTTCACTTTGTCTATTAACTTTGTCTATTTAGTAAAAATGAAGAATCGTATTATAAATGACCAAATTAATATCAATTTAGCTCAGGGGATAGGGGAGATAATTTGGTAAAGTGCTTGCCATGAAAGCCAGACAGCCTGAGTTCAGAGCCCTGGAAAGCATGTAAAAAGCCAGGCACAGTGGCATACAACTTTAAGCCCAGTGCTGGGGCAGAGGTGACAGCAAGTGGAAACAGGAAGATCCCTGGGGCTTGTTGACCAGCTACTGTAAAGTAATTGATGAGCTTTAGGTTCAGGGAGAGACTGTCTTAGAAAACAAAGTGGAGAGTGGTTGGGGGAGACACCCAGCGCTGACCAGTGGCCTCTACACACACGCATGCATGCACTCATGCACTCACTCACGCTCACTTGCATGGTTGCACACACTCACATATATGCACATACAGCCCAGGGTTAATATAAATTTCCTGAGACCACAAGGAACACAACTTCGATTCTGTATGCAGTTTCTTAGCCGTAAAGTCTCGTCTCAGGTCTCTCTACCTCCTCTAGAAGCTCCCCACGGCTTTGTTGACACTGGCTCTCTGCTACCTGATCAAACACACAGCTTGCCTGTGTCCAAAGGTCTTTTTCAGTAGGTGTGAAGGGCTGCTGATAAGGAACCTTTAGGAGATTTCAAACCCAGAGTCTGCCAGTTTCCCCAAGTCTGTACCAAGCAGTTATCTGCCACCGGGAAGAGAGAAAATACACTCAAAACACTCTTTGTTCTTGGAAAATGTATAAACCCAGGCCTTTCACAGAATCTGCACTGCAAACTAAAACTATGAAATGGATATTCTTGTGCAGATCCATCCTGGTGGTTTCCCCGGAGTCCCCAATTGTTCTGCTTCCATTGCACCAGAGAAGGACACATATGCCCAGGTCTACAAGAGGCCACCCACAAGCACTTGGATTTAATAAGTTCACAAGCGGACATTTACCAGACCATCCAAATCTGAGCGGGGAAGGAAACTTTGCCCACCATATGTAAACTATTATAGTCTGACATTGTTAAATAAGGCTGATAATTTAATACACAATACAGGCAACCTACCATATGGAGAAAGCTCACAATTTGAGTAAAAATTGCTTTTATAAGCAAGCAGAACATGTTGAATCCTAACATACACATTTTATTAAAACTCAGACACGTTTTCCTCTTTAAAATCTGAGATGGATATTTGAGCGTTAAATTTAACAGCTAAAGGCTTTTGAGAATATAATACTCAGTAAGGTTTGTGCAACACAAAGCACTTGCATATAACTGCACATCTCCTTTGATCTTCAGAAGAACTCTGTAGAAGGGCAAGAGACACAATCCCTTTCTTCAAAAGTGGGGTTGATAGGAATTCCATTTTCAGTGGCCAGTGATTACCAAGAGAGAATTAAAAAAAACACTCTGCCAAATGTTGGTGAAGATGCAGAGAAACCAGAGTACTGGAAAGTACATCCTCTTTGTATGGTAGTTGGGCAACGTCTTAAAAACAAAAGCAAATAATCCAGGCCTCTAGACACACCTGTGAGTGGTTCTCTTGATTGGGTTCCGGAATATGGAAGTCCCACCTAAAGAAAGATGGCATCATGCTCTCGGCTTGGGTCCTAGACTGTATAAATAGTGTAATGAGTATTCATTATTCTTAGCTTCCTGGCTGCAGATACAATATAGCCAGCTGCCTCAAGCTCCTTCTGCCACGCCTTCCCCCCCCCATGATGGACTGTGACCTTGAACTGTGAGCCAAAGTAAACCCTTCCTTCCCCACAGTTGGTCTTATTGGGTATTTTATCACAGCAACAGGAAATGTGACTCAGACAAAGCCTTGTGTGTATTTACAGCAGTATTATTTATAACAACTAAATATGGAAAACAACTCAGACACCTATCAATTAGTACAGGGACAGAGAAAACATGGCAAATTAATATATGACCCCTCTATAGTAAGGAAAAAAAATCCCTGATATGTTCAATGGCTTCTCCAGTAAGGGTGGGTTTCAGAAACATTGTGGGGAGAGAAAGAGGCCAAACAAAAAGAATTGCGTATGGTAGGCTTCCATGTCACAGAATTTCTGGAAAGGGCAAATCACACACAGAAGGTACCTGGACTGTGCACAATTGCACAGATATGCCACAGATCGCTCAACTGTGCATCTATCTGCCTGCAGCATTTCAAATAATTCAAGATGTTTAAAACAATCAATTTACCAGCTTGAATACTTCCTACTGGCACTCAAATATTCCTAACCTCCCTGAGAAGGAAAAAACAAAAAACAAAAAACCAAGTGCATCTCTACAATTAAGCAATAGAGGAATCGAGACACACACCAAAAAGAAAATCCATAATGATTCAGTATAAAGACCATATGTTACACATTGAAACTCTTAAAACCTCATATTGAATTCATTTAGTCCCTACTCTGTGTTAACAAAGCCTGGGGCAGGCGAACCTAGGCCACTACCTGAGGTGTGCTCAAACCAAAGTCCCACCCAAGCCTGAGTGCAGTGTACAGTCACTACGCCACCAGCCCAAGGCTGAGTGGGGCCTGCTCAGTCACTACCCCACTGGAAAATGGATTTGTTTTTGTTTTTTTTGTTTTTCCAGAAAGGGTTTCTCTGTATTGTTTTGGAAGCTATCCTGGAACTCACTCTAGAGACCAGGCTGGCCTCAAACTCATAGAGATCTGCCTGCTTCTGCCTCCTGAGTGCTGGGACTAAAGGCATGCACCACCAATGCTGGCTGGAAAATGGATCTTAACCCTGGCCCACTGCCTGAGGGGCTGCAGTTGCTCCTCCCAAGGCAATGACTTTTATCAGGACCTACCTGGTCATACTCACTCATTATTCACTGTCTCCATGCCACCTTTGGGGCAAGATGAGGTAATAGCACAAAGCTTAAAATAATGAAAGTCTTTTGCCCCCAAATTCTTTTTTTTAAGATTTTATTTATTTATTATGTATACAATATTCTGCTTCCATGTATCTCTGCACACAAGAAGAGGGCACCAGATCTCATAATGGATAGTTGTGAGTCACCATGTGGTTGCTGGGAATTGAACTCAGGACCTTAGGAAGAGCAGTCGGTGCTCTTAACCTCTGAGCCATCTCTCCAGCCCTGCCCCCAAATTCTTAATCCCTGAAGAAGATGGTACCATCAAGATTTGGCCTACTGCTGTCCTTTAAAATCTCTCTCTCTCTCTCTCTCTCTCCCCTTCCCCCCCCAGCCCGTGTGTGTGTGTGTGTGTGTGTGTGTGTGTGTGTGTGTGTGTGTGTGTGTGTGTATGTGTGTTTCCAAATAGGGTTTCTTTACACAGAGAACTCACTCTGTAGACCAGACTGGCCTCAAACTCGCAGAGATCTGCCTGACTCTGCCTGCCAAGTGCTTGGATTAAAGGTGTGCACCATCACACCCAACTCTATTTCTCTTGACTTTAAAAGTTACTTTTAAAATGTTCCAGAAAGGAATAAATTTAACATTTGTTCTAACCACAGATGTACTCCACAGAGAACACATTAAGCCTACAGCACACACGTGGGTCTCAAAGCCAGGCCAGGGAGGCTGTACCTGCACTCTCACCTGGCTAGGTTAAGGTACCCAGATGAGGATTCTCTAGCAACTTCCAAGACACAACAGCAATTGGTTTCTGATGTGTGGTGTGCTTTTGTTCTTTTTCCTTAAAGAACTCAGAAGAGAATGTTTGCCTGCCATCCACAAAATCTGGATGCCCTGGTACCACATCAAATGGGTGTGGTGGCTCGTAATGCTGCAGTGATCTGAATGACATGTTCCACACAAGTCTCCGGCATGTGAACACTTGTTCCCCAATTAGTAGTGCTTGGGGAGGATTAGGAGGTGTGGCCTTGCTGGAGAAAAGTACATCGCTTCTGAGCTGTCAGAAAGACTTGTCATCCCCTGTCTTTGTTCCCCTTTGTGGATAGAGATGTGAGCTCTCGTCCGCAACTACAATGTCGTGCTAGGCCCGATACAGCCGTGCTTCCTGTTACACCACTCTGCCCATGGAACACTAAGCTCCAAGTAAACTCTTACTGATAAGTTGTTTGGACGTGATGTTTTATCCAAAAAAGAAAAGTAAGTAACAGAAACACCGTAACTCCACTGCTAGAGATGTGAAGGAAGGAGAAGGGCGAGAAGTTCCAGGTCATCCTCGGCCACACAGAGTTCCAGGCCTACCTCAGATACACTAGCCCCTGTCACCCCATCCTACCCCCAAATACTCAGGATTCACGTGACTTTAGAATGGATATGATAAATTAATATGAATATTCAAATCTATGAACAGTTCAGGGACCAAAGTTTTCCCATTTTTGCTTGCAACAGCCTGGCTTACAGGGTGCAGAAGACTGGCTGGTGGCAGCGGGCAGGGTCCTTGTTCCTAATGAACAAGGATTTGGATAAATGCATTGTAGTACTACGGCTCTAAACAACACACTCTCTCATGGGTTACAGTCCCATCCTCGCACACATACCAGGAGAGATTCCTTTTGAACATAGCAAGTGGTTTTTGTTTGTGGTTTTTTTTTCTCACACCCACATCAAGGGACACATAACTTTCACAACACCAACTTTCCACTACAGAGTCCTCACTGTCGGCACTACTTATATCTTGAACTAGATAATTCTTCGTTGATAAGGAGCTGTCCTAGTTGAGAAATAATTCTAGAGTCACAACTTTACAGCCATGGTGAAACTTTGAGTTTTATCAGCTCTCTGCTCTTGACCTAGTTCACTGAAAGTGGACTCTGTTGTCTCAAGTCTACGGAACGCAACTATCTCCCGAAGCAGAAACGAGGTAAAGCACGCCTGGAGCAGATCCAATTTCCGGTAGCATTAAAGCAGGGTGCACACAACAGGGAATGCTCTGCTGAAGTGTAATCCAACATGTGACAAACACAGGGGGAAGGCATGGGGGGGCTGGGCAACTGTTTGGTGGGTACCTAGGGGATGCTCTGCTTTCCCGATGCTCTCCTCACCATGCGCTCTGCTGATGTGGAGCTTGGCTTGGGTTTGATTTTAATGGAGATCCACCTGGTAATATCTGTAGAAGGATGGCTGGGACTGCACAGACATAACACATCCAAGGCAGTCTTTAACCTCAGGTGCTAAAATCTCTGCCCCCGCCCTTCAAGACAGGTTTTCACTGTGTAGCTCTGGCTGTCCTGGAACTCCCTCTGCAGACAGGCTGGCCTTGAACTCAAAGAAATCCACCCGCTTTGGCTGGGATAAAAGGCGTGCACCACCACCACCCAGCCTAATTCAATTCTCAAATGCTAGCAAACCCCAGTGTGAAACCCAGAAAGCCCAGGCTTGGCTCTAGCAAGAATGAAGAGTGGAGCAAAGGGTGTAAGTATTCATCCCAAATGAGCATGGAAAAAAAAAATACACCATAGGGCCAGGAGTCAAGGCCTGGAAGTTCAAGAGGACATTCCCGTGGCCACCTCCTTGTCCCTGGAGAAGGCCATGCTCTGCACTAGCGGGAACCTAGAAACAGAATAAAATGTACTGCAAATACTCTCCTCAAAGTACTCCTGGGCCTGGACATGCAGGTGTCCAACAGCAGCAGTGGCCTTCACACGGGATACCCCCAGCATCCTTCAGAAAGCTCGTGGAGGTGCAGTCCCACAAAAGCCCCTCCTGATTCACTTCCTTTTCTAAGGGCTGCAGGGACTGAACCTGGGGCTGGTAATTATTTGTGAAAAATTGACTCAGATTCAAAGTGGAAAAGTCTCAATGTGGCCCAAGGATGTTCTAGCTCTGAGTGACACATGGATGGCTTTTGACTCAACCCCAGGGAAGGATCAAAGTCAAGGATCATGCCAAGGTAGTGTCCCATACTCACTGCTGTAGAGAAAACTGCAATAAAGAGAGGGTCTTGAGGGAGAACTTTAGGAGCCTATGGCTGCTATTGTTGGAAATAAGTGGTTTAAGAATCCCAAATCTGCAGTGTTTTTTTTTTTTTTTTTTTTTTTTTTTTGTTGTTGTTGTTGTTGGTGGTGGTGGTGGTGGATGCAGAGCAATGACAGAAGTTTGTTTTCTATTTAGGTAACAGCTATTTACAGAACATGGAGAAACACCACTGGTACTCGCCTGGAAGTTTCACCCCACTGGCTAGCATTCCTTGTGTTGCAAGGAGCTGTCACATACTAGGGGAGGAGAAGTCTCACCAATCTCATCTAACTTCAAACTCTGTGAGGCACAATAACAACCCCCCTGCAGGACATATCCACTGGTACCTTAGTGGCCTGAATGTTATAGGAATAATCAACCAACCACTTTCTGCTTGGATTTAAGACCCACTTCATGATATGGTACCTGACACTGTTAATACCACCAATAAATAGACATGAGACAGGTCACAGACCCAGGGGGTAAACATATTACTATCATTCTGTGAAATGAACATAGCAATAAAAATACTCTCAATGATATATTACTGTGCCCATAGATCAGCCCTCATCTGAGGTGCCTCTTCTTGTGTCAAGTAAGAACTAACATAGAGATCCACAACTGGACAAAATGGAGAGTGAGAGACTTTTAACAGCTTACCCCTAAATGGGATGACTATATTACACTCATCAAGGTTAAGGAATTTACACAGTAGAGGGGGCAGAAATATATATGAGCCAGAGGTTGTGGATGACTTCAAGGAAACAGTGTTTTCCAGATTCAATGGAGCAGATGCACATGAGAATTCAGAGACTGGCAGCATGCTCAAAAGCTGTACAAATTCAAGCCAGAGAAAATCCCCACATGGAAAGGGGGCGATCGGCACAAAGTCCTACTCCTAATCAGGAAGCTATTCCAAATTGATGGCTGCTGGGATAGGGGGAAAAATCAGTTTTCTCCAATATGGTGTGATACTAAGTATATCAACCACACTTCAGGGAAGGCTCCATGCTCAGAAGTTAACACAAATCATACTCCATGTTTTGGTGTGTGTATGTGTGTGTGTTTTAAAGAGAGAGAGAGAACATGAGGTTGGTGGGCAGGGAGGTGAGGGAGGGTACGAGAGGAGTTGGGGGAGGAAAAATAATATAATCAAAATATACTATATGAAATTCTCAAAGAATATATAAAAACATTTTTGGTTGTGAACCTAGCCTTTAACAGCTGAGCCATCTTTCCAGCCCATAAAAACATTTTAAAAATGACTTCATAGACATAATCCCACTCCTTTTCCCCCAAACTATGCTAGAGGTGTTGGTAACTTTCCAGGCTAGCCCACAGAAATGCTTAATAGCATGGTTACACTACTACACAGTAAATTCTTTGCGCTCATGCGTGCATGTGTGTTTGTGTGTGTACATGCAGGCATGCATGTAACACATGTGCCCTGGGGAAGTCAGAGGGCAACTCACAAGAAGTTGATTTTTTTCTTCTACTGTGTGTGACCAGAGAATAAAACGCATGTCCTCAGGCTTGGCAGGAAGCACCTTCACAGGGAACAGACATTTCTCTAAAAAGTCAGCTATATCAGCTGACCATACCATTCCTAACCCGATACCCCAGAGGGCAGTGTTCCACAAACAACCGGGAAACCCACCTAAAAACCAAGGTATGGGGCCCTAGAGAAACTGCCCAGTGGGTAAGTACTTGCCACACAATATGAGAACCTGAGTTTGAATTCCTAGAACTCGGGTAAACAGGGCCACAGTACTGCACATATGTAATGCCAGTGCTCTCATGGTGGGGTTTATATGGTATATTTCCAGGTAATATTCCATCACGGAGAGAAGTCAGGGCAAAAGCTTGAGGGTGGAACCCGGAGCAGAAACCATGGAGGAAGGCTGTTGACTGGCTCTCTTTCTGGCTTAGATCCAGTTGTGGGTGAGTGCTGTTTACAGTGGGCTGTACCCTCTCGTAATCAATCACCATTCTGATAATCCCTCAGAGACACTGTCTATAGGCCAATCTGACTGAGGCAACTCTGGATCGACATTCCCTCTTCCCAGGTGACTAACTCTAGGTTACATCCGGCTGGCAAAAAGTTAGCCAGCGCCCACAGAACAGTTGACAGTTACTCAGGTCTGCTTGCACTCATTAGCACACAAGTTCTCTCTGCCCCAAGGCTGGTCCATCCATTCGTCCGAGCTCTCTCTAGCACACATGGATCAGGTGATATTCCCGTCTTGCCACTACTATGCCCATCGTGACGAGCTCTATCACCACCATCAGAAAAAGTCACTTTCATAAAGATGGCAATAGACAATACATGAACTGAAGCAGGTGGGAAAGGAGGGGGTGGGAAAGAAAACAGTAGAAGGTCTATTATTACCAACA
Source organism: Cricetulus griseus (assembly GCF_003668045.3). Classification (NCBI taxonomy): domain Eukaryota; kingdom Metazoa; phylum Chordata; class Mammalia; order Rodentia; family Cricetidae; genus Cricetulus; species Cricetulus griseus. Next base: position 356,435,866 of record NC_048595.1, on the reverse strand, counting down.
AAGTACCCTATACTCCTCAGTGTTCCCCGGGGAATGATACAAAGACTCACTGGCTTCCCACACTCCCAATCAAAATCAAAACCACAAAAAAGGAGGCCGCCTGGCAAGGTGTCTAGTCTGGAGTGTGTAAGGCTGATTCTTCCCATGGCCAAGTCAGCCCTGCTTTTTGTATGTTATTTCCCTCACCTTCTTAACAATTCCTTAAAATAACCGTCCAGGTACTCTTTTGAACTATAGAGACAAAATAAATGCTGAAAGAAATCACACTTGTCCAAATTACCAAGCCTGCCCCCAAACGAGCAGAAAAATGACAGTGCAAGGAGCAAGGAGCAAAGATGGAGAGCAAACCACCCCAACTTCTCTGTAAGCTATGCACGGACACACCTGTGATTCTCCCCTCCATTGGAAGCTGGCCTACCTTCCCACAAGCCTAGCCTTCCTTCCTGGAAACCTTTCCCCGCTAGGAGTCAAGAACTAGGGAAGATCTGGCAGGACATATATTGCCTCTACTGAACAGGACAGGGATACATATCACCAGCACCTTCCCACTGCAGCCTCTGCTCTCAATGAATAGTTACATAAGGACATGACCATGTGATCCAGACACTGAAGAGAAGTGGGTAGACAGGATGAGGGCACGTGGACCTTTTAAATTGTATAAAGCTGTTCCAAGGGCTGGAGAGATGACTCACCAGCCAAGATCACTTGTTACTCTTACAAGGGTACCCAATTCTGTTCCCAACTTCACCTCCTGGAGATCCAGATGCCTTCGGGCCTCTGCAGGCACCCCCATTCAAACTTGCATACTTACCCAGAGATGCACAGGGAAAAGTAAGTTTTTAAAGACAAGCAAACAAAACAATTCCAGTTCCATAAACTCTATAGAATTAGGGGAACCTCCCCTTTAAGGGAACAATGTTCCAGACTTAGGGGAAGCAGCCACCTACAAAGGCAGTGCAGACCCTATGAATCTGTGCAACAGTAGGCAGTCCTGGTCCATGTGGACAATCTTGTGGATCATGGTGACAGACGGTCTGTGCCTTATTTCATAATTCACAGGCCTTTCCCACTCTTGACAAGAACGTTTTTTCCTCCCAAAAGAACTACAAATAAACAAAACAGATAAGAGCATCTTAATGAAATCCGGGTTGTGTCCTGGCTCCCATCTGCCTTCAGAAAAAAAATATACAAACTTACTAAGAACAGGGGCTTGTTGTTACTTCATAAAAGTGAATGACCCCGAAGCACAGTGGGAAGCAAGGGCACCGAGAACAGCTCCCTCTCACTCCAGTTTTCTACATTAATAAACATCTTTCCAGAATTCTCCTGAGCTTCAAAAACAGTTAATGTTTGTCATGAAATCATTATTCCTGGATTACAAGTCCATAAAAGATTATGGACTTGAACTTAAACAAAAAACAACCCCAAATGATGCAACCACTGGGGGAAAATTTGTGAGGCCCTCAAAAGTGAAACATGAAATTTCCATATTGCTCAGGAATCCAATTCTAGGCACACACCCTAAAAGAGTGCCCACAGAAGCTCATCCCAATGTTCAGGGCAGCACTGTTTATGACATCTGAAAAGAGAAGCAAAGTCAGTGGAATAGATTTTTTTTTTTTAATGTGGTATATCCATGAGTGAAAACTTACTCAGCAATGAAGAACTGACGGCGTGGGTGAGCTTTGAAAGCATGATGGTAAGTGAAAGGTTCTGGTCACAGAGAAACACACACTGTACATGCTATGGTAGCCAGAACACAACCAGCATTGCTTTAAAACAATCCATACAGACAAAATGCAGACTGATGGTTGCCTGGGACACGGGTGGGAACGACATTTGAGAGGCACAGTACTTCGTTTTTCGAATGTACAAAATCTTCCAAAATAGATGATGGTGATGGCTGTCCCGTCTCATGCAGATTTTAAAAGCCACGGAATTTCTACTTCAAATGTGCAAAACATGGTATGTGGATTGTATCTCGAATCATAACAACAATGAAAATGAAGGGGGCAGGGAAGGAGGCAGGCAGAAAGATGCACAAGGAGGCAGGAAGGGAGAGAGGGTGGGGAGGTGAGAATGACTATGGAGAAAAACTGGCAGCCTCCTGTGTGACCTAAGCTATTTTCTGCCCTGAGATAGCCTTTGCGATAACGGAACCTAACCTTCTGAAGACATCTGGGAAGCAATTCACACATGTAGCTAAGGACGAGTATTAATCACTTCGGGACACTACAAAACAAGGGAACGGTTGGCTAGTGCGGTGTGTGGCTCAAATTCCCAGAAGTATGTTTGTAGGTATCTGGTCTGCAGACCTGAAACCGATGACACACCCCTTTGGGTGTGGCTTCAGCAGACAAACGGAAAGAGAAGAGCTTGAGGTGTGGCCTTCCTTTGCGCGCTCTTTCTGGTAGGTTCGGAGGATCCGGTAAGAACAGTGAAACGCTCCAGCGGTTCTTTGTATTTTTCTAACAAACCCATTTATCATTTATCTTGGGTCTAGTGATATAATTACATCCTCACCTTCACATGTTCATGGGAGAGAGCTCGTGAGTTGCATGCAGTTCTGCTGGCTTCTTCTACCCAACAAGGCAATACCTATATTCGGGTCCTGCGCTTGGCACCTTCTTGAGTCACACCCAGATGGCTTTAAGCAGTCACCCTGCTTTAATTTAACCACTTTCTAAAAGCCTTGCTAAGGACGTACAGGCCTCATTTACCTAACCACACACCCCAACTTTCCCTCCAAACCACTAAAACTACAACTTCACCTGCTGCCAGCTATGAGGCATTTAAAAATAACTTAGTCATTTAAAAATAATCCATCAGGAAAGGGGGGGGGCAGCCCAGCAGGGAGCAACAAACACCTACATGACATCAGTGTCTGCCTTTGTTCCTCTTGGTGCCGACCAAGGTTTTAGTTAAATAAATGTATTTCATTTCAGCCTGAATGAAAATCCAACCTCATTTCTTTCTCTATTTCTTCCTCTCTTTGGTTTCCTGAGATTTGGAAATCCTGTGACACTCCTGTTTAAGTAGGCTGGAGCTGGGGCCTGTGTGATGATTCAGCTCATAAAGGTGATTGATTGCCAGAAAGCCTGACAACTGGAGTTCAAACCCCAGGACCAGTAGAAGAGAACAGACTCCCATAAACTCCCTTCTGGCTTCCACCCCTGTGCTGTGCCACGTGGGAGCCTGTACACACATAAAGAAAACAATTAAATATTAAATATTCTTTAAATCTTTAAAACTTAATAAAACAAAAAGGAGGAGTTATGTGGTTAGCATGTGCTAGCTGAGTAGTAACATGTTCTGCATGTGAAAGATGCTGGTTCTTCCCCCCAGTACCAAACTACAACAGAAAACACCCTGCCAGCCCACTCCTGGGCATGGAGATAGGAGACTACAGTGGTCTGAACTGAAATGGCCCCCAGAGACTCATGTGTTTGGATGCTTGGCTCATATGGAGTGGCACTATTACAAGGTGTGGCCTTGTTGGAGTAGGTGTGTCACTGGGTGGGGGGGGGCTTTGAAGTTTTAAATGCTCAAGCTATGTCCAGTGCATAGTCTCTTCTGCTGCCTGTGGATCAAAATGTAGAACTCTCAAAACTGCCTGCCACCGTGTCCTGCCATGATGATAATGGACTAGACCTCTGAAACTGTAAGCTGGCTCCAGGCAAATGTTTTCCTTTATAAGAGTTGCTGTGGTCATGGTGTCTCTTCACAGCAACAGCAACCCTAATGGTTGGTCCTGTTCAGGGCCAACCATTCTCATGGACAGGGCCTCTCCACCAGCTGGTGAACACTCAGAGCAAGGACTGGGATCATGTGACACCACCAATTCACAAGCCAGCAAAACGGGAGGGGGGGACCCATAGGCATGATGTTCCGTCAAAGTAAATGGGTCACTTAAAAGAAGTAACAAAGACAATACAATTAGTTCCTGTTTATGCCACCCCCCTACCCCCACACACACCCTCTGTCACAACAGCACTGAGAATCACGGGGCCATTGATGCTACTACAATCTATTTAGATTTCATCAGTTTTCCCAGTACCCTTTTCCTCCTCAGAGCCTCCTCCAGAACATTGTGTCTAGCGCCGTGCCTCCAAGGTTCAGTTTCCCGGGCCTTCCTTGTTTGATGGCCTTGACAGTTTTGAGGACCACTGGTCAGGTGCTTGTGGAATGTCCTTCAGTTAGCGACACTAGGGAGTGTTGTGGTTAGACTGCAGTGCAGCCTTGGTGACCTGAATGTATTCCCTAAGTTCCAAATGCTGGAAACTTGGTCCCCACCTGGATAAGCAGGTGAACAAATATAGAAGTGGCTTTGATATGGAGCTCTCTAAAAGCCTCGCTCTGTCTCCCGAGATGACCTCAGTCAGGTCATGAAGAATTGAGAGGCCCTCACCAACCATCCTGCTGGACTTACCTTCAGAACTTTGAGCTAAATGAACTTTGTTCTTTACGATTACCTTGTCTGGGGTTCTTTATTTTAGCAATAGGAAACAGACTGGGACCATGGGTTTTCAATGATGACTCAGTCCTGAACGGCATGTCAAACTGTCTTGAAGGACCCTGCCTTTACCACAACCTCACCCTGAGTCCCTGCATATATCCAGGTCCAGGAGCTCTTCTTTTATTTATTTATTTATTTTTAATTTTTGGTCAGCATCAGAAATGGGGAAATAAATACAATCAACCTCCTAGGAGCCATGGGGCTAAAATAAGCAGCCTAAGAAAGCATATGAGCGAACAATTAGAGAGATTTTGTTCAGTGGAGAGGGGACTGAGGCATTCCAATGAGATGAATTTAAACTTCATGCCACAAGAAATAATTTGGGAAATGTATTCAGAGTACTAGGGTCTTCCATGTGTATGACAGAGAGAGACAGAGACACACACAGACAGACAGACAGACAGGAACAAGGAGGCAATCTGCCAGGAGCAGGTTCTGGGGACTGAGTGGACCAACTCCCTATGGGTAAGTGGAAGCCTGGAGCTGAAAGGTCTAATTTTCTCCAAAGTGTCAACCTAGGCTGAGACACCCTGTAAACTGGCTTACACAGCTCCCCTTAATCACCATCCATAAACTATTAACAGCACCACACAGCTCAACAATGGAGGCATTCACCTTTGTCTAGCCCAGGAACAAACAGTCTAAGACGCCTGACCGGCCCAGCTCTGGAAGCGACTAAGGACACAAATCACCCCTGTTGCCAACGCAATGTGGACAAAATGACTTCTACCAACAATACCATACACTTGTTCTTTTTCACATTGCATTTACAAGACACAGCACACATGCACAGAGTAGCCACATCATCTTGAAGGATGGGGTTTGCTTCCGTCTCAGTTTCAGTATTTCTCAGTCACACTTGGATAATACCTGCAAGGTCACCAGCTGAATTAGTATGTTCAGAGGCTGAGGCTTAGTCAAGACAACACTGAGCCCAACATAGAGACTAAGCCAAGCCAGGTGAGCTGCATCTGAGGCCTGTCAAACAAAGCCCACAGTGTCCCTACCAGAACAGGCATGAGAGGCTCTGAGTCCTGAGCATAAGGAAAGACAGTTCTTCCTAGCTCCTACAGTCCTCTTCAGCCTTGTTCTTAGGCCCCCCAGGACTCCAGGCTCTGTGCCAGCATTTCTCAACCTGTGGGTAGCATATTAGATATCCTGAATATCAGATAATTATAATTCATAACAGTACCAAAATTACAGTTATGAAGTAACAATGAAATAATTTTATGTTGAGGGTCACCACAACTTAGGAACTGTATTCAAGGGCTGCAGCATTAGGAAGATTAAGAACCACTGCTCTATGTGGACCCAAATGATCCTAATCCAAAACAAAGGCCCCCCAACTTCCCTATCTCATCCAGGAAGCTGCTCACCACCTGATGACCCAGTGTAAGAAAGAACAATGGGCTACACCTAGGACACAGTTGGTGCCACACAGATGGACCGTATGTCACCCAGGCTGAACTCTAGAAACCCCAACTTTCATAAACCATGGCAGTAACAACTGAGCTCTTGGGACCACCATCACTCAAACACACTACCCTGTACCTAGGCAGCTTGACTTGGCTGGAAGAAAGGACACAGGTGAGGAAGTGTGCAAAGAGCTCCAAAAGGTCAGGATGCTATTCCTGATGCTCACTGAAAGTGGGAGTCCCAGCTGCTGACCTCTTCACGTGGAAGAGCTGCTCTCTCCTCTCTGAAAAGTTGAGCCCTGTCTTCCGTCCACAGGCAGGACTGGAAAAACTACAAGCAAAGTCAGCTAGTGACTCAGGCCACAATCACCAGCAGCCAGCAAACTTTCCAGCAGCTCATAGGATGGAGGTTTTCATGCTCGCCTTCCCGGCATAGTCAAACTGCCGGTAGAATCTTCAGTGTAAGGCCTGGGTGGGTCATCAGGGTTCAGCCAGTGACTGGGGTTCCTCTAGCTGGAATGAGGCGGGGTCTTCCAGTTGGTGACTGAATAAGCGCTCCTTTCCCTTAGGATATGCAAATTCACCAATTCAGTGACTATTTTAGTAAGAGTTTATTGCTGTGATGAAACATCATGACTAAAAGCAATTTGGGGAGGAAAGGGTTTGTTTGGCTTACATATCCTGAATCATTGAGGAGAGACAAAAGCAGAAACCTGGAGGCAGGAGCTGAAGCAGAGGCCAAGGAGGAGCTGCTCACTAACTTGCTCCCATGATTGCTCAGCCTGCTTTTTTCATAGAACCCAGAGGACTAATTTAGGATGGTACCACCCAAATTGATAAGGGCCTTCCCTTATCAATCACTAATTAAGAAAATGCTCTACAGGCTTGCCTACACCTTAGTCTTAGAGATGTGTTCTCTCAGTTCTCTGCCCTGAGATGGCTATGGCTTGTGTAAAGTTGACATAGAACTAACCAGCACAGTGGCCCTCAAACCGGGTCTGACTGGGAAAACAACACAAGAAGCAAACGGCAGCTTTCAGCTTAAACACAGACCACAGGGTACAAAGCCACGATGTGGAACAGTTGGTCCTAGAGGGAAAAGCCTCAGCGCTAGGAACGAAGGAACATAAATGTTCTGTCCACAGGATGGAACTCCCTGCTCCTGAGGGATTTACTATGAAACCGTAGTGTACACCTCCAGTTATAATTTGCCTCTATAATGAATACTCGCTGCAATCCACGTTCTTCCTTTGGAATTATTGAGTTGAAAGGTCAGTGTAAAATATGTTATTTAAAATGTATTTTAGAAGTTCCCACAGAGGCACATGTGTAACCAAACAGCTTGCCAAGCTATGGTTTTCATGTGTCCAAAGTCCCTGCCCTGGAAACTGAAGTCCCTAGTGCAACAGTTTTGAGACATTGGGCCTCTAGGAGGTGTTAGGTCCCAAGGGCTGGGCCTCATGAATGGATTAATGGCCTTAAGTAGGGAGTAGGTAAGTTATCACAAGTGAGGGCTCCAGACAGAAGAAGGTGGGGTTTGGCTCCCTTCTACCTCTTTTCACAGAGGAAATAAATCTTCCTTTAAATGGCTAGGCAGACCCAGCCCCAAAAGAACTAAGAAACTAAGTCTACTGTTCGCAAGAAAATGCCCTTCATTAATGTGATTTAGGGACTTTGCACTGCACAGACACAGAGAGAATACCATCCCATCCCACTCTACAGCATCAGCAGCTGCCTTCAGCATCTCTCTACTGGGACTCAAATCTGTGAGGCCCATACCTCATCTAATCAATTGCTGAGGAACCTAAATTCCACACAATGCTGTTCCCTCTCCTTCCAGACAGCAAGCTGGAGGGTCCCTTCAATGCCTTTGTTTTCCATACAAATATCTCAAAGGTTTGTCAACAAACAACAAGCATCTCCACACATCTCCACATCCTGCTTGTAGGCTACACGACAAATCTTCTTCTGGGAGACCTGTGAAGGAAGAAGTTCCAGCCTCATTTTTTAACAACAGAGCCAATAGGGTACAAACTTCTCATTTCCTGGAAAAGAAAAAAAGCTGGGCTGGAGAGATGGCTCAGCAGTTAGTTAAGAGCACTGGCTGCTTTTCCAGAGGAGCAGCATTCAGTTCCCTAACCCACAAGGCAGCTCACAACTGTCTGTAAATACGATTCCAATGCCTTCTTCAGGCTTTCATGGTTACCAGGCACACATATAATTCACGTATATACAAGCTGGCAAACACATACATAATATAAAACTAAACAAATAAATCTTAATGAAGATCGTCCTTAAAGGACGATAAGGAGTTTGTTGGTGGTGGTGGTGGTGATGATGGTGGTGGTGGCAGCGGCGGCGGGTTTTGCCAGGGCTTGGGATATAAAGTGCTAACAGTGAAAGCATAGGCCTGGATCCCCAGGGCTCGGTGAAAAAGCCAGGCATGAGGAAGAAGGCTGCAATCTTACTTCTAGAAAGACAGACAGGAGGATCTCTGGGTCTCACTGACCAGGCAGTCTAGCCAACTGTAGGCCTCCACGGTCAGTGAGAGATTCTGCTGGAGGAGGAAGAGGAAAAGGGAGGGGAAGGGGAAAAAGGAAGAGGAGGAAGGGGAGAAGAAGGGGGGGCAGAGAAGCAACTGAGGAAGACACTTACGACTAAATTCTGGCCTCCACATGCATACTTCCTCATGTGAATATTCACTACACACTCCAAATGACTAAATTTAAATTCTAAAGAATGCAGGTACATCAGAGAAAAACAGGCCATGGCAAATTCTGCCCAGGCAGCTAACACAGAATTCAGCAGAATTCAGAGCCGTCATCGCCAACTCACCAAATGTGCATGAGCCAGTATAGACTGACAAGGTCTGCAGGCTCTAATAGGGAATTCTGGAGAAAGCTGGCCTGCAGAGGCCACATCCACACCCTCCTGTCAGCAGCCACAGATGGGAGATAAGAGGACATTCTGGGACACACTGCTGGCAGGCAAGGAAGTGAAATCCCCCAGGAGCCTGTGCAGGGCAGCAGCAGGAAAACAGCAGGAGCTCATCCCTGACTCAGAGAAAGAGTTTTCAGGAGCTTCTTCCCGAAGTGGCGGCCAGTTCCTTAGGAACCCTCATCTGCACCTTAGGTTCACAGCTGGGGCCATGAACATAATTTTTAAATAGGAGTTACATAAAAAAAAAGTGCTGGAGAAATGATTCAGTTGGCAAACCTCAGCACCCATTATTATTATTTTTTTTCGAGACAGGGTTTAAGAAACCAGGTATGTTGGTGGCACTGGTGAGGCAGACACAAGAAATCCCTCTTTGGGGCTTTATTTAGGTAGCCAGACTAGTCAAGTTGACATGCTCCAGGTAAAAACTGAGAGATGCTGTCTCAAAATTAAAAATCAAACAAAATACTAACAAGATGGAGAGCAACTGAGGAAGATACCCAAGGTTGGCCTCTTGTCATCACATGCTTGAACACACACACAAACAAGCACAGAGAGACAGACGGAGAGAAATGTAGACACATACCATTAACCCAATTGTTCTGGTTAAGTTTTTGTCAACTTGACACAGACCAGGATCATCAATGAGGCACTGCAATTGAGAAAATGCCTCCAATCAAATTGGCCCTTAAGCAAGTTTGCGGGGCATTTTCTTGATGGGGGGAGGGGCAGCTCACTGTGGGTGTCACTCCTGTGTAGGTAATCTTCCGTGGTATAAGAAAGGCTGAGCAAGAGAATAAACCATTAAGCAGTATCCCTCCATGTTCCCTGCATCACTTCCTGCCTCCAGGTTCCTGCCTTGAGTTCCTGCCCTGTAACCTGTGATCGACTATACCCTGTAAGCTGATGTAAATCCTTTCCTCCCCAAGTTGCTTTTGGTCTTAGTGCTTATCATAGTAATAAAAAGAAAACTAAGGCACCGATCAACCCAAATCATTATAGTTCCAGGATGCCATCAACATAATAATAATAATAATAAAGGCACACTCCCGTCTCACACTCATTCTTAAAATGTGGTATATTACACCCACATATCTTAATTTGGAATATCCACAGTTCGAGTGCTCAAGAGCCACACATGGCTAGTGGCTGAAGGACTTGACCGTGCAAGTCTAGACTCCAGCTAGACCTGTAATTGTGAGCAAGAGTGGTGTGTGAACAAAGACAAAGAACAGACATTTGTCTGTTTCTTTCTGTTTGTCTGTCCCCATTTGGGGAAAAATGTACAAAACCCGCCACTGACAATGGGCATTAATTTCGTATCAATTGCTTCTGTGTCACCTGCCCCACCCTGGCCTGATTTTCCTCACCATTCACTACGAGGGATAAGCAGAAAAACCTTCTTCTTTCCTTCTGGAATAAAAAGGGGTTAGGTAAATCAGAATTGTGGACTAAAGTGAATTCTCCACGCCAGGCATGGAACATAACCAATCCTCCACAGAGAAACTTAGCATTTACATTGCCTGTGACATTACTGACAAAACAAACAGAGGAAGAAAAGCATGTGTTTGCTACAGTAAAAACTCACAGCAATTTCCACAGCAGCGTGTTTTCTCAACTCTTGAACTCTTAATTACACAGGTAACCGGTAGTTCGAGCTAACACTAGACAGTTCCACAGTGGGCGGCCGATGTGTGCTTCCACCTCAGAACTGGCCTTTCCTCCTCCATCAGGCACAGGGTTTTAAATGTGATGGGGGAAGGAGCAAAAACAATTTGTGGACTTACTGGTGCCCTGCGGTAAGTGTGTCTTGATAGCAGTTTCCACGGGTTAGACTCTGCAATGTGTCCAAGAAAAAGGAAAATAACCCACTCTGGAACCTAGAATACCAGTGACCTGGAGGCTGGGTACACAACATCTCATACATTACCCTCACCTTCAAAACTGACAGGGAGGCAAGCAGCTGAGACAAACTCAGCTTTTGGAAAGCCACAGGAACGGACCAGCTAGTGACAAGAGTCCCAGGCAGTTCAACTGCTCTCAACATCTCAAGTCCAGTTCCCCAGCCCCATGCCACACTGGTCCCTCCTGGCTGAGAATTCTTTTAAAGCTTTAAATTTTTTTTTTTTCATTGTAAAAGAAACTCCCTTCTTGGGGCATCATCCAACAGACCAACAGCCATGATCTGGCCTTCTTCTCGGGCACCCTCCTCTTCTCTTTCTTTAGGTCTCACCCAGGCTGAGGGTCACTCACTCTAGCCCACACCAAGCCTCTGCATGCTGCTGAGCTCACATGTCAATGGACCTGTCAGCCTGGCACCAGCATATCTCCTCCATCCCTGGAGGCCCTCCCACCAGCGAGGCTACCTGACTCAGTCAGAGTTGCTGTGGTGGTTTGAATGAGAATGGTCCACAAAGCTCCTTCTCTAGCTGATGGAACTGTTTGAGAATGATCAGGAGCAGTAGCCTTGTTGGAGGGGGATATCACGGGGAGGGTTTTATGGTTTCAAAAGCCCACAGGCCATTCCCAAGTAGGCTTCTCTTCCCTGTGCTTGTGGATCATCTGTAAGCTCTCGGCCATTTCTCCAATGCCATGCCTACCTCCCTACTGCCATGCTCCACACCATGTTGGTCATGGCTTCTACTCCTCTAGCTCTGGAACCATGAGTTCCCATATTAAACAATTTCTTTTATCGGTTGCCTTGGTCATGGTGTTTTGTCACAGAAAGAGAAAGTCACTAAGACAATTGCCTCCTGCACTTGTGTTCCCTGATGGTGAAAATCAGTCCACAAATTAATAAATGAACACCATAGCTGACTACTGGACCACCACTGCTTATTCATCCCTCCTGGCTCAGTGTGATGCCTGGCACCAGGAAGGCACAGATGGGAAAGGAAAGGAGGATTTGGAGCAAAGAGCCAAGAACACAGCGGACCTAACTCCACCCATATTGCCACATGGCCAGAAGATTGACTTTTGCCAGCCACACCCGATCCTCAATGAACTCAATCTTTGTGTTCAACTCTCCTTCCCAACATGTAAACAGATGAGAACAGTCACCTGTTTCTAAAGTTCACATCTCTAGACACCAGTAATAAAAAGTGATAGGGGCACCCTCAGGTTCTCTGCCAATGCCCATGGTTTTTCAGGAGTTCTCTGCCTGCACAGTCGGGAGCCAAGCACAACACCTGAATCACTCAACACCTGAATCACTCATGTGCTGTCCCATGGTAGAGCAGATGTCTGACAGAGTCAGGGCTTTAAGTATTCCCACCCCACTTCTGCTTTCCCGAACCAGACCATCATGACGCCACATTTTCCATATGGGCATGGGCTCTCTAAAAGTGACTGATCTGAGGAGTTAGTTGTTTGCTTTTTCAGGCCACATGGAGGCATGTAGGGCATCCAGAGCCCCGATCTGGTATTCTGTTTCTTTCATGTGTCCCAAGGTCTGTTCTTACCTTTTAACAAATTCTCTTTACCTGGAAAACCACCACCTAAAATTCCAAAACCAAAACATGTTCATTCATTCTACAAATATTTACCTAATTCTCGTGACCAGCCAGACACTGTACCACAGCCAAGAAGGGCACAGGATTCAACGGCAATGATATGGCATTGCTGCCCAGGATTCAATTCCCCACTGGCTGGGTGACTACGGAGAATGGCAGTAAGTACAAGCACACAAAATAACCACGGGCTGCCCACTTCTCTTCCACTAACTTCGTTAATTCTTACCACACCTGGTGAGTCACTCTATACTCCCATTTTACAGATGTGGGAAACAAGGCTGAGATGTTCAAAAACTTGTCCAAGGGCCCAGGGCTAACAGGTGGTAGAACAGGTTTAGGGTTCCTTTTCTTTCTTACTTTTTTTCAAATGGATTTATTGATGTGTAATTTACATACCATAAAATTAATGGTGCTCAGGCAGGTATATACACAATACCCCTCCACTGGCTCACTGTCCCCTAGCTTACCTGAAACACTGGTTCACAAAACAGAGGAATAAGCTGTTTTCTGGAGAGATGATGATGACCTGGGAGCTAACCGTCACACACTTGGCACCAAAGCCTCTACAAGAAACACCTCCATATATTCACTGTGCAGACACAGCCTCCTACATATGTCTGGTCACATTCTGAAAGCTTACTGTTTCAACTGAAGGCACTAATCTTCCTGTCCTTGAAGCCTTCCTTTCCCAAGCCATTGCTACAGTGGAAGCCTGTCCTTGGAGCCAGGCCTCTCACCCTCCTCCTCACAGGCCCCTATCAATAAGACAGAGTAGCAGTTGAGCAGAGTGAAGAAGAAACCAAAGGAATCTTCACCCAACCATGAGGCCAGCTGCTCTCCTGTAACCAGAGCTGCCCTACGAAACCCAAGTCTTGACTTGTCATAGGCCATGTCAAACTCCCATGGTCTGCCAAACAAAAACATATTCCCCTTAGATGCAACCCATGTTCAAACATATCTCACAGATCTCACGAATCCAATGGCACGAAATGGTTTGTAGTTTGCTTTAGAAAGTAAACTGGCCGGGCAGTGTGGCACATGCCTTTGATCCCAGCACTCTGTGAGTTCGAGATCAGCCTGGTCTACAAGAGCTAGTTCCAGGACAGCCTCCAAAGTCACAGAGAAACCCTGTCTAAAACACACACACAAAAAAAAAAAAAAAAGAAAAAGAAAGAAAGTAAATTCTGTTTATGTTGGAACCAAGAAATTTAGCTCCTGATTTCAAAGACACTGGTTATCTGGGTGGAATTATCTTGTGCGCTGCCCACATGCAGACAATATAGGAATGACAGTGACAGCTTGAGGAGTTTAAAACTCATTATAACCCAGCAACCATGGAGTCCACCTTCCCGTCCATGTGAGACACAAAAACAAGATGAAAGAGTATCACAAGATTAGGCTGGGCCCATCATCAGGTCCCTATTCAGAAACAAGAGATTACTCAGCTCCACAAAGGTGACAATGTCACATGAACACAGCCAATCACAGGCTCTGAAGGCATGACAAGGTGAGCCCTAATGAGTGGCGCATTTAAGAACAATGGGGGTGAATACAAGGGCCACCCCTCTAAACTGCACAATGGAAGGGGACACAGCAGGTTCTCCTAGGACTAAATGAATTCGAGCCTGAGTCCAGGAGTGTCTACTGCTATAGATACACGGGGTGAGGGAACACTTTGCAGTGCCTGTCGGTCTCTTGTAGCCTTACCAGCCGTCCTGTACTCGCTGGATAGCACTGGCTTCTGGTTGAGCCAAACAAAAGTGTCTACAAGTACTGTCCTGATGGGAATTCATTCCTCCGAGTCCCAACAATCAAAAGAGAAGAAGGCTGCTGCTTCATGCCCACCAACATCCCTCTTTAAATCATTAACTCCCCAGGGCTAGGGCCATCATGGCCCTAAACACCTTCCTATTGTCAGTCCAGACCTCTTCTCTCCATCTTGAACTCTCCACCATCCCTGGCTTGGTGAGTTGGGAAAGGGCCCTAATGTACAACGCACCTTCATATCCAGAGGAACTGGAGACTCCGCTCTCAGTCCTTTGCAGAACACATCTCCTGGCTCCTCTGTTTTTTCTTCAAGCCCCCAGCTAATTCACAGATGTTCAAGAAAGCGGAGGGATGCCATCATTTCAGACAACCCTCTTGTCTCTGCTCTTTATTGACTATCAAGTGACACAGCAGGATTCAAAGCAGATGCACATGTCCCTGTGCCCAGCCCCTGTCACCATGCGCTACTATGTCTCAAATGACAGGAAGAGACTGAGCCAGCCAAGGAATCCATAAAGAGTGGGATGTCCAAGAAGCCCAAAGGAGATACAGAAAGACAGAGTATCAGTGAGGAACAAAGGGAAGGTCAGAGAGGGCCACACTAAGAGGTCACTGTTAGAATGACCTGCTGAAAATGCTACCTGGGGAGACAATTCCATTCATCCCTAAAAGAGCTTTTATGCTACCATATCCAAAAGTGCCAGTTTGCATTATGACACTTACATAAAATGACAGAGACATCTTTTAAAATGCATGGAATTCACAACTTCAATGAGGAAGATGGCAAGCACCCTGTTTCTGGTCTAGATTTTCAATTTAACTGTCATGGGAAACTGGGAAGTCTCTGCTGTGGTGTTTCCATGTGGGAGCTCTGGGGAAGGAAGTGAGGGGGGAAGGAGGTGAGGACGAGGGGAGGAAAACCAAGGATGAGGGAAGCACAGATCTACACAACTTCCTGTTCTTGAACCTTTGGTTTTACTGAGAAGTGGAAGCTGAAAATCTATCTCTTCAGCTGGGAAAATGGCTCAGTCGGCAAAGTGGTTAAGCACAAGCACCCCAGTTCTATTCCCAGAGCTCTTTTTTTAAAAAAGGAAAAATTTCACCCTGTGCTTGCAATCCAAAGGCCAGGAAGGGGGAGACAGGCAGGTGCCTGAGGTTCAGCAAGCAGCTGCCGGCATAGTCAAACGGCAAAAGAGCCAGAGACCCAGGCTCAATTTTTTTTTAAATTTTATTTTAAAATGTAGATGGAGCCTAAGGAATTACACCCGAGGCTGTCATCTGGCATCCACACATATACATAGAAGCAGAGATCGGCAAGCGGCACAGGCACACACACAAAATGCATTTCTACTATCTTTGATAGAAAGAATGGAACAGTGAAGCCAATAGAAATGACTTCTTAGTCTTCTCTCTCGCTATGTCAAGAAATCTTCTACTCTTATCAACTGGATGCACTTAAGGTGAATACTGAAATCACCTTGGAACCAGGGGCCACGGTCCTTGTTAAGTCACACGTGGAGGCTGGGCCTCGGGCTCCTGCGCATGCAGTCACTATGAGCCTCTGATGTGGAGGTGACAGTCTCTGACTGCTTTGGTTGCTGTCTCTGAAATTACTCCAAAGCTCCCATCTCTAGAAAACAGAGGGAGGTCACAAACTCTTACAATAGGAAAATACAGCATTCCCCTACCCGCTGCAAACAAAGCTGTCTGGTTTCAATCCATGAATTACCTGAGTGAAACGTTAATGACTCAAAGATCCAGACAATATGGGGATCCATCCAAAACCTCAGAAAAGCATCCAGATCTGGTACAGCAGAGTGCACAAGTCCAGGAACAGACTACAACTGAGTCAAGAACTGGCCGCACTACTCCTATCTTCTATACAAAATGAAGTGTCACTTTTCACAACCTAGGAAGTGCAAACTCTAGCCAGATACTGTTTGGCCCATTCACTAAAGACCAACACTTTCTGTCCTATGTGTTAAAGTTACACAGTTTGGGAGATTTCCTCTTCTTGACTCTTAGAAAGCCTGGCGACAACAAGCCTGAATTCCCCCAGGTCTGTTTGCCACAGTCCCCACTGCTCCCTAACACACACAGCCTACCTCATCTCACCCTCCCTCCTGGGCTGCTGGTTCAGCTTGTGTGGGCCAGGGCTTGTCCCTTTTTATCCAATGCTTTGCATAGTCTGGGTCTCACTTCAGGTTTTTAAAAAGGCATTGTTTTGTGTATAATGCCTCCATTCACGGTAAAGTTTTGAAGGGAAGTGTTTCAGTTATTTAATGGGCCTGTCAAGTGTTGCTTTTAATTAAACTTGGCTCGAATCAAAAGGAAAGTGGGTACGAATGTGGGCCAATCTTGGGTGCAGGACAGTGAGTCATACCTTAATGCTGACCAAATGGCAGGATAAACGCCATTTCAAAAGTCTGTATTAGAGCCAGCCAAGTAAGTATTCTATTTATAGTGCCAAGGGTTAAAGCTTCCAGACGCCTTTCATCGGCCACCCTGCCCCCACCATGTGCACGTGTGCATGAACACACACACACACACACACACACACACACACACACACACACCCTCCTAAATATATAATTTCAGCCTGCAGCAAGTCAAGCTTTTTCCGTTAGTTTGGTTTTGATGATTCCTGAGCTATAGGCACACTCTTTGGCCACCTGCCAACCACACAAGGAAATTCTGTTTATTCCTCAAATAAACAGGGGGTAAGGGGAGTGCCTCCCTCACTTGGGCTTTTATAGAGTTGTCCAGAAGAGAGCTTACACTTCTCAGAGCACTTCCTTCTTAACTGGTGAACATCAGAGCCAAATGGAAACCATTTCTGTCTTGCCCATTAAGAAGCAAACCATTTCACATTTAGGATGTACAGGGGCTAAAACTTTCAGAGAAACACACAAAGCTATGCAAATTCTCTTGAAATGGTTGCCAATTTATCTTAAAATCTAAATGGGGAGGGATGCTAAGCAGTGGGTAAGCAAAGGGTCCTAAGTTCACATCACCAGTACCTACACAAAAGCTGGGTGTAGTAAATGGTTCATGCCTGTAACCCCAGCACTGGGAAGGCTGTGATTGGGATCCTGGCTCAGTGACACTGTAACCCCAGCACTGGGAAGGCTGTGATTGGGATCCTGGCTCAGTGACACTGTAACCCCAGCACTGGGAAGGCTGTGATTGGGATCCTGGCTCAGTGACACAGTAACCCCAGCACTGGGAAGAGTGATGGGGGATGACAAGCCACTCTAGCAGAAACAATGAGCTCAGGATTAATAAGATGCCCTGTCCCAATAAACAAGGTACAGAGAGCACCAGAGGAAGACATCTGCTTTTGATCTCTAACCTCCATATGCAATCATATGAACAAGTGAGTCTTGTCCATATATACGCAAATACACATATGCATGCACACACATACACTACACTCATACATACTCATGCATGCACACACAGGGGGAAAAATTAGCAAAATCTTGAGTATGCATCCCTTGGAACTGCGGAGGGGATCCAGGCCTGCTGGACAGGAACAGACTGTGAACACTTCAAATTGCAGCTACTTGCTCCTCCCTGTGCAGCCAGCCACCTGAAAGTCACAGCTGTGAAATGCATTCCAAGTTTTACCCTAGACTGGACACTCTTTCCTTTGAAGTTCATGAGTAAAGTTATCTTTCTGAAAAATTGCACCACAGGCTGTACTCTCAGCTGAAGACCAACAGGAACTCATGGCACCATTGAGACTCCAGGCTGGTAACAGACTGCAGAAGGCCAGAGCCTGGGGTGCCAGGAAACACGGTGTAGCATAGAACAGTACCCACCTTGGGCAGTGAGCCAACTCTGAAGGAGTGGACAGGTGTGCAACATGGCACTGGGGTGCAGACACAGACCCCGATCTCCCCTGCAAATTGCAGCTGTGAGGACAGGTGTGTAGTAAAGTTTGGGTGCACATCAGAAAAGAACTGGGGTTCCAAATACCATAGACAAAGCAAAGTATAGCTCCACAGTGGGAAAGCACAGAGATAAAGTCTGGAAACAGCTGCTGAAGTGGCACAAAACAGGACAGGCTAAGGGCTGGGAATGGCTCAGCTGGTAATGTGCTCACCGTGCAAGCACGAGTGCTTGTGTCCAGGGAGCAGCAGCACATCTGTAGTCCCAGCTCTTGGGGGGTGGGAGGGACGACTCAGAGCCTGCTGAGTCTCTGGAGCCTGCTGGCCAGCCCACCTAGCCAGTTGGTAGGCTTAGATTCAGTAAGAGACCCTATCTCACAAGACATGGTGGAGAGCAAGAGAAGGCACTCCACCTAGACCTCTTGCCTCCACATATGTGTACACATGTGAACATGTACACACATAACACACACATACATACACACACAAATGAAATAAAATCCTCAAAAAAAAAAAAAAAAAACACGACTACTGAAGGAGAGCAACCGTACAACTAAATGACCCCGGTGATAGCTGGCACCTTTGACAGGATTCTCGTTACTTGACCAGACCAGACAGCACACAGCACTCTCAGTGATCTTCCCAGGGGAAGATCACTGGGATCTTCCCAGGAAGAAAGGACCCAGCAACAGTGACTTCCACTGCAAAATGGTTCAGAAAACCTAAGGAATGCCAGTTACTGACGGCAGAGACCTAATGTTCCAGCGGGGTCTAGGGGGCTGAACCATGTATTGAAGGTGAGGTTCTTGCTAAAGTCCCAATGGGCAGATAGGTAAAGAACATCGTACATTGCCTGACTTGTTGGCAGCAGAGGCTGACTAAGTCTACCCACTGCCGAGCTGAGTCTTCTGCTCCCACCTGCCAGCTCATGTGACCCCAAGGACTCCCATGAGATTCCCCCAGAACACCTACAAAGCCTGTGGAGCCATTCCTAGGACAACCTGATATCCAATATGTGTAGGTCCCTAGGAGACAGCTGCCTGCTAACAGGCAAATCAACGTATCCCAGAACCATCATCTCTTAGGACTGGTGAAGTCTGAAATGTGTACCACTACGATCTGCACACCTGCTCTCTATGCTGAGTCCACTATTTCTGTCTTGCCTGTTTGTAAATAAAGAAATCCTAGACAAAACACAGACTTAGCTGGAGCCAAAGCCATGGAAATAACCTTGAACTAAACTCAGTAGCTCCTAGAACATAAGAAAAGGCCCCAAACAGTACAGGTCCTTGGGACTGGCAATCTGGTTGGTCGTGAGAACTCAAAGAAATGAACACATAGAGGCTCTGTAGGAGCCAAGGGACTAGACATTGTCAGAGCGGCATGATCTGACAAAGAACTTAAACTCTCGAACACACAGGTTGTTGAGCTCCACGTGGGACAAACAATGGTGCCCGACATGCAGAAGGCTCTGCAAGACACTGTATATAGAGGACTTCGAATGCAGAATGGCACCAAACAGACCCTCCTGGATGGCCTCTATTTTGACTGCTGTTATTTATTAAGAGGTGGTTTCTATATAAACTTGATGGACTTTGCAAAGCACATCAATTCATCGATAGAATGAGCTTGGTATCCTCCCTCCCCCATCATGCAGAAACTGCAATAGGTGAGAATCCCCCCAAGCCTCTACTGCCTCCTTAGCCTCCAAGTCCACCAGAGGTCCGTCAGTACCAGTAAACCACACAGACTTCCATCAGCAAAGGCTGTAATGAGCCACGATCTCTGAAGTGAAGCAATCACAGACCATACACACGCCACTTCTTATCACTAACCTGGATTAACACAGCTAGCAAATAAATACCTGGGGCATGTTTGTTTCAGGTTGAATTGTGTGGTCCCGAGTGTTAAGTCTCAGCTTGGGTGAAGATGTCCTGGCTGAAAAAACTCCACCAGAGGCTCGTGTGTTTGAACACATGTGTGTTTGAACCCTTAGCTGTTGGTGTTGTTTGGAAAGGTCCCAGGAGCCTTTAGAGGTGTCACTATAGGACGTATGTCACTGGGACTGGGCTTTAAGGTTTGGTGTCCTAGCCACCTCTGCTCTCCCAGTGTGGACATAATGTGATCAGCCAGCTTCCTGCAGCCTGCCTGCATTAGTGTAACAAGCTCTATCCCACTGGAACTGTGTCAAAAATCACCCCTTTCTCCATTAAAATGTTTTTGTTGGGGTGTTTTATCACAGCAACAGAAAAGAAACTAATACACTATATAAACAATATACAAAACGTGTGATTCTCAAGTTTATGTAAAAAGATATCTCATTTGTAGCACTTCCAAAGTCAATAAATATCAGAGTAGGGGGCTGGAGAGACTGCTCAGTGGTTAAGAGCACTTGCTTCCTTCCAGAAGACCAGGGTTCAGTTCCCAGGGGCCATGTCAGGTGGCTCAAGCTCCAGGAGATCTGATGCCCTCTTTTGGCCTCCACAAGCACATGCAGACACATGTACACACACACACACACACACACACACACACACACACACACACACACACACACACAGAGTCTTTTTAAAAAACATAAGGTTAAATTAATGTTCTATTAGCCTTCTCCTAGTGGAGAGGAACCAGGCAGAGATAAGCAGAGAAAGAACTCCCACTGAGCCACAAATTAAACCAGGGATCTGAAGAGGCTCCAACTTAAATCCTCTCCTGCCTGAAGATTTGATGAAAGCAGTTGAGGGTGTGAACTTGGGAATCATCTTCCACTTATTTTCAGCGAACAGAAGTGTTGCCAACAGAGTCAGATGCCTTTCCGAGTGATTCATTACTGGGGCTGGCAATAAAAACATCATGCTTCAGGGCTGGAGAGATGGAAGAGCACTGACTGCTCTTCCAGAGGTCCTGAGTTCAATTCCCAGCAACCACATGGTGGCTTACAACCATCCGTTATCAGATCTGGTGTGCAGATATACATGGAAGCAGAATGTTGTATACATAATAAATAAATAAAATCTTAAAAAAAAAACATCATGCTTGGTGAAAATGAACCAGGAGGAAAAAAAAATCACACACTTACTCATCAAAACTGAGAGAAGTGGAAGAGCAAAAGTGTAGAGCTTGCCGACCAGGTTTACTGGCTGCATTCAAATTGCCTGCCTCGTGCATGGTCAGGATTGCTAGCCCCCCGAGTGTTTGGTGATTAACTACAGTAAGCAAACAGCAAGGGGGAAAAAGCCAAAGGAATGGGGCTCACCGATGCCACCCTGTTAGCCTTTGTTCACCCCAGAAAACGCTTGCCAGATTGGTGATGACCTGTGCCCAAATCTGTTCTCAGGATCCAGATGAAAATAATTTCATAAATATCATGAGAAACAGTTTGGGAACAAAGGGAATTAAAATATCCATAGATCTAGAAATACAGCAAGTCAAGAAATATATAGATATTGAAGTGAATGAAGGTCCCAAAATATGGGAAATTGCTTCATCAGGAGGCTTGAGAGAAAGAGAAAGAGAGAGAGAGAGAGAGAGAGAGAGAGAGAGAGAGAGAGAGAGAGAGAGAGAGGCAGGGCCTTAGGGAACATTTGGACAAGCAAGTGTACAATGTTGTGTTGCCCTGTAGAGTCTGGGATGCTTTGAACATATGGAGTTCTTACCCACCATGTACCATCGGTCCTTTCCCACATCTGTACCGACAATCATGATCGTCTTCATATTGACAAATTCCTCAGGGAACTGCTCCAGAATGACAACTGCTATTATCCATAAAAACACATATCTGAGACTGAGCAAAAGACCCAACCTAGCCTAAGGTTGGCTAGACGGAGGCTAAGCTTTACAAAACGTTGGCTAAAAAAAATATCACATCTCGACTGAAATAGTCCTGTTTTGTTTAGTTTTCTGGTAGAAGCTGTGTGAACAGGCAGTTAAGGTACTTGATTGGAAGCTAGTTGTCAAGCCTCCTCCCAAACCTCCCAGCTCTTACCCCAGCCACGAAGGCAATTGCTGGGGAGCAGAGCTAAGCAGTCGCCCAGGACAGAGGAGGGCTGGATAAGGAGCTGCTGCCGCTGTGGTTGCCAAGGTTGGCAAGGCCTGTCTGGGCTCAACAAGCTGCTCCCACTTGTGAAGGACCATCCTGGATGGCAACAATCACCAGTTCGACCCTGCCATCTTCCCCAAGGCTATAGGAGCTGCCAATCAAGCAGCCAGTTCTTGGGATGGTTAGCCAGCCAATCTTGGCTGCTTTAAAGCCTTTGGAGGTGCTGGGGGAGAGTTCAGTCCAGCTGTAGACACTCAAGAGACTTCAATGGTTTCCTTTCTGTTGCTGTTCTTCTTTTCTTTTCTGGCAACTGTTGGGGGTTGAATTTGGGGCCTCAGACATAAAGACAAGCTGTCCATTATTGAGTTATAGTCCCAGCCACTCAAAAGTTTCAGACTAACCTCGGAGGCCTGGAAGAGACTTGCAGTTGGAATGAAATAGTTGCACAAAGAGGAAGAGCTTAACAGCAGCTGGAGGATCCAAAAGGCTTCCAAAGAAGAGAGACCAAGAGCAATGTAAGTCATGAGAGTTGAGAGATGGAAGAGAGCAGACACTATGGGAGACTGTGAATCCTCAAAGGCATCCGAGAGGAAATATGCACACACTGGTCAGAACAGGACATCAGGTATTCCTGCATGGCTTCCCGCTTTATTGCCTTGGGATAGCATTTCTCACTGAGCCAGAAGCTAGGCTGCCTAGCCAGAGAGAGCTCTTGGGCTCCCATCTGTCTCTACCTGACAATACTGGTGGTACAGGAACACACAGCCATGCCTGTCTTTTGATGTAGGTGCTGGGGCTGTGAACACTGATCCTCACATTTGCACACTCTTACCCACTAAGCCAGCTCCCTAGCCCCTATTTCTTTTTAAATGGTAAACTCTGCACTCCTTAAGACAAACACTTCCCAGGCATCATGACCTTCACCGAGGCTCACCTTCAAGAAGCTTACTTAAACATATGCCATTTGTTATTTTTTTTAAATCCACATTGGTAAAAGCAGGATCATTTTCCAAAATGGTTTTCTTCAAACGGTCACTAAATTTCCTTAAATCAACTTTTAATCCAGCGCCCTGGTGAGGAAAAAGGGAACAGACTCAAGGCCCCAAGATGGAGAGGCAGCTGCATGTCACGTCCATAACTAAGCCAACCAGAAGCATCAGGACAGAAGACCAAAGCAACATTTACAAACTGCACACTGACTCAAACAACAACAAACAAAAACAACACAAAACAAAACAACCCCCCCCCCAGCTCCCACACGGCCTCACCCACAGGGGCTCTGCAGCTTACTAGAAATACACAAATAAAAGCCCAGGAAAAAATGATTTTAAAGTCAGTGTGACTGAGCCATCTGTGGATGTTCCCTAGAAACACATAAAACTTGTACTCTAACTACTTTTTGATCATGCCTCTGAAGAGAATCGCTATGTTTATCTGTCACCAACGCCTCCATCACCGGAGCAACCAGCAAGTCTATACTGTCGCTCTGGTTCATGGCACAGCTCCCATTCCTCATTCCCGTTGGTGGCCAATAAGTTCTTCTGAAGTAGCCTCACATGACCGGTGGCTCTGGGCAGAGAAGCACACACATTCTTGACGATGTCCACAGATAATTCACTTTCCACCCGGAGGAATCTTTGAAGAATTTAGGATGCACAGACCCAGGCTCCATTCTGAGAGATAACTTATCTTGCTACAGCATCTCACCAGCACACATCAGCTCCAAAGCTTCGTTTGCATCAGGCTCAGGTGCTGGAGGGTTTTTAAGAAACTCTGAAGACAATAAAAGCCTGAGTGATGTTTCTGACCCCATCATATGACAGTGGATCCAAGGCACACAACATGGCTGTCTGTGGTGAGGAATGAAACAGACATCTCGAAATTTCAAAGACAACATGAAAATAAAAACAAAGTCACACTCTACTGAAAGCCCTCTTAACTCCTTAAAAGGACTTGTCTATTTCAAAGCACACATTATCTCAAAATGTATACAAACCACACACACATAGCCTGAGGCCCATTTGGGCCAAGTTAAAACCGTTTTTTGTTCCCTATTGTTGTCAGTACTGATGGCTTGTGGTTTCACATTTTAATGGTAAAATAGTGAAAAAGGGTAACTTGAGAGAGAGGGCAGCTGTACATTTTATCCTTTACAAATGCAGAGTACTGGATTTGTTTACGGCCCAAAATATTTAATGCCAAAACCCAAACCTCATTTTATAAGTAAGGGTATATTCCACCTGATGCTTTCTTTTTCTTCATCTCTTGAGGGAAAAAGTAATAATGAAGCTGGGGATGTAGCTTAGCTCATAGAGTGCCTGCCCAGCATTTAAAAAATCCTACCATGGAGCCACATATCCCAGGTGGCTACACAGCCAAAATAGCAGCACTTGGGAGGTGGAGGCAGGGCAATCAGGAATTCAAAATCATCATCCAAAGTTACACACAAATTTGAGGCCATCCGGGCGGGGGGTGGGTGGGGATCCTGGCTTTTAAATATTTTATAGATAAAAAGGGTCCTCTGGCCTGTGCAAGACAGCCCTGACCACACATGGTTTTTAACCTACCACACAGAAAGTCCACTTAACAAATCTGCCCCGAGGCCAGAGGGAAATTGTTACAGCTGAAAAAGCTTCATCAAGGAGAGAAACAGGAGACTTTCAGTGGGTCTCCAAGTCTGAAGGGAACTGATACCAAATTTACAGTCTGTGCCCTGAAGCTGAACTTGGCACCAGATTTCGAGACCATCCCTGACTTACAGGCACCTTTAGTGCCGAAGACATTATGGCAGTCAAAACAGGATCCCGATGACCCCATCCTACCAAGACAAGTGTGTGGGAAACAGCAGGGAGGTGCTTTCTGAATCTTATCTTCTCAGAGACACACAAGCAGCACGAGGCGCTGCCTACTGAAGATTCCGGATCTTTACAACAAGCGGTGAGATATGAGAAAAGTCCTGGGTGGCACAGCTTTGGTGAGAGAGTTCACTACCAGTAGCTGTGACTACCTCAAGCCAGGAACCAGGAATACACATGTGCATATACACATGAGCACTGTGCTGGCTAACTTTATGTCAACTAGACACAAGTTGTGGGTGAGGGGGCTCAATTGTGAAAAGCCTTCATAAAACCAGGCTATACACAAGCCTATAGGGCATTTTCTTAATTAGTGACTGATAAGTGACATCACTGCCCATTGCGGGTGGTACCATTCCTGGGGTGGTACTTCTGGGCTTTGAGTTTGAGCACCATGGATTTTGTTGTCCAAGGAGTTAGGTAGTCCTAGAACCAATTTCTCATACATCCCAAGGGAAAACTGAATGTATTTTACACTTAACTGTATAGACTTAAATAAAAGTCCTCATCTCTTTACACTGGGGTGATACCAGCTCACCTACCTGCTGCTCAGACACAAAACTCGCACACACACTCACTCGCACACACGTAGAACAAACAAGAACAGGTACATGCTCTTCATACAAATCAGAGGTAACCCAGATAGAAGATTAGTATGTGGGGAAATCCTTTGCCTCGACTTTGGCATTCAACTTTGGTGGTGAGAGCAGAATACAGGGTGTTCCCTGGGGCTCGGGCCAATCTCTCTGCATAGTGTAATTACAAGGGGAAGGAAGCAAGATGAGGGGGTCTCAATGGAGGCGGCGCAGCAAGCTGACTCAAGAACATGCGGAAAGGATGCAAGCAGGTCAGGTTCCCCAGACAGGACTGAGAAACACAGGGACAGTCCCATCCAGTGAAGTCGGTGGCCCTTACTGAGGCAATGAAAAGTTTTAGAGATCACTCTCTTATGTGATTGTCTCACCTCCAAGTTTTTGTTTTGTCTTCTGCACCAAATACAGCTCGTCTCAAAGCATGGTCCAGAAGCAGTAGAAAAAGACCCTATTCAGTAAGAATTTCTAGGGACACTGCTCCCCCAGTTTCCACAGTGGGCTCCCTCATCAGCCATTCCTCCTACAAGACTCAGGATGAGAGCAACACGAAGACTCCACAGAGCCCTTGTCCACATGTCCCCTTATACAGTATCTCACTCACAAGCTGTGACAAGGTTACCAGTGGGGCACACATTGCTGGAAGCCATCGCTCCCAGCACAGTAGCAAGTCCTTAGATGGAGATTGTCAGTCACATACTCTAGTTTTTCTTGCCATGCCATTTCACCAGGGCAATGCCCTCACTGCCATCAGAACCACGACTGATCCCAACGAGGTTTGGATGCCTTGTTTAAAGAAAGCCCTTTCTGTCTCCATCTTCCTGTGGCAGTGATAGGGGGCAGAAATGTCTTGACCCCTTTTGTTCTGGGTCCCGCAATGTATGCAAGCTTCAGCGTCCATTTGCTTAACTGTCAATTGAACTGGGGTGTTCTCAGGCTATGACACTGACAGAAAAGGAGCACAGTCCCAACAGCCTGGCCACACTGATTCGTTGTATTTCACGATGCACCTGTCTCAGTTGAAGAGACTCATGCTAGGGATTTCTACAATGTAAAATGATGACCAAGAACTCTAGTAGAAAAATCAATGTCAAAGTTTTTGAGGAGATCCAGGGCCAGAGAGACGACTCAGTGGGTACAAGAGCTTGCTGTACAAGCCTGATGGCCCAAATCAAGGGAGAAGACGAGAACTGACACCGTAGAGATGCCCTTTGACCTCTACATTTGCACCATGGGAGGTGGAGGCAGGAAGATCAGGATTCAAGGTCACCTGGCTACATAGCAAGGTAGTCAGTTCAGTGTCAGCCTAGGCAATGAGGAGAGACTCTGTCTCAGGACAAGACAAAAAAAGGTTATATCCTGTTGTGTCTGGATTCATTTACATCACAATCTTGGGTGATGAAATAAATTATAGGGAAGGAAGATGGGAGGTTGAAGGAAAATAAGGAGGAGATGATAAGGAGTACCCAGGGACTGTCAGAACAGTTCTCATGGTGACACTGTGGGCGGTGAAGCACTCACTACACTCTGGGAAACATAACTGAGAGCCACATGTAGAGATGTGTGCACACAGGAGTGAGAGTCTATGAGACCCGGGAAACCAAAGCAAGGTCTCCAGACTATACTGATTTCAGTTCTGAGACTGAACTATTATTGCTTTGGTGCTGAACTACTGTTTTGATACTGAAATATTGTTATGTAAAAGGTCAGCACCAGGGAAACTGAGTGACAGGAAGAGGAAGGGCCTCCTGTACACCCAGGCATTTTATAAAAAAGTGTTTTTGCAACAACAGGGCCTGAACCCAGAGCCTGACACGGCTGAACAAGCATTCTGCCGAGAGCTACGCTCCTAGCCGGTTGGGCAGATTCTAAACCTATACTTCATTACTTTTTAAAGAAATCAGAATAAAACTCCAAAACACACAAGGACAGGACCTGGGATGCGACTTATTTACCAGCACACTGGGATTTTTGAGAAAATCGTGACCCTTTTTTTTTTTTTTTTATGCAGAGAACAACTGTTAGTTAATTACTCAGCGTAAGCACTATTTCCCTAATGCTGAGGGATAGGACATAAGTAAAAGAGCACTTGGTGAAGGGACCCGTGGGAGAGCCTGAAGAAGCCTGAGGCAGAGGGTCCAGCTGTACAGGAATTTGATATATGACTCAAATGTCAAGTGACGGTTGCAAATGTGCACACACATACTGACACATGAGGGCGAATCCGGAGCCCACACAGAATCAACTACAGCACTGATAAAGGTCTGGTTGCTCCACATCACCCAAAGCCATGAGAAGCCATTAGGAAAGAGAAGAGCTGGAGAAGGCCGAAAGCACACTACCGCAGTTCATCTGCAACAGAACAGAAAGGATATAGAGCCATGGTGCCTTGATGCCAGCTTACACCGGCTGATATCCGGAAACATTTGTTGTCACAGCCAGGGAGTTGGTGATACTGATACCCAGTAACTGAGAGGTCAGCAATGAGGCTAAAAACCCTACTATATATGGGACAACCCCCACACACACCCCCACCAACAACAATGTCAACAGTGCCAGGGTTGGCAAGATGTGAAAAGTAGTACACTTGAATTCACCCAGCAATTTGAGCCTGGAAACTACTAGAGGGCAAGTGACCTTGCTGGCCCTTAGCTCTGGCCTCTACCAGTAAATCTAATGAAAGACAAAAGAGATATAGAATCCAGCAGTCTGGTTTGGCTTCTGAGAACTGCTAGCTCACCATATGCACAAGTGGGTTTTAAAAGCATCGCCTCTCTTATGCAGTAATAAATTAAGGGCCAGTCTCAAGGTGAGGACAAGGACAGGTGTCTTCTACCTTCACCCTGCTAAGTCCCCTGCGGTCACATCTGGAGAACAAAGTGTGGGTGAAAATAAACAAGAGGCAAGTTTTAGGAGAGGACAATGGCAGCTCTGTTAGGGAGGTAGGAAGTCTTAACACTTTGATTTCCGAGTCAGTGGGAAGACTTTCTGAGTTAATAAATAATGAACTTAAACATACCTAGATCTCCCAACACATGAATGCGTGCATGCGCACACGGACGCTCGCGCGCGTGCGCGCGCGCGCACACACACACACACACACACACACACACACACACACACACACACACACACACGCACCCTTATTGTGTGTTCATTAAGTCCCCTAATTAAAATAGCAATCACAGACCAACTATGGTAAAGGAAAGGAAATTAAAAGAAGACTATATAAGTCATTCCTCAAACAAATACCCAGAAAAGGTATCTCTTGGTTCCTGTGAAACTTTGACCTCAAACGCACACAAGCATGCCCAGATAGAGAGGAGGGTATGTCAGCAGCCTTGCTGGTAATCGGTCAAGAAAAACTGAAGAGCCAGCTGTGGCAGCACAAATCCATGATCCGGTGCTAACTTCCCCCACCAAGTTGTGCATTTCACTGATTCTAATGAGGAGCTACAAAAGCACACCCACCCCCCGGCTCATAAATACATCATGCCAGTGGCTCATCGGTGCCTCCCACAAGGTGAACTGACACTTTCCGTCAAGCTTATGCAATCAGAGGAGTCCGAGTAAACTTGTGCATTTGCTTTGATCACACACATCCGTGCCTGTGAAATTTCATCTCGAAGAAGTAATCAGACAAGCGTTCAATGGGCTAGGTACCAAAATAAGGTTCAGGTGCTGTTATGGCAGCAAACAGCTAGCAACATCCTGAAAAGAGTCGTGGGATTGATACATCTGCTAAAAGAATGGACAGTGCTACTACAGTTAGACCAGACACCTAGAAAGTCTCCCTCAACTGTGGACTCCTGAGTGTTGTGCGTATCACAAAACAAACAATATCAAGGAAATGAACATCTTGGTCTCTGCTGGAAAATAATATTAATTTTGACTCCCTACTAATAGCATTTACTTGGTGTGTAGTCTCACTGGCAATATCATGGAACTTTCCCAAGAACTCACAATAGAATTTAGCCATTCCATTTTAAGCCTCATTTCTTAATAATTTGAAACCAAACTTTGCCTCTGTGGGAAAGGAACTACACATGAAACACACAAAAAAGTGGCATTTTTCTTTTTGATACCTTAGAAATCACAACGCGGGGGGGGCATTTGCATGGGCCTGTAAGATGGCTCTCAGTGGGAAAAGGTGCCTGTGGCCAAGCGTGTCCACCTGAGTTCAATTCCTGGGACCCACATGGTGGAATGAGAATCAACTTTCACAAATTGTCCCGACCTCTAACATGTGCACATCAGCACTTGCGCAGCCACACTCAAATAAATAAAATGTTTTAGGAGGTCAGGAGATTGTGCAGCAGTCAGGAGCGATTGCTGTGCTTACAGAGGAACCAAGTAGGCTCCCAGCACCCATGTCACCCAGCTCACAAATGATTATAATTCCAGCTCCAGGGGACCCAGAACCTTCTTCTGGCCTCTGTGAGCAGCCACATGTAATGTCACATACATAGAGACATAGACCACACGTGAAAAATAAAGGCAAAAGCGGGAGATGGAATGCACTGGTATAAAGGAAGTGGAAGACAGAGGAGAGGGAGTGTAGGGGGCGGGATAAATAACACCAAAGACCTTCTGAGAGTGATACATGGAAAGCCACTACCCAAGAAGTTTTACATACATAAACAAGAAGAGTTTATACGGAGTTCTCCTATAGCAGGGAAACTATGCCCCTACCATCAGAGCAGCGGTTCTCAACCTGTGGGTCGCAACCCTCCCACAGGGGTCACATATCAGAAATTTTTCATGCGGGAAAATAATGATCACTCCAGCAACTGTCAGAAACTGTGAAACAAATGACCTTACCTTTTCTTTTAATAAACCAGACCCTTCTGGGATGCCTAGGTACCCAGTGCCTAACATGATCTTGCAGCTCTCCTAAGGTGGGGATGGGTACCTTCAGAAACTGTCTTTTAAAGGGACACAGATGCACTTGTCTTCCCTATGTAAAAAGCAAGGCAAGTTAAAAAAAACTGAAATGCTGATTAGCATTCTCCATGGAGTCTTCAATGTTTCTAGGGTGAAACCCACTTGTTACCCAACTCAGAAGTGACTTAGTAAGAGCCTAGGAAAGATAAAGTGATTTTAAGACAAAGGGAACCAAGAGACAGAAATGACAGATGCATGGGGCTTTCAGTGTCTCTGGAAGGACTGATTCTGAAATAATACTGTAATGTGTCCACTTTTTAGCTGCATGACACTAGGCCAATTACTTAACCTCTCTCTCTGCCTTATTTTCTTCATCCATGGAGTATACGTACACAATGAATGAGCTGTACTTACAGGGCTATGTGAATTAAATGAGCGCACAAATGTCAACAGCTCAACAACATGCCTAGTACATGGTAAGTCTCGAACAAACAGTGCCTGTCTTAGTATTATCTTCAAAAAAAAAACTGTAAAATGTTAGAAACATCTCCCCTCAACTCTCTCTTTGTCCTAAAACAAAACAATATATATATATATATATATATATATATATATAAAATCTGCTCTTTAGATGAAACTACCTACTATTCAAAGGTCAACTCCCACCCTCGAGGACTTGAGGACTTTCCTTTCTATGTACACGATGCAGCAGAATGTATTTATATGTAAGATATCTAACTTGTCGTGGTTCAGCTCACTCATTTGAGAAGGGGGAAGTCATGTAAAGTATACAAAGCCACTAGTTGACAAATCCCTCCAAAGATCAAAAGGAGAGAAAACAGGCTCAAGGTAGAGAGTGGGAGGTGGCTGTGGTCGTGACTGCTGGAGTGGGCAGGCAGGACAGCCATCCAAACTTTACACAAAGCAGCAAGTATCAGGTGAGAGCTGCAGGGCTGCACACAGGGCAGCAAGCTAAGAGCTGCAGGGCTGCACACAGGGCAGAGAGCTAAGAGCTGCAGGGCTGCACACAGGGCAGAGAGCTAAGAGCTGCAGGGTTGCACACAGGGAAGAGATTTAAGAGCTGCAGCACTCTGCACACAGGGCAGAGGGCTAAGACCTGCAGGGCTGCAGTGCTGCATACAGGACAGACAGCAAGCAGAAGGTAAGAACTCAATGTGGTGCAAATCTGGAAGAGGGTCGCAAGGTCAGACGGCTTGACAACCAGCTGGAGAACTGCACCTCACCCTAGAAGGGCTGTAAGAACAGGCTATCATCCATATGGAATTCTGGAAGTGCAGAATTTCCAAGAAGTTTCCAGCTTTAAAGGGGGGGAAAATCAAAGCAAATCAATGCAACCAGTCAGGAAACAATCTGGATTACATCTCTCAAGCCTTCCTTGCAACCATGTGTACCTGAATTTACTCACCACCAGAGGCGGCCTCCGCCTCCTCCTCCTCCTTCCCCTCCTCCTCCTCCTCCTCCTCTTTTCTTCTCCACCGTTTCCTCCTACACAGAGGCATCTCATGCACCAGGCTGGCCTCAGACTTCCTATGAAGTTGAGGATGACCTTAGGCTCCTGACTTTCCTGTGGCACCTCCTGAGTGGACTGCAGGCATATGCCACTACTTCCTGTTCTAAGTGTCCTGGCGACCTAACTCAGGCAGGGACTCTCCCAACTCAGCTACGTCCTCAACCTCTCTTATGACTTCTAAGTATAGCTCTGATCACTGACCTTTTAATATCCACCACCTACCACATGTAGTACTTTGTAAACCTTACCTCACATATGCCTAACTTCCAAGCAAGACAGACACTAGAAGCCCCAGAAGGCCTGCTGACCACAGGGATCTCCCAAGTGCTTTGAACCCATGGATGGTTCAGGCTGGAAGGATGCTAGAAATGTGAGGCTTTTGCTGGCCCCTACATGGCTCTTGCACAGCCAGAGGAAATGGTACCAAGCCTCACACAGACTTCACTGGAGACTTGTTCTTCCAAGTCCCCTGCAAATTTGCAACATAATTTTATGTATCAGTCACTCTGGAGCCAAAGTTTTGAAAGGCATTAAAAAGGTACTGCAACCCCACTAGTCCCGAGAGCGGATGAGCACGGTCAAAGTTCGTATGCTCAAGGGTGAAGCCACTTAAAGAGGTTAGATCTGGAAAAGCAAACATTACCCTGTATCTTCACCACTCCAGTTAAACACCGAAGGCCTGGCACAAACCAGTTTCCGCCTGATTCTGAGAGATGTAAGAACATCAGGCCGCATGACATGGGGGAGGCAGGCTTTCCTGGCCTCCTCTGGACAGTACTCTGGGCTAGAACAACTGTCTACTTGCAGCTGTTCCTACAGCTTTGCTGTCCCGGACATGGGGTGGGGGAGACTTGACAACAGAAATTCTTCTGGACTACGCAGACAAGGCAAGAAACTTTAATCTCCTTACAAATCAAGTCTAAGGGGACCCAGCCAATGTCATCAAGTGATGTTACAGACCTCAAGATTTGGTGGGACAAAGGTCCTAAGCACCTCTCCTGCATATTAGGAACTGCTGAGGTGTGGAGCAGATGACAGAAAATATCAATGTGTTGATTTTCTCGTAACAGGAAATGCCACTAGCTCTCTCACAAACACAAAGACTACACTTGTCAGAAGGAAGGAAGAAATAAGTGGGGGTGGGTGGTTGGGGGTCTATTTCTAGCTTAGAATGTTTTCTGAATGACTCCAGGTAACAACTAAAATTATGGTCCCAAGTTAAACAGGAGCGTGTATGTGTGTGACTGTGTGTGTATGTGTGTGTAAATGTGTGTATGTCTATGGTGTGTGTGTGTGTGTAGTGTGTTAAGGCTCAAACTCAGTACCTCTACCACTAAACTATACCTATAGACCTCCTCTGATCATCATTGGGGCTAACTTCTTCTAAGCCATATTGAACCAGACTATAAAAATAGGTTTATCTAGCAAATTTTCATTAATGAGCTGTCTCTTGAAACATTAATGCCTGCTTTCCATATTAATATTTATGTCTATGCAACTTCTACATACTCATTACAAAAAAAATCAATGTGTCTATTTATGTCTTGCTGTTAATCCACACAAAGTCTTATACTTGTACAGCCATTATGCCACAGCTATGCCTAAAATAGAAAGCAGAGAGGTCAGCTCTTTTGGAAATGGTCGATGCCCCATTGTATTCCTCTTGGTTCTGGGGACAGGAACACAGAGCCCACAGAAAACCTCAAAATTTTTACACAACAGTCTTGCCATTTTGCAGCTGAACCTTTGCTATTTACTGTTTTGGGAGTTATTGTTGTTATTGTTGTTTGATTGGTTTGTTTGTTGTGTGTGTGTGTGTGTGTGTGTGTGTGTGTGTGTGTGTGTATTTTATTGCATGTAATTACTTCTGGCTGCAGACATACCTAAACTTTTTAATAACTTTGCAAGAAATGCTGAAAAAATGCAAGCTTTCCTATGCGTGAGCACACGCAATTAGCTCAGGAGAAGCCATAAAAACTTAATGAAGGCCATGAAGAAACTGAAACTTGACTGGGGAGTTTGGCACGCTCCGTTTCACCAATCCTGGAGCGAATTTTGAAGGCAGCAGTGTCAGCTGATTGGCACAAGCCCTGCAAGCTTCCCTGGCCACTGGCCTCTAGCAGGACGCCTGATCCCAGTTAAACTAGGCAAGTGCAGACAAGAAGCACACACAGGAATTAGGACCGTGAGGCAACTGCTTCACTCAGAGCAGCCAAGCTGGGTGTAGTTTTGTGGCTGTAGTGCTATCAGGAACAGCTGCATACATTCTGGGGTGTCACAAGTTGAGAGGAAGGCTGCAAGCATTGAGTGTGAGAATGCCAGAGATGCTGTTCTCTGTGCTACAGGCGAGCACAGACAGCCCCTCCAGCAAAAAGGTGCCTGGCCCACAAGGTCAAAGGTACCCAATTTGCAAAGACCTAGTCCAGGTCTGAGCGGCAGCCAGGATTCACAAATTCTCCCTACTTCCTTGTTATCTGCCTCACACAGTTTATTTATTTATTTATTTTAGTTGCTAGTTTGAGCTTACAATTGTTGGCTAACAAGCAACAAGTCATTGTCTCTAAATCACAGGGAAAAGTTAGCAAAGAAGTGAAGAAGCTCCATAAGCTGGCTGCCCTTGGTCACTATATCATTTCTGTACTTTCTAGTCTGACAGGACAGTGAAACACCTTTACCAAACAGTTAACAAACCGGTGTTCTAAGGCATTAAAGTAAAAGGGTCTATGTTAGGAGTGTGTCTCCAATCATGAGACACCACTGTGTAGCTTTTTCAATGCCCTACTGCTTTGTGTGTTTGTGGTGGGGGGGGGCAGAACTCTGGTGGCTGACTAAGTCACCAGGATAACATAAACACACAAGCAAATAAAAAAAAATAACACCCAGAAATACCAGCCATCAAAGAGACAGGGCTGTGTGTGGATCCAATAACATGTTCTTCAACCTTGGGCTAGCTGACTTACTAATCTTTGGGTTAAGATTCTTCTCTAGAAATAGGAAAAATGAAATAGGTAACCAGTTTAAAAAGAAACAACTTCAATGTTATTCCACGGTCGTTCCGAGTCATGGAGATCTACTCACAAAGAACCAAGGTAAAAAAGGAGCCCTTGAAGTTGCTTAAAAGTTCCCTAACGTGGAGACTGGAACTGCTGTGACATGCTATCATGAAGTTTCAACCACTTGCACTAGGGGGCAGAATTCTACCCAAGGGGAGACCTTGAACTCCTCAGGTTCTCAGGCTTAGGGAGGGAGCCTTGTCGCCCCTCAACAAGTACACACAAATTTTCCAAAACACCACCAAGTTAAGAACTGTTTGCCTTAGACACAGAACCTCAGTTTTCTTATAGATAAAAGCCCAGTCTAGCGGTCATTTACTGTTGCAGAACAACTCCTCTAAGTTCCAGTGACTTCTACAGGCACGAATCAAAAGACCATGAATTAGGAAATGCCATGGGGGGTGGGGTGCCACAATTTTCTATATATTTCTCTTCTTCCTAAGTGACGGATGATTAATTTCTTTCCAGGCTGCCTTTTCAGGGCGAAAGCGACAACCTCTTTGGAAAAAGTCAGTTCGAACATAACACAATACATCACTGTGGCCATTCTAAGTGGCTGCCTAAGAATACAGTAAGTGAACGTCAGACCTTGAAACACTATAGCCAATTAAGTCTGATAAGCAAGTTAGCTAAAGCGGAGGCAAACTCTCACCACTCTGATTTGCTGGAAGATTCCACGACTGTCCCGGATTCACAAAACATCTCCCTGGCTTTCAGCGAAAATCACATCAGTCTCCCTCAAGTCAGCTAAGTTTACTCCGAGCCACTTCAAACCTCTAAACTTATACAGAATTTATTAAATAAACACAACCAAGAAAGGAATCGTGCCAAGAAACCAGAGCGGCTCTCCATCCCAGGGGAAAAGGGAACTTTCAAGTCTCGTCTCAAGTAACTGTGGTGTCCCGCCCTCAAAGACCCTAAAACCGGCATCGGTTTCATCTTCTAAAATAACCTTTGTTTGCCCTAAACGAATTTTATTTAAACTTGAATTCAAGATCTGCCAAAGAATGGCATTAAATACGGGATCTTTCGGTCTCGCGCTCTGCTATTTCCCACAGCCCTGTCGGAGCGCCGCTCGCAGAGCACGAACCCGGGACTTGAAGGCCCGACGAGGCAGAGCGAGCATTGCAACGTTGACTGGACTCTGCCGGCCCGGTTCACACTTGGTTCGCCCGCTCCTCTGGAAGCCACTGCCTCCTGCACAGGAAGCCCGCACATTCGGCAAAGGAAGTCCCAGACCTTTCTTGGAGAAAGGCACGTCCCGGCTGCGCCTTTTACCGCCTTTCCTGCACCCGGGCCGCCGCGGCCCGCAGCTCTCCCCCGC
Organism: Cricetulus griseus; assembly: GCF_003668045.3. Lineage (NCBI taxonomy): Eukaryota > Metazoa > Chordata > Mammalia > Rodentia > Cricetidae > Cricetulus > Cricetulus griseus. The sequence continues at coordinate 356,399,553 of NC_048595.1, read as the reverse complement.
CCGGCGCCCGGGGACTCACCTGGCGCGGAGTGTCAGCCAGCCAGCCACCCACGCCCGGGGACATGCGAGAGCAGGACAAACCCAAACCTGCCTAGGCTTACTCATCCGAGATTCGGGGCCGGCGGAGGGAGTGGGGTTTCAGCAGACTCCCACAAAGTTTCCCCTCCCGGGACGCGCAGGCGCCGGGGCGAGCGCGGGTCGCCCGTCCCGGCATCGGTCTCTTCCGAGTCCTCCCCGCCACTCACCTCGGGGAAGAAGCAGTCCATTGTTCCGGTGCCCGCACCTTCGCGGCGCGGCTGCGGTCGCGGAAGTCAGCGCGGCGGCGGCGGCGGCAGGTCCCAGGAAGCCACGCGTGTCAGTCACGGCGCGCCTCGGGGCGACTGCACCCGCCGCGGAGCCGCCGCGCTGCCATGCCCCGGTCGCCGCTGCTCCTCAGCACCTTTTGTCCGCGTCCCGGACCTCCTCTGTCCCAGCTGCAGCCTTTGTCTCTCCTTCCTCCAAGTTCCTCACTTCTGGGCGAAGTGCTCGCGGGCGGAGAACAGCTGTTGGCACATTCTTCCCGGGCTGGGGGAGGGCGGCAAGGGGCTGGCGACTCGCCTGCTTCCCTCCGCGCTCCGCCGGGGGCGCTCGGTGAGAGCGGGGGCACTGCGGATCACCGGCGCGCCAACAACGGTGAGCGCTCCGGCCCCAGGCGCAGCCGGCTCCTGCCAGCTCCTGGGCTCGCTTACCCCGGTGCTCCGCCCGCCCTGCCCGCAAGCCCCGCCCCCGCCCCAGAACCACGCCTCCATGGGTAGAACCACGCCTACTCTGGAACCTGCCCCGCCCCCCGGGAGCTCCTCCTACAACCTGCCGGGTCTGAGGGCCTGTTCTCCACTACATACAGACCCCGCCTACTCGGGTGCCTGGTCACGCCCATCGTAGCCCAGTCCATAGCCTGCTCAGGCTTCCCATAGGCCGCTCCCTCTCCCAATTTCCACCAGACCACGCCCACCGGATGCTCGGCCACGCCCACAGGAGCCCCGCCTTCAGCGTTCCTCGTGAGCGGCCGGCAAGCCAGCCCCGGCTACCACCTAGACCCAGTTTGAATCCTTGGCAACTCTGCGCTTCTCCCGGATCTTCTCACCACCTGCCTAGGCTCCTTTAGAAGATCCGACTCGTTCCTCTGGCCATAGAGACTAGATAGTTACAGGGGATGGGAGAGGGGCCCGAGGGCGGTGAGTGTCAGCCGCTCCAGGAACCTGCTGCTCCACACGGATCTCATCAGTTCGGCTCTGCCGGTGAGCTAGCGACCCCTGCACAGGAAGCGGAAAACTGAGACGAATCCCAGCTTCTGCAAGCCGCCTTTCCGTGTCGAGTTTCTCTGCTCCAAGTCGGGATAGAAGAAGTTTTTTGTGATAGCTGCCTGGAAATGTTTTGTACACTGGAAAGGGAACGTGTCCTATAGCAACTTACAAATGTACCCCTGGGCGTAAAGAAAACGGCAGATGGAAGGAAGAGGGATGGATGTTCTCTTCCACCGGGAGTCAGTCCTGGTGTGACCACCGAGGGAACTCCTCCAGTTTTAGTGTGGCCAGGAAATCTGGGGATCTGTGGCACAGACTGGAATTCCTAAACATCTGCTTTCCTAACAAGAATCCAGATGGCCCTCCTAAGGTGATACTTGGCCCAGTAGGGAAAGAACGCCAACATCTCTGAGGGAGTTTCCTTCTATAGCAGTTTAGCAGGGCCAGGCCATCCAAACACCAGATCCACGAACCCTTTGAACTGACAGGCTGGGTGTTGCCAGATTCAGGAGCCTGCGAGTTGGTGACTGACAAACTGGAAACAACAGTGAATTGGTTACAGAAGTCTTTACTGACTGCTAGCAGCTCAAGAAGACTCCTTCCCGGAGAGTCTTTCTGGGACACGATACAGCCCTCCTCATCCCCAGCTACACACCCCACCTGGTTAGGTACCCGCTTCTTGGGTTTGTTCCAGATGTTGGAAGACCAGTCTCATTATGACTTTTTCTTGGTGTTCTATCCACCTCCAATTGAGAGAGTGGGAGCTTTTGGAGGAAGAGTCAAGGTGTAACCTAATTTATGATACACATGCTGTGCTGTGCTGTGTGATTGGTTTCTTCCACAGGTTTACAAGAGGATGAAGGAAAGTTAAGATGGAACCAGGATAATTGTCAACAGTTCTCAATATCAAGCAAAGCATTTGGCCAAAGGAGTCCTGCCACCAACTTTGTACAGATATAGCAGCTAAGCAATTAAGCCATTATGACATTAATCTCCACACATCTCTGCAAGAGAAATGACTTAGGGAGCTTGTTGGAGTGTGTGGGTGTGGCTTGGTTCCCAGCATTAGTCCTGCTCCAGACTTGTTGGGCAACCTTGTCTCTGGCCTTTCAGAAGTCACGATCCAAGGCAATACTGGCTAATCAGCTGAAACAGATGTGCTATGCTAATACAACTGTAGGTAACAGAGGAGCCTGGGGCTACCAAACTGCATGGGCACTAAGTACTTTTCCTTCCCTTTTTGCAAATTTAAAATAAAAAACCTAAAGTCTGTTAATTTTTATTTAAGACAGAATCTCAAGTATCCCAAGATATTCCAGAATTCTCTGTGTAGCTTGAGAAGACCTAGAATATCTGATTCTCTTACCTCTATCTACCAAGTTTGGGGCCCCATGTCCCACTCTACCAACTGAGTCATAGCCCCAACCTCAGTTTTTGAAACGAAGCAGTTCAGGCCCATCTCAAACTCAGAATCCTCCTGCCTCAGGCTTCCTGAGCATGTGGGATAACAGGCATGGTCCAACACACTAGGCTTGGTTTGTTGTTTTTAAAGGGCTGTTGTGTTTGTTATTATAATGTAAAGTAACAATAAAGAACTACATGTTAAAATAACTGCATGGTCAAAAATGAAAACTATAGTAAATAAAGTGGTATTGTTTATTTCTTTTTTCAATAGGAAATATTGAGTTATTACATTTGTTTCTGCATTTATTCTGATCTAACATTTTATTTTGGTTGAACAATGATAATCTAGTCTCATGTATACATTTTTATGTATTTTACTATTCTTTCATGTACATATGAAATATTCTTTATACTATATCAGAACAATAAGTACTGCAAAGTATTTATGCAATCATTTTATTTCTTTAAAAAATGTTTAACACTTAGGGCAACATTATAAAAGAGAAACAAAACACAAATGGAACAATAGCCTGGTCCTGAATCCCTGAGGTAGAGTGGGTACCTGGGAATCTGCAATTTAATAAACGCACAGGTAGCCTACCTGAGGCTTGAGAATCCTTGCAGAGTTGGTCAGATTTTCTGTCTGTGTGCATACTCTCAAGAAGGTGGAAAGATAAACCTTAGCAGTAAGACTGTTTGCAGAACAAATAGTGAAGTTATTCTAAGTATTCCGAGCAGGCTACACAACCTCCAAGCCTTAGGGATGGAATAGGTTCCTTGAGGGGCAGTGTTGATTCACAAGGTCTCAGACAAGCCTGACAGAGAAAGGAAGGCACTTTAAGTCAATAGATTTCTAAGAATATCTACTCAAGCTACTTTTCCTGTTTGGTTGGTTGGTTTCTTTAAATTTGAGTTGTTAAAACTTCCTCTTGGGGCTGTACTACTGACTGGACAAAGCTAAAGGTCAACCCCTGCCTCTGTCAAGTGACAAAGTCACAAGGATGTTAAATCTGAGCCAAGCTTTGCTCTCAGCTCTCCTACACAGAACTCACAGATATTATGCAGGGTTATTAACGTGCAAAATCAAACACCTCTAAGGCAGAAGTGAAGCTTTCTTATTTATTGGCAAATATTAATCCATAACTGACTTTATCAACTGGATCATTTTCCCTAGCTCAAGCTATGTATGTCCATGTCTGAGTTGAGTAATATAATCCTGCCCGGTTTGTTCTCCACTATGTGTTTCCAATTGCGATGTGTTGTCTTAATTGTCTTCATACATTCAAATGGAGTTCTGTTGTTGTTAGTTCTCTTGCCGCTGATGCTTATCTTGATGCCTGTGCAGGTGGAGTGGTTCCACTATCTTTATTTTTATTAAATACCCAGTGCTTAATTGCTCCATGGTAATGCTTTAATTACTAGTTAGAGAAAGGGAAAGTTCTGGAGGGTTTTTTCACACAAATTAGAAGTTAATAACTGACACAATTTAAGACTCTTTTCATGCTTACCTAAATAGCAGGCCATCCTTTCGGTTCACATACAGAACAGAGTACTTAAATTTTCAATTTTTTTTGTCTCTTTGAAAAAAGAATTGAAAATTAAAATGGTAACTTTATTTTTTTTTTATGTGTAGGGTGTTTTACCTGCATATACATCTGTGCGTGCTTGTTTCCTGTGGATTCTATTTTCATGCCTGGTCTGGTCCTGTTGAGTATAATACATCATATAATAATCTTGGAAAGTCTATAGGGTTTCCTTCTTGATTTTGTTCTGTCTCCATGCTTCCTCCTTATTCCATTACTCCAAAATGGCTGCAGGCTGACTTTCCAAACTATATCATCTCTCACCTCTGTTATCTCTCACCTTTTCCAAACATCAAGCTCTCACTTGTTCCTTTCTTATACTTCCAATCTTGCCTGCTCTTTCCCCAAGCCAACAAATACAATTGTGTCTACTCTGAAAACATTTGTTCCTTAGCCCAATTATTCCCTGAACCACTAGACTGTCTTCAGATTCCTTGCTATGGTTGGATATGGTTCCTTCTTTCCAAAGGTTCCAGTGTTGGAGGCTTGGTCCATAATGGATGGAATTGAGAAGTGGTAGAACCTGAAAATGTAGCTCAGCTGGCAGAATGCTTGTCTAGCACATATGAAGCCCTGCATTTGAGCCTCAGGGTCCTGTAAACCAAGGCTTACTTCCTGTTGCTGTGGCCAAATACCGTAACCAAGGCAACTTACAGAAGGAAGGGTTTATTGGCACTTAGAGTTCCACAGGGTAAGAGTCCCAGCACCAACCAGGGACCATGTGTTCAAACACCTGAGCCTCCAGGGACATTTCTCATCCACTACACAGACACACACAATGACAACTGTTGTGTTACAGTGATGGCATCTACAGCCTCAAGTATTTAAGCACTTGGTCCCCAGTTGGCAGTGCTGTTTGGGAAAGTACACACTAGTAATTCTGGGACTCAGTAAGTGGAGGCAGGAAAATCAGAAGTTCAAGATCACCCTTGGCTATATAACAAGTCAAAGGTCAACAAGAAACAATTCGTTGTAGAGGCTCCACTGTTGATAGGAATTAATGCCTACTCCTGAAAGTAGTTTTTATAAAGTGGGGCTACCCCACCTGCTCAGTGTCTTTACACACTCTTGCTTTCCATACTGCTTTTCTCACCATACACCAGGGTAATACTCTTCGGATGTTTCAAGCCCTAGAATCATCAACCGAGCAAAGTTCTTCCTTTACGCGTTACCCAGCCTCCGATGTTCTATTACAGTAAGGCAGAAGGGACATAGTCCTCTATCGTCTGTGTTTGTACACTATCTGGCAAGCTGTCAACACTTTAGTCTTCTGTGAGCTCATGTTTGTCCTCTGCCCCTGTTTTAAAATCTCATCCTCTTTGATGTGCCCTTCTTTTGAAATTCTCTAGCCTCTTAATTTCAGGGCCAACTTCTAACTGTGCAACCTGTAGAGTTAGCTGCAGTGTCCTGTCCTTTGATGTAGCTATCTTAAAGTGCTTGAGAATTTCTTTTTTAAACAAAGTGCCCTGCTCTTAATCTGGCACTAAGCCCTACATACTGTGTGCCCAGTCCTTCATAACTCTTGCAACACTGCATTTTTCTGCACTCTTATCTCTTGGACTTCTCTCTCTTATGTCATTATAGCCAGGGGTGCTGGGGATGGAACAGAGGGCCCCAAGCATGCATGCTGGACAAATGTGCCCACCTCTTTCTGGCCCTTTTGCGAGCATTTCTCCCTCTCCTCTCCAAAACTGGGTCAACTCCAAGAATACAGTTCTTCCCTACTTGTAACTAATTCCAATTCTCATCACTTCTACTACCATTCCTTTCTAAACCATGCCTGCCCATGCTGACACCACAGCTTAAGCTTTAAAATGGCTCAGGTTTCTTTTCACATGTTCTGCCCCAAAGGGAAGCTTCTTCCCTTTCCCCATCACCTTCTGCCAACTTCCTCGTGTTTGTTAAAGCAGGAGTCACAGTGAAGGGAGGTCACACATCCTTTAGGCCTGCCCTGCAGCAATCGACGTTCATATCCATGTACTGAGAGCATCCTACCTTTGGAATCTTGTTCAGTGAAGAATTCCCAAACCACCCTTACCCCGAATACATGGTTTTTATTCTACTGATGGCTATACTCACAGAAGGAAGGCTTAATCAAGGAATCTACTCCCAAAGGTTAGGGTAACCACCCAGAGCATGGTGGAGGCAGTGACCATATGCATCATCCCTTCTGTAATGTATCTTCAACCAAAAATCTGTCTTATATGGGCCCCATACATCCGAAAAGAAGGCTTGAGGAGCTGCATCAGAAAAGCACAGGTATGGCCACCCCTGTGTGAAATGTGATGACCCCTGACACCTATCACTGAATGGAAGCAAGAACTCCTTAGAATTAAGGAAGGGCCTTATTTCCTCTCATAAGGTTGCCTGGAAATACCATCATTTATTTTTGCTTCTTGAACGAGTTGAGACTATCTCTGGATTTTTTCCTCTGGAAGTTTCCGTGAAGAGTGCCTCTGTTGGGTGTCAGGGTGGGAATTCAGAAAACCGCACCGAGTCGTTTCTAGAAGGATGTCCAGAGCTGAGCTGTTGAAATAGTGAAAAATCTGGACACAACTTAACCACCTCTCAGAGGGCTTATGTACACAGTGGCAAATGCACACAGCAGCATACCCTTTGGGGATAGTTACTAATTCTCAATAAGAAGCCACCCAAACTAAGGGCTGAATACCACTGTGGGCTTGTTCACACAGCTTTGTGGTGTGACTTGACCCCTGCTGTGGCTGGTACCAGTTCAGTCTCAAGGAGGCTGTAGTCAAATGGTTGGTAATCCAAAGTGGTCCCTGCATGGGAGGGGATTTACTGGAGCACTTGGAACACCTTCTCTATCTCTGCTCCCTCCCCCTCCTCCCCCCTCTCTCCTTCTTCTCCCTCTCCTCCTCCTTCTCGCTTTCCCTCTTCCTCTCCCTCTTTCTCCCTCTCCCTTCCCCTCCCTCCCTCCCTCCACCCCTACCTTCCCATGAAATGACAGGCTTGCGATTTCATTAGGATGCACAGAAATCTTCTTTTTCTTTCTTCCTTTTCTTTTTCTTTTTCTGAGGCAAGCTACCTCTATTATGTGGCTCTGGCTGCCCTGGAATTTGCTTTGTAGACAGACTGGCCTCTGTTTTGGAGTGCTGGGATTAAAGGTATATACCACCATGCCCAGCCTGGAAGACTTTTTGAGAAGTGGCTCAGAAGTTAAATGATTTTTGTAGCAATCTTGCTGGTGAACCTGTAACGGTGGCCACACCCCTTTAGGTGTGGCTTCAGGCAGCAGAAAGAGGGAAGTTTGAGGTGTGGCTTCTTTTTGGTTTTTTTTTTCTTGGGCCAGCTGATCTGTTAGGAAGGGCAGAGAAGCACTCCAGCAGTTCATTGTATTTATCTGTGTGTTTCCCAATAAATACCCATTTATCATTTATCTTGGGTCTAGTGAAATCTTTACACTTATGCCTTCAGATGTTAACCATGTGTAAGTAGTCAGACACTGAACTGGGGCCAACAGAGACTCTAAGCTCTCTTAACAGAAGAGTGTGCAAAGAGTCTGTGACCAAATTTGATGAGGAGAGGAGTGTGATCATCTGTTGTCAATATGACCATGTAGTTGAGGGAAAAGAAAAAAGAAAAAAAAACCAATGCAAAAAGGAGGAAAATTTTATCTTGGCTCATTGTTTCAGAGCTATCAATCAGACCATGGTCATTGACTGCATTGCTGTGGGGCATCTGACAAAACAAACATCATGTCCCAGAGGGTATGATGGGACAAAGCTATTCACCTCAGAGTGGCCAGGAAACAAAGAGGGGGGAAGGCACAGACCAGGAACAAGAAGTATCCTTCCTGGGGCCTGAGCACACAGCTCAGTTGAGAGAGTGCTTGCCTAATTTACAGAAGACCAGGTTCATAAGTGTCCAACTTAGTGGAATTTAATATATTTATAATCTCATGCAAACACAGCCACAGTGTAGCTCTGGAGTGTTTTTCTGTAACCCCCCCCCCCCCCCCCCCCCCCGCCAAACCCATATATAGCACTCTAATTTGCGTATACCCTCAGTCTCCAGATACCACAGATTTACTTTCTATTTGGATTTACCTGCTCTGGATATAAGTGTATAAGTGCAAACAGACAACAGAGTTTTATTTTGTTTTGTTTTGTTTTGAGACAGGGTCTCATTTTGTAGCCCAATCTGGCTTGAGACTCATTATGAAGACCAGGCTGGCTTTAACTCACAGAGATTCTCCTGTCTCTGCCTCTGTCTCTGCTGAAATTAAAGACCTGAACCACCATGTACCTGCCTTTGTAGAAATATTTAATTCATATGATTTAGCAGCTAAAACAATAAAATTGTTGGATATGAATAAATAAAAGTTATAAAATAAGGCTTCATTTATCTGTTATAAAGGGGTTTTGTTTGCTTGTTTGTTTGATAAAGAAACTTGAAACATATATGTTTATTTTTCATCACAGACAAAAGCCTGGAAGGCTGGACTGTTCTAGAAGGCCCCTAGGGGCATTGCATCCCAGGCCTTTCGGACCTGTTCCAATATGGCCTTGCCTCTCTGTTCCTGGGATAACATTAAGCAGCAGGAAAAACACCAAGAGCACAAAGCATGGATTCTAAAGGAAGATTCTAGATCCTTCACGTCTTCCCTTCTCATTTTTTTATTAGCAGAACTCAGTTAATCAGTAGCAAGGAAAACAAAAAACATCATATTTATTTTGTGTTGTTTTCCTTCATTAAAAAAAAAGACATTACTTAAAAGAAAGAATAGCAAGACATTACAGAGCATCTGTGTGTGCTCCCTGTAATAAATTAAGTTGGTAACAAACTTTGAATGAAAGGACAAAAGTGACTAGTGGTCTTGTTTCTAGATGACAGTGATAAGGACAACTAGATTTGTTCTCTATCCTCTTCTGCAATTTCCTGTTCTTTGAGTGATGCCTGTAAAAGTCACAAGGACAGTGCTATTTAGAAGAATAAAGCTCATATTTCCTCTGTAGAATAACTATACACATTTCTCTCCCTTTTTCTTTGTTTAAGAAAACACTTACTTTGTGACTCTGGTGTCACACGTTAGGAGTTACAGAGATGAATAAGGTAGAAAATTAGTAGGCTAGTTGTAAAGAAAGAGGGATGGATGGGGGGAGGGAGAGAGAGGGAGAGAGAGAGAGAGGATGCTAAATGACTGTGGAGGCTCCTGGGATGAAAGTATGTGTGAAGTTATAGTGTCATATGTCGAATTGTATCTTTGAAAATTCATAGGTTGAAGCTCGAACCCACAGAAACTCACACCAAGGCTGTATTTGCAATCAAGGCTTTTAAAGAGGCAATTAATTTTTTTTAAAGAGGTGATAGGGAGGGCCCTGACACAGTCTGATTTGTGCCATTTTGTAGAAAGAAGAGTAAGTTTTAGATAGGGTTTCATTATGCAGCCTAGCTAGCCTGGAACTTGCTGTAAACCAGGCTAGCTTGGAACTCACAGGCATGCTTCGAGTGCTGAGAATAAAGCGGTGCACCACCATGTCCAGCTAAAGAGAGAGCATTTGAATCTCCAATGGGAACCACTAGGGAGGTCATGCAAAGACTTAAGGAGAAGGCACAAACCAAGGTAAGAAGCCTGAGGACAAACCAAACATGGACTTTAGACCGCTAAACTTGTGAAAAAAATTTAACTCTGTCATTTAAGCCACTCAGTGTGTGGCACTTTGCTCTGGCAACCTCACCAAACACATCAAAGCGAATCAGAAACAAAATTTAAAAGGAAACTGCGTTTGAACCAAAGCTTGGCCAGAGAGAGAAGAGAATGCACTTCCCAGCCAAGGTGTGAAAGCATTTTAGTACAGTATTGGTCTGCTGTGAATGTGGTCCATGTAGGGAGATATCTCAGGTACCTGTAGCGTTGACCACACCCGTTTGGTTCTCTTTTGGGTTCCGGTCGGGTCTCGGAAGGCTGCAAAGGCTAACCTGGGTTACCAGCTTCTCTTGTGAGTAATTTCCCATAATAAATAACCAACTATACCCCTTATCCAGTGTGCGGTTCAATTTCCTTTTCAGGTCCATCCTGCTTGGACCTGTTGGAACTTACCTGTTGGAACTTGGTCCACAAAGTGGCTACACTGGAAGATGGTATGAAATGCAAGGGGCTCAGAGGCAGAGCTCAGTGCAAGGTAACCGAGTCTGAAGAGCCTTGTTAATGCAGTGCTCATAGCAGCTGACTGAGTTCTCCAGGAAGATCGTTCGCTATAAAAGAGCAAGGTTCCCGTTCTTCTGCCTCCTGGCTACTCAACTCTGTACCAGAGGCCTGGCTTCTTGTCTCCCCATGTGATCCCTTCCTTTCTCATGCAACCATCACAGCTTGCATGTTTCAGTCTCAGAAACTATGAGTTCAACACCCCAGTCTTGGATATTTTCTTATAGTAACGGAGAATGGACCCATAGGGGCACCCAGCAGTGAGCAGGCAAGGCTGAGTGTGCACATGTGGATTTCATGAAGTCAAACATGGAATGTCTGCTTCAAAATTCCATTAAGCCAGTTTACAACTATGAGAGGAAGGTATTCCACGGGAAATTGCCCTCCTGGTTCACAGCGTTCTACAGGCTGTGTGATGTCAATATCCTCACTGGTTTTAAAACACCCATGTGGTTCTCTAAACATGGAGCTGGAGACACACATACAGTCAGTACACTGTTTCTTAGGGTTTCTATCATGGAAGCTACAGCAGACTAAAAAGCCTTCACTACATAGAAACTTAGTAAAGTATAGCTTGGATAATTTAAAATAATGAGCTTTCAGTAGTTGCCAACTTTTGTTTTAACATAATGTATTTAATTATAGGTTATACAACTTAATTTTGAACAATGGCTATGGTTGTCAACTTCCAGATCCCTGATAATTTAACAATCTACACTCATAGATTGATATGAACCCACCTTCCTTATAAAGGCCATTTTATGTTGTTGTTCTTGTCCTTGAGGCTTAGGATTCAGAAAATAAAGCAATACACAGAGAATTGGATATCAGTTTCAGGAGATCACACACATACATGCATAGATACATAAATAATACATAATACATTATACATACAAAAAAAAAGAACTTGAGAGCTCAGTTGATAGAAGGGTAGGTAGCATGCACAGAGCCCTGAGTTAGACCAAGACAGGATTTTGTGACACAAGACTGTAATCCCAACACTTGAGAAGTAAAGGCAGCCGATCAGAAGTCTAAGACCATCCTTGAATGCAAAGTGAGTTTTAGGGAAAAGAGATGGCTCAGACACTAAAAGCCTGGGCTGCTCTTCCAAAGGACTCAGGGTTAGCTCCTAGTACCTGCAGGGAAGCTCACAACAGTCTGCAACTCCAGTTCCAGGAATTAGACACCCTTTTCTGGCCTCAGTGAGCACCAGGTACACAGATGGTGCATACATGAAGGCATGACACCCATACACATAAAAGAGAAGGAAAAGAGAAAAACAAAATAAGTTTGGAGCCAGCACAAGATCCTGATCCCAAAACTAAAAAAAGAATAAAAGACCTGAGAGAGACTGGGAAGATAGTTCAATTGGTAGAGTGCTTGCTTTGCTTGCATGAGAATATGGGTTCGATCCACAGTACCACAAAGCAACAGCAATGATAATATGACTTGAGAATGTTACTATCAGAGGTGTAAGACTAAAGACACCAGAGCAGAAAGACTCTTCACACCCAGCAGTGGTGGTTAAAGCATGGCGGAGGAGATTAACCTAGGCCTTCTAGAAGGGAGCTTGGAATTCGGGAGGAAGATAAGAAAGGCAGGGCTCTAACAAGATAGGCATGGAGCAGATTGTGAAAGGGAGAGGAGTGTGGATGAGGAATTTTCTGAAGGGGTACTCTCCATGGGGTACTTAGAGCACTAGGAGATAAGGTGGCTTGCATGTTTACATTGGTAAACCTATACGTTAGCTGGAGTTTATCTTGGAGTCCAAAATACTGCAGCTTTCATGATGCAAGGAAGAGAATAAGGGATTCTGGCCACTACAAACCACTGAGTAAAGGCTGGGGGAGAGACAAGCCAGGCATTCTCCAAGGCTAACAGATGAGGAGATATCAGGTGAGAAGCTGCCAGAAACTGGAAATCCCTTTGGGAGATGCTCAGAAACAACCTGACTCCTGTGGCATTTCGTGTTCCCACTAGAGACCCATGCCCCCATATTCTCTCTGAAGCCCACATTTTCTCACCACCATTATCCTTTCTTACCCTAGCATCATTTGTTCCCTGGCCAGAACACTTGCTTCAGTGGGTACCCTGCCCGAGTAGCCCTGAAAACGGGTGTTTCCTCCTCCAGCTATTGTCCCAAGAGCCAGACATATCTGAAGCATTCTTTCTCCATGTCTCCTTTGCCAGTGTCACTTGCCTTTAGATAAGACATTAATCCCACCTGATTTCATTTACAGTATTTATCACTCATTGAAATGACCTTCTGTACTCATCAGCAAACTGTGGCCTGTGGGTAAAATCTAGTACCAAGCTTATTGAAATGAAGTGTTAGCAGGACAAGCCATTGCCATTGACTTACAGGTTGAATATGGATGCCTTTGTGTTGCAGCAGCAGATCTTATCATACCAATTGTGAAGATGGACTTCATAACCAGCAAAGACTAAATATTTACTTCTGTCCCTTTCAGAGAGATTTGCTGATCCAGGTCATGTGTTTACTGTATCTCCAAGCTTACTGTCTGCCATCTCCCACTAAAAGTTTGGGTTGTTGATCTTAGGGTAATGGGTATGTCAGTTTTATCTCCTGATGTGTCCCCAAGCACACAGAAAGATCCCTGTCAATTTTGCAAAAATGAGAGGAATAATGAGAAGTGATCATCTTGTTAATCAAAATACTCAAGTGAGAGTCTTTGTCAAGATGGACCACAACACTCCCATCACCACTACTACCACCAAGGACTAGGAGAATGAGCAGATGCCAGAACTGAGCTGGGGAGAGCCCTGCATGCTTTGCTTGCCTTACAGTGTAGAATGCTGGCATCCAACAATGAACAGTCTTCATTCTACTCATTTCCTATACAAAGAAACAGATTCAGTGCCCAAATCTGAGCTGGTCAGTGGTCTCTCAAGCCTCTACTCTCTCTTCTGTCATACTCACTCACTCATTCATTCACAAAAGGCCTTGAGCCTCAGTGTAAGACAGGACTGAGTTCACAGTGGGACATTCAACTCTGCAACTGAATTTCTTCACATGGTCTTGTATTTTACGGGATTCACAAGGTACTTAAATCAGTGCCCGACACACAGTAGGCATTCTAAGAGAGTGCCTGATACACAGTAGGTATTCTAATAGAGAGCCTGACACACATGGGTATTCTGATATCTCAGGTAACCTGTCTCTCCCTTGTGACAATAGTTAGGACAAATTCATTTGTCCTGTCTTCCTTCCCTTAGGCCTGGGATGGGACATGCTATGTGGTGGGTGCTCTTTCTCCAGCCTCCAACCTGGGGAAACATGGCTGCTGCCCCCAACCACCACAGCTGCTTCCCCAAACTCTTCTCTTTGATCCCAGTCACTGGCCTTGCTCTGGAACAATCACATTGTCCCTTCACTGCTCCCCCTTTGAGGCACATGGTTCTGTTTAGGTTTCTCCTAACTCTACCTTCCTATAGCAAGCATCTCGTGCTGATCACTACCCAAGGACAAACAGAGAACTTTAAACAGAAAGCAATAGCCATAAAACTCACCGAGTCTCTGAACTGATGTTTGGACAAGTGCAGGGAATCACACAAACAGGAGAAGGCCTGACCGAGTCTTGCAGGAATTCTACAGTTAGGAATATAATACTTTCATGTTTCTGGATAGACTATTTTTGGGGAGAGATTGAGGGAAGGATGAGAGAGCCATATCTTATAGACTGGGATTAATCAAGGGGCTCTTTAAAGTAAGCATGAAAAACAATGCTGACAAACCTAAGGAGAGGAATGAATTCGTGAGTGACAGTAAGTGGGTCTCTTGAGGGACCACAGGGTAGGGCTTGCTCTCCTCCTCAGGCCTCACCTCGAGTTTCACAGTGCCACTTAGCAACACTGTGCTTCCAATCTGAGAGTTCCCACCCAAGCTTCTGTTTCAAATGCTTGGTTTTCAGCTAACAGCACTATGGTGAAGGCTGTGGAGCTTTTATTTACCCTAGATAAATAAAATGTGTACATTAAGAAGTGAAAGCATTGAACAGAGTGTGATGGTAAAGTCCTTTAGTCCCAGCACTGGGGACGCAGAGGCAGGCAGAATTTCTGTGAGTTCATAGCCAGCCTGGTCTCATAGTGTGTTCCAGGCAAGCTAAGGCTACACAGTGAGACTGTCTCAAAAAACAAACAACAACCAAAACAATAAATGAAACTGGACTGGCTGAGTGGGTTTTGTGCAGTTTCCTTTGTTTTTACCAGAACAAAAAAGGCTTGAGGCATGTACAAGGAATGGAACATGGAAATTCTGTAGGGGTTAAAGGCTCTGATAATTTAATTCAAAATTGGCACTACACAATCTTAAGATGAATGGCAAAAGTCTCTGCTAGTAATTTAAAGTTGAATTTCCTTTTTTACTCATAGTGACAAAAGAACAAACAAAAAACGGTATGACAAGGGAAGAGAGAGACATTAGAAGAAAGAGAAAGTTTTTTAGTTTTGGACTTTGAATGGCACTATTTTCCCTTATGTTTGGAACAAGAGGGAATACATTTTCATGTTGCACTGGCCCCTATAAATTATGTAACCAGCCCTGACAGCACTGACTTTTCAGATACAAGAGCAGGCTTACATGCAATTAGGGTCACAGGGGAGGGTGGAAGTAGACCTCACAGCCTCACACTGTTATTTTAGGAAGGGAGGAGCTGCCTGTGATTTCGTGAAGGAATGCACTTCAGAAAATAAGTATGGAGATGAAAGAGTAGGGAGAGGCAGGCTTTCATTATGTCCTGTCTCGGCATTCTCTTAACAAATGAAGGACAGATATTGCAGACAAAAAGAATTAAAAGACAGGGTGAGAAGGCTAAGCCAGACTGGGTTCCTTTCCCAGAAAACCTAAAGGACCACAAAGTAAAGTTAGGGATCTATACATGAAAATAATGATGGGCTCTATATCACTGACGTTATTAGACATGAAAGATTACATATATGTTTCTTTACCTCCAAATCAGCACACAAGTCAGTCTTGTGGGCACCGAAGATTTTATTTAGGTTCACTGATCAATAAAATAAAAATAAACTTGATGATCATGGCTGGTGCTTTTAGACTGCTTACCATAAATATTTTATGGAAATTTAAACAAGCCCACAAAAATCAGAAATAGTAGTCCTACATTCATTCCCTTGTCAGATTTTAAAAGTCCATTTTTTTTTAAGGTATTTGAGTGCCAAAATAGCTTGGACTGGTGACTTGGAAGGTTTTTGGCCCCTCTTCTTTTTGGAATCCTAAGTATGCCTTTACTTTGAAAAGCAGGCTTTCCCAAGGGAGGGTGAGTTACAGGAAAAGGGGCCATTTCCTAGATCTCTCACATCTGCTCTTTTTAATCTCCAAGCAACTGAAATTTTCAGGTGAGACTTACAAATAAAACTGCAGTGCATCTGAACTTTACGACCTGAATTGGTGAGTCAAAGCTGCTTGTTAGGGAGGAAGATGACAAGGCAAGCAAAAACACTGAAGGAATTTGCTGCTACATTCCCCAGACTGTGACCAACATCTGGAGGGGACTTAACTCTTCATCTTTTTTTTTTCTTCCCTCTCACTTATTTTGCATAGCACTCTGCTAAGTAATAGATGGGACATTTCCATGTACTATTGGCCAGAAAACTAACTTATTGATTGTCTGTCTCCATGTCTTATAAAAACATGGGACCCTGACTTGGTGTGAATGTATTTATTGTGCTCTTACCTCAGTTTGGACAATATCCCTGGAGTCTCTGATCTTTTTTACAATGACAGTATAAGATGATCCTGTAATTATCCCATGTTAGGGAAGAGGACACCAAGGATTAGCAGTGGAATAAATTGTCCAAACCCTCAAACTTGAGAGTGATAAAGACTGAATTCACCTCTGTGCTTTGGATTGGGGTCTCTTTGTTGTTGTTATTTCTGTTTTGTTTTTTGTTTTTCGAGACAGGGTTTCTCTGTGTAGCTTTGGAGCCTATCCTGGCACTCTCTCTAGAGACCAGGCTGGACTCGAACTCACAGAGATCCACCTGCCTCTGCTTCCCGAGTGCTAGGATTAAAGGCGTGCACCACCAACACCTAGCTCGGATTGGGGTCTCTTACACTTAACCACTTAATAGTCTCTTAAGTCTTCTAAAGGATCTTCCTCACTTACCCAGAGAGTAAGGTTAGCAAGTGGACCACCGGATGAGCTGGATGGTGGTGGCACATGCCCTTAATTCCAGCACTCAGAAGGCAGAGGAGGACTCTGAAGTCTCTGTGAGTTCGAGGCCAGACTGGTCTACAGAGCAAGTTCCAGGACTCCTAGGGCTACAGAGAGAAACGCTGTCTCAAGATACCAAGAAAAAAAAAAAAAGACTAGCAAGTAGACTTCTGGTTGAATCTTTCTTCTTTCTCTTCTCAAGGAAGACTAGGTGTGTGTGTGTGTGTGTGTGTGTGTGTGTGTGTGTGTGTGTGTGTGTGTTGTGTGTATGTGTATGTGTGTGTGTGTGTGAGAGAGAGAGAGAGAGAGAGAGAGAGAGGGAGGGAGAGAGAGAGAGGGAGAGAGAGAGAGGGAGAGAGAGAGAGAGGGAGAGAGAGAGAGAAATGGAGACCAAGAGAGACATGGAGTGCCCTCTTCTATTGCTCTTTGTCATACTTCATTGAGACAAGGTTTCTCATTGAGCCCAGAGCTCACTGTCTTTGACTGGTCTGTTCACCACCAGTGAGTCCCAGAGATTCTCCTGTCTTCACACCACCCAACTGTCTCTGTGCTGCCCCAAAGCCTCAGGCCTCTCTGCACTGGGGTTGCAGGTGTACACGTAGCTTTTAGCATGTATGATGAAGATCTGAACTCAGGTCTTCTGGCTTAAGTAACCAGAACTTCTGCCTCTGAGCTGTCCCCCAGCCCCTCTGAGTTGTGAAAGGCAGAACAACCAGAAGGAAATACAGCCCAGTGCAACTCCGGTGCTCTTCACTTTTGCTCAGGATTGTTGTATTCAAGCCAAACATATTTCCTTCTGCTATCTCAAGTTTCAAGAAGTCTAAAAATACCTGATGTTTCAAATAGTTTCAGAAATTTAAAGTTACTGGTAGTTGATGGACTCCTGTATAGTTTTAGGATGGCATGTCAGATGATCCAGGGGCACTTGGGAAGAGGATACATTGATTGCTGAATCAGCCTATATTAGAAAAGAGAAGAGTTGCCATGCCAAAGTGTTCTATGCAGAGTGGATAGATAATGGAAATACCCTGCCAAACTTGAGTAAGGACTTTGAAAGCCCCTATGCATTATCACTTGAGAGGAAGAATCATAGGCTGGATGATAATGTGTTATAATAATTTTATTTTGTGGTCAGTATTAATCTGAGAAGACTTTTCAAGTAGTCAGTGAATTTTACCTAATCCCGATAAACATTTTTAAGAATCAGCAATTTTGATGAAGAGATTGTATCAGATTTTGAAAACATGTATCTTTAAAATCTGTTTTATGTGAGTATCTATGTGTGAGTGCAGGCTCCCATGAAGTCTAAAAGATGTCAGATCACCTGATGTTGGAGTCACAGGCAGTTCTGAGGTGTCTGATGGAGGTGCTGGGACCCGAACTCAAGTCCCCTGCCAGAGCAGCATGTGCTGTGAACTGCTGAGCCTTCTTGAGACCTTCACTTATCAGATTGTTAAATGACAAAATATGAGTTGATCAAGATTCTTAGATATCAGAACAGCCTTGAAATCTTGATCACTATGAGATAGATGAAATTTTATTATAAAAAATAAATGCAAAGCTCTTTTAGGTTTTATTGGTATATTTTTAAAGTTAGCCTACAAGTTTTGGGCTCATTGTAGCATTTTCACATATACATGCCATACTTTTTCCACATTTGTGCCCCTCCCACACTGCTCTCCCCATCTGCCTTGCTCCCTATCTTGCTTGTCCCCATCCATTCCTCATGTAGCCTCCGTTATGGCTTACATGTTATAGAAATTCCATTGTGATCCTCTGCCCCTGTTTAGATTTAAACATATACTCATCTGCAAATTAGCTTGGGGTTTTTCTTTTCTTTTCTTTTCTTTTTTCTTTATGGTCTTTTTTGTTATTTTGTCTCCCCGTCTTCCCCCTCTTCCCTGCCCTGGAGTTGAGGACCAATCCCAGGGCCTTGTGCTTGCTAGGCAAGCATTCTACCACAGGGTTTAATCCCCAACTCCCACATTGATTTCTCTGCAGAGACAGCTTGTCTCAGGCACGATGTAAAGAGTAAAGAGTAAAGAGTAAAGAGTAAAGAGTAAAGAGTAAAGAGTAAAGAGTAAAGAGTAAAGAGTAAAGAGTAAAGAGTAAAGAGTAAAGAGTAAAGAGTAAAGAGTAAAGAGTAGTCTCCCAAAGTCCGGTTGACTGATGCAACAGAATTTTACTTCTCATTCACCTCACCTATCCATAGCATGTCATCTGGGCCCCTTGGTGCCCAGTTTCCTCACTCTGGGGGCCAGATGGATGGGTTCAGTCTGATGTAAGCTCTCATCTGAACACTGTTGCCTGGAGCCAATCTCAGATTCATAAAGTTCCCAGCAAAGGAGCACACTTCGTCATGCCTCACAAGTGTTTTTCACATGAGCAACTGTCCTGTTGGATCTCACTTCTTTTGGGGGACCTCTGGGGGTCCCCTAGGTCAAAGTCAGAAAGGGTAGACTGCCCTGTTCGCCAGTCTTCAGCCTCCCAGAACCTGGAGACAGTCAGGGGCAACAGGGAGTCAAGTCAAAGAAAATCTCGTTTATTGTTGAACAGTGAGCCTTTTTAAAGTAAAAAACCACAGGGCAGGAAGAGTATTACCCAGTAGTTTTAAAGGTATTTCCGTGATGTTTCTAGTGTCCTATCCCCTCTTGGGCACAGTCTATGAGTGTGATGACGTCATCCCGTATGAGTTTGGGCAGCCAATTGTTTTTCTTAGTAAACACTTAAACTTTGCCTCCTTAGCTTCCTCCCAGCATCATCTTGTAATGGCGCCGGTTGGTCATCATTTTTGGGCCTCCCCTCCTTCCGGCCAGGACATGATCCGTGCTCTTCCACAACTTCTGTCATCAAGAATGTTCTCTCCCCTGAGCACATTATAGGAGTCTACTTCCTCAGGGTCTGGTCAGAAGACTTGTCTGGACTTTGGGAGGTTTTAGGTGATGGCAAAACCAACATAAACTACAGAGTTGGTTGATGAAAAAGTCAATGGAAGCTCAGAGGGACCCGACCAGGATATCCATGCTAGGCTCAGGCTAATGACCATCAGTGGTGTCCAAGCCTTAATCCCCATGGCAAGCAGGGAGGCTGTATCTGTACTGACTGAAGCATTTGGAGATGAGGAGAGTGCCGTGGATGATGACGGAGCTCCTAATCTTGTGGAAGAGGGAGAGAAAAGAAAATTGGCATGACATGTTTTAGAGAAAATGATAGAATCTTCCAGCCTTGCTGACGAGAGAGAGGGGAGAGAGAGAGAGAGAGAGAGAGAGAGAGAGAGAGAGAGAGAGAGAGAGAGAGAGAGAGAGAGAGATCATGCTTCTCCAGAACTAAATTTCTGTTTCTGTTAAGCCACTAGTTTTGCAATCCGATTAGGCTGCAATAAGAAACCAGCATAGAGGTGACAGGTGGCTCAGTGGCTAAAAGCATGTGCTGTTTCAGAGACATTTGGATTGTTTAGCAGCACAGGGCCTTCTACTCAGAAGCTGCAAATAAAAGATTGTTTCCAGTCATTACATTTAATTAATTACCGGCTACATTTAATCAGTCATCATCAGAGTTGATTTTGGGAAAATGCCTAGAATGGGTCTATTCTAGCAGGCATCGTGGCAAGCACCTAACACTAGTCTCGAATGATTCTGCCCTTGCTTATTCTCACCAGGGTCTATGGTATTGATTCATCCTGTTTTTCCCTTCATACTCAGGGTAGATAAAATGGATTAGATAATGGGGTCTATTTTTTTAGAAAACAATCTTTCCCAAAGCTTTCTGTTCCTGATTTTTGCTTCAAACCATGAGGACTTTTAAAGTCATAGGGTTTAGCATAGAGACAGTGCATCAAACGCTCAAGTATTACAATAGATGTGAAAGTACTTACTCATCAGAGTCAATTAAACATGAGATTCAGTCTGAAGGCTGCCAGTTTTGCAGGAGGCAAAAACTTTCTCTCTCTTCTGAAAGCTGCTTCCTGGAAATCATTTTGCCCTGATGATCTCAGTGCATTCTTGGAGACCATTACGAGAATAGATTGAGTATTTGTTGTCCCTCAACCCCAAATTCATATATTGAAGCCCTATTTTACAGTGTCATGCCATTGGTAGGTACAGCCTCTATGGAGATAATTGGTTTATGAGGGTGGAGGCCTTGACCTAATTTCTTAGAACTCACTCAAAGTGGCACCCTAATGTTGCACTTCTAGCCTGTAGAAACTTAAGAATAAATTTCTGTTGGGTAGAATACACCTGTATTCTGTTGTAGGGAGTGTCTCACTATGTAGCCAAGGCCGGCATTGAACTTGCTTGATCCTCTTGCTTCAGCCTCTAGAGTGGCGGGATTACAGGCAAATATGAGCATCCCCTGCTTGCAGTGGTTGTTGGTGATGGAAACTGAAGAGAGAGCATCCTCTGCTTGTATTATAGAGTACCACAATGGTTCCAGCAGTGGCTTAGCAGCCTGGTTTTAGGAAAATGCAGCTGGGAATTCAGTGCACAGAAGTTTTCTCTTCCTGGATTCCTTAAGGAATAGATTAAAAACGAAAGTAATAGCATACCAACAAGGGGAGATGCAAGTCTCCCCTTCATAATGGGGATAGAGGCTGGGAAGAGGAATAGAAGGCTCTGATGTAACTTTGCCATCAAGCCTTCCATGTCTGGAGAGAAAGGCAGGGAAAGGTAGGTCTGGGGGAAAGAGAGAAAAGTTGCAGAAACAAAAATCAAACTGTGGTGGTTCCAATGAGAATGGCCCCATGTCTCTTATGTCCCCAACTAGTGGAACTTTTTGAAAAAGAGTGGAATGTGTGGCCTTGTCAGAGGAGGTGTGTCACTTGGAGTGAGATTTGAGGTTTTAAAAGACTCTCGCCATTCCCAATTCCCAGGGTATTTTCGTTGTTGTTTTGTTCTTTGGCTTTTCTATTTCTTATTTATTTATTTTTTAAGACAGGGTTTCTTTGTGTAGCCTTGGCTGTCCTGGAACTCACTCTGTATGTGAGGCTGGCCTTGAGCTCATAGAGATCAGCCTACCTCTGCCTCCTGAGTGCTGGGATTAAAGGCGAGTGCCTCCATGCTGGCCTCCCAGTGTATCTTTGCGCCCATTATATGTGGATCAAAGCTTGAGTTCTGAGCTGTTCCTACCACCACGCCTTTGCTCTGCCCTCATGAACTCCAACCCTCTGAAACTGTAAGCCCAGTTAAACGATTTGTTTTATGTTGCCTTGGTCTTGGTGTTTTGTCTCAACAATAGAGAAGTCTCTAATATATACTGATTAGAGCCATACCACATTTCAGCAGAATGTAAAGACAGTGTCCCAGTTCTGTGTTTTTCAGGGTTCATCACCAAATAATAGGGCTGTGGTATCTTCCATGAACACAGGTCACAGTCTCAGCTGGGTAGGGTGAGCCTTCTCACAGACCATTCAACATAGACCTAGACTAGCAGAATCCACTGCAACAGAGCTCCTCTTTTTATTCCCATCTACCTGCCTGTCACAATCTGATGTCTGAGACAGTAGCTTCAAGGAGATAGAGTAAACGGGTAGGGGGACAGACCCAGAGAAACTCTCTTGATCTTATCAGAAAAAAAATGAAAGACCTGAGTTGTCTACATTAGTCATTAGCAAAATCAGAAGGCATGGGAAATCAGCTAAGCAAATGAACCTCACACACACACAAAAACTACAGCTTGGAAGAGACAGATGGGTCCTACTGGTACATGTGTGACAACCTAAGGAACAAGAAAATGCCCTGGCATGTTGTTTTGTAATGATAGTATACTGAGTGTCTAATGTGTTCTAGGCATTGTTTCAAGTTGTTCGCATATTTTATCCAGTCACATGCTGTGAAGTATTATTATCTTAATTTTGTAGATCAACTGTGGTCAGGTCTCTTAGAAGCAGCAGGTGGCTGACGGACCTGCATAGTCAACTCCAGAGGCCTGGTTTCACACATCTTTGCTAGACTGCTTTACAATGACTCAAGAGATAGCTGCACAAGTTGGTCAAAAGCATAATAAGAAACAACTGACTGAAACAGAAAGGAGATCTAGCACTGATCAGACAACGGAGGGCTAGGTGGTCACAATTTCAATGTGGAGAAATGAACGACGGGAACAGCAAGTGAATGAAGAGACCAGCATAAAACAGAATGAGATATCTAGCTTCAATGCTGGGGTAGGGTTTGCCTAGTAAACATGAGGTCCATGCACTTGTGATGATCACCTTGAATGCAGAGGGGACATGCATGTCTTTAAAACTGATTTGACAGGAGGTGGTGATTCAAGAAGACAAGCACAGTGCAAATAAGAATGTCCAGGGGCAGAGAACTGAAAATCAATCAAAAAATTAAAAAAATAACAAAAACCATTTGAAGATGTTACAGAAGAAAATATTCCAGAAGTAAAGAAAAATTTAATCTGTAGCTAGAAAAAAAAAAACCATTGTGTTGTCGTGGAAAATACATATATAGAAATTAAGCTCTGAAACACAAGCTGATTAAAGCAATGCATTTAGGGGTCAGTGAAATTATTCTGAAGGGCTGGCTCTGTAGCTCAGCAGTACAGCCCAGGGATTGATTCCCCAGCCCTGAAAAAATGATGAAAAGAAAGAAAGGAAAAAAGGAAAAAACTGTTTTGAGAATCTCATCAGTATCCAGGGGAAAAGTCAGCTCTCCTTAGTGGAGGAAATGAGGTCATATAGTTTGACAGGAAATGCGATGCTAAAACACACAGGATATGTGTCCTGAGATAAAGGATCTGATGCGTAGTAGATGTTTGAGGTCAAGTTGTATTCAGATCCAAAGGCATCGATTTCTTAAGTATCAAGAAAGTGATTGCTGCCCAAGTGTGAGGACATGAGTTCAGATCCCCAGCACCTCTGGAAAAGCTGTGTGTAGTGCATGCCTATTACTCCCATGCTGGGAGATAGCATGATCCTGGGAGCTTGCTGGCTAACCAGTCTACTCAAGTACAGAGCTCCAGGTTCTGTGAGAGGCCTTGTGGAGTGCAACAGAGGAAGACATCTGACATTTATCTCTGGCCTCTGCAGGACACCTACAAGCATGGAAACACACACACACACACACACACACACACACACACACACACATGCACTAACATGCCATTCATGCATGCCTGAATGCACACAAGGTGCTAGACTATAGATCATATAAAAAGAATTGAACTCATTTAAATATGGGACTAGTGGTAAACAATTGTAGGAATTATGCTTGCAAAGCAAAACATTATTTTCAGCTTGGAAAAAATGAAATATAGTCACGTAACTATCAAAATATTGGAGATGATGCTGACATTCTCTTTCGTCTCATAAGAACTCTTTTTCCCTCCTGTCTTAAAATAACAGAAAGTATCATGTCAGTACCATCTAATTTGAATGGTCATTTAAATTTATACAACCTTATCTGCTATTCCAATATGTAAATAAGCCTCAGGTGGTCTATAATTGTTAACAGCGGTTTATTGGGTGGTATTGGAGTTTTAGATGGTTTGATCTTCCAGTGTTTGTATTTTTCTCTATCATGTGAATGTTTCAGAGTAAAGCAGTAATAGCTCTCTCTCTCTCTCTCTCTCTCTCTCTCTCTCTCTCTCTCTCTCTCTCTCTCACACACACACACACACACACACACACACACACACACGCATCACTAATTTTGAAGTCCTCTTTGGCATTTCCTGAGGGTGCCCTAAGGAAAAAGAGTCACAGCTTGCAGGTGCAAACGCTAAATTCTGGCTTTGATCACTGCACAATGCAAGCATGTATCTAGATATTGCACTTGTCTCCAAACATCCATACAAGGATTCTGTGTCAATCAAAAACAAATCCATCATATTAAAAGCCCATCACTGTGAGAGCTCTTTCCTCTTCCCCATCTAGTGAACTCGATGTCTCCTCCAGACAGGGAAGTCTGACTGTGGGCACAGGGTAAGATGGAAGAATTCAGAGTTTTGAAAATGCAGGGGTGTTGGGAAAGGGAGCTAGATTGCCCATGCTGCTATGGTCGTCCCCCTCCCCCCACTGCTTCTTCCTTAATCCCAGAGACAACTAGAGGGAGAAATCTTCCCAGCAGGAGTAAGACATCCTTATGGAATTTTCTTGACTATTCCTCTCTTGCCTGTGGAGCTTCAGCTGTCTTGGCTCCTTCCTATTGCTCACTTCCTTTTTCTGCCTGGGAGGTAGTAATGATTCAGGCATCATGACATTGCAGGGACCTATCTTTGATTCTGGCTACTAGTGGTTTAGATGACAAAAGCATTTACTAATGCCAAAAAGCTAACATGATTAATGCTACTTTATATCTACAGGCACTAAATCCTCTTTAGTAACCACAGGTGAGAGGCATATGGCTTACAGGCCCTGGTTTCTTCATTTTAGAAAATTGTGACTGCAGAACCTAGAAAGGCTGTTGCTGCTATTGATGCATAACATATTGCCATTATTGCTCTCTCTCTCTCTCTCTCTCTCTCTCTCTATATATATATATATATATATATGCTAATTGAAACTCAAATATGTGATGAATCCAAGGTGTTTCAGTGAGTGCTCACCTGTGCATGCAAATTTGATTTCATCTTTAGTAAGTAGTAAAGTTATATACTTGCCAAAAAAAAATAAGTGACACACTGGAAGACAAATGTCACACAATTTCAATTTTATGTGTAACCTAGAAATGATGAACTTATGAGAGAGCAGAATTGTGGCTATTAGGCTTCAATGTGGGACTTTTAACAATGGGGAAACGATTGGTTTAAGGATATAAAACTGCAGTTGGACAAGAGGCATGGACTCTCTGAAGTCTTGAGGTCTACTGAGAGCATGATAAATATGGTTGATAACAATATGCTATATTTTAAAAGTTGTGAGATAGTATACTTTAAGTGTTCTCAAAACAAAAATGATGAATATGTGTGATATAATATGTTAATTGGTTTAATTTAGCCATGCCATTGTGAACATACTGTATTCTGTATCATAATTGTGCATGACTTTATTTATGAACTAAATAAATGAATGGAAAAAAAGAAAATTGTGAAATGCACACATATTTCTACATTCATGAGGAAGAAACGAAAAATTAAAATTGAACCAGAGAATCTGGAAGTGTTTTTAAACTACTTTTGTCCCTTAGCCACCCACTCACCAATAATAAAACAATTGTAGTGATTTCTTTTCTAGCGTCATTCCTCTAGAAGAGAATAACTGGTTAAAAAGAACATTTAGAAAAAAAATCAAAGGAAATAACTTCTCTATGCAGCTTGTGGTTAGCTAGAGGAATTTGCTGTCACAGAAGGTCAAATAAGACACGCCTTCCTTGGATGTCGTGCAAGGCCACTGAGATGAAGGTGGTAATAGCTGGGGGGAAGGGAGGTGGTGGCTCCGGGTAGCTGGCAGCGCTGCTCTGATGACAGCCTGGGGGAGGAAGATGTCCAGGTAGAAGATGAAGCCAGATTTCAACTTAAACCAGCGACAGGAATGGACATCCATTTGTATACTCAGAAAAAAATCTTACTGAGAAACTGCTCATTAAAACAAGAAGCTACTTTTGTTTTAAATTTTATTGGCCTTTTGGTCTGCCCCATGGGCTCACACTCACTGGCCATGTGGTGGTCACTGTTTCTCGGGTGTGTGCTTGGATGTCTACTGAAGGCACTGTGAGATTCTGGCACCTCATGCAAATCAAAAGGAAAGCGCTCACAGGCTTCTAAAGAAAGCTAAGGTGTGAAAACAAATTTACAGCTTGCAATGGTGGTGCACACTTCTAGTTCCAGCATGAGAGAATCCGAGACAGGAAGAACATGAATTTGAAGCCTGTCTAGACTATATAGTAAGACCATATCTCAAAAACCAATGATAATCTGGCCTAACAAGATGGCTCAGTGGGTCAAAGGACTTGTTGTGTGTACTGGTTGGTTTTTGTCAGCTTGACACAAACTAGAGTCATCTGGGAAGAGGGGACCTCAACTGAGCAATTGGCTCTATCAGACTATCCTGTTGGCAAGCACGTGAGGCCTTTTCTTGATTACTGATTGATGTGAGAAGGCCCAGTTCACTGTGGATGGTGCTGTCCCCAGGCAGTTGGTCCTGGGTGTATTAAGAAAGCAAACAGAGCAAGCCGTGAAGAGCAAACCAGTAAGAAGTGTTCCTCTGTGCTCTCTACTCCAGTTCCTGCCTCCAGGTTCCTGCCTTGAGATCTTGCCCTTGTTTCCCTCCTTGCTTTCTAGTTCCACATGTGGAGATAAATAATGGTGGCAGAGATCTAAGGCTGAAAGCTTGCTGCCTGGCAGGAAGCCTGATGACTCCTGGGCTAATGAGTCTGAGTGTGGCCAGAGGAGACCTGCACAGGACACTCTGCACTCAATTCTGCTGTTGGCCTCTTTAAAAAGAGAAAAAGACCCTGTGTCCATTTTAAACAGCTTTTCCTTTTCCATGTTCAAAATAAATAAAATTCCAGAAAAGCAGAATGGCTTGGCTTGTGTTGTGGAATATTACTTTAATTAGGCAAAGATGTGATATATATATATATATATATATATATATATTATTATATATATCTGCCTTTGTTAATGATTAAAGTGTGTTACATTTGTGCTGCATTTGTTTAACTATGTAAAGGTGTGTTGCTGTTTCACTTTGCCTCAATGAGGCACCTGATTGGTCTAATAAAAAGCTGAGTGGTCAACAGCTAGGCAGGAAAGGGATAGTTGGGGCTGGTGGGCAGAGAGAATAAGTAGGAGAAGAAATCTAAGCTCCAGAGAGAAGAAGGAAGCAAGAACAAGGGAAAAAGAGAGGGGCATGCTCAGGGCCAGAAGGCAGGCAGCCACTAGACAGACATGAAGGAGTGAAAATAAGATAGAAGGAAGGAATGGTAAACAGCAAAATGCAGATGAGGAGAAACAGGTTGAGTTATAAGAGCTAGCAAGGAATGAGCATAATAACATCAGGCCGAGCTTTCATAACTAATAATAAATCTCCTTGTCATGATTTGGGGACTGGTTGGTGGGCCAAAAGAAAAAGCCTGTTACAGGCTTGGTCATTTTAAAATTCAAACACTAGAGAGTTATAATTAGTTGAGTGTATTAAAGGGTTGCTTCAAGTTGAACCGGAAGACTGCCTTCTAGGACACAGCTTCTCTCTATTATTTCCAGCTAAGAGGGATCTGCGAGCGGGAGAGAGGGCAGGTTGTGTCAGACAGTTGTGGCATTGTGGCATGTGTGGTTACTTTTTCAGTGTCTCAGTATCTCAGTTTCCTCTTTTGTAGCAAAGAAGAGATGCTCATTTCCTCAATGCTGTTTTGCAGGTAAACGATGTCAGGCAAGTCTGGAAGATGCTCTTGTGAAATGTCAATTACTAGTAACTTTGGTGTTTGAATGAAGATACAAATGCTAGTGTCTAACTCAAAGTTTTCCTACTATCACCCAGCCTACATTCCCATAGAAAGGACTGATTTCTGTGGGACTTTTGTTTGTTTGTTTTTATAACCCAGAGTATCCTTAAACTCATGTTCCTCCTGCCTCTGATTCATGGTGTTGGAATTATAGTTATTCAACATGGTGCCTGTCTGAATCTAGGATGTCTAGTCAACCGGGCTTGTTGCACACAGACACTGATGTATGGCTGACTTTGTATAAAAGCCTAGCGATTGGATGACTGAGTGATGAGACGTGAGGATTTCTATTGAACCGTAGAAGCTGGAGGATCGGGAATGTGGCTTGGTGGTAGACCATTAGCCAATCATGCACCTGGGACTGGTTTATTCCTTAGCACAGGGAGGAGAGAGAGAGAGAGAGAGAGAGAGAGAGAGAGAGAGAGAGAGAGAGAGAGAGAGAGAGAGAGAGAGACAAATATGAAAATGGCTGCTAGCACTGCATCTGAAGACTCCGCTTTACTGCGGAGTGATAATGCATGAAATCCAAGCGCAGGCAGAACAGAAGCAATTCTGAAGTAGATTATGCTAAGGTGAAAAATAAATGATTGGGAAGACAGTTCATTGCCAAGCCATAAATAAAAAGGGGAAAAAAGGAGACATTGAGGAGGTGAGGTGGGAACGGGCCAAAAGGAAAGTCTCCATTTTCATTTACCTGACACTCTGCCCCCTGCATCCTCTCTCCCCCCTGTGTTGCTCATAATTCACTTCATTCCCATCAGAAATATTTAAAGAACCCTTTGTAACAGCTCGGCAGTTGTAGCTAGGAGCACAATATGTCCCTTAGCTCCATCACAGGGCCCCTTTGTTTTCTGCCTGCTCACAATCGCTCCACATGGATGTTGAGACAGTTTATAGGATGTGCCTGCATTTCCTCTCCCCCACCCCTTAGACCTCCAAGTCAAGCTTCCCAAGTACTTGAGCATATTAACTCTATTTAGTTTTCAGATGATTAAATATTGGAAGAATAGATGAGGTTATTTTCAGTCAGAGGAAGAAAGAGAATATGTAAGAAAGGAGAATTGGTCTACTTTCTAAAAGATTTGCTCCCTGCCCCTTATAGATACATTGCCTATAGTGAGCAGATGGAGGAAGCCTCAAGTCTTTAGTTACAAGGAAATACAGAGTGGCCAGAGTCATGGTGTCCAGGAATGACCTTGAACTGGGAAAGGAGGTGTGATATCAGGACCATAAAGAAATTAGAGTCTGGGATCCCAATGGGCTGAGTTTTGTAAGTCTAAAGCATTTGAGACACACCGCCATCCTCAGATGAACCCTCTGGGTCATTCTTTTCCAGTGGGCCAGCCTGGGTCATTTCCTAGTAAGAGAGTGTTCTCTTCCACATGTTCCATAGTTTTGGAAGAGTGGAAGAGAAAAGTAAAATGTTGCCTTTTTTGAAACAAGCTTCATATTCTTTACACTTTCAAAAAATTTTTTTGAGAGGCTTAATGTATTCTTCTCTATAAAAAGTCCTTTGATTTTTTTTTTATTTCAAAGAATCAGAAGTGATTTGATCGTGCACATGAGTAGGTCAGAAGACAACTGGCAGGAGTTGCTTCTCTCCTTCCATCATGTAAGTGCTAGATATCAATCTCAAGTTACAAGGCTTGGTGGCAAAGCAACTTTACCTGCTGAGCCATCTTATCAACCCCAAGTTCACATAGTGAAAATGAAAATGGCCCTGTGCTAGCTTTCTCCATTGCAAAATGGAATTGCTTTTAGTTTCAGTGGTCTTGAATGAACACATTTTTGATTTAAAAAAATACATAGCTTTAAATTTTTCTTTAAAAATGTGTGTGTGTGTGTGTGTGTGTGTGTGTGTGTGTGTGTGTGTGTGTGTTTGAGCATGAGTGCAGTAGTCAGGGAAGCCAGAGGAGGTCATCTGAGCCCCCAGAACTTGATTTACAGGAGGAAGAGAACTTGGATCCTCTACAAGAGCAGTATATGCTCTTAACCAGTAAGCTATCCAGCTCAGGGGACATGGCTTTTTTGAAAGGTGAGTTACAGGTGACCTTGGAAAAGAGACTTGGAACCTAGACAGCAGAGGACATTCTTCCTATTTATACTCTAGCCTCATGCCAAGCCTAGAAGACAGGCAGAGTGTGTATAAAGGGGAATGGCATCACAATGGACCTCTTTGTCCCTCTTTCCAATATGACCACATTGAGTAACTCTTCTTTTTAGGCTTTTTACTATTAAAAAGAAAAGTATGAGTTAAGTGTCAGTTACAGAGTGTTTTCCTTGGGCGAATGTTCGGCTTTCTTCTGTGAGTTGCCAATAAGGAAGGGCTTTAGGAAACATGAGCAGTAGAATCTAGCCTAGTGTATGACAGGATAAGTGAGTACATTCTTCCCTTGTAAGCTTTATTTGAAAGCCTATGAAACGGATTAATTTATTCCATTGCTTGATATAAATATGATGTTTCTCATTAAAGGATGTTATAATGTCTCTTCTGACAGTTGGGGATATATATATATATGAGGCACCTGTGTATTGATGGCCTCTTGGCTCTTGGTGATTTTCCTTCTCAGTTGCATCATTTCTTAGATGTCTCTTTCTTGCCTTTTGTGCAACAACAATTCTTGTGTCCAGTAGCACTGGCTACACATGGAAAACTCTTTCACTGAACACAAATTCCTTCTGATTTATGAATGAACTCTTCCCAGAGAGCTGGTAATTCCTGTTTAGCATATAGCTGTTCCATCTGTCATTTTTATTTTAGGGATTTTTTCCTCATGTGCTTGCTCATTTCCTGCAGCTGGGCATGACCTGGCACTTATTTCAATAAGCCAGTCCCCTATCCCTCCTGTCAGCAAGGGAGAACAGGATGGAGGAAGTGATTCCCAGATGAATCCCGGAGCTCTTAAAGCAAAATTATATTATTTTTCCAAGAAAATTCTATTTCTCTTTCACTTTCCTACCAATCCCTCCTTTTCACTCTTGTGTTTGGAGTCACAGAAGCAGACCTGGATTCCATGTATGGAAATGCCCTTCTCCCTTCAAATCCCCCAGAAAAACACTATGTATTTCTCTCTCCTCTAGTCAGCCCTGCTCTGAAAGCCTTGGTGTATCCTCAAAGGCAGGCACTTGGAAAACAGAAATTGAAAGGAAACAGGGGAGAAGAGGTTGATAGAAATAGAGACTTGAAAGGGTGACAGAAAATTTGGAGGCGAGAACTAGGCACTCAAAGGAAAAGGAAATGAAGAGAATGGGAAAGTAAAAACTTTAAGTTGATTTACATCCTAGCTCGGTTTTATACCCAGTTCCAGGCCAGCCAGGACTAATAGTGAGACTCTGTCTTAAAATAAAAAAAAAAAATGTAAATGGAACATGAGAAGGATTGATTCAGAACACCCTTTATACAGGTGTTTTCCCAGTTTCCTGGGGGGGGGTCTTAGAGATTAATTTTATTCCCTACTCCCCAAGAAGTTAGAATTAAAAAGGGAAATCAGATAACTAGATGTAAGTAGCCAGCTACACCTATAACTGCCTGTTTTGCAAGGTGCACAGCTTTTCAGAGTAGCCTACACAGGTACTTCTCAAGCCAAGTGCTTCAAATGAGCACAACATACAACAACTGTTAAGTACCGACAACTTGGGCTTTGCTTCCCTACAAATCCCTTCCAGCCCATAGATCAAGCTGTGGGCTCTTGGGAGACCCCAAGGACCAGCCCAGGGCTTGGGAGACAATTACAGGCTCTTTTCCCTTCCCTTTTTACAAGAGGTCACAATCTGAGCTGGCAGACAGCAAGGAGGGAGAACACATAGATATTCTCCTCCCTCCCTAAGCTGTTCAAGTCCTGCTCTCCAATAAAGAACTGTAGCAATTGATTTCTCTGTGGTGAATGGGGTAGTCATTACATCTTGCTGAGCAAAACACTAAAGGGGCAGAATTCCTTTTCCAATGACCTTTTCCCTCCTCTTAATGGGCAGTTGTCCCTGAACCACAAGGCCTTGTTGTTGGTCCAGGTCACCACGCACAGCCTGCAGCCACACTCACAGTAGTTAGAGCAGGAAAGCGAGAGGATGCTACTCCATAAAAGGCCTTTCAGTGTGCATTGTGTGGCAGACAAATGGTGCTCAGGTCCTTGAAGTACTGGAAAGGGCCGGAGAAAGGAAGTTTGCCCATGGAGCGCTTGTGATATTTTTGGCAGCTGTTTTCTCACTACCTGTACTGTGTGTTTGTGTCTCTGATATGTTTACTGTGACTTGCCAAAGAATAGCTACTAAATTGGGATCTGATGGACTCTGCAGCTGGGTCGAGAACTAGATCTTGCAGCAGAACAACATTTAGGATTCAAGATGTTGTGTTCTCTTTGTGGTTACATTTTTTTGATGTTAGGATAAGCAAGGGGAAAAAACATTTCCCAGAGACTGAAGTGGCCTAGCTGTGTCCACTCTGAGGGTAGAACGTGGGCGTGTTTGAAGTGGGCTTCACAGCTGTTGGTACAGATGAAGGGTCTAAATTGTGTCCACCTGCGTCCCCCCCCATGAGTTCCTTTAGAATTGTAAGTTGTTGATGACTTTCTCTCGCAGATACAGCTTCATTTCAGTGAGTGCTTGGTGGTTCCACAGCACACATTTGCTATTTAACTCTCGGGCATTTTCAAGATCAGTAGCTTTTTGGGTTGTCACTGGCAAAAGACTCTGTAGACTCCACAAAACTCTCCTTCCTGCCCTCCAGGGCTGGTCACAGCAAACTATGATCCTTTCACCCTTGTTAAGAGCCCTGGGCCATACACTGTGACACAGTTTCACCCTGGAAGCAAACGATGAACACTTTTCTCGGAAGGAGGCATGTAGCCTTCTGAATGGGAGATGTTGAACTAGATCCCACTCTCCACAAGGTAATTAAGTGTAGAGTAATATGCAGAGATGGTTCCTGTAAAGACTCGTTGCTAATTAGCACACCAGGAGTACTCTTGGTACATAATTTTCTCTTTTTTTCCTTTTTTAAAAATTTAAATTAGAAACAAGCTTGTTTTACATGTCAGTCCAAGTTCCCTCTCCCTCCCCTCCTCTCCTGCCCCCCACCAACTCCCCATCCCATCCCCTTTCTGCTCCCCAGGGAGGGTGAGGCCTTCCATGGGAGATCTTCAAAGTCTGTCACATCATTTGGAGCAGGGCCTAGACCCTCCCCCATGTGTCTAGCCTGGGAGAGTAACCCTCTATGTGGAGTGGGCTCCCAAAGTTCATTCGCCTATACTAGGGTTAAATACTGATCCACTACTAGAGGCCCCATAGATTGCCCAGGCCTCCTAACTGACACCCACAATCAGGGGGCCTGGGTTGGTCCTATGCTGGTTTCTCTTTTAAATGGGGACATTATAGGATTTGTGTCCAGACTCTGACTTTTCCAGGGCCAAAGTTCTCTTTCCTTGTGTTGTGCATTTATTTCGAGAGAGCAGGACTATTGAACATGGTGGTACACCTTCAATCCCAGCTCTCAGAGGGCAGAGGTAGGCAGATCTCACTGAATTCCAGGCCAGTCAGGGCTACATAATGAGACCCTATCTTTAAGAAAATAAAATAGAGCAATACCCATAGATCAGTGGAGGATGTGTGGACCTGCTTTGAGGCCCCTCCTACTCACACCCATAGTATATCTACACTGTACTTAATGCATTGTATTGTTTAATAAACTGGGAAGGTTGTGTAAATGCATCTGCCTTGTCTCCCCAGTAAGAAACAGAAATGAGAGGCTTCTTCTAATGCATGCTACCAATGGTAATAAACAAGGCTTTATTCAATGAGGCGTTTGGAAACTGATGGCAGAGCCTCTTTGATCATTTCTCCCATGTCATCAGTCTTTTGCCACTGTGACAAACCCCCGAGAAAAAACATTTAGAAGAAAAAAGATTCATGGTGGATCATGGTTTCAGTACATGGTCACTGGCTCTGGTGTTTATGGGCTTCAGTGAGACCTGGGATGGGGAAGGGAGTGAAACAGAGATATGCTCTGAAGACAGGTTACGTCTTTTTAAGACATCACCCAAGTGACCTACGTTCTCCAGCAGGCCTCACTCTAATTTCCACCTCATCAAAGTAACTGCACCAATACCATGGATGATGAAATACCAAGAGATTAATCCATTGATCAATTCAGATTAATCCATCGATTGAGAATCAGTTCTCAAAGATTCTACCCATCAATTACTTTCCAAACCCTCAATTAAATTTTCTTCTTTAAAACACAGTCTCATTGCATAGTCCCAAGTGGCCTGGAAATCACTACTGTAGGCCAGGATGGTCTTGAACTCACAGAGAATTGAATACATCTGCCTTCCCAGTGATGGTATTAAAGGCATGCACTACAACACGCTGCTTAAGTCATCTTTTGAGCAAACATTTCATTTCCAAACCCTAGCATGTGGTAAACTTGGGTAAAAAAAATAACTTTTATTATATAGCTGAGAGGTTTGGAATGCCAGTAAATTTTACTATTCAAGCTCTGTTTTCCCCTATTTATATGAGAAGAAGAAACATTTTTTTCTTGTGAAATTTGAGGGCCAAAGTCTCAGTGTTAAACTGTTCTAGGTCCTTCTTCACCCACTGGGACTCCCAGGCTGCATCTGGCTTCACACTCAGGCAGGGGTTAGCAGCCGCACTTCACATTCTGCCTACATAGCCTTGAGGAAGAGTCAGGTTCTGCCTTGCCCTTCCCTGCAGACACAGAGATGCTGCTTTCCAGGTTGCTCACTCTGGCTTGCTGAAGATCTGCTTGTGGCTTTCTTCTGAGCATCACCATTTTGCCTTGTTTCCAACATAACTGTGCCGAGGCATCAGGGAGGGGAAAATGCTCTTTGTTTAAAAACTTCATCTATGAAAAACAAAGTATTTCATGTCTTCCCTCAAATACAGAATGTAAGTTATTAAATATATTAAATCTATTCATACACATGTATGTGACTGGAGAGCAGAAGGGGACTCTTGGCGGGGAGACAGACAATGGAAGGAAAAAAGAGGGGTGAAGGGGGGAATATGAGCAAGATAAAAAAGATAGTCATGAGCCGGGTGTTGGTGGCGCACGCCTTTAATCCCAGCACTTGGGAGGCAGAGGCAGGCGGATCTCTGTGAGTTCGAGGCCATCCTGGTCTCCAGAGCGAGTGCCAGGATAGGCTCCAAAGCTACACAGAGAAACCCTGTCTCAAAAAACAAAAAACAAAACAAAACAAACAAACAAACAAACAAAAAGATAGCCATGTAGGGAAATGTAATGAAAGTCATTATTTTGTACACTGCATAAATTATGTTTTAGACAGTAGAAATGACCATCATCTATAAGTGAGTAAAAGCCTTTTTATGTGGAATCGATTGACTACCTCAACCGTAGAAAGTACTTAGTTAGCCATGGATGACAATATCCAAGAAAAGAAATGGCACTGAAATACATACAATTAAAAACAAAACAAAACAAAACAAAAAAGCCAAAAACTGAGCTGGAGTTAAGAGCACAGCAGTTAAGAGCACAGGCTGTTCTTCCAAAGAACCCAGGTTCAATTCAGAGCACCCATATGGCAGTTAACACCTGTCTGAAACTCCAGGTCCAGGGCTTCTGACATCCTCATACAGATATGTATGCAGGCAAAATGCCAATGAATATTGACAAAAAACTAAAAGCAAAGCAAAGCAAAACAAAACAAAAACCTCTAGTAACCCAAATGGTATGGCTTTGTTACTCTAGCACTTTTTATATTGGATGAGACTCTCTCTCTCTCTCTCTCTCTCTCTCTCTCTATATATATATATATATATATATATATATATATATATATATATATATACAAAATCTCACCTAAGGAAGTGTCATAGGCAAATAGGAATAAATAGGATAAATAGGAATCATTTAGGGCAAGAAACATTTACACATTTATTAATCAGAAGTTGAAAAAAGAAAGCTTTTAGTCATAAAATATTAGACTTTCTTGTTTTTAGCAATATGCTGCCCTTGCATGTTTATCATAGTTACTAAAACTTAAAAATATCCAAAAGACAGTTCCATGAGAAAGAAGATTGAAGGTCATAGCTGGAGACTGACTAGGTACAGAGGGAATTCCCATTTAGTGAGTACAAGTTCCAGTTTGGGAGGTTGAGCATGTGGGGGGATGCGTTGGGTTGATGACCTCAGAACAATTTGAATTTGCATAGCATTACCAAAGTGTATACTCAGAATGACTAAAACAGCACATTCACAATGTGTATTGTACTTCAGTAAAAACACCCCCAAAAGGGCGACTAAGAAAGAAAATGAGTAGTGTTTGAATCAGCCAGAAGAGGCTTGTAGTTACATCAACCAGAAAGCCTGTTGTTTGAACTTTACCAGAAAATGTAGGCAACAATCTTTTTGAAATAACCATTGGTATACAGTTCTGCAGAAAGCAATGGGGGGATTTTGGCAGCTTGGCATTTGCGGAGTACTCAACTGGAAGTAAAACACATGTGCAGAACATGATAGAAGGCCTTTATTTAAAATGTGGTTGAAGGCCACTGACTCATTGGATAGTTGAAGTATTTGTGGCTTGAGTAATGGTCTCGCCAACAATCCTGGAATCAGACAGGCTCTTTGCCTTGGAAGAAAAAAGCAGAAAGAATAGACCAACTAACTTCTATGTCATTCAATGTTGCGTATCATGTTCAGCAATTACTTTGACCAACTTCAGATTCCTCAAGGGAGGAAGGAATGCTGTGTTTCCTTAACCTTAACTGACTGATAGTCCAAACAAGAAGGAGTTCCCATCTGGGTCACAAGGCAGGACAGAGAGAGCTAAATTGGGAATCTGGTTTTGTTCCCAGCCTGTGATGAATGTCTCACGGATAGGGTCAATGCCACATCTGATCTCATCCTGAGAAGACATTCTTTAGTCATTCAGGCAAAATATATAGATTCAAGAGTGAAGCAATTTGATTTATTCTACTAAGCATCTAAAGGTCACCTTAAATGACTCTGATGGGTTACTTTTATCTTCCCAAGGTGGCATTTTTTTCTGCTTGTTTTCTGGCTAGGATGTTATTTATTTGTTTCTTTTTTATGGTTTTTCTAGACAGGGTTTCTCTATGTAGCTTTGTAGACCAGGCTGGCTTCAAACTCATAGAGATTTGCCTGCCTCTGCCTCCCAAACTCTGGGATTAAAGGCATGCACCACCACTGCCTGGCTAGGATGTTATTTAAAAACATGAAGTGCTTATAACAGTGATGGTATGCAGGAGGCAAACTACAAAGCTGGTTATTGTAACTACTAATTTTCAAGATGTGCTCCAAACAATGAGAGTGAAAGCTCATGAATCAGTGACCATTTGTCATTTGTACCAGCAAGCTTAAAATTCATGGCTGCTATAAACATGCCCAATAGGAAACACAGCATTTGTTACAATCCACTCATTTATTAATTCACCAAGCATCAGACTTTGAAGAAACCAAGGTATCCTGGGAAGGCATGGTCCTTGATCCTATGGTGCTCCGTCTTGTGATGGAAACTCTTGAGATTATTATGCAATGTGAAGATGCAAGGGTGAAGATACTGTACAAGGCATGACTGTGGTGTGATGGAGAGGAACCTCAGTTTAAAGGAAGAACAAAGGAGTGTGGGGGGGAAGTAATCATTCCTTGAAACAATCCTAGAAAACACCAACTGTGTTATTTAAAATAAAAATTAATTAAAAAAAATCTGTGTTGGGGCTAGAGATGTAGCTCGGAGGAGTAGAGAGCTTGCCTAGTTCATACAAAGCCCTAGTTTTGATCCCTAGTGCCACGTAAGTGGGAGAATAGTGGCACATGTCTATAATAAGAGCACTTGGGAGATAGAGGGTCATCCTTGGCTACACAGCAAGTTTGCAGCTAGCCTGGGTTACATGAGACCCTGTCTTCAAAAATTAATAATAAATGTAAACAAATAAATCTGTGTATTGGTCTGCTTCACTAAAAGATGAATATTCCTCTTGATGTAATCAAAAATATTATTAGTAATGTGAAAAAAAACAACAACAGTTGTTTAGTAGTTATCAGACATGGACTCAGTTTTTGGTGGGCTCGTGTGGGTCCTATGTGGTTTTCTCAGTTTGTTTGGAGCTGGATGAATATGACGTCATGCCTGATGATGGGTTTATGTGACTCTTTACTGGCCCTTAATCTGTGAAGATTTCTTCTTCATCTAAAAATAAAATCCTTGTGTTTTATTTGCTGAGGTAACTTGACTGCTTTCCTTATAGAGATTTAATTTCCATAGATGGGTTTTGTCAGTTTTGTCTTTTAGATCCAGCTGGAACTAAAAGCTCATGCAAAGGGGAAGGTATAGAGCTACTGATAGAGTGCTTGCCTAACACCTGCTTGGCTCTGGGTTCAGTCCTCAGTGCTCACAGAAAACAAAGCTTATCAGAGTCAACTTCAAGTCTAGATGATGTGGTACACTTCCATCAGGAGATAAAGGGTGTCTGGAATATCTGTATGCCTTTGCTGATGAAGTTCAATTCATGGATCCATTCCTTCACAAGTATTGTATCGTGGCCATATTCCAGTACTACTGCTCATCTTCCTCTTCTGTTGGCCTTTCGAGACAAGGTCTCCAGTAGCACAGTCTGCCTTTGAACTCTCCATGTAGCAGAGGATAGCCTTCAACTCAGATCCTCTTGTCTAAACCTCTCAGATGCTAGGATAGAAAGCATATGCTGCTGCCTCCAGCTATCTTTCTTTAGAGAAATTTGATAAAGAGAAACTTCCCTTTATTTGCTACTTGCTTTCTTAGCTCCAGTCTTGGTTAGGGCTACTACTGCTCTGAAAAGATATCGAGACTAAGGCAACTCATAAACAGAAGCATCTAGTTGGGGACTGCCTTACAGTTTCAGAGGGTTAATCTATGACCGTCTTGGTGGGGATTGTGGCAGCAGGCAGGCAGGCATGGTGCTGGGGTAGTAGCTAAGATCTTATATTTTATCAGCAGGATGGGAGAGAGAGACAGAGACAGACAGAGACAGATAAACACACACACAGACACACACAGACACACAGACACACACACACAGACACACAGACACACACAGACACACACACACACACACACAGAGAGAGAGAGAGAGAGAGAGAGAGAGAGAGAGAGAGAGAGAGACTGGTGTGGGCTTTTGAAACTCAAAGTCCAGCCCTACTGTCATACCTCCTCCAATAAGGCCACACCTCCTAATCCTTCCTAAATAATCTGCCACCTGGGAACCAAACATTCAAAGATGTGAGCCTACAGGAGCTAGTTCTCATTCAAACCACCACAGTGGTATAGTCTGTATCTCTAAGACAGGCACAATCAGACCTGACTGAGAAGATCTGGTGACTGTGGCCTCGTGGTACTGTAGGGCGTACAACCGTTAAGGCCAAAATCCTATTCGAATACAGTATTCCTGGATGGGGGTAATGCATGTCTATAAATACTGCCTGTCATGGCATGAAGACATTTCTGTTACAGCACAGCTTTAAAACAGGTTTCTACCTCCCCCCCAGCTTTTAGAAAAAAAATTTTTTTAGAGCAATTATACAAGATAATCTTGCTAAACCAAAATCCTAGACTACATCTGATACCATTTTGGTTTTCAATGACCTACTTACTTCAAGCATGATTTATTGGAGAGGCTTACTGCTCTAGCAAGATGTTTTGATTGTTCACTTAAAATTAAAAACAACAGAATAAAACTAGAGGCAACAGTAAAATATCTCAACCCCAATCCCCTCAGACCCCTCCCCATTTATTCACAATTATCAATTACATTAGCCAACAATTAAAATGATTCAAAAGTTAAACCACTAAGACAGTTTGTATCTCAGGAAATTATGTATATAGAGATTGTTCTTCAAAAACAAAGACTTTTTTTTTATCATTGTATGCAGGATGAAAAAGATCACACACACACACACACACACACACACACACACACACACACTTATACAAGCACTGAAGTATTGCATTTTAGGAATTTTTAGAAGTCCCCTTGAAATCCATTCCTAAGCACAATCAGCTGTTTGCATCTGGATGGTGGTATTAGTGTTAATAGCTTCAGAAATGAGAGTAGCCAAGCTGCTTCTTGGTGGACTCTGTTTTGACCTCAGGTCCCCCTATTCCCACCAATGGGACACCAATCACCCCAGATCCTGACCAGCTTTCCTCTTGCCCACTTCCTCTACTTCATTTCAATCCTTTGTCTCCAATTACATTAGATCCATTGAATGTTTCCCCTTTTAATGCTTCCACAATTTCTTAATATCTACAAAGAGTGAATTGATTCCCACCCCCAGAATATGCCAGCAGGAAGCAGCGGGTGTGTGTACTGGACCCGTCCCAATGGGAAGATAGAGCCAACAAGGGGAATATTGTCCTCTTTTCCATTCTTAGTTTTTTTAGCACATTTTTCTTTATTATAGGGATTAGTCTGACCTCAGCACAAGATGACTACATATTGCTTTTAACAGTGAACTTGGATGTAACTTGAATGTGTTATATTGGTGGTTTTCTGTGACTGTATAATACAATCATCTCTGTGGAGCCACCCTAGCCCCTTGTTACTCTCTCAGATAGAAACACTTTGCTGAGGCGATTATGATGTCTTTTATTTTTAAACCAGTAGAAAATAGAAGCGTTAGAGAGCTCAGAAATAAGGGAAATTATTCCATCTAAATGACAGAGTACCCTTCTCACACTGGTCTAGAATAGATATTTTTCCCAGTTTTACCTCAACAGAGATACATTAACTGAGGCTTTCCTAGTAGTCTTTCAACAATAGCAGCAGCAGCAGCAGCAGCAGCAACAACAACAACAGCAACAACAACAACAACAACACACACACACAGGGAAATGCCCTGGAATACAACATTAAACTTTTTTTTTTGCACCTGTAATTTGAGCAATTCCAAAGCATTATTAAATAATGTACACACGGGTAATTCAAACTGCAGCTGTGTTCAATTTCACAAACCCTGAGGGCAAAGCCTACTTTAATCCTTTCTTTGCCCACGTTTTCTTCAAATGTTACACCCTAGAGAATGTTTTCAGTAAGGACCCATGAGTTGTCTTAAAGCTGACAGATATGGCTAAAAAAAACATCCATAGCCTGTAAGACCCTTCCAGCATTTGTATCTTAACAGACAGAAGTGGGCTTGCATACATCTTCTTGCTCTATGTGAATACACCTCAGGAACCCAGGTGAATGAGTAGAGCAGAAGGTTCTATTCTTTCCAAAGGGCAGGGCTTCTAGGCACAGCTGTCATGGTGAGTTTTGAAGCTGAACACTAATTGTGAGTGGAATAACTTGATATCTTAGCCTCTTAGAGGTACTCCAACAAAACACTGTAAATTAGACAACTTATGGGGCAAGAATTTATTTCTTTCAGTTCTGGAAACCTGGGTGTTCAAAATTAAGGTATTGGCAGGTTAGGAATCCAGTGAAGACCTTTTCTTCATAGAGGAGGCCTTGTACTGGTGTTATTGGAAGTGGAAGCTGCCGGGTGTCCTTTCTAAGTGCTAATCTGATTCATGAGGGTCCTTCCCTCAAAATTTTCCAACCCTTAAAGACCCAGACTCAAATACTTTGGGGGGTTAATATTTCAGCACATCAATTTTAAAGGACGAAAATATTTGGGTCAGAGCACTTGACTCATGAGAGCAAGAGGAGAAACATTTTCCTCTCCTGTTATGCTATGGATCAGCAGGTCTCAACCTTCCTAATGCTGCAACCCTTTAATATAGTTGCTCCTGTTGTGGTGACCCCTACCATAAAATTATTTTCATTGTTACTCCATAGCTGTATTTTTGTTATTGTTATGAATATTAATGTAAATATCTGACTGCAGGATATCCGATATGTAACCCAAAGGGGTTGCAATCCACAGGTTGAGAACCACTGCTATAGAGTCACCATGACACATTCCACATGATTGGGCTTGAAAATCACTACTGGTGACATGGTACAAGTATCAAGAGGTGTGTAAGCATACTGTGGAGTACCCTTCTCACACTAGTCTAGAATAAAGATATTTTTTTCTCAATTTTACCTCATACTGAGGCCTTCTGGGGCAGAGCAGACCTGTTCCCAGGCAATTGCAATGGGTTGAGGCAGCAGGGAAAAGAGCCTGGTAGGGGTGAGTTTCTGTGAGTGTCCCAGAGCTCTGAGAGCTCTGTCATTTGGACTGTCATTTGGCTCAAAGGAGTGGGTATTAGAGATAGCTTATCACTTGCCCAGAGAGCGGACAGAGAAGGCAAGTGGCCTCATGGGATTGGAGAGCTGGTAGCAGTCAAACCTCAAAATGGGGTCAGAATCTTTTACACTTCTTTTTTTTTTACTTGAGGACCTGAGACACTTGGGGGTGGGGGGATAGGAAGTAAATATTTTTAGAGTACTACTCAATGATGCTGAAAAAGGGAAGCTTTTAAAAACTGTTTGCACTTCCTTTCTGAGCTTGGAGCATCAATAAAACCATCTAATCATTTTCTGGGCTCAAATGGTCCTTTCACTCCAGCTTCCCAAGTAGCTGGAAAAAAATATTATTATGTAATGCCTAACTAGATTTATCGTTTTAAGCACAGAATTGGGATTTTCCCTCTACTCTTATCTACTTTCCTTTACTAATTATATCTTACATTAGTATGCTAATAACTGCATCAAAATTAACTAACCAATATTGACACTATATTATTAACTAAAATTCAGGCTCTATTTACATCTCGTTAGCTTTCATCTAGTCCTTTTCTGTTTCCAGGGGCTCATTCCAGATACCATAGTCCATCTAGCCACCATGACTTCTTAGGCTCCTCAGACTTTGTCCTGACTCTGACAGTTTCAAGGGGTGCCGTCAACTGTTTGGTAGACTGTTCTTCAAATGGGTTTTGCCTGATAATTTTCTCTTGATTAGACTGGAGTTACGGGTTGTTAGAGGGAGAACACAGCGGTGAAGCGGCACTTTCATTGTATTACAT
This sequence comes from Cricetulus griseus, assembly GCF_003668045.3. Lineage (NCBI taxonomy): Eukaryota > Metazoa > Chordata > Mammalia > Rodentia > Cricetidae > Cricetulus > Cricetulus griseus. The sequence continues at coordinate 356,356,549 of NC_048595.1, read as the reverse complement.
CAATGGGACATACCATCAGCATGACTTCTCTGCTGCTGCTAACTTTATCATCTGCCTGAGGCAGTGTCCCTTAGACTCAGGGAGAAGTAGGATGTTTGGGGAACATATAGATGACTAGATGGGAAAGACACATGGGTCTCTACATAGAAATGTTATGATCTCCTTCCATAGTATATACTCTCTTGTCATTATTTGCAACCTTAACCAAGGAGTGGGAAGCTATATACTACTACCTTAAGAGGGGAATGCATACATAAATTATTTGAAATCGTTTGTCTAGCAGATTTACCTATTTCCTTCCTTCCTTCCTTCCTTCCTTCCTTCCTTCCTTCCTTCCTTCCTTCCTTCCCTCTCTCTCTCTCTCCTTCCTTCCTTCCCTCTCTCTCTCTCTCTCTCTCTCTCTCTCTCTCCTTCTTTCTCTCTTTCTTTCTTCATTAATTACTTTCCTGTTGCAGTGCTGAAATACTACAACCAAAATCAACTTACAGAAAAGAAAATATTTTAGCTTGCATTTCTGGAGGGGACAGAGTCCATCATGGTGGAAAGGCACAGAAGCAGGGACATGAGATTAGCCTGGCAATCAGGAAGCAAATAGATCACATTTGATTCACATACAGGAAGCAGTGAGGAGGAAGGGCTAGGCTGTAAAAATCTCAATGCTTGCCCCTGATTATGTGGTTCCTCCATCAAGATTCTACATCTCCGGGGCTGGAGAGATGGCTCAGAGGTTAAGAGCACTGGCTGATCTTCCAGAGGGCCTGAGTTCAATTCCCAGCAACCACATGGTGGCTCACAACTATCTATGACAAGATCTGGTGCCCTCTTCTGGTGTCCAACGCATACATGAAGACAGAACACTATATATATAATAAATAAAGATCTATTTTTTTAAAAAAAGATTTTACATCTCCCTAGACAGCACCACCAACTGGAGATCAAGTGTTCAAATAAATGGTACTATGGGAAACATTTCCCTATCTGTCTGTCTTGAAACAAATTTCTGCTCCACAAGGACAGCCCAGGTGACCCTGGATAGGGTCAAAAGTAGGGGTACAGTGATGGCCTCAAGATGTAAGGAGACCAGCTCTCTGGATGTGCCTAGAACTTCCCTTCCTTCAGAACTAAGAGCTTCCAGGGCTCTGAGTCTTATCTATCTATCTATCTATCTATCTATCTATCTATCTATCTATCTATCTGTCCATCTATCATCTACTATCTGTATGGACATGTTGATTTTTATTTTATACCTTGCATTATAATCTAATACTACTTTAATTAGTAATTTTTTTCCAATTTTGGCCATTAGGCACTCTTTCAGTTGGTTCTTCTGCACCTGTGAAGGTTTTCCTTTTAACGCTTTCTGCATCCTGTCACCAGTGCTTCTGTTTCATCATCTTCCCTGCATGTCTTAGGGTCTCTGACAAACAGGAAATTCTTCATTTGTTGTTGCCCATGTGGGTACAATATTCAGACAAAGGGATAGAATCATGAGGGGACCATGATGATTGTGGTGGTTAGCTTTAGTGGCCGGCTTGGCACAATCTAAGATCACCTGGGAAGGGAGACTCAATGAGGAATTGTCTAAATCAGTTTAGATTTCCTTAATTGGGTTAACTGAGATGAGAAGACTCCCTGATGAATGTAGGGGAGTCTGTTATGGACCGGTCCCAGATGTAAGCTGACAACTGTTGTGCATGCATTTTTTTTTTGTTGTTGTTGTTGTTCTCTTTTTCTGTCTGCAGGGTAATGTTACCAGTTCTCTCCATTCCTTGCCACTGTGACTTCCCTGAGATGATAGACTGCAGTCTGGAATTGTGAACTGAGTAACCCTTTTCTCCTCTAAGTTGCCTTTGTAGGGTTTCTTGTGACAGTGAAAAGAAATGAAACTAGCAATGATATCCAGCAAATGAGAGAGGAAGAAGAAAGAAGGTAAGGATTGTTCCAATAGTATGTCTTGGTGATGGATAGATCAAGTGCTTACATATTTAATTGGTATCAGTGACAGAGGGATGAGAGCTTCTAAAGCAAAGCGCTGAGATGGCTCAGCCCCTAAGGGCCCTCTTACCGCTCTTGCACAGGACCTGGATTTTGTTCTTAGCACTGGCATGGAGGGTCACAGCCTCCAGTAATAGCAGTTCCAGAGGCCTCTCCTGGCATCCCCAAACTCCTCAGTGTGTGTGGAGACTCCACCCAACACTCCTGCATGCATGTGTTGTGTATAAACTCATGTAGACAAACACACATACATATAAATATGGACAAAGAAAAATTACTGAGGTATTTTAAGACCTATGCATTGAAATTGTCATTATCAAGAGTACCTAGTAGCAGTATGAGACAACATGGTAAATAATTGCAGGAAAATTCAGAATAAGTTATGGGGTAAAAATAATTGTGGGCTGCGAATGTGTGGTGAAATCTGAGGACTGGTCTTACCCCTCATGGGATAGCTGCCCCATCCCTCACCAGGGGTATGGGAGAGCTTGATGAGGATGATGGTCACAACTGCCTCACGAACCAACTCAGCTACCATTCAGGAACACATCCAAGGCTTTGAGTTGGCCCACCCCAACATCTACCTCATCCATACCTGATGAGTGCATGAAGGGACTGGTTCTGGGGAACCATAGCCACAGGTTATGACTTGGAGCAACTGCAGGATATCTGAGAGGAGTTTTGGTGAGGGTCCAGTATTGATGGTATTGATGATGTAGCAGAAGCCAGAGGCCTCGAACCAGACCAACAACTCATTACACGATAAACATTTGCAAGTGAAGCTGTGTGGACAAAAGGGTGTACCAAGTAACACACTGTGGCTCCCAGTGCCACTAAAACAGATGAAGAGGAGATGGAGAGGCAGGAAAGACAGAGGAGCAATGTGTTTTTTGTTTGTTTGGTTTTTTGCAATTAATATTTTTAGTTTTGTAAATTTTCCTTAGGGGGGATGCCACAAGGGTGAAGCGTAGATATGGAAGGTCTGGGAGGAGAATGGGATTGGGGTGCATGATGTGAAATTCCAAAAGAATCAATAAAAATTTATGTTAAAAGAAAAAGAAAATATATAATCAAAATGAAAAAAATAATTATGGGCTTTGCTGAACATTCTGGAACCCAATGGATGACTCTCTAGGAAGGATAGAGTGGTTTTGTATTAAAAATAAATACTCCTTTATCATATTAAAAAGCATTTCTTTTAACCGACATTTCCCCACTAGGCGCATTTGTTTTTAGGATCAGAACTTAAGCTTGTACCATTAGTGACAGTAATGTGTCCTGGCTTAAAGAGGAAGTCATGTTTTAGAAAGGATAATGCTGGTAAAACAGACTCGGCACACAGGATGGCCAAACCACAGTGGTGGTTCTTTTTTTTTTTTTTTTTTTTTTTTAATTCATGTCAAGTATGGAAGTTAGACATTCCTAATTGATGAATAGCATGCTTCCAAGAATGATGTAGTGGTCCAGGCTCCATATGCCTTCCACATGTAGCATCAGGGGCCCTTATGCTCAGCTCCATCAAGATGGCAGACTGAGGAGGAGTGGGATGGAAACACTCAGTTTCTTAACAAGGTGCTGAGGATGTGGCACACACCATTCCTTCCCACAGTCTGTGTCAAGCCCCAGTCTACAAGACATGGGGGAGGCTAGGAATACAGTTTCTAGTCACCACCTGCTTCCAAGCCTGAGTGTTACACTATAGGCGGGAGCTCAAGTTGAGACAACAACTAACCATTTCCCCTCAGATGGATAGTTAGAATTTCTTTGTTTGTTTAGGATTTATTTTTATTTTATGTTCATGAGTGTTTGCCTGTACATATAGGTATGCATAATATGTGCATCTGGTACATGGAGAGGCCGTAAAAGAGCATCTGATTACCTGGAACGACAAATGGTTGTGAGGCACCCTGTGGGTACTGGAAACAATTCCGTGTCTTTGGCAAGTCCAGCCCTCATACTTAGGATTTGAATGAATATCTCTGTTACTAGAAATTTTGGGGAGTCCTGATTAAGTCACCACATGTTACCAGGAAACCAGGGTCCCCCTTGGGTTCTTAGTCTTGTTAATGAAGTAATTTCAGAATGGACTCAAATGAAAACTTGGGAGCATTTTTATTAGAGTTTAAAAGGAAAATCCCAAGGCAAGCAAGCTGTGAATCTCAGCTGCCTGGAAGACAAGGATAGACGAGGAAAAGACAGTTCATTTATGTTAAGCAGGGGTAGAAGTCATCCAGCCACACGGTGGACAAGCAGCTGCATGATGGGAGGCAGCGCATAGAGAAAGAGTGAAAAGGCACAAAGTACCAGAAGGCACCCTTAGCTCAGGCCAGCATGTGAGAGAAACAAATAGATAAGAAGAGATGAACAAGTCATGCCTTTCGGTCAGAACTTAAAAGGTGGGCAGACCTAACAGAACCTCTTGGTGGCACCAAGGCCTGGGATTCTGGGAGGGGAGAGTAGGCTATCACTTTAAAAGGATAATTATTCCTCCTATCTTTTTAGTATGACTTCAGGTGGGTCCTGTCTTCCTGAGGGGTGGTCGCTTAGCCAGGTGATTGACCTGCCCAGCTGGAATATTAGCTGTCTACCTTTGTCCATCCATTTGACTAGAGGGACACCTTTCCCTTTACTGGTATGGTGACATGTCCACTATATTGCACAACAATAGTGCTAAATGCCACTGGAGACTTCTTTTACCAATAAGAAAGAAATGAAAGACAGCTGCTTTCAGGGGATTTCCACACCTTACCCCTCCCTTAGATGTGTCACCCAGGAAAGATTCTGGATTTATGGGAGAAGAAAAAAGATCCTAGGTTGGTTGGAACTGAGTTTGGCTAGTTGTTGATCTTGGTTCTACTTATTTGATATTCTGGTTTGTATCCAGCTGGGATCTAAATTTGAGACTTCAGCTTTGACTTTGGAAAAATGGTAAAACTTGAATTTGTACAAAGGAGGCCAACAGCCAGTGGTGCTGAAACACCAAGGGCAGTAGGAAGACTCTGCCTGGATATCCACTGATGGAGAGAGCTCTGTGCAGAGCACATGCCCATAGCTATGGTAAGACTCAGCTAGGATGCAGACTGATGGAAAAAAATTGGTGGAGTTGCTAGTGATTTTCCCGCTGCCATCCCAGCCAAGAGCACCAGCTAGAAGCTGCTGAACTCAGCCTTTTCCCAGACCAGAATCCCCTACTTTTTTATCTCCATTGGTTAAAAACAAGCAAACAACAACAACAAAATCTCCATCAATGTGGACTTTTCTCATGCTTACTTGAATGAATGGAGCTGTGTCACTTTCAAACATTTGTGGCTTTTTAAAGTGTGGCAATTGGTCAATCAGACATAATGAGAGTAGATGAAGAGACTGAAGAGCTTGGAGGGAGCCTATGGCAGTAATTTAGGACACATTTATACCTGTTTCTTCAAGACTTGGGTATTAATGGAAGTAGGTCATAAAAATGTCCAACTATTTCCTTCCCTGGCTTCTACCCAGCCCCACACACTTTCTAGTCAATTGCATTTGAGTGTGCCTATGTCTGCTATTTTTTTTGAGTTTAGGGGATTTTCATTTTCATTGTCAATGACATTAATTAAACAGTAAGCAGTGGTTAGACACTCCAAAAAATAGAAGCAAAAAAACCAGAGTGACATCTGCCATGTTCATCAGGGTGCATAAGCCAGGGGACAGTCAGACAAACAAACTTCCCAACAATGTTTTAAGGTCTATGTCCGCTATTTTAATGTTTTTTGTTGTTATTGTTGTTTATCAACTTCTTTACTTGCCCTTCAAATCAGTTTACCTTTCTCCCATGTCTTGGTCCTCAATTTCAAAGCATTCTTTTTTTCAAACAATTTATTTTTATTTTTATGTGCATTGGTATTTTGCCTGCATATAGTTTATGTGAGGGTGTCAGATTCCCTGGAAGTGGAGTTACAGACAGTTGTGAACTGCCATGCAGGTGTTGGGAATTGAATCTGGAACTTCTGGAAGAGCAGTAGGTGCTTTTAACTGCTGAGACATCTCTTCAGCCTTCCAAAGCATTCTTAACTGTCTGAATGAAAAGGCAATATCTAAGTCATGCCTTAGAGAAATACAGTAATGTTCCAGTCTGCCATGTCTTCCTTTTTAGGGAATGAGGGGCACACATGCATGTGTGAGTGTGTGTGTATGAGAAACAGAGAGAGAGAGAGAGAGAGAGAGAGAGAGAGAGAGAGAGAGAGAGAGAGAGAGAAACAGAAACAGAGACAGAGACAGAGACAGAGAGACATAGACATAGAGAGACAGAGACAGAGCAGAATAGGGATTAAAGTAAAAAAGAAGCCGGGGAAGAGCCCCCATGGACACTGAGGGAGAACAGGTATGAATAATCAACAGGGCCACACTTCTGATGTGATCTTCGTAGGAGCCAAGGTCTGTCCCTTTAAGTGAAGAATTGGAACAGTAAGACAAGGACTCTGTCCTCTGTCTCTTTCAAGGGATGCATTTTCCTTAAGACTTCTGACCTGAAATCATACATGAACTATTCATGTAGTTCCCATAGCCAATCTTTTCACATAGAACCCAGAACTATTTAAGGTTGAGTCTACAGATTGAGTACCAAGTTAACTTCCGTGAGTAGTGTCTTTCCTGTATTGCCTGTGAGCTTTGACTTTAATTCATTTATAGCAGAGACAGCATTTGAAGATGTAATAATGAAAGAATATGTCTTCTAGACTTTTATGACACCATTATTTCATTTATGTTTTTTCCAAACTTAGTTTTGATAAAATTATTGTTAGTAACTTCTATTTCATTTTTGTAAATTATTTATGAAAACTCTTTTCATAGAAAAACAATGATCTTGTTTTTAACTCATATTTTATTGGTTTCCATAGTAGCTAATTGATTTAATTAAATCAGTAATAAAGATAATAAATCCAACTTAGACAAAAAGATTTTCAAATAAACACAACTGGCTTTTAAAGCATTGTGCTCCCTGGCTCCATCTGAAAATGAATTTAACAAGCACTGAGGAGCTTCTCAGTTAGTTGTTTTTTTTTTTTTGTTTTGTTTCTTTTCTTTTTTTTTTTTTTGTATATCAGGGGGAAGCCTACTTGGTTCAAATTGTTAGGACACTGAAGATCGTGGTGGGTGTGCTTTACAGATGCATTAGAAATGTCGCCTAACCTAAGAGGATTAAATAGAGTTCCACTGAGAGCCAATCCATTCTCTTATGTAGTTTGTAAAGCTGACTGTGGGTCTCAGGTTCAAAACACAGAGGCATTGTACTGCCATTACAGCAAAATAGCTGCTACTGAAGTCTATATGGCTTGAGACACTCGGAACACCTCTAAGCATCATGTATTTACCACAATGACATACATGAAGTGCATGAAAGTTCTCGAGTTATTGTGATCATACGCTGTGTTGCATGGGCATTCTCTTTTAAGTGTATGTGTCTTTAACTGTTCATACCCAGCTTTATTTTGAACATCTTATTTGAGTTGGCTTGTGGAAGTGGCCTCGCTGTCAGGAAGAGCCTTGGAAAGTATAGATACTTTGAGAGACAGGGAGTACAGAAAATAGAGCGCCTCAAAGACAATCCTATTCTCTATTTGCTGATAGTGCTGAGGACAGAGCCTGAATAAGAGATTGCTGGTAAGAAGTAAGAGCAACTGGGAGCTCTTGGGAGCTTGCCATTGTCCAGCACTGTGTTAGCTTCCAGGGAATACAAAGGCATGTCAGGGAGTCATGGGTTTGTTAGTAAATATTTATGTGAATACTATTGGTCTGGCGTTTAGGCCTGGCAAACGTCTAGCTGCAGTAACTTCTAAAACAGAAGAGTTTACCAAAAGGCTTAGCAGAAATAAGAATGAAGAAAGTAATTCCAGATGTAGGGTTATGGAAGGCTTTTTAGGAGGCTATGCTTGGGCCGGGCCTCAGAGAGTGAGAATGTATTTGTAAGACAAGGAAGATAGGAGACGACACTGAAGGCATGGAGTATGGATTTCCTCAAGAGACTCTTGTGCCACTGAGCAACTGTTTACTTTGTAGGATAATTGGGACATGGAGTCAAACATTTCAAAGTTTCTTACTCATTCTTTTTCCTCCTACGGAGCGCAGAACATGGGACAGCATAGACGTATATAGTCTCTTGGGACCTAGATGTCTAGGAATTTCTCTTGGCTACAGTAAAAAACCTGTGGTCAATGAAGAGGCTTCAAGTGGCCACAGCTTCCACTGAGAATTCAAACTATTTTGTAAGAACACGATGGTTGAGGGCTTACAGCCAACCTTTATCACCTAGTAATGTTTGTCGAATTAAATTTGTTGATCCGAAATCATATAGAAACCAAGTGTTGACAATCTGGGGAGTTGTTTTCAAGCCGTAAATGTAGATTGGCTATTGGATTCCCACACACACCCTTGCCTTTGTGCTAAACATTGCACAGTTAAATTGTTTCCTCACTATGAACTGTGAACAGCTTCGTCATTTGGAATTCAACAATGGATAGGGTTTTATTGAGTCAAAAAGTCAAGACCCCTGCAAGTTCTTCCACACTGTAGGATGGATACTAAGCAACTTCTTTGTTTGGAATGTCTCCTCTGAGCTGAAGGCTTCTGGCAATGATTAGGGCAATGGCAATTATAGTAATAGCTAACCTTTATTAATTATGGACTGAACTGAGTTGTTTTATGTCAATTAAGTTATTGTCTTCATTTTATAGATGGGTAACATAAGACTTAATGGGTTTTTAACCTCAATTAAGTTTATACATTTAGCTTGCTGCTGAGTTGCTAGACTATTTTCAATGAGTACATACACACACACACACACACACACACACACACACACACACACACACACCATTGTTCCTATAGCATTAACAGAATACTACTAGGCAAGATTTCAGAGTAACTTTTTTGTATAGGTAAAGGTAAAGGGGGCTATTTTTCAAGGAGCTTGTAGACTGACTTTATAATTGATATTATTCCCTGAAGAGAGATTAAGCAGGTGATTTATTTGATGTGTAGCTGTTAGAGTTCTAAGTAGAAAAACAGTATACATACCCACAACCAAATATTTGTTCAGACAGGGTCTCTTTCTGTAGCCCAGGATGGCCTGAAACTCATTACGTAACTCAGGTTGGCCTTGAACTAAAAGCCTTGAACTAATAGCAATTTTCTTGTTTCAAACTACAAAGTGCTAGGGTTACAGACTTGGGCCACCATGCCTGGTTAAAATGAATATATGATAACAGTGGGAAAGGAATCCACTAAATACAGAGAAAGAGGAAGGAACAGAACACATGCTGGTTATTTACACAAAGCTAAGTATACTTTTAGGAAAAAAAAAACCCTTCCCCACAGTCTAAAGTGGGCTTTTAGTCACACTGAGTTTCGACAAACTAAGGCAGTGGAGAAAAATCCCCACCCTGGAGGAAGCTTGCTAGTCACAACATCCTAGTGTGCTCCAGGGTGCAGATCCAAGTCACAGTCTTCTCACCTGGGCTGGCGCAGGACTCTCTCGTTGTTCCTTTGTCACCATTTGTCCTCATTCATAAGACCCCTTTTAAATACAAAGAAAACAAACTGGACTGACTCAAGATAAATATTCATTTGACCAATGGTTTTTTGATGTGCGTATGCCATCAACTGCCTTGTCTACAAAGGGGAAAACGACATTCCTTGAATATTTTAGAAAAAGAATGTAAGTGAGTCAGAAATGACAGCTGAAACATAGAGGCAGAACTGCCAAGGATTCAAGAAAAATTGGCTTAGTTATTCATTGATTGACTCACTCTTGAGACACGAAAGGCTAGATACTATACTTACTACCAGGGCAGCGTTTAGACCTTTTGGTCTCTGCCCTTGTGGAGTTTAGTGTGGAGTAAAGAAAGAGGGACGAGTCAGCAGTTGACAAGGAAGATATCTGGCAAAATGTCCATGGACATAGATTAGTTTCACAGATACCCTAGTCTAGAATTGAGTTTTGAGAAGGAAGTGTCATGCAAGATGCAAGCCCAGATCTGAAATATGGGTCAAGGTTAGTTAGGAAAAGGGCAGTGGGAAAAGAGTGGGTGGAACTGGTCTCAGGGAAGGATACTAATCTGGAACAGGGCATGGGATTTATTGATAAGAATCACTAGAATTTAACTCTAATAGGTAGCTCATTTGTGGTCCTACTACGTGCCAAGTTATGTGTTGATGACTTTATATACATTCTTCCCCTTACTTCTTTATTTTACTTTTGCAAGGTACATGTTATACACAGATAGCAAAACAAAAAAGCCTAGAGAAATTAAGTGAGGGTGAGAAATGGAAGCATAATTTAAACTTGAATTATACGTGTGGAGGAAGGAAATCACAAAAGAGCCGTCAATGGTGGGGGCTCTTCATCTCAAACAGTCTTATTGGTCTCCTCTCAGGACCCAAACCCATGCCTGTCTGTCCATTTCTGTCCCTGGAACCTGGGACTCTAGCAGGCAATTGTAAAAAGAAGACAGATTCCTGAGCTGTTCCCTCCAAAGCACCACTGGTCAGTTTAGCTGTTATAACACCATCGACTTAGGTAGATCAGACTCCTGCTGGGTATTTGTAGAGGCTGGCAGCTTGAGATCAGGGCACCAGCATGTCACTTTCTGGGTCTTTGTGTTTTGTAGGTGGTTGTCTTCTTGCTGTGTCCTTATGTAGTGGAAAACACAGAGGGAATCAAATTGTCTCAGGACCCTCAACAATGCTCTAATCCTAAAATATAGGCTCTACCCATATTATAGGATTGAGGTTGACTTTGGTGTACATGCAGGACTTAGGTGTGATGAAGGAAGTAGGTGAGACTTTCATAGTCCAGTGAAGCACCCCCACCAGGGATTGATAGAAATTAAGCCTAGCTTGACCCTTAAGACAGCAGACCACTTTTAATTTGCTTTTTATCAGCATACAAATATTTAGGTTTCATTGTGGTCCTTTTAATGCAAAAATCTGTTGTTGCTGTTTCTCTTTCCTTACTTCCCCCCCATTCCTCCTACTCCTCTGTGCCTCCCACCCCAGCAGCCCCCTTTTCACTTTTGTGTCCTTATCCCTTCCCTGCCATTTCTTAACACTTCTTGTTTTTTTTTTCTCCTGCCCTCCTATCATCCAGTGTCACAGTGTCTCACTCTCTCTTATTTACAAACACACAGATATGAGAAGCTAAGAAATGCGTAGAACAGAGAGCATGTGATTTGCATTTTTCTGGGTCACCTAACTTAATATAGTGCTCTCCAGGTCTGCCTGTTCTCCTGAGAATTTCATAATTTCACATTTCTTCACAGCTGAGTAGACTTCCAGCATGTATATACACCACAGTTTCTTTTTTCCATTCTTCTTGGTTGACATTCAGCCTGGTTCTGTTTTCTTGATGTTATGAATAATAGAATAATAAATGCCGATGAAGACACAAGAAGTTCTAAGTTCTAGAGGAAAGACTCTCCGGTGATTTTCTCCTCAGGACCTCCAAGCTCCACAGACTAACATTCATAATATTTGAAGCTGTTTTGGAGTCAGGAATGCTGAATGGCTTCATTTTCTGAACTATGCATTTCCTGTTGGGAAGAGGGCTTGTTGAACATGGAGGTTTTGTCCGACTGATAAAGGGACTTTGGCATGGTCTAAACCAGTCAGACCAGTGGGGAGTCTACCCCTATCATCTTTTTTCTCTTCACCCCAGAAAACCTTTGCCTCATTTAGTCTGGATGATGAAGTTGAAAAGCAAATTCCAGGAAATGATGTTGCTCTTGGCTCTGTGAGAAGAGATCATCAGTAAGCCAGTTCCAAACCCAATGGATTCTCTTAAACCTTCTCACAGAAAAGGAAATCACACAAGACACTTTGTCCTGAATTTGAGGCATATTGTGCTACTCATGGATCAGAAGTCAAGCACACCAGATTTATATGTCTCAGTGAACACAGAAACAAAGACAAGTTGATGGCTTTTAATCCCAGCACTCAGGAGGCAGAGACAGGCGGATCTCTGTGAGTTTGAGGCCAGCCTGGTCTATAACAGCTAATTCCAGGACAGCCTCCAAAGCCATAGAGAAACCCTGTATCGAAAAAACAAACAAAACAAAACAAGCCATTTTGGACTGTTGTCAAAGCAATATGAAACAAAGGGAGGTGAAAACATAATTATTAATATCAGAGGTATGCTCTGAGAAATATGTCACCATGTGACTTAGTCATTATGTGACCATCTTGGGGTGCACTTATACAAACCTAGATGGTGTGGATCAGTGACTCAGTGTGGCCTTTGATGCCATCAAGAAACACAGCAGCCACCCATCATATTGGTCAGTGTTACATGGAATACTGGCTTACTTTGCATTTGTTTTAATAAGAGGAAAAGAGGTACTCTCTAAAATAGGACAGTAATCACACATAATCGAATACATACTCACTTAATATCAAGCACTACCACCAAATATAATTGTATATGCTATTACCTAATGTGACTGGTAGCAGTGTGCCTATTAACACAAGCGTCACCACCAGTATGTAAGAAACGTCTTGCACTGTCAGTCTATGATAGCAACTGTGGTCCTAGGAGATAAGCAATTCCCTGCCCCACTTTAGTCTATGGGACCATCAATATTTATGTGGTCTGTCACTGACCAGTGTTCTTGGTATATGACAAGACTTAATCATGTAATTGAGTGATAAGATAGCACAGTTGAACTTTCAGTTTTGCTTCATTTGTAGGCTGCAGGCTTGCTCTATGGGAAAGGTGATGGGATTTGCATGAAGTGTGTGACTGTGATGTTAATTCTTAAAATGAGCACTGGTGGGACAACGTGAGAGTATAGCAGCAAGAGACTGTCTTCAGTGTGCTTACCTTATGTTGCTTCTTTTCTGAACAATGAGAGATTTTTCAAATCTTACAATCACTAAATTTACAAACTTAAAAATGTTTGGAATGGAGGGAAATGCCTATAATCCCAAAACTCAAGAGGCCCAGGCAGGAGAATCATGAGTTTGGGGCCAGTGGGGACTATGTAAAGAGACCCTGTCTCAAATATAAAACAGAGTAAACTGGGTGTGGGGGAAACAGAGATGGATGGGTGTCTATGAGTTTGAAGCCAGCCTAAAATACATAGTAAGTTCCGGGCCAGCTAAGGCTACATAGTGGGACCCTGTCTCAAGACAAGAACAAAGAAACAAACAATGCCCTCAAACAAAACCAGAATTAAAAAGACCCAACAAAGTCAACCCTATTCTTAAAATAATGAACATAAAGCAAAGACGAAAATGAAATAGACTTATCTAGGCACCTATCTAGATGCCTATCTAGACACCATTCCACAAATGGTCAACTCTTTGCATTAAAGAGAGAAAGAAAATGGCCAGTAAATTATCACTTTCTCTTTTGCCAATTCTAAGCAGCAATATCCTTAATAACCATCAACATCAGTACCTGAAAAAAAATGCTGGCCCTGGACTGTGAGCTGGTGTTGTGTTCTAATTGCTATTCTGGGTCAGCTCAGTCTGAAACCATGTATCATTATGGGTTGCTTCCACGAGCCTGACTTGTGACTGTACCACTCTTTCAAGACAGCATCAGATTTCTGTCAATGACCAGAAGACCAGAACATTTATGATGTAGCATCTAAAACAAGAGTGATCTGACACTGTGTGTTTAAGAAGATCATATTATACTCAAATGCTTTCTTATCTAAAGGAGTTGTCCAGCTGTATAAGCATTTGCAGATTTCATTGTTTTTCTTGAGAAGATATTGAATGAAAAGGTGTATTATGCTCACCGGATTCTCAAACATCCATAGTGGACATCCTATGTTGTGTCTGTGTGCTTGACAACCTTTGAGTAGGCATTATAGTGCAAGGGGAGGCTGTTAAACTAAACCATGGAATTCATGAATAACCTAGATAGGCATTTAAACTGCCAAAGAAGGGTCAGTCTTGCTGAGCACTCTCTAGGAACTTTTGCTCCACTAACTTGTTTAGTAAACAAAGCTGGGGAACAGAATTGAGTAACAGATGCTGTTGGTAGGTTCCCTGTGTTGTCCATATGGTCTGTTGTGACTTTAGAAGGACATGTTTCCATCTAAGGACATACTGTTTGATGTTTTCCTGAGTAACTGTAAAATTACTTTGTTTTTGGGCAGTAACATGCTCTCATTTAGTTCTTTGCCCTTTCTCCATTCTCAGTTTCAAATAAGGGATCCCTCTTATTTGATTAAAGTAGTCATGTCTATCTGAGGTTGGAGCCTATCTCAGGGTAGGGTGTTTCTTCCGTAAATTGTCATTGTAATTTTAAAAAAGCATAACTAGAGAAAGAGGGCATTCTACAGAGCTTGGGTAGAGGATTTTTTTTTTATTAATTGGGGGAAAGTGAATGGGAAAAGGGGGAGGGGAGAGAGGAGCCAGTCTCTGGGGACAGGGTCAGCAGAAGAGAAGAGAGAGGCAGTTTTGGGGGGGCGAGACAGAGAGACAGGCAGAGAAGCCTGTCTGAAGCAAAAAGAGAAAGGAACAGACAGAGGGAGAGAGTGAGAGACGGAGAGACGGAGAGATGGAGAGATGGAGGGACGGAGGGATGGAGAGGGAGGAGAGAAGATGGGAGGTGGGCAGGGCCCTTTTAAAAGGGAACCTAGTGAGTATGCACAGGTGGTGCTCTTAGTGGCTGCAGCTGAGGATGGACCCTGCAGATCCTCAAGGGCAGGCAATACAAATGCCTGAATTCTAGCAATCATCTGATACAATATCTATTTTCCAGAAGCTATTAGTTTTTAACAAACTATTAATGTAGATATACATTTAAAATTGTTTTAATGCAGGAGAACTAAATAGTTCCCATTGTTAAAAAAAATCACAGCTTTATAACCTGTGCTGGTCAACCTTTGTCAATTTAGCACAAACTGATACATACCTGGGAAGAAGTAATCTCAAGTGAGGAATTCCCTCCATCAGACTGGCTTGTGGGTCCTTCCAGGAAAGTGGACCTGACCTATTATACGAAAGCAGGCTGAGCAAGTCAATACGCAGCACCCCTCTATGGTATCTGCTTCAGTTCCTGCCTTTAGGTTCCTGCTTCGAGTTCCTGTCTTGACATCCCTGGATAATGAACTAAATAACTTACGAGCCAAATGAAATGTTTCCCCTCCCAAGTTGCTTTTGGTCAGTGTTTATCACAGCAGCACAGAAGCAAACTAAAACAGAACTTAAATAATTCAATGACACATAATTTACATAGTTAAAAGTTATACATTTGAGCTAAGAGATGGCTTGCTACTATGTCTATTGACCTAAATTCAATCCCTGGAATCCATATGAGGGAAGGAGTGAACTCATTCCCCCAAGTTGTAATTTGACTCCCACAGTTATGCTATGGTATGCATACCCCTTTTTGTAGTTTGAAAAGTGGTCTCATTAGCTTGGCCAGGCTAGCCTTGAACTCACTCCTGTAGTCCAGGAAGGTCTTGAACTTGTAACTATCTTACTTCAGCCTCCTAAGCAGGTAGGAATAGCACACAGTTAACACAACGATCCTAGTCTCTGTGATATCATTTTAACATGACCATGTGTCCATGTGTCCCTGATTTAGTCTGTAAGTTGTAAATGGTGGGTTTTATTTATATAAATAATTCATCAGTCCATGCCATAGCCTGTGCTACACAGATGATCGATGCTTACTTGTGTTCTTACTCAGTGAGCATGCACTCAAAATAGAATCAAGTGCTACTTTATAAAATGGAGTCATTCTGGACAAGGCACAGCCTGAAAGCTGCTATTCTGTGCAATACAGAGGCACAGCTTGCTCTCTTCATTGTCCTTGTGGAATGTGCACTGTTACAGCATGGTGGGAGTGAGCTTACAGACAAGGTAAAGTAAAAATGTATACTTTGTCATGTGGAGATAAATATCAGAGGAAAAATTAATTGGTAAGAGTAGTGAGGGGTGGAATCATGAGTACTGGTGCACTTTCATAAAAATAAAACTAAATTGAAAAGAATTGTATTTGGGGTGGTCAGAAGACTGTATTATAAATGTCTATAAAAGTATTTTGATTCTATAGATAGTGGGTTTGACTACTATGAAATCATGGAAGGTGTTACATATGCAGGGAATAAACAGGGAACATCAAAATTAAAGAAAAACGTTTCCATTACTCCCTGAGGTTTGTCTAGGAGCACCAGAGCTCTCTGATTAGACCCTAAAGGGGTGTTGCATTTAAGCAGAATGTTCTCTATAGGCCTGGAACAGACTGGTAGTATACCTTTAGCCATATTCCTGGGACACACCCAAGCCATTCCTCTTAATTGGTCACCCGAAGAGAAGCAGTCTTCAACTCAGCAAGTAAAGGAGCTTGGGAGGGAAGCAGAACCATTTCTGCCCAGAGTGGCTATTCCAGGCTTCTTATTTATTCATTCTACAAATGTTTATTCAGTGCCTGTTATGAGTCACCGTGGTGATGGCTTTTGGGATCCAGAGGTGGAAAGGCAGGGTGCCACCCTCCTGGAAATGATGAACTACTTGGGGGGACCCTTAAAAAGCTCTTCTTTAGTGTGAGGACTGTTTGTGAGTGCCACGGGCCCAAGCTGAGGGTGCAGGTGGCTTGGGCTGGCATCCTGCTCTGTGAGCCTGAGCAGTTTGATTCCTTTGCATCTCAACTTCCATGTTTGCAAAATGGGAATGAAAATAGCCTTATCTCTCTCATGAGGACAGAGCGTGCTGTATAGAAAATGCTAAATAATTTCAAAACAATGCCTTTCTGTAGAGAAAGAACACGGCTAATTTTCTTAAAAGGTGTCTCTCTTCATAGCCTCAGGGAAGGAAAAAATCCAAGTCCAGCTGTGGTCACCTTTCTCCCCTGAAAGTTTCCAGCCTTAGGGTTTGCTCAATAAACGGCATCATCTTTATCAGCAATCCTTGCTTGGGACATTCACCCTTTTAAAAAGGACATTCACCTTTTTAAAAATTTGAGGTAGGAGAGGAGAGGTCACAGAGTGGGGAAGGGTAGTGGCTTTCTTTGCTTGGAGACCAACATCCTCATCCCATTGCTTTCCTTTGAAGTAACACAATGGGCTTTTGATCCCGCCTCCTGGGGGACAGATGTCAGTGTAGTATCAGCAAGGTTGCTTCCCCCTCTCCCAGGCCACATTCCTACCTCCTCCCCAGTCCTGGGTTCCTCCTGTGAGTCATGAGATTAGATATCTCCACTCTCACCCATGGGTTGAATAGAATAATCCCAAATCACAGAGGACTGACAAGGACAAAATGGAAACTTGAATTACCTACCACTATCTAGACAGTCTGTAAAAACTCAAGAATCAGAGTAAAACATGCCTTTGTTGTGTTGCCACGGAGAACGTTAAAAGAAGAAGACAGGAGACAAAGAGAGGGAGGAAGAGGGAGAGAAAAAAAGAAAATACAATATACATACATACATACATACATACATACATACATGTGTGCCCGTGCACACGCATGCGCGTGCGCACACACACACAATTTTATTTGGTCACGAGGAAGGACATATTATGCTTTTTGTGGGAAGTGAATGGAACTGAAGAGCATCATGTTAAGTGAAATCAAAGACATCATCACATGCTCTCTCCCATAGTCTTTAAAAATAAGTTTTATTTTTATTTTTGTTATGTGTCTGTGTGAGAATGCATGCTACATGTGTGTAAGTACCTACAGAGGCCAGAAAAGGGTATCAGATACTTTGGAACTGGAGTTACAGACGGTTGTAAGCTGCTTGATACAGGTGTGGGAAATCCAACTCAATCCTCCAGAAGAGTAGTGTGTGTTCTTCACTGCTGAGGTTTCTCTGCAGCCCAAGGTGGACTCTTTTTAGGGTATGTGACAGGAAAGTAGCTAAAGGACTATGAAGGATATGGAAAGTAGAATGGGGGTCTGGAACATGATAATATAAAAGAAGAGGTTAATATCATACATTGTATGCATGTAAGGGAATCCCACAATGAAACACTGCGTAGTTATTATAGGCTAATATAAAAATCATATATGCAATTCTGGAGGCTTCCTAGCTTGTCTAGGTCCCCAGGCCAGGATAACCTTCTCCTCCGGGTCTCTGTTTTCCACTGCCACTCCAAGGAGCTTCTCATTTGTTCATAGTTACTTCAGTCCTACTTCAAATTTAGAGGATCCCGTCATTTCAAGGTGTGTGGCATGGGTTTTCAGCTCTCATAGTCCTTTACCACAGAAATCATTACTGACAAAGGGAAGAGATAGCATGTATTCTCTAACTTGCACTACTTTAGTTTTACATGTCATCATTAGTATAATGTCTTACTAGAACACACATATGTTAAAGTTTTAGGTTGATGGCCACTTTAAACACACACAGAAGAAACAGAAAATAGGGTTGGGATGATGACTCAGTCAGAAAAACACTTGCCTTGTAAGTGTGTTTGGATCCCTAGCACCACTTAAATGCTAATCAGGCAAAAAAGCCTGACTGTAATTCTAGTCCTCCATAGGCCAACACAGGGACCCTGAGGGAAGCTGGTTAGCTGAAAGATGAATTGATGAGCTTTGGAATTAAGTGTCAGTAAATTAGGTGGGCAGTTATTGCTGGAGGTACCAGAAGCCAACTTCTGACTTCCATAGGCAGGCATAGGCGCACATGCACGCGCGCGCGCGCGCGGGAGCACACACACACACACACACACACACACACACACACACACACACACACTATAGGCAGGTGTGCCCTGGAAGCTTGGACCTTGTTGCATTTTTGAATCTGGAAAATGTACAAAGGTTTGTTCCTTTAGGAAACAAAAATAATGACAAATTGTGTGTGTGTGTGTGTGTGTGTGTGTGTGTGTGTGTGTGTGTGTGTGTATGGTGTATGTGTGTGCATATGTATTCACATGGAAGTCAGAAGTTGATGTTAAGTGTCTTCCTCTATTACGTCTTCATCTAATATATTTTTAGGCAGAGCACACCGTTTTGGCTTTACTGGCCAGCCAGAGAAATCCCTGGGATCCACCTACCTCTGCCACCCCACCCTCCTGCCCAGTGCTGGCTGGGGTTAGAACTGCCTTGACCCACCCCAACAGTGCTGGGGTTACAGCTGTCCTGCCCTGCCCTTACATGGATACTGGGCATAAGAATTTAGGTCTTCACTCTGGAAATCAGCATGGAGGTTGCTCAGAAAAATGGGAAACAGTCTACCTCAAGATCCAGCAATTCCTCTCTTGGGTATATACCCAAATAATGCACATTCATACAACAAAGACATATGTTCAACCATGTTCATAGCAGTATTGTTTGTAATAGCCAGAACCTGGAAGCAACCTAGATGTCCCTCAACTGAAGAATGGACTGAGAAAATGTGGTACATTATACAATGGAGTACTACTCAGCAGAAAAAGCAATGGAATCTTGAAATTCGCAGGCAAATGGATGGAACTAGAAGAAACCATCCTGAGTGAGGTAACCCAGTCACAAAAAGACAGACATGGTATGTACTCACTCATATGTGAATTTTAGACATAGAGCAAAGGATTACCAGCCTACAATCCTCTTCACCAAAGAAATTAGTAAACATGAAGTACTCTAGGGGATAAATGTATAGACCCCAGGAATGGGAAGGGGCAGGAACTCCTGAGCTAATTGGGAGCATGAGGGTAAGGGAGAGGGAGCTGCCAGAATGAGAGCAGGAGAAGAGGAGAGGAGGAAATGGAGGAGCAGAAATATTGAGTTGGGGGAAGAATAGAGGAGAGCAGGATGAGAGATACCATATTAGAGGGAGCCATTATAGGTCCGAGGAGCGATCTGCAACTAGGGAGACTTCCAGAGATCTACAAGGATGACACGAACTGACAATCCAGGCAATGGTGGAGAGGATAACCTAAACACCCTTCCCCTAAAATGAGATTGGTGACTACTCTTTATGCCATCCTAGAGCCCATCCAGTAGCTGATGGAAGCAGAGGCAGACATCCACAGATATACACTGAACTGAACTCTGGAACTTAGTTGCAGAGAGGGAGGAATGAAGATCGAAGGGGTCGGTACCAGGTTGGAGAAACCCACAGAAACAGTTGGCCTGAACAAGGGGGAACACATTGACCCCAGATGCTGTCTGGGAGGCCAGTACAGGACTGATCCAGACCCCTGAACATGGATGTCAATGAAGAGGCCTCTGCACTCTAGGAGGCCCCTGGTAGTGGATTAGTATTTTTCCCTGGTGTAAGGGACTTTGAGAGCCCATCCCATGTGAAGGGATTCACTCTTGCCCTGGACACAGGGGGAAGGGCCTAGGCCCAGCCCAGAATGATGTGGTGGACTTCGCAGAGCCCCTGTTGAGTGCCCTACCCTCCCTGGGGCGTGGAGGGTGGATGGGGTGGGGGGGGTAGGTCGGGGTAGGGTAAGAAGGGTGAGAATGAGGGGAGGGAGAGGGAGAAGGGATTGACATGTGAAACAAGCTTGTTCCTAATTTGAACTAATAAAAAAAAAAGAATTTAGGTCTTCATGTTTGTGTAGACAAAGTTTACTATTGAGTCTTTTCTTCAACCTGCTTGATTTAATAAAAAGCATCATTCTAACCATTTTCAGCATCACCCCAGTGGTGCTCCTGCATTCACGAAGTTGCACAGCATCATGACCATCCCCCATGAAGTCACTACCATCCCCCATGAAGTCACTACCATCCCCCCATGAAGTCATTTTCAAGAGCAGCTTTGTGGGGACACTTGGGCATTCTGTGACAGCTGCTAGAGTCACATTGACACTGTGACACACCACTAATACTCTAGCTCACACAATCTCCAATTTTGATTAATATCTTAAACTTTATTTCCCCTTAGAATTCTGGACTGTCCTTTCTTTGTCATGTTTCCAGAAGACTCAGATCCCGAGGGACACCAGGAGTTGAAATCTGCTGACACGGCCTGATCTCTGAGTAGTGTTTTCAAGATTTTAATTAGATACTTACCCTAGTTTCTTTAGTTAGTGTCTTGCCAGCACCTTGAGCTCATCCCAGCGACCTGAAATCTCATTGTATTTATTCAAAGGAAAATGAGAGCATCATTCCCATCAGCCTCTCATTATTCTTGTTATGTTTTGGTTAGAACAGAAAAATCAAGAGAATCAACTATCTTTCCCGTTATATGCAAGAACCATCATTCACCAAAGGTTACCTTTTCTTATGAAAACCTTTGTAATCATCATTTCTTTTGACAGATAATGAGGTAGAAGCACAGAGAACTTAGATAACCTGCCTCAGGCCACATAGCTAGATGACTGCAGAGCTGGAATTCTAGAGCTCATCCCTAACCAGTGGTGGTTAGTAACCAGCAAGCATGCTCCAGAGCCACCCCTTACCATTGGGAACAGCACCTTCAGGCTAGTCATTGGTTCTTCTCCTCACATGATAATTCCTCCCAGAACTCCCAGTTAAACAGGAAAATTAGTGCCACAGACAAGATTGGTACAAGTGAACAGGGGACAGAAACATGGATTTGGTTTCTAGTACCTTCTCAATCTCCTGCTTCGAAGTGGACATATTGAGTAGCTCTGGGTCCCAAGAAATGACACACATGGAGAAATTAGACAATAGACAGTACTTGTTTGGATACAAAGTGTTCCCCCTATGATCACATATTGAACATTTGATCCCTGATGCAAGAGATGTTGGGGGTGGGGCTTCTGGGAAGTGAAGGGATCTTGAGCTTCTCACTTTGTCAGTGGATTAATCCTGTGGTGTATTTGTGATCTGGTGGCTTTGTTTGGATAAATGATGGGAGTGTTGGGTAGTGAGGCCTGTTGCAGGAAGCGGATCACTGGGTGAAATGCCTGTGTTTGAAGGATGCATCCTGTCCCCACCCCTTGCTCTCTGCCCCTCTGCTCGTGGTTGCCACTAGGTAAGAAGTCTTTCTCCACTATGTCCTGCTGCCATCATATCTAGCCTCATCTCAGATTAATAGCAATGGGTCCAATCAATTCTGGACGGAGACCTCCAAATCTACGATGGTCCTTACCTTTAAGTAGTTTCTCCCAGATATTTTATCATGGCAAAAACAAACCAAAAACCTGGCTAACACAATTTCCCACCAAGTTGCTACTTAGAGATAGATGGAACTGGCTGCCAGCCATCTTAGACAGTCAGTGAGCTAACTTTCTTATGCTGTAGTTCTGTTTATGTATAATAGAAATAATTATACATACATTTTGGGGTAATTGATGGGCTACATAGGGCATTATCTGACTGATTGGAGAGCCTGAATAAATAGAAGTCTTCATCAATATTAGTCACTGTAACAATAACTCTTTCTGACAACTGCCCAAGCCCCTGCACATCAGGCCCCCCAAAATAACACACAGAGATTAATATTAGTTACAATGTTGCTGGCCAATGACCAGGATTTCTTATATGCTAGCTCAGTCTTAATAATCAACTATAACTATTAATCTATATATTTTATAAAGACTTATCTTACCTAGGACACCGTTCTTAGTGTCCTATCTTCCTGGGATCACATGGCAACTCTCTCTTTCCTACATTTCCCAGAATCCTCCTCGACTCCTAGTCCCACCTGTCTTGCTTCCCTATTGGCCAATAGTGCTTTATTCAACAACCAATAAGATAAACATATACACAGAAGGACTTCCCCCATTAAGTTACATAAAATCCTAAGTTCTGTATATAAACAATATTTTATAAAGACATTTTCTTGTCATTAAGCAAAGGATAAAATAAGAGCCCAAGGTCCATATCTAAGCCAGGGATAACTGTTTTGGCAAAATCCCCTCAAGTGGTTTATCTACTCTTAAAGCCCCCAGAATATGTATCATTTCTAAAAGCCCTGTTATCACCAATGCCAAAGCCACCATCATTCTAGCAGGGGAAATACCAAACACTAGAACGATTCAACCAAATTCCAAGCTTCTTATGTGAGTCTGGCCAGGATGTAGAAAGGGATGGGAAATAACCATGCAGAAGTCATGCTGTGTGGCCTTCAAGGGACACGGTGGATGAACATCACGGATGTGTGTTTGCTGAAGGTGGCCATGCTGTAGGCCCCTATTTATGCTGTGCCTGTGTGGGGACATGCTCTGGGAGGTGCCCAGCTGAGAATGTGAGAGTTTGCAAGACAACCCTGAAATCTGTCAGGAAAAGCATGCTGGATCCTCTCACACCAGACCACAAAGCAAAAGGTAGGTCTTATGCCAATTTCAAGTCACTAGAAGCAAACAAGTCAAGAAAATACCAAGGGCGAAATAACAGATGGTAGGCCAGTTAGAAAATTAAGTGATAATATTGTGTGTGAGTCAGGGAGAAAAATCCCCAAACAGCAGCCTGGATTAAGATTTCTATTTTTTCCCCAGGTGATTTGATGTTAAAACAATGACTTCCACATCCTGCTGTACCAAGTGTTAAAAATAGTGCTTGGAGATTTTGTTAGCAGCTCTCCTGGGTATAGGCTTCAATACTAATCACCTTTGTACACAGAACAACTTTGTCTTATGAAAAGGGAAGTTGGGAGTTGCAGAGAGTGGTAAAAATCATACAGGAAAAAAAAAAAACACAACACAAATACAAAAACAGGACAACCTAACTTTGACCTCCAGGAACACTCAAAGCTTCTTCTGCTTTGTTCCTCTTCTGCTCAGCACTTTCACAAATCTACACACATTTCTCCCACGCCAACTCTGCTGTGGACACAGAGTGGAGGCTGGAGAGTGAGTTTACTGTGCAGCCTTGAGCCTGTTACAGAAATGCTTGTCTTTGGGGTGGTCAGGCCTGATGCTGGGAGTCACACACCCAATCATAAACTCCAGTTCCTAAAATTAATTTCATTTCAAATGTAATGCTGAAGCAATCTGTTTTTTGGATGTTTCATTTCAGTACGAGCACAGATTCTAAATTCTACAGTGCAGACTGTGGAACAACCCACCAACATCCTCCTGTGTGCATGACTAATTTGCTGCTGCTTGGGTGATATGTGTGTAGGGAAGAGGTTCTTCAAGTGTGGTTTCCACAACACCAGCATCAGCATCACTGAAGAACATGCTAGACATGCACCTTCACAGAGACCTGCTAGTTCAGAAACTTACACAACTGCTTTCCAGGGAATTCTTGTCCAACATGAATGCCTTATTTTTATAATCTGAAAATTTTGTTCTATCACTCCAATGAATCAAAATTTGGTGTAAAGTTTGGTGAAAAAAACCCTCCTACTGATTTCCTCCTTATAATTTCAGATATAGGTTACACATCTGGAGTTACCTATCATAGGAGCTCATTAACGGGGCAGTATGTAACTGTCTTTCCCACACCTTTAAAATGTTCTATTCCATAGCAAAGTTTGAGAGCCATAACAAATGAGATTAAAGTGCTCTCAAATGGTCTGCAGGCATGTGGATCTGTGGATTATTTACAGTCCTTCCCCAGGGAGCATAAGAATTGCTATGGGACTGAGAGATAAAATCTGCCAACCAGAGATGAATGAAAACACAGGTAGACTAGTCCCTTCTCCAGCACAGCATGACTACTTGAAAGCTACAGGGTGTCTGTAGGGTCAACCAACTTTGACTGACCTTGTTGGCTAAAGAATGACTCAGTGTTCCCCAGAGCTGGCTGATGGCTCTGGGGAGCAGGGAACCAGTTTAGTGTTCGGCAGTGCTGTGTTGCTCTTGACCACGGTGAGTGGGAAAATCTATACCGTGGAATTTGGCAGACCCTGTGGCTGAGGACTTACATACATAAGTAGACTTAGGAGAATATAAGGTTGGAAGGAAATTGAGCTCATCTATTCAAGGTTGAAGTCGCATGATTATGAGACTGGAAAGATGGACTAGTGGTAACAATCACATACTGTTCTGTCAGAGGGCAGAGGGCAGAGGGCAGAGGGCAGATGCATTGATTCCCTACACCCTTGTCAGGCTGTTTACAACTGCCTGTAATTCCAGCTCTGCAGAGGGATGAGATCCAGTACCCTCCTCTGGCTTCTATGGGCACCTGAACACACACACACACACACACACACACACACACACACACACACACACACACACACACACATGAAAATAAAGTAAATCTCAAAAACGAAAGGTCATGCTATGTTTGCCAGGATAATACCCACCCACACTGGGATGGAAGCAGATCCGGTGGGGACTTCTTTGCACAACCTGACTGCTGCTGTATTTGCTCCAGCAACAAGGCCTCTACCTGCCATTCAAGCATTTTAATAGGGCATCTAGGTATGTGCCAGGCACCCTTGTATTCTACCAGCCACCAACTGCTGTTACTATAAGAGGGAGGCCTAAAGAGTTATCAGAACTGGAGGGCTTGGCCACGAGAGGGACACCCCACCCCCACCCCCTGTCCATGCATTGTCTCCTTCTTGTAGCTTGCTCTCATGTCAAGAAGAGGACCACAGCTTTTTGTGAAAGGGCTATTTTCCTTTAATTTAGAAAACCATTGCATCTGTCCCATCAGGTCCCCAGATGTGGTCAAGTCTCAGCTCAGGAATAGACATAGGTCAGGGTCAAATGAGGATTGCCTTCTTCTAATTAGTCTATCAGTGATTTATTTAGCTGCTATTTTTTGTGATTTTGCTTATGATATCCTCTTAAAAAATGGAGATGCTGCAGATTCAGCTCATAAATCCTGGCTTGTTGGTTATAGTTGATCTGGGAATTTTAAATAAGTTATGGAGCATGATGGATTATTGGAAAAACACTTCTGTGTTGGAAAACTAGAAATACCACAAAATACTCCATAATATCCTTTGGCTTCGTTGCATTTTTTTGTTTTTTTGCAGTGCTGGGGATAGATCCCACAGCCTTGTGCAATGCAGGCAAATGTTCCTACAACATCCTTTTACAAATTTTGTATAGAAAATATTCTCTGGTGGCAAAATCACACAGAGAAGTAAAAGTCTGTCTGTTGAGTGTGCAAGCTAATTCTGTGTCTGCTGGTGAGTGGGTGTGAGAGTGGCAGGATGACAATGCGTGGGAAACTACTGTCTTCTCGTTAGCAGCAGATACGTGAACAAGTATATTAATCTACAAGCACATTGTCTAGATTAATCATATTGTTGAATAATGCCATTCTATAATTTCTTGGCTACCCCATGATATCCTGGCTTACTCTCCTGTGACTGGACATTGGGAAGTTCCAAGGTTTCTATTCCTTTAAAAAAGACTTATATACTATATTTAAGTGTGTGTGATACACAAAGGCAACTGGATTAGTTCATAGCATTCCACTGTGCTGGTTAAGAACAGATGCCATGTACACTTACCAGCTATGAAACATGAACTGTTTCTGGAGAGAAGTTAAACACTCTTAATTTTATATATTTTGTGCAATGTAAGAAAAATCAACAAAATTCACTAAGATTTGAATTTTTTATTTATCTGGAGGTATGTTCTTCTATTGTTCACCACCATATTGTTTTTTATGTTTTAATTTCAAGTTATTATTATTTTTTTGAGCTAGGGTCTTAGTGTGTAGCTCTGGCCGGCCTACAATTCACTATATAGAGCAAACTATCTAGCTTACAGAGATCCATCTACCTGCCTGTGTCTTCCAAGTATGAAGGATAAAGGTATGTGCCAACATATCCATATGCATATGATGAAAGACCTGGTGTAAATTCCTTGGATTTAAACTAATCCCGGGAGATTTCCAGTGTTTGACGTCTGGCGCTCCGGCTCTTCAGCAGACCATTTATTTGGGAAGGCTCTGGTCAGTAACAGAGAGAGTTAGTGAGTCAGCTGAAATGACTCTCCTTTTTCCTACCAAGTGCCTAACCTAATACAGAACAGAACACTTACTTCCTCCATCTGGAAGCTGCTTTTTCTCTTGTTGGATGTTGTTTTCAAAATACGCTGAGCACGCGCCTCTGAAACTGGTTGCAATTCCAAGCATAACAGTAAGTTTACGTGAGATTATTGCCAAGTAAATTGGGAGCTAAGCTGGGAGCCCAGAGGTAAGAAATCAAGATGGGTCTCTGGGAGAAAGCCACACCTAGCTTCAGATGCACCCATGTCCATGGGGGAAGAACTTGCCACAGATTCTCTGTGTGTCTAAAAGATTGTCCATGGGCAATTGGTAATAAAGTCAAGTATTTTAAGGCTTCTCTTTGAGCTAGGAAATGGTATGTTTGCTTCCTGGCTATACAGCTAGGCTTTTAACTTCAAAGTCCAGGATAGAGTCACAAGGAGTCTGTTTTCAAAAACATTTTGTTCACATGCTCTTGTGTGTGACTTTAATGGTGAAGTTTTGGGGTCTTTTGTAAAACAAAGAAAGAAAAAAACAACAAAAAACCCCCTCCTCAAACAAAAAACTTTTGTGCTTGTGATGGTTTTGATTTAAATGTCCCCCATAGTTTTGGACATTTGAATACTTGATCCCCAGTTAGCTGTACACTTTCGAGAGGCTTGTGAGATGTGGTCTTATTGGAAGAAGTGTGACAATAGGGGCAGGTTTTGAGGTTTTAAAAGCCATATGTCACTCCTAGTTCACTCTGTTTTCTGCTTTGGTTTTAAGATCTCTCAGTTTAATGCTCCAGCTGCTGTGCCTGCCTCCCTATGCTTCCCTGCAGTGAAGGAGATGGGCCCTTAGCCTTGGGACTGAGCTGTCAGCCCAAATAAGTCCTTCCTACAAAAGCAAAAAAAAAAAAAAAAAAAAAAAAAAAAAAAAAAAAAAATCAAAATAAAATTTAAAAAATTGGAAGCTGGGGGAAGACAGTCAGCAGGGTCCCAACATATGATAATACACATTATGAAAATGAAAATGTCATAAAGAAACCCAGGTTTTGGTATGCT
The DNA here is from genome assembly GCF_003668045.3 of Cricetulus griseus. NCBI lineage: Eukaryota > Metazoa > Chordata > Mammalia > Rodentia > Cricetidae > Cricetulus > Cricetulus griseus. The sequence continues at coordinate 356,328,773 of NC_048595.1, read as the reverse complement.
AACCAAAATCTATTTTAAAATATCCTAAGATAATTTGGGGTGCTTGAGGGGCTTGGCCACTGATTTTCATTAAATACAAATTTGCTACAATATTATTATGAATTAAGAGATGTAACATATATAATGGTATCATGAAAGTCAATGTTGGATGCTAGAGAAATGGATCAGTGGGGGCCGGGTGTTGGCGCACACCTTTAATCCCAGCACTCGGGAGGCAGAGGCAGGAGGATCTCTGTGAGTTCAAGACCAGCCTGGGCTACAAGAGCTAGTTCCAGGACAGCCTCCAAAGCCACAGAGAAACCCTGTCTCGACAAATAAAAACAAAAACAACTACAACAAAAAGAGAAAAAACAACAACAAAAAGAAATGGATCAGTGGTCAAAAGACACTGCTGTTCTTCTAGAGAACCTAAGTTTAGTTCACAGCATGCATGTAGGGTGGCTCAAAACCACCTGTGGTCAAACTCCAGGAATCCAACACCAATTTTTGGCCTCTTCAGGCACCTATACACACATGGCACACCACACACACACACACACACACACACACACACACACACACACACACACACACACACAGCCCTAAAAAAAAAGAAAAAAAGAAAAAAAAAGCAAGTCAAATTGGGAACCTGAATTAATTTTAGGAATATCTCATGTTTTCTACTCATATTTTCTACAAAGGCTTTAAAAAACTGTTGATGCAAATAACCAAGAGAGGAAAAAAAACGAGACCTTTCTCTGTGAGTCTGTGAGTCGGTGTTTCTCAATGTGGTGATAGACACACATTTGTAGGTAGGGTTTAATACCAGTATATCTCTCCAGGAGCCATTTCACAGTAGGTTTCCTGGTAAGTTCTGCTACCGTCCAGGACACTGCTTCATCTTTAAGCTTATTTTATCAGTTAGGTGACTCTACCCTCACAGGAATGCTAACTTTAAGATGCACTCATAGGAAAGGCTCTCATCATCCACATTCCACCTCTTAGGATGGAGGTTTCCAGACTGGAAGGAGCCAGAGAACACAGGCACAGCAGGACCATCTCTTGGGTCACCACCAGTGTCTCCCAACAGTGCTGTGAGGTAATCTGCTTGTGAGAGAGATCCGTGTTGTAGGGCATAGCTTGGGTTTCCTTGGAATACACAGTTCAGTCCAGGCTGTTTGGGGCATGTTAATGATTACCTGGAGCAAAAAGCAAGCAAAGAGCAGATATAAATCAAAGTGAATCCAGTAAAGAAAAATCCCCAATGTTCTTGGCAACCTCCTAAGAGAGGGGAATGTAGCAGTTGCCTAGGAACTATACCCACCTGTCTTCCTGGCCTTGGGAAACGTTGCTGCTATCCACCCAACTTCCTCCAAAGAGAAGGTGATGCCTCCTAGATACACTTCATCTACTCATCCTATCTCCTTTCCATTCTAAATACTTATCAGGACTACTGTAACTAGAACAGACAACTAACACAATATTTGTCTCTTTATCTGGTTTATTCTTCTTTTCATCAAATTGAGGTAGAACAGAATGATACTTCAGACATTAGAGACTGTGGACTCATATGGAGATATGCACATCCAATCAGCATCCATCCACATTTGGCGGTTTAGAACTAAATGTGAAGAATGCTATTAGAGGTGAAAACTTAGCATAATGCCTATAATGTCTAGGAAGGTTGCCCAGGCCTCAGCTCCTTGCTAAGGTGGAGCTAGAGTGTCTGGAGTTCTGGTTTGGAATCCAAGGCTCCCACAGTGCTTCCTTTGGGTGGTACCATGGTCTTCCACTGTTCGATTTTTTTCTTTTTTCTGGCTGAGCCCTTCTTCCATGAAGGGAGCCTTTATCACTTCAACTAAGTATGTTGTATGGATGGCTGTGTGTGAAGGCGTGCCTGTGTGAGTGAGTGCTTGTGGAAGCCAGAGGCCTAAGATACCTTTAGCCAGACCCAGGAGGTGTGGTCAGGATGACCCCTACAGAAATAGGGTCTATATAGGAACCTGGATTTGCTAGACCAGCTGGCTGGCCAGCAGGACACAGGACCCCTGCCTCTGCATCCCTAGAACTGGGGTTATAGACATTTCCTGAAAACAGCAACAGTAGCAATTATGTTTGCTTGGGATCGAACTCAGGTCCTCATGCTTGTCTGAGAAGCACTTCATGGCCCGAGAAATCTCCCTAGCTCTTGGGTTTGTGTTTTTCATAAGTGTCTGTGACTATTTTCTAAAGATAGGTTCTAAAGCAAAAGCTGTCCCAAACTCAAGGAGCATACACGTGGCAAGATGGATTTAAATATCAGTCTCATGATAAGTTAAAAAGAAATTGTTTTAAATGTTCTCTTGATTTTGTTGACACCGGGAGGAACAATGCAGGACACACATTCTTATTTGATGAAGTAATCTTTGTCAACAATAGTATGACCTCACTCCACAGGTTGACACTATCAACATGGATGCCAAGTTTTGTTTCAAGGTTTTTGAGGTCTTGTGGCAGTGTGTACAACAATACCACTGGCCGTGTGGGAAAAGTCAATGCTGGTTATCAGATTGCAAAGGCCACAGCTGAGAAGAACTCCTCTTTGTTCGGTACTTATTGGTGGGAGAGAATACAGATGTTAAACTTTGTACATTTGTGTGAACAGTGCTTAGTTTTCAGAGGGACTTTTCATGTAGAAAGCTTGGGAGCCTTTTCCTCTAGGGTGGTGGTTGTCAATCTTCCTAATGCTATGGCTCTTTAATGCAGTTCTGCATGTCGTGGTGACCCGAAATCATAAAATTATTTTCATTGCTACTTCATAACTAATTTTGCTACTGTGATTAATTGTAAATGTGTGATATGCAACCCCTGTGAAAGGGTCTGGACCCACAGGTTGAGAACTGCAAATGGTGATGTCATCGGGTCCTAGAGCACCAGTTTCCAACCTTGCTATTTGACAAGGACAATGCTGATACTGCTCTCAGGATGTGAAAGCTACGCCAAAAATACAGATGTAGCAAAATTTTCCTCTGCAGATACAGTGAAGGATCGTGGGATTATCTGTGTTTGCCCCAGAGTATCTCTGTGGTACTCACTGAACTTTACAGGAGTGTGTGTGTGTGTGTGTGTGTGTGTGTGTGTGTGTGTGTGTGTGTGTGTGTGTTAACTCAAATTGATTACTTCTTAGCAGGAGAAGCAACTCATATTTTTCCCTAAACACTCTGGGAATTGTGCAGTTTCTATTGGCATACTTTCAGTTTCTGGAATTTCATAAACTCTAAGTGGACCAACATGCTGTTTCTGGGTGAGCTGTGCTGAGCCTGCAACATCAGAATTCAGAGATTATAATGTGTGAACCTGGGACAGACTACTAGCATAAATTCATGCAGGTTTTTTCTTCTAAAAGTAAAACTTTAGGTGAAGTGGATGATGAAGTTCTTGCTGGGACAATTGAAAAAATTAGCTTTCATACAGAATAAAGACTGACACATGAGGAGTTGAGGGAGGTTATGAATAGAATCTAATCAAACAGGTCCTTTCTTTCTTTCTTTCTTTCTTTCTTTCTTTCTTTCTTCCTTCCTTCCTTCCTTCCTTTCTTTCTTTTTCTTTCTTTCTTTTTTCTTTTTCTTTTTCTTTTTCTTTTCTTTTTTTTTTTTTGAGACTGGCTTTCTCTGTGTAACAGTCCTGGCTGTCCTGGAACTTGCTCTGTAGACCAGTCTGGCCTTGAACTCACAGAGATCCACCTGCCTCTGCCTCCCAGAGATTAAAGGTGTGTGCCACCACTGCCCGACTCTCAGCTGATTTTTTAATCTAACTTCAGCATTACTTTAGCTGGTATAAATTCAAATAAATAAGATGTCCATTTTATCTTTCAAAGAAGATTGATGTATAGAAAGACTTGAAAATGAAACATTAAGATTTGAGGGGTCAGCAAGACTGTGTGGTGGCTAAGGGGAATTGCTGCCAAGCTTGGTGATCCAAACTCAATCCCCAGGACTAACATGGTGGAAAGAGAAAACCAATTCTTGCAAGTTGTTCTCTGCCATTCACATATATGCTATGGCATGACCATCTCCCCTACCCCCCAAAACAATACACATTTTATATAATTAAGAAAAAAATAAGTTATTTTCTCATCACTGTGCCTAATCAAAGGACCTGACACCAGGCAGCACACTTATTCCCCACTGTCTCTGACTCTCACACTCTGAGGGGCAGGATGGACAAACTGCATCAAATAAAATATGTCAGTAGGGCTGGAGAGATGGTTCAGGGGTATAGAGAGCACTGGCTGCTCTTTTAGAATATCGGGGATTCAATTCCCAGCATCTTCATGGCTGCTAACAACCACCTGTAACTCCAGTTCTGGAGATCAGACAGCCTCTTTCTGACCTCCAAGGGTAATAGGCACAGGCATGATACAGACAGATGTACAGGCAGGCAAAACACTATACACATAAAATAAACATAACTAAGTCTCAATAAAATAAAATGTGATGGCACGGTTCGTACTCATCTATTTGGGACATACGAGGAGCAACCCCAAAGACAGAGACAAAGCACCACTTTGGGAAGCCAAGCAGAATGTCTTCTGTGCTCAGTTGCTCTACAGTTCTTTTATTGTGTATCGTCTCCAGCAGGACGGACTTGACCCCAGGCTTTTGGAGAACACCATGAAGCTTCACCCTGGCAACAGGTCAACATGGATGAAGTAAATACAAGAACACATGGACAATCACGGCTTCAGGACCAGATGTTAGACACAGTCTTTCTGATTGCCACAAGTGATTTTTGATTAGGCCCATCTACTGCAAGGGCCACAGCCATGGCAATCCTTATCTGAACCCCTTCTGTTATTGTGTTGTCCCCACACAAACAAAGATAGGAAACCTTTGAATAAGCAGCCTAAGTTCTTGCCTCAGAGGAACTTTGACTTCATTGTTCTCCCTGAGTTTCCTTGAAAGCTGCTTACATCCATTTTCTCTTGTGTGTTTGGCAGGAGCAGATTAATTTTTTTTAAACAGTCTTTACTAGAGAGAGCTGTTTCTGTATATTTAAGCATTGAATGTGATGTGGATATATCTGTGCGAACTACATGCGTGTGTGGTATTGCAGGGAGTTTGCTTTACAGTGTAAGGGAGGTGGGCTTCAGAATCACGTCACTTGTTATGAGTGTGCTGGCACTGGGGGGGGGGGCACACTTCTCAGGTGTCAGCTGGAACTTCTGGCGAGGCCAGTTGGAGAAAGTGTTTACAATTTGGGGTTCAAGATGGGTAGCATCCCGGGGCAGCTGTTCTCAGAGAACCCAGCCTACTCAATGGTCACTTTATGTGAACTAAGCTAACAGAGGGACTGGCATTCATCCCCCACATTCATAGTGATTCCCACTCTGACAGAAACCTCTGGAATTTCCTAATGTAAGGAACACCCTTGTGAAAATCTCTCTCTCTGCAATCCCACCGACAGTGCTGGGCTGGGAAGAGGCCTGAGCCTCTCCTGGTACTCTCCTTTTGAAATCTAATACCTACCCTGTGCTCCCTATATGAACTATTGGAATTTAACTTCATGGTTCATTTAGAATTCTATGTTCCCGTCTTTATCCTTTACAGGGGAGTTCATTAAGATAAAAGTCCTGTGTATGCTGGTGACTTTTTATAAGAGCAGGAGTATTGATGTTAAAATAATATTGGCAAACTTATGCTGCCTATATTCTCTTTAAATATTCTACTAAAATAACCTCACTTAGTGAGTAATTTATATAAAGTTGTAAATGCTATGTTCAAATATTTGCCTATGAATCAATCATGAGTGGCAATAGCTTTAAGAACTTAAAAAAATCCAGCGGAAAAGAAATTAGTTTGTGTCAAATGTCTGCCATTATTGAAGTAGATACATAGAATGATGAGCAGAAAAGCCTGGAGAAAGGGTTACATGTGTGTGCGCACGCTCGAGGGCACGCACTTGAGTATATGCACTAAATACCATTTTCTTGAGTAGTGTGGATTGTGTTGCCCAGCCACTAAATGCAGTAGTAACACTTTGCTGAAGTTTAGAGTGAGGAAACAAGAGAAGTTCATAGTCACTAAAGTCTTGGCTTAGAAGAGATGAAGCAAGACACACTTTCTTGGCAAACAGCCTGTCCCTTGTACTGAGCCAGAGAGAGGATACCGTGATGACAGCCCAGTGAAGAACTTAAGGGTCATGGGGCTTTCAGCTATTTCCACTTATCCTGCCTAGAGCTAAAAAGATGAAAATTCCTCAACTATGCTGACCTTGCACAGCCAGAGACATCCTAAAGGAAGAGAGAAGAAAACAAACACATATACACATGTGCACACACACACACACACACACATATACACATGTGCACACACACATATACACATGTGCACATATAAGCACATATACACATGTGCACATATGCACATATATACACACGTGCACATATACACACATATACACATGTGCACACACACATATACACATGTGCACATATACATACATATACACATGTGCACATACAAACACATATACATATGTACACACACATATACACATGTGCACACACATATACACATGTGCCCATACTCTGCCATACAATATGCATCAGTGGCTAGAGTGATGTTCTCCTCCAAGAGGGAGATGCAAACTGAGAAACTGGATACTGGAACCTGAGATTCTGAGAACCGAGAAAGGCAGATGACAAAGCCAAGTGCTAGAGAAGCGTGGTTCTAGGCTTCTATAAGTTGTAAAAGGGCTATACAAATAGTTACACTGCCTGTGGGGAGAGCTGTTTTCTACCTGAGAAAACAGTGCGACATAGAAGGGGACAGCAGGAACTACAGTTCAGAAAGAACACTTTGGGGTAGAGAGGGCAGGCCCCAGGGAGCTCTGTTGGCCTGCAGAAGCAGAAAGCCCTACTCCACCTGGAGAGTGAAAGGCTGAAGTCAGGAGAAAGCAGATAGGAAAAAACCCCGAACTTTGTGGGAAGAGATCTCTGCTCTTTGTCCAATGTATCGAAACAGGCATGTTTCAAGATAGCAACGGGTGTGTGGCAAACTGGCCTGTGGAGCATGTGGGGCACACTTGCAGAGGATGGTACAGTTGGAAGCATGGTAGGGAACATTGTGTTTATTCTGGCCAGAGCTTGCGCTTTGCAGTTTATGGAAATTCCCCTAACAATGTTAGGATGATATTGGGCCTCAAATACATCTTGAACTATCTTTTAGAGGGCTAGTGAGATGGTGTGGAGGGTAAAAGCACTTACCATGTGTCTAGGCTAGTTTTGTGTGTCAACTTGACACAAGCTACAATCATTAGAGAGGAAGGAGCTGTAAGGTATTTTCTCAATTAGCGATCAATGGTGAATGGGCCAGCCGGTGGTGGGTGGTGCCATCTCTGGGCTGGTAGTCTTGGGTTCCATAAGAAAGCAGGCTGAGCAAGCCACGGAAAGAAAGCCAGTAAGCAGCTCTCCTCCATGGCCTCTGCATCAGCTCTTGCCTCCAGGGTCCAACATTACTTGAGTTCCTGTTCTGACTTCCGCCAGTAATGAACTATGACCTGAAAGTGTAAGCCAAATAAACCCTTTCCTCCCGAACTTGCTCTTTACTGTTTTGTCGTGCCAATAGAAACCCTAACTAAGACAAATTGGTACCAGAAGTAGGGCATTGCTGTGACAGACCTGATCAAGTTTTGGCAAGGATTGTGGAAGAACTTTGGAACTTTGGGCTATAAGAACCATTGAGTGTTGAGAGCTCAGTGGGATGTTTTATGGGAACTTGGAAGATAATATTAAGATCAGTGTGGAAGATGGAGGCCTGACATATAAAGTTTCAGAGGGAAGTTTATAAAGACTCTTATCAGGGTCATTTGTTGTTTTGAATTAAGACTCTGTGGGCTGAAGAATCAGCTGTGATTAACAAGATACCAGAACTACTAAAGCAAAACTTTGTTTTGTTGGAATACTTGATGCTGGGCTGGATAGCTGGAGATAAGAAATTAGTGATGATTAAGAAGAGACCAGCAGGGTGGGGCAGGGGTGTATGGGAGACCAGCATCACTGAGATGAAATCTTCTGGGAAGTGCTTCCTGAGAGCACAGAGAAGCTGTGTTCCAGATGTGACCAAGGTTGTACCTATGTTGGCAGCTGGACTTGGCAATGGAAAGTTACCCAGGTGTTTGGAAGGCATGAAGGGGTCATGGAGAGCAGCTGAGGCTTGGTACTGTAAGAGGCCAGGAGAGACCACTGGTGAAGGTGAAGCCTCAGCGGTAGTTGAAGGACTGAAGGAGTCATGCAAAGAGGCTGAGGCTTCACACCATGAAGAGAGCCTATGAGTGGCTATTGATGAAAGTGCAGCCCAGCTGCAGCAGAAGAGCTTAGAATTTTGGAGATGCCAGGACTGTGGGATAACCATCAAGAACAGTAGCATCAGTGGAGTGGAGCCAGCTGGAGTCTAGAAGACAAGTGACCCAAGCCCTTTGGAGGAGCTCAGAAGACCATGAGAGGATCCCAGCCACTGTTTGGTTGGAATTTGGTTTTGCTTTGATGTGATTGTGACTGTCCTGATTTTTCCCTCTTGAAGTAAGAATTTATTTTACTGGAGCCTATAGTTGAGAGATTTTTGAATTTAAAAGACTTTGGATTTTAAAAGAGATTGGCTATTTTTAAGGGAGTGAAATTTTAATGTGTTTGAAATTATAGAGACTGGAACTTTTAAAGTTATTATTTTTTTAATGTGAGATCTTTGGTATGAATAAGAAAGAAAGGGTTGTGGCTTCATAGTTCTGTGTTTGTGTGTCAAGCTGACAAGGGGTCAGCCATACTGGTTGGTTTTGTATGTCAACTTGACACAAGCTAGAGTCATCAGAAAGGAAGGAGCCTCAGCTGAGGAAATGCCTCCCTAAGATCCAGCTGTAAGGCATTTTCTCGATTAGTGATCAATGGGGGAGGGCCCAGACCATGGTAGTTGATATCATCCTTGGTCTGGTGGTCCTGACGTCTATAAGAAAGCAGGCTGAGAAAGGCATGGAAAGCAAGCCAGTCAGCAGCACCTCTCTATGGCTTCTGCATCGGCTCCTGCCTCCAGGTTCCTGCCCTGCGTGAATTCCTTCCTTGGCTCTTCCTTCAGTGGCCTGTGATTTACATTCAAGCCAGACCTCCGGGGTATGAATGCGTTGTCCAGAAGCCTGTTTAGGAGAGGCAAACTGCACCTAGAAAGATCCCCCACAAGCAGCAAACTAGAACAACCAGAAACAGTTGTTGGTTTGTCTATGGCCTCTAACTCCTCTTGGCTTGGAAGGAAGTCACTGAGGCAGCCAATGGGAGGCACTCCCGATGACTTACACTTCTGTGCATAGTGATAATGTGACTATTTTGGTAGACATAAACAGTGCCATTGTGGCTTTACTTAGAAGTCACTACAGTGTGGGCTAGGGCTCTTGGAAGAGAGACAATCCTTAAGTCTGGGACAACTATCATTCTCTGCCAACCGATAGCTCCGTGCATGCTACTGCACTCTGCTCTCTGAGATAGGCTCACTCCTGTGCTGCAGTGTCTTTCAGTTCTCTGACCATGGAGGATCTGGAAGCCTGATTTATGATACGATGAGCGGGCAGATTGTGGTTTCTTCCGTTACTGCCTGCCCAAGGGATGAGTGTAGTCTGCTGCTCCCTGGGCGTTTCTGATCTGGAAGGAGAAAGCTTACTGAAGGCAGGAGCCAGACCTGGGTGCACATCTTGTTTCTCAGACCTCACTCTCACTGGGGGTGGTCCAACTGGGCTGCCAGCCAGATGACAACCAAGGCGAGGCTTCTACTTGCTCCCTGGCAGCCCTCCAGAAGAGGTTCCAGGAATCCTCTGACTCATGTATCTTGCCAGTTCTAAAACTTCTTGCCGACCAAGACATCTATGTATTTTTAGTAGTCCCCAAGTTCAGACTCCGTCTAATGTAGGATCTATTATGGAGCAATACAGTAGAATAGTATGTGTACAGCCCAATAGAAGCTGCTGCTTCACTGGTGCTCCACCCCACTGGGTATCACCCCTCACTCCTAATCCCACTAGATAAGCACTGTCCTGGGTTTTGTGTTGATCCTACCCGGCTCTCTTGTGATTTGTCTTGTGTTATTCCCTCCCTCCCTCCGTTGGAAAGCCATATGAATTACAGTAGATGAATTATTTCTTTGACTCGACATTGCTTTGAAATCCACTAGTGTGGTTGTGTATAACACAGCACATTCATTTTCAAAGCTGTGTAATAGTCCATTGTATAGAGAAATAGTTGGTGCCCTTTCATCTTCTAACTCTTGATTGGCACTTGGATTGTTTGAATGTGGTACTGAAGAAAACATTTGTGTCTGTTTCCTGGCACACAGGTATGTAGCTGGATTATGATGGCTCTTTGGTGTTCAGACACCTTTTACTAAGGAGTCAGGAGGCAGGGAGAAAGTCCTCAGGACTGGGACTGCCATAGTTTTGTGTGTGTGTGTGTGTGTGTGTGTGTGTGTGTGTGTGTGTGTGTGTGTGTGTGTGTGTTTCTTTTTTTGAGAGAGGGAACCTGGAAACTACTGACCCACAAACATGATGGTCTCCAGGATATATAAAATTCTGTAACAGAAAATTAGATGCCCTGTATGGTGGCTCACACCTGAAATCCCAGCACTTAAGAGGTTGAGGCAGGGGGATTGCCTGAGTTCCAGGCCATCCTGGGCTACAAAATGAGACACTATTTCTGGAAACCACAGCAAAATAAAAATGACTTAAAAAATAGTATCTCCATGACTTATAATAAGTCATGACAAACATTGATCAAATCTTTTGGTGGTTGTCAGCTCTGGTAGGTCTAGGGAGGTTGTTTTTGTCTGTTTGCCTGAGTATCCTATGAGGCCCTGTGTAGTTTCCAGGTCTGGGTGATTCCCAATGGCTTCAATTTGTTTTTCCCCATGTCTGCTTTTCTAAGGTAGAAATAGTCTAACAAAGTGCTCTGCACCTCTGTCCACCAAGAAGTCTGCTGGATGGAATCTCCACAAAGACAGTATCAGGAACAGAGGAGTGGTAGTAGGAGAAGCAGACACATCAGAGCAGTGTTAGATATCTCCAGTGGCAATTAATTAGCAGACAAGTATCCATGCAGAAACTTCTATCTGAGCCCCGACTTGCTTGATCCATTTTGAGTGCTGACAGATGAGTTTGTAACAACTTCATCAAGATCTAATTCATCCACCATACAGTTTATATCATGCAACTCAGTACTTGTTAAGACAGGCAAAAACAAAACAAAACAAACAAAAAACAAAACACCAACAACAACAAAAACCAAGGGAAAAAAAAAAAAACAAAAAGCCAAAAAAAAAAAAACCCAAAATATCACTACAGTAACTTCTTTTCATTCCAAAGAGAAATCATATACCCGTTGGCAGTTACTCCTCCTCCTGTGAGCCCAGCCCCAGTAGTTCTAGAAAACTAGTTCATTAACTTTCAATTGGATAGATTTGCTCATTTGAATATTCCATGTAAGTGAGGTTGTACAACATGTGATCTTTTTGAGACTGACTTTTTTCACTTATCATGCTGTTTGCAAGGTTTGTATCTATTGTAACACATATCAGTGTATCCCCCTTTGTGCTGATAATATCCCATTCAGTGGATGCTGTGTTTAGGTTATCCATTCATTAGTTGGCAAACCTTTGAGTTATTTCACTTTTAATGTAATTTTATTGTCCAATATCCCCTTCTGTGTTTGGTTTAATTTCTTTATAAAATATTTCCATTAATTTCATCCCTTTTAAGTAATCCCTTAGAACTGGGATTGCTGGGTCAAATAGTAATTATTTCTTAATCTTTTGAAGAGCTTATCTGTTCAATATTTTAACGAGTAGTTTGGCTAAATGCAAAATGACAGTGATTAAGTTTGTGGGTGGTGTTACAAAGCTGTGAGCAATCATTGCTGGGTCTGTGTCACTGTTCAACATGGTAGCCACGAGCCTGACGGCAGAGTCCCCAAAGCATGCTGAGACCTGCTTTAGATGAACCAGAAAATACACACTGGATTTCAAAGTCTTAGTAAGAGAAAATGAGTGTACATATCTAGATCATCCTACCTCAGGCTCCTGAATGTTGGGATTATAGGCATGTGCTTGCACACATGGTGTACACTGCTTTTGAAACCTCTGTGTGTACATGCACATATGTTTGCCTGCATGTGTGGTGCACACGTGTGTGCAGGTGCACATGGAGGCCACGGAGAACTTCGAGGTTATTCCTCAGTCTCTCCCTATCTTTTTAGTTTTGTTTTTGATACATGGCCATCAGTAGTCTGGGATAGCTGCCAGTGATTGCTAAGGGTTGCCTAGCTTTCCTTCCTCATCACTGTGATTACAAACACACCCTATCAAGCTAGTCTCTTTATATGGGCTCTGGGGATTAAACTCAGGTGGTGGCTGACCTATTTCCTGAGCCTCATTAAAGTCTTTTCTGATGGGTTTTTAGAGGATTTGAAATTGCATATTGGTCAAGCATTCTATTCGGACAAGCCATACTCTTCTGTTTCTCTCACAGCCATCTCCACCTTTAAACATCAGAGGGATACTAGCAGGATTTGGAACCAATGAGGCCTGAACAGGCAATCAGTTTCCTCTACTGTCTAACTGTGGGCAAGCTATTTAACACTGCGAAGTTGCTAACCATTAATTAAATGATTAATAACAGTAAGAACCTTATCTGAAGGGTCCATAAGATGGTTCGTGAAGATCTTCAGTGAGGACAGGCCTAGCCAAAATTGCATAAATGTTAGATCCCTTCTTGTCTTTTCCTACTTCCATCTGTTAAGTGATGGGTAGTTCACTTAAATGATGCATAGTTTAGGGTGTAACTATGCATGCCTCTTGTGACATACAGTGCATTATTTTAATAAGGAACTTCATGGCATTATGTACAATAGACTGATTTGAACCCCTGTATGTGTCAAGTAGGGTAGACCTCTTAAATAACATGTAGATAGCCAGTCCCAGCTCTCCTGCCGTCAGGGTAAAAGCGAATACAATGTTTTCCCAGTCTTAAATTCATTCTGAGTTGCTTGTATCCCCACTTAGGGATATAATGAGATTGAGATCTCTGACGTGTGTTTCAGAATGCAGCGTGTAAACCATCCAGAGTGAACTAGGTGTAGAAAACCAAGTGGGAACTTCTCAGGGTGCTCATTCTCTTTCAGAGTTCCCTGGAATTTGAGTTTGGACTCAAAACATCAAGTGAAGATGACTTTCTCTGAGCATCCTGCGTCCTTTCTAGACCTAGGAAGGCACTGCTTACATTTTAGGTCAGGTCCATCCATCACCGTCACCACCTCCTCCATTTCTGGGGCAAGGAGCCATTCTTCTCCAGTGGTGTTCATGATAGCTCATATCTTCCTCTCATTGATTGTCTGCATATATGCCTCCTTTTCCAGAATCAGCAACTCTCCCCATTTTGTATTGAAGTCAAACACATAAGAGGACATAATGACTCTGTTGTTTTGAGTGTATAATTCAGTGTTATGAATTCCATTTATAATGTGCCTCTGTCTCCTATTCATCATGCCTTGAAGGCTCATCCAAGTTGTGTCATGCATCTGTGTTTTTCTTCTCTTATACTGTCCCATCATTTGCACACAGCACATTTTCTTATTCATCTGTTGATAGACATGGGGGATGCTTCCACTTTTGCCTATCACGAATAGCGCTATTGTGAATATGGATACCCTTACTACAGTTTTGGAAGCAGACTGAACACCAATGAGCAGAGGGTAGAATGAAATCGACCTTTGAAGGGAAAGTTGCCTTTTGAAAATGGAGTTTTCTACACACTAGGGGTGCTAGCAGCTCTTTCCTTGCTGTAGATTTAAGTGAAGATGGGTGTGTAAAAGTTGGGTTTTTTGTTGTTTAAACACTAGTCATTGTTTTCTGTGTGTTTCTTCCTGATGTGATTGACATCTACATACATCATGCCTTGTAGGTTAAAAATTCAAGACTGGGGCTGCCCAAGAGAGGGCTCAGTGGGTGTAGTAGTTCGGATGGCAGTAAAGGAACAAAAGTGGTAGGATGTGTATATGAAAATGTGCTGCCCGAATTTAAAAAATCTGGTCAAGAAAATCCGTTATAGGGATGCCCAGAGAATTGTTTTTTGTTGGTTCCTGATGCAGTCCCATTTACAGCCAAGATTGACCGTCACTGTATGTAAGGACATTTGCTATAGAAGCATGAAGCCCCTAGTTCAGGTCTTACTGCCCACATAACAAGTGTGGCATGGCACATGCACAATGTAACCTCAGAGTTGTGAAAGGCAGTAAGCCTGGAGCTTGCAGGCATATGACAACAAGCCTAGCTCCAGGTCCAGTAAGGGACTCTTCTTCAAGGGGCTAAGATGGAGAATGATAGAGCAGGACTTCTGATATGTTCTCCTGGCTTCTTTTTGTACACAGGCATGTGCACATGCAGCACACATGAACAATGAAAAAGTGAGTGCCTTTAGGTTCCACACAAACATAGGGTGTGGTGGGAGGTAATACAATGAGTACTTCCTGTAGCCCCTCTGCCAATCTTATTTCCATTTGCTTGGTTAAAGATTAAACATTTTCCAGCCTCATGTGAACTTGGCCCCCTCACAATTCCTGCTTAAAGTTGTGATCCCTTAGATTTCTTCTACAACATCTAGAGAAGTAGCTAAAGACTTCCTTCCAGCTGTCACCAAAACTGATAAAGGGTTATTTGCTGACAGAGTTTCTTTGTTCCTGATTAAGTACCCACCAAACAGGAAGGCATCATTTGCTGCTTCCAGGGCAGTAAGACTATTGGGAATGTGATGGAACACTTACAGGTTCTTTGCCCCAAGGGTGGAAGAGGATATGGATGTGTATTGACAAAGTTCTGTTGCTTGGGGAATTCTTCAATGTCTGAGAAGGTCTAGTCCAAAAATAAACACTACTGCTTTATTAGGATTGACAGAAAGAACACTGTGTGGCTTCTAATCTATGAAGTCTTTCTCAACTTCCTATTTCTATTTTAGAAAGAAATACCTTTTTTTTGTTGGACTTTTCCCCAATTGCCAACTTCCTGTTTCTGATATTTACAGAAAGGATCAGTTGTTCAAACTTTCTGGAACCTGAGTCACACTGTTTCTCATGCAGGAGAGAGGGGCCATAAGAACCAGCCAAAGAGTGAACTGTGTGTGTCACCTGTCCCAGTGTGTTTAGAACTCTGGTGACTCTCACTGCAGCTGACTAGACATAGGTAGTTCATTATTGTCTACTTGCTACTTTTAAAATTAAACTGTTTGGGAGCTAGAGATAGCTCAGCAGTTGAGAGCATTTGATTGCTCTTCTACAGGCCCTGGGTTCAGTTCCCAGCACCCACATGGCAGCTCATAGCTGTCTTTAACTCCAGTTCCAGGAGATCCATCATCCTCTGGATGTTAGAGTTCATGGAGGCATGTATTCATCCTGGGCTGGTGACTTTGTCCTCTTCTTAATTCTTTAGTTACTCATGCATTGCTGTCACTAAATATACCTGAAAGAACAACTTAATAGAAGAGGCATTTTTATTGACTCATGGCTTCAGGGGCTGTCCATCCATCACAGTGCAGAGGTTGAAGTGGCTGGGTGGCTCATCTTTCACAACCTATTCACATCTCTGCAGATCAGGAGGCAATGATCTTGACTGGATGGAGTCAGCTATAGGGTACCTTGAGGATCCATCGCATTGACCTACAACCACTATTGAAACCCCACCTTCTAAACATTGATTAGTTTCTCAAAATATTATAAACTAGTATGGGATCAAAGCGTGAGGCTTTAGGGGACATTTTGGATTCACTCTGTAGCGGTCCATTTCTGACTCTAAAGGCTCATGACCATCTCCAATTCAAATTGCTTTGAGTCCCACTTTAAGAAACTTCAGAGTCTTACCCATTCCAACATTGTTAAGAAGTCCAAAGTTTCTTTTGAGAATTAAGATAAACTCATTGCTGTGAGACCCTGTGAAATCAAAGAAGAAATTATGTAACTCCAATATACGCTGGTAAAGAGTACACATTCCCATTCTAAAAGGGAGGGACAGGGTTGTGGCAAGGAAGGGGTGGATCAGAGCAAGAACGAAGCACAGCAGTGCAAACAAATGCTGTCACTCTCGAGACTGTCCAGAATTTGGAGCAGTAGTGACATAAAGTGAATTCTGATAGACTTTGGCAGCCCTGCCCCAACCGCCTTGCACGCATGTCTTTCTCTTGGGCTGTATCCCACAGACAGTGTTCCATGTTCTGGTTTTTCCATCATCTTGGACTCTCTTCTGCAGCTTAGGCTTCACCTTCACAGCTTCATGCATTGACTTTCTCAGGCTCCTCATGCAGGAAATCCAACTGTGATACTCATTGCCTCACATCACTTGTTTTTTCCCCATTGGATCCTTGTCCACCCAGCTTCCATCCAGTGCATTTTGAATTCTGGATGCTACAAAACAAAGCAAAACAACAACAAAAACCGAAACAAAACAGCATCACATAGATGCCGCCAAGTCCTGCTGACAGACCGTTGAAGATGTAAGTCAGTCTCCCTTGGACCAGAGCTGCAGTGGCCTTTGAGTACTTTCAAAGTTGAACCCTAGGCAGCCCTGTTCAAGCAGAGCTCTTGTCTGGTGGTGGCACTCTCTTTTCAAATACAATTCTTTAGAATGTGCTTTCCACTTTCAGCTCCAGTTCTAGGGGATCTGACACTTTCTTCTGGTCTCAGTGGGCACCTACATGTATAACACACACACACACACACACACACACACAGAGCAGTAACCATGCTTCAGCCCCAAATTCTATGCTATCATGAAATTTCCTCTCCCAAATAAATTAGCCTTTATTTTAAAATTTATCTTCAAGTTTTCAGGACAGGGGAAGAATTTAGGCAGATTTGTTGTCAGGTGTATCCTGGATGGCTTGTGGCCCAATTTCTGTCTCAAACCCCACAGATGCAGACTTTACTGCCCATATTTCTATGAGCTTTCCCCCCTCTTACAAATGTCTACCAGAGTGGCCCTGGAAGATCTGCTTGCATCGTCCTGCAGGGATACTCCACTGTCTGGCACTGGCTTTCTCTGCCAGTTTCGCTCATGTTGCTGTGAGGACACACACTGGAAAGAACAATGTATGAGGAAATGGTTAATTTTGGTACACAGTTTCAGGGAGCATCTGCCATCTTTGTTAGTATTCAAGCATCTGCACTGGCCTGTCCTTGGGGTCCTGACAGGATAGGCCCTCAGCTGCAGCCACTAAGATTAAACCACCTGTGCATATTCACTATGTTCCCTTACAAAAGGGCCCTGCCCACCTCCCATCCCCCTCCTCTCTCTATCTGTTCTACTCTCTTTCTCCCTCTCCCCCTCTCTCTCCCTCTCTCTCCTCCCCTCCTCTCTCTCTCCTGCTGCTCCTGTCTCTGGAGGCCAGTCTTCCCCTTCTCTTTCCCCTTTTTGATGATCCCCTTCCTTAATAAAACCCCCCTCTGCTTGAACCCTGTCACATGGCGTCTTTCTCTTGCACTTTTCTTAAATTGCAACGACCATGGTGGCAAAGGCACAGTGGGCAGTTCTGTTGGTGGCACTGGAAGCAGGTGGTGAGTTTGGATCCGGAAGTGAAGAGTGTGTATGAAAGTACTCAGGAACACCATTCTCCAGGGACCCACTTCCGGTGGCCTCCTCTTTCATCTAGATTCCCACCTTCTAGAGGTTCTTCAGCCTGGGAACAAGGTTCGAAGTGCAGGTTGGGGGGACATTGACATTTCAGATCACAACACTGACATTGATTCTTAGCCAGAAAATTAACCATTGAATTAGAAAATTATTTCTGCTTACTCTATAAGTATAACAAAACTGAAAGGAATTTTAAGAGTAATTAATTCATAATCTACTTCCTTAAGTAACAGCTATGCTGCTTTCTTCTTTTGAGACAGCCGTACTCTGCAGCTCAGGCTGCCCCAGAGCTCACTCTGCAGCTCAGGCTGCCCTGGAAACTCACTCTGTATCCCAGGCTGGCCTTGACCTTGCAATGCTCCTCCCTGCCTGTGTCTCCTGGGTGCGAAGGTTACAAGTGTGTGCTTGGCTTTATTTGTCTATCTTCTCTTCTACCTTCCAGTATTCTTCCAAGGTTTATCTTTCTGCTTTTTCAGAGCTGTTTACATTTTCATAGGCAATGTAACAGTCTCCAGTAGGATGAGACATTATAGAGGATGCAAACAATAAACAATGGAAACATGCTGAACCTGAAGGTAGAGAGGGGATGGGTGGGAAGGAAAGGCAAATGTGTGTGAGAGGGAGGTTAACGGAAACAAAATGTGTGTGCAAATGCCAGAGTCAAACCTATTGCTTTGATGGCAAGTTAAAAATAAAAATGTCTGAAATGCAACTTTATGCAAAATTTGGGGAGCTATATATCTCTGTATGAATGGAGAAAAGATTTCTGTCAGTTGGTGATTAGGGATTAGGCAGTAATTGATACCTAGACCAGTTTGTTGAAACTAAAAAGTATTATTTATTATTTCATTGTAGCCATTAGCAAGTGCTGAGGAAACTACTTAAATCACTGCCTTGGTATTTCCTCATTCTCTGACTTGAGTAAATTAACAATTCTTAATATTTTCATATATCTCTCATCTGTTGCCCATAATAATCCAGAGCAAATATTGTCCTTTTAATGCTTGATAAATGCTGTGTCATTTATCCATGAGATTTGAAGCAGTATAAAATTCAACGAGCATATTAAGTGGGAAATGAGAAATATTATTTAATGATCAAATAGGAAACATTAAAGATTTATTAAAATTTGGTGTCTTTATTACCAAAGCAACACACAACAAAATAAAAACTCATACACACAGTCAAGAGAATTCAAAAGGAAAAATTGTTCTGGAGAATTATATCTATTTCAGAGTTTAGCAAATGAAGAAGACAAAAATTAAAAAAAAATGTTTTGAGAATATAATAAAAACTGTCAGATTTGAGTGTGTATAACTTTGAATTTTACAGAAAATGCATCATCAGTTGTGTTTCAGCTTTCCAATAACTCAGTCATGCAATGAGCACAAAAGCATCCCACATAAATACCCCAAAGTGAAAGCCTTAAAGGCTGCATTCTTTGCTGATAGTTCAGTAAAAGTGGAACCGATAAAGTGTGTAGAATACTGAATTGAAGAAAGTTCTGGATCTCCCAGTGGGACTTACTTCAGTATAATATTTTATTGGCAGATAGTGATAAATGGCATGGGTCCCACATTAATTGAGGTCTTTGGTGCGCAGGAACAGTAAATGGCACAGGGTCACTGAGAAATTAACATTTTTCTGCAGAACTGGGCTTCCTTAGGGTTCAGGGCCAGCTGTCAATCCTGGAGACTGCTCCCAAAGGTTCGGAAAGTCCTGCTAAGGAATGAATTTTGGATGTAAGCAGCTGAGGAGCCAACATCGTGAACTGTAAACAATTTGTTGTTGTTGTTGTTGTTGTTTGAGCTTTAAGGAAACAGGAGTGGGGTGACAATGTGGTTTTCCAAGATCTTCTGGCAGCCTGGAGCTGCTCCCTGGAGCCCTAGACTCTGAATCAGCAGAAAGCGGAAACCGAGGCTTCCTTCCCCGCTGGACCAGCTTCCACAGAAGACAACTGTCTGGACGCTCTCGGCTCAACCTCCAGCTCCAGTTTTTGTTCAATTTCCTTAGTAAAAAGCTCTTTCCAACCACCTCATTCCCATTTTAATATGCAGCTCACCAAAAGGGATTCTTACCCATTTCCAAAAATAAAAAATAAAAAAAATAAAGCAGCTTATATTATGTTTGTTTACCCTATTCTGTCAAGTTGGGAAACACCAACATTAATTTTTAAAATGTTCTTCGTATGTTAACAAGTGTGGGTTGGGTTGGGATGGGTAGCAGTTGTCTTTGGTCTATGAAAACTTTCCATTTGAGATAGAATTTCTCTGAGATGGTGCTGCTGAAGTACAATACAAAAGCTTTATCGGTTCAGCAAGGCTCAGAAAAACGCTGTACAAGAATGGGTTGGTGGAGGGGTACAGGCCTGGCTGTCTCTTTGGTTCTGAGGGCGAAGCATTCCCAGTCTCCTTGTGTGAAATTAGATCAGCGAAGAAAGTGAGCACTTGGAGACAATGGCTGAGTTCGAGTCATTACCTGGTAAAGCTTCAAGCTTCCAGAACATGCCATGCTGCAAGCCATCGAAAACATGCACCAAACCAAGGAAAGAAGAGTGAAACGTATCTGGGAATAGTAGGAAATGTCAGACCTAGAAACCTTTCTTCTCCAGAGGGTTGGACACAGAATTCTACTGCAGCTGCCATGTTGATAGAGGAGGTGGCATTCATCAGGACAAGAAGACCTGTTTTGTGACAGTCTCAGCAACCCACTCCTCAGTCCCTTTGTACCCTCCATTTACTGACTGCTCCTCCCACTGGCCCTCCTTATTTTGGGCGAGTGTTCCTTCTGGGGGACAGAAGCCGGGATATTATACCTTGGATGCCCCTGATCCTAGGCTTTACTTGTGGAATGGACTGAAAGGCAATGCTGGTATGGTCAGGTTTTGGTATTTCAAAAAATCAAAGATGTTGGAGACAGAGAAAGGCACTGTTCTTGCAGGCCATTGAGGCCTCACGAAAGGAGAACTGGGCCTGGCCTCAACCGCCTTCATCTCAGAAGGAAGTAAGGTTTATCTATGTGCTAATAAGGAAGAAATCTGACTTTGAAGTGAGTAAAATAGAGCTGATTGCTGGAGAGTGAAATGTGGCCCTAAAGCAGAATTCCTGTTTTTCCTTGCTCTGTGTTTGCTCAGAACATGAAAGGAACAGCAGTGGGCTTTGTGTGCTCTGTGGGGATTGAAAGTGGAGGTATGTGCACACATGAGCATTTGTCAATGTACTGAACTTTTTTTTTTTTTTTTTTTTTTTTTTTTGAGACAGGGTCTTACCATGTAGCCCAAGCTGGCCTCACCCCAAACTTGTGTTCCCACCTTCTGAGTGCTGGAAGTACATGTGTGCCCTACATTTAAATTTAGAAAATTATTCTTCAATCTGAAGTAGCCAGCATTTAGCAAATGTTGAGATCCAACAAAACTGAGAACAAATTATTCCAGTGAAACGGAAAGAGAGGAGGAAGACTTTGCTTGCTGAGTGGATATAACTAGCAATAGCATTCTCTTCCATTAGACTATAACTTTATCAGAACTCTACACTGTGATTAAACCTTCAGCCAAGTTCATATTAAGTTGACTGGTCATGGATGATGAAGCTGACCTCTCAAGAGACTGAGCTTGCTGCATGAGGAGGAAGTTAAGTTTGACTCTCTGGGTAGCCTCTAGTGGCTTCACAGGTGATAACATAGTTAGTATCACACAAGGCAGGAAGTCCACCAGATCTTTTACTCAGCAAGAGCTTTGGGTATGTATACCTCTGACAAGAGGAACCACTTAAGGGCTGGAGAGGGGACAGCTCAGCGGTTAAGAACGTGTACTGCTCTCCCTGGAGACTTGAGTTTGAGTCTCAGTACCCACACTTGGTGGCTCACAACTTCCTGAACTCCAGCTCCAGGGGGATCTGATGCCTCTTGTCTCTTCAGGCATCTGCACTCATTTGCACGTGCCACCTCCACACACACATTATTAAAAAGAATAAAATAAATCTTGAGAAGAACAAAGAGCAATCACTCCAAAATGCTGCTGAGACACCCACTGAGACTCTTGTTTGACTATGGGGCCACGACAACTAAAGCAATTGGCTTCACTCAAGCAACAAGGGTGTTCATTGAGCCAACTTGTGGGCAAAGGGGAGTTTTCCTTAAGTTGCTTGAGTTACTTTCACTAAATCCTGATGGTTTTAGGTAAGTGCTGGGATCACAAGGTTTAGGACTGAGAATTATAGAAGTCAGTACGAGAAAGTAACTCCCAAGACTCTGATAAAACGAACCCATCGCCCCACAGCATGCCAATCAAAGGGAGAGGAGAATGTCACTCCTGGTACCTACAGGAAATGATCCAGCAAAAACTCATCAATTGGAAGACAGCCTTGCTAGCAGAGCTTCCTTTTCTCCTACACAAGCAGGGCATGCGGCGTTGTGGCGTCTCTTCCTGTTGTTTCATTGTATATTCATTCACTTGGGGTCTCTTTAGTCCATGTCAGATTTAGACATGATCTCTTATGTATCTTGCTTGCAAATCGCCATTTTAAAGAGGGCTGCTTTGGACCAAGAAAGATGCTTCTTACTCTTTTTGATTACAGCAAACCAGGAAATGATGAGCTAGAAAGGCAGAGTATGTCTCACTAATACTCATGATGGTTTTCAAACAGAATTAAAGCTATTTTTTCTTAAAAAAAAACCACTAAAGGGATGTTGAATACAGGAGGTAAACTTACGTTTGTTGCTGAGTTTGAAATGTGCTAAAAAAAAAAAAAAAAAGCCAGGTTGAGGGAGAACTATACAAATGTCTAGGGACAGGCAGAGAGGAGACAGAGATGCTGATAGAAGAATCTAGATTAGAGATAGACATTTATTGGCAATAACATTATTTTAATTTTTCTACACATTTGAGTATTATGTGAAAATTTTAGGGAACAATATTTGCAGCAAAGGCTAAGTGACAATATAGTAGATTTAATAGTTAGATAATGAGCTAGCAGTTGTAAAGGTAGATTTAAGAGTTCTTCCTGTAAACCCACACAAACTGCTGACCTGAACAATGGGGAACTCACGGACCCCAGACTGACAGCTGGGAAACCAACATAGGACCGAACCAGGCCCCCTGAATGTGGGTGTCAGCTAGGAGGCCTAGGCAGTCTATGGGGCCTCTGGTAGATTAGTATTTATCCTTAGTGTACAAATGGACATTGGGAGCCCACTCCACGTAGAGGGATACTCTCTCAGCCTAGACACAGGGGGGAGGGCCTAGGTCCTGCCCCAATGATGTGACAGAATTTGATGATTTTCCCCATGGAAGGCCTCACCCTCCCTGGGGACAGAGGTGGGGGACATGGGAGGATAGTTAGGAGAGGGAACTGGGATTGATATGTAAAATAAGATTGTTTCTAATCTAAATTTAAAAAGAGAAATTAAAAAGATAAAAGAGTCAAGGCAAACCAGGAAAAAAAGTTCTTCCTGTAAACAATCAAGTAGGAAATAGTGAGACAAAAACAGAAACTTAGAAGCATATAACTATAAAAAAATGACAAAGAAAAGCAAAATAAAGAAAAAGAATACTTTTTAAAAAATGGAGAAAGAAAAAAAAAACACGAAACAACAACAAAAAAAGGATTTTCCCCAACTATAAGATTATGTATAAAACAACCGTAATGGTGGATGAGGTAATCGAAGTAAAATATACTATCCAGAATGAAATAAAAGAGAAATAATTTACTCATAAAAAAACGGAGAAAGATACCAAATAAAAAGGGAAGGAAGGATAAATTTGAAGAAACAAAAAGATGTAAAAATTGAAGATGATACTTACCCTGCCCCTTTCCTTATGAAAGAAATATGAATTTCCTCCTTGTTCCGTGTAATTTGAACTTTCCCGCTGTGCTCCTGGTTTCCTCTAGGCTCATCTCTTCCACTCATGCTGCTGCTTTTCTCTGCTTCTTTCACACCTGTTGCCTCCTAAGCTCACCAGTCTTCGTCCCGCACTTCACTCTCCATTTCGGTTCATTCTACAAATGGCTCTTTTAAAAATATCAGTTAATCTTCTATCCCTGTAAGACTCTGGCATGCAGTGGGGGACATTTTCCTTATTTTCTTCCATGATTCGTTTTCTGCTACATGCTCTTTCTCTGACCTGCCATCCACAGAGATCAGTCTGTCTCTGCCTCCCCGATGCTAGGATAAAAGGTGTGCATCCCAGTGCCTGGCTACTTTCTGTCCTCAGTATCTCCACTGACAGCCTTCATGTGGGCAAATTAGTTCGGTCAGACTTTGCTTTATCTAATGATACTGTGTGAAGGGACAGCATGTGGTGGGGGGGACCAGAGGAGGTTTGCTAGAGTGTTCTGTGGGATTCCCCAAGGTGAATTAAAGCTATTATCCGAACAATTGCTTATGTAATACTGTGACTTCTGTCCTGAGGGTTCTCCTCAGTTTCTGCTATTCAGGAAGTTGGGGAGGCTTATTGTGTGTGTGCCTCAACCATTCTGTGAATTATGTGTTCGATTGTGCACCGTCAAATCCATGGGTTCCGGTCCTCCCAGTACTTCAGGACATAGCATTTAGAGATATGCCTTTGAAGATATAACTGGTTAGGAAGAGGTCATGGGGGGGTGGGTCCCAAGATAACTGATTTCTTATAAAAGAATACCTGTGGAGAGACAGATGCACCTATAGGGGGAAAGTCAATTGAGGGTGAAAGCAGGGACTGGTGTGATGGGTATAAACCATATAGAGTGTCCTGGAGTAGACCCCTCACAGCCTGACACCTTGATTTTGGACTTCTTCTCTGCAGACCTATGAGACAGTGAGTGTGTGGTGAAACCACCCAGACTGTGATGCATCCTGGAGACTCTGAGTTAAGATACCAGGACTTCCGCCAGGGTTGGTTCCTCCACATATACAGCATCTGGCCATCATCCACAGTTGGATGCTGGGCTTTAGCTCTGAGTGTGACGGTCTATGGAGTGTGAGGCTCTTCCAGTTCCTCTTCCTGTGACGCTCTGCTCTGAGACAGACTCTCTGTACTCCTGAATGTGTCACTGAAGCCAAAGGGCTCAGAACTGTGATGATTGCTGGAGAGAAATCTCTGTAAACCCAGGTCTGGAGGAATCACATCTGCTCTCTTTTGGGCTCCTACTGGTTCTGTACTCTTTAGCTTTTGTTTGTTTAGGATTCTTGCCCTCATAACTTTTAGTCAAACCTCCATGATTTTTAGTTGAAACTCTCCCATCTCTTTTTCTCCTCAGCATCATCACCGACTTGTGTCCCATATTTACAGCACAGTTAGACTTACGATTTCAGTCTGGTTTCCATGCTGAAATTCCCCCAGCATTCCATTTGAGTTTTAATTTGCCTCCATCCACTGCCGTTCCTTTTGATTCACGGTTCTGTGGGATTGACCAACACACAGTCATGTTTCCGTCCCCATTGTACCACAGTGAACGCTATCATCACCCAAAGAAATCCCCTTCATTGTTTCTTTGTACTTAACCATTTCCCTTATCCCACACCCTGGAAATCAGTTCAACGTTTACCCAGCTCTGTTTTGGTAAATTTTATGTTTTAGGAGCAGATGTCCTTCATCATTCCAGTTTGGGGTAGGGACCTTTTCTGTTTCATTTAAAATAGGCTTTCTTTACTGCATTACTGGCATCCCTGTAAACAAAGGCCTGACAAGAAACACTTAAGGGAGGAAGGGTGTAATTTGGAGGCAGCTGGTGACATTGTGTCCAGCAGGGCATGGACAGGAAGTGGGGCCACACTTAGTGATGCACTTCCTCCAGCAAGGCTCCCCCTCCTCATGGTTCTGTGCCCTTCCAAAGCAGTAGCAGCCCAGGGACCAAGTGATAAATGTACAACCCTGTGAAAAACGTTTCAGATTCCAACCAAACACATACCTTTGGGGGTCATCTTGATGTTTCCTGTGAGTTTCAGACATACAGTCAAGTCAGTACAACTTTGTTATACTGAAGGAAAGCGTTAGGGTAGCTGTGAGGGTTTGAATCCTAGGAACCACTCCCAGATGGAGCTCCGGGGAGGTGGTAGGACCTATGTAAGTTGAGGTCTAATGGGGTGGTAGTTCCTAGGGGACACTCTTGAAGCTGGGGCTCAGTCCCTCCTCTTTCTGTCTTGCTGGAAGCTGTGAGGTGCATGGTTTTATTCCCCTGAGCACTTTTTTTTTGTAATGTGATGATATAAAATCTGAAAAACTACAAGCCAAAGCAAATCCTCCCTCTATAAAGTGATTATCTCAGATATTTGTTGCAGTAATGGAAATTGACATTTATGTTTGTATTTTCAGATAATCTCAGACAAGGAACTGATTTAGGAGCCGGGGATTTATGGTGAAATTGGGAGCAGGTACCTTCAGATTTTCAGTGAGGCCAGGAGTTTAGATAACCTGAATGAAAATATTTACTAAAGACATCTTTACTAAGCACGGGGCTTACTGTAGAATATTTCACTCTGTTTCATTGAAAAAATAATCATATTCCTATTACAGGACTTAGAGACATAAAAATGATTAAAAGCCTTCCTGGTAACATGCTACAGGGATGTGTTGGACAGATCCATGGAAACTCAGTCTCATATGCATAATACTGGCTTAGAAATCTCCTTTCAGTGGAAGGAAGGAAGGAAAGAAAGAGGGAGGAAGGAAGAAAAGAAAGAGGGAGGGAGGAAGGAAGGAGGAAAGAAAGAAAGAAAGAAAGAAAGAAAGAAAGAAAGGAAGGAAGGAAGGAAGGAAGGAAGGAAAGAAAGTAGTAGTGAAGGAAGGAGGAAGGAAAGAAAGAAGGAAAAAAGAAAGGCAGGCAGGCAGGAAGGAAGGAAGGACGGAAGGAAGGAAGGAAGGAAGGAAGGAAGGAAGGAAGGAGGGAAAGAAGAAAGGAAGGAGGAAATAAAGAAAGACATGTTAGGGCTTCCTACAGGGGTCACAGAAGTAAGGCTCTGGCCAAGGGCTGGTTGGGCTCTGTGATTCTCAGGATGCTTAAGGAAAGAGCAGGGTCCAAGGAGGGCTTTCATATCTATTGTATAGAAATAGACGATTTTTGTGTGTTGATGTTATAACCTGCAATTCTTCTGAATCCTTTAATTATTTTTTTGTGAGACAAACAATCAGTAATTTTTTTTAAGAACATTCACTTGCAATGACATTAGGGAAATTAATAACATTTTTTGAACACATATTCTGTGCCAAGTTCTTACATATTTTCCAGGATGATAGTGTCTAAAATGTCTTCTTTTAAGATAGGCATTCTTTTTTGAATGCACTAACACCCTTGTAAAAGAGGTGGGTCCTATTTTGCAAAGAAGGCAGACACACTCATGAAGTTCAGCTTCTCACATCACAGCAAGATGGAGCCAGACACAGGGCATACATCTGGGCTGCACAGCCCATGCTCTTGCATTAGAGCCAGCTGGACAAATGAGTTGTGACACACATTCGTCCTTGCGTTTCTTTGTTGTTGTTGTTTTGTTTTGTTGTTATTTCTTTTGATTTATACAGAATCCCTTTAACACATCTTTTACCACCATCTGGAGCTTTAATTAAAAAGCATTGAAACAAGAAAAAAAAAAAAAAAGAAATCTCCTTACATCTACGGCCATACCACCCTGAATGCGCCCGATCTCGTCTGATCTTGGAAACTAAGCAGGGTCAGGCCTGGTTAGTACTTGGATGGGAGAAATCCCCTTACATTTATGACTCCAGTGGTTGGTTTTATCTGGGATAAACAGATTGCTTCCAGAGCAAATGGCAGGCCACAAGGCCAAGTCCCAGTTTCACATTATCACAAGACTTGACAAACCTTTCTGGAAAAATGAGCTAACGAGTCACTTAGACTTTGCAGCCTACATTGTGTTTGTCATACAGTCTTCATCATTTTCTTTTCATAAACCTGAAAAGGTAAATATGATTCCTGATTGGTGGGCTGCATGAAAATGGCCCACAGTCTGGAGTGGGTTAAGATGCACAATGTATACTGTAAGTCATTTTGTGGCGCTCTTCTTTAAGTCTTAGAGATCCCTCTGAGGAGGGATCTCAGACAGAACTATGGTTCAAAGCCAAAACTCAGGATGGGAGTTTTGTGATTGTTCTCACTGGCTGCACTTTTGTGGGAGGCTTGTTTGTGTACACTCTCACTGTGTGGCTTGCACTGGGTCATCTTGTGGGTAAATTTACTTCCCCACACGAATGTCAGGTTTGGCCACATGGTCTGCTTCTATGATACGTGAGTGGAGATGTGGTATACTTCTTCCTGGCAGACACTGAGGAACCAATGTATGTGGTTGAACCATCACAAGGTTCTGTCACTGACTGGAACTGCCATCACGTGTATCCACCATTTCATGAATCTGCCATTGTGTGACTCTTCTGTTGGGTAAAAGTATGCCATTTCATGCATCTGCCATTTAGATGTGGTTCTGATCTGCCACTATGTAGATATGCATTAGGTGGATCTGTCATTGTGTGACTCTGCCATTGAATGAATGAGTCATTTGTGTTACTGTGTGGGTCTGCCATTGCCTGAATGTATCGTTGTGTGGGTAGGACACTGAATGGATCTGCCGTTCCATTGGCATTGACATTGTATGGATATGCTGTTGCTTTCTCCTTCCTTAAGACCAACATTACCCAGAAGGGCTTAATCCCAGAGTGGAGACAGGCAGAGCAGAGTAACCTCCAATTCTTACCTCATTTGTCTGTCTTTGTCAGTGTTCATTGCTGTGAAGAAACACCATGAGCAAGGCAACTTTTTTTTTAATTTATTCATTTTTGTGTACACTGGTGTCTTGCCCACATGTGTGTTTGTGTGAAGGTGTCAGATCCCCTGTTACAGACAGTTGTAAACTGCCATGTCGGTGCTGAGAATTAAACCTGGGTCCTTTGCAAGAGCAGTCAGTGCTCTTACTTGCTGAGCCCTTTCTTCAGCCCTCAAGATAACTCTTATAAAGGAAAATATTTGATTGAGACTTGCTTACAGTTTCAGAGGTGTAGTTCATTATAAGGGCAGGGAGCATGGTGGCATGCAGACAGACATGTTGCTGGGGAAGTAGCTAAGAATTCTATATCAGGATCCATAGGCAGCAGGAAGAGAGAGACTCTAGGCTTGGAATGGGATTTTTGAAGACTCAGAGCCCAACCCCAGTGACACACATCTCTCCAAAAAGGCCATACCTCCAAATCTTTTCAAATAGTACCATTCTTGGTGACCAACTATTCAAATCTACAGGGATCATTCTTATTCAAACCAACAGAGGCCAAGACAATTTTTATTGTTGTGACTACATAATCTGAGAATGTGGTCCAGAACACAGATATCTGTGCTCCACTGAAACTTTCTCAGTATAGACTCATACAGCAGAGCTAAGCAGTTGTGTGTCAGAATTGTGGAGTTCATTTAGAAACCACGAGAAAACTTAAAGTACATATCATTATAAAGTTGGTGCATTTTAAGGAAGTGGTAAAGCTTGGCATATTGGCCAGAAGTTCTAAGTGAGGAAAGTTAGTAAGGGAGGGAACAGTATGTAGGCCAGGCTTCTGTAGTCAGCACAGCTAACTTACAGAAAATAATCAATTCCACAAAATAAACCTTGTAAACATAGTTCACATATATGAATAAGTGTGGTGGTTTGAATGAAAATGGCCCCCATAGATGACTCTTTAAGTTAGTTCCTCATGTTGTGGTGATCTCCAAAAATTATTTCTTTTCCTGCCTCATTACTGTGATTTTGTTACTGTGATGAATCATAACTTAAGTATCTGTGTGTTCGGATGGCCTTAGACTACCCTTTTGAAAGAGTCATTTGACCCCCCTAAAAGGTTTGTGACCCACAGGCTGAGAACCATTGCCTTAGAAAATCTTTAAGCCCCTGACAAACTCCTGAGGGGAATGAAATGTATCATTTTCACTTCTGTTTCTAAGGAAGTTTCTAGACCTCAGGTTGCCAGACTTCTGGACATCAGAGGGCTACCGGTGGTGACACACCCCCATACTCACCCCTATCTCTTGTCTAGTGGACAATGTAAGGCAACCCCCTCCCCATGCCTTGCCTCCAGTGGGAATCAGAGCCAGTCTGACTACATGAAAACTTCCTCTGAGACCCATAAGAAGAGATCCCCTCTGCCTCATGGGTGTGAGCCCTTATAGCCCCCGGTCACACCGCTGTCTATCTATGGAGTCAGAGCCTAAACTCTCCTCAGAGCTCTTGTCATGCTGCTGTCTGTCTGTCCATGAATTAAATCACTCTCCTAATGAATCTTTTACTCAAAAAGCCAATCCATCTTGATGTCCCTCATGAATAACAAACCCTCAACCTTTCACTATTGTTATCCTTTACTGGAAGACTCTGGGGCTTAAAAAACATGAAACAATACCCAAAGCCACACAGATAGTAAATGGCAGATCCAAGACTTGTATTCAATCTTATCTGGGCTCCTCACCCTCTGGCTTGCATGACACCACTGCCTATTTTACTAGTTCTCTCTCTGTTGCTGCTGGAAGTCTAAGGATCTTGTGAAAGACAAAACAGACAGCACCTGTGTCAGCCCCTTGGAACCATTGTGCATTGTGTAAGGTTTTAAGGTAAACACCTTTATAACCCCAGATTGTCCGGGATCATCATACACCACAATGGCTGCAGGGTTCAAGTGATGGAACGAACCATCAAGGCCTCGGGGAACATAGACTCTCCTTGACATTGATTAAGTGATGATATCCAAAGAACCAGGAGCATGTGTCTAAACACAGACTTCATTGACGACAGGCAGCTTGTTCTGAGTCCTCAGACCCAGACCCAGAGTCCCTAGCACGTCACCTCCTGTTTTCTAGGGTAAGTGTACTACTTGGCCTGAAAACCGGCCTCTGGAGAGCAGTTTTTTGGACTCCGATGCCTAGCTTATTGGAGCAAATACCTAGCATTTCAGGCTGACTTTAAAAATGGAAACTTGTCAGGAGGCAGAGGGCCCTTCTGGGACCTGAAACTGGTTTTTGTCCTCTTTTCATATAGGAGCATAGGAAGGAGCCTTGTATTTAAATCACATGGGTGGAGACACCAGGGGAGAGAGCTAAGGTTTGTCAGTAAAAGGTGAAAAGGAGATGAAGTGTTTATACTGCTCCATTCAAAAGAGCTGTGCCGAGCCCCTTTGGGATGTTGTAGTTGGAATTCGATGGACATGTATTGTCCACTAGCAATACTCCCAACATTCTAGCTGCTTGGGTTTTGATTTATTGTCATGGAGTTGAGCTACCTGTGGTTGTGGTTTTGTTATAGGCCATAGACTATAACTAAAGGATAGTATTAGTTACTTTCTTGTGGTACCCACAGTACCCAACAGGGACAACAGATGCAGAGAAGGACTTACGCTAGCTCATAGTTTCTGCCCATTGCAGGGTGAAAGTATTGGGAAGCATTCTAGTTCACTGCAGCTTGGGCATGTAGGTGAGGGGGTTCACAGAAAGCAGAGATGAGACATGGAATGAGCAGGGAAAGTGTTCCAAGTATAGTATGGCCTCTCAGTATGTTCTGCAGAAAAAGTTCCCAGTATAGTCTCACCAAATGCAACAAGCATTCAAAACTGGAGCCTGAGAAAGAAATTTCAGATATAAACCATAGTAGGTGTTTATAACTACCATGAAACTGAAGATCAGAGTAAGGGAGGAGATTCAGGAAAAGAATGCAGCATGGGTGTGGGTGGGAGGGATGGATAAGGATGGAGAAAATCAGGAACAAGCTAAGGAGTTAGGATTCATTTTCCAAGTTGTAAATGTCTTTGGGATTTTGATAGGAATTGTACTGAATCTGTAGGCCGCTTTGAGTAACATGGCCTTTGCCATATTAGTTCTGATCCATGAACATAGGAAGTCCATCATTTTTCAGTGTCTAGTCAATTTCTTTCTTTAGTGTTTTTAGTTTTCACTGTGGATGTCTTTCATGTTCTTGCTTATGGTTTTTCCTAGGTATTTGTGAGTGCGTTTTGTTTTTTGTTTTCTGATTGTTTTCTTGGCAAGTTCTTTGTTATTTGGGAAAACTACTGTTTATTGTATGCTGATTTTATATTCTGCTGCCATTTTGAGAGTATTTATCTGATCTAAGACTTTCTGATGGGGTCTTTGGTATCTTTTCTTTTTAGTATAGGATCATTTCTTCTAAAATTAGAATACTTTGGCTTCTTGCTTCCTCCTTTCCATTTATTTCTTTCTCTTGTTGTATTCTGTAGTTAGACTTGAACACCATATTGAAAAAGAGTCTGGAGAGTGGATTCCTTGACTCATTTTTAATTTTAGAGAAAATGATTTTCCACATTTAGTATAGGTTGAACATGGGTTTGTTATATACAACTTTAGCTGTGATGAATTATGTTTCTTCTGTTCCCAGGTTCTTATGAAGGGATATTGAATTTTGTCAAAGGTCATTTCTTGCATCTATTGAGATGATGGAATGTTTTTTGACTTAAGTCTATTTATGTGTTTATTGTAGCTGTCGATCTACATATATTGAGTAATTTTTTATCTCTGGTGTGAAGCCGACTTGATCATGGTATGTGCTCTTTTTGATATGCTGTTTGAATATTGTTTACATGCATGTTATTATTGGAAAATTTCTGTGTTCATCAAGAAATTGGTTTGTAGTTTGTTTTTGGGTTTTTGAAGCAGGATTTCTCTGTGTAACCGCCCTAGCTGGCCTGGAATTCATTCTATAGACCAGACTGGCTTCAAACTCACAGAGATTCACCTGCCTCTGCTTCCTGAGTGCTGAGATTAAAAGCAGGCACGTGCCACCACTGCCTTGTGGTTTATAGATTTTTTTTTTTTTTTGTGTGTGTGTGTGTGTGTGCTATGTATAATGCACTCTACTATGGCACCCAAGTGGAGGTAATAGTCTCTTCTCTCCTTCTGCCACATGGTTCCTGGGGTTCAAACTCAGATCATCAGTACTTTCACCCCTTAAGTCATCTTATGAGTCCTCTTACTCCTTTGCTGTCACATAATACTGACTTTACAGAAAGAGTTTGTTGTCATTCCTTCCTTTTCCACTTTAAAAATAGTATGAGGAACAGTGATGGTATTTCTTTAAACTCTGGTATAATTTGGTAGGAAAGCCCTTCAGTCCTGCACTTTTCTTTGTTGGAAAAATCTGTATCATTGCTTCAATCTCCTTGTTTTTTTCTATATGAAAGATGTTTTTATTCTCTTGACTTAATTTTGGTGGTCATATGTGTCTATGAATTTATAATTCCTTCTAGCTTTTCACTCTTTTGGAATATAGGCTGTCAAAGTACTATATATATGTATTATATTATATACTGTGTAATATGTTATAAATTATAATAGTTTTGTCTAATTTGGATCATCTTTTCTTTTGCTTAGGTCATCTAAGGGTTGGCTGTCCTTACTTATCTCTTTAAAGGAGCCAATGCTTCTATTGATTCTTTGCATCTTTCATTTAGTCTTCATTTATTAGTTTCTGCTTTGATCTTTATTAGTCCTTCTTACCTGTTGACTTGGGGTTTGACTTGTTATGGCTTTCTCTAATACCTTGGGAATAATCATTAAGTTATTTGAGATCTCTGACTTAAAATTTTTTCATTAATTCTTTGACAATGCAAAATACATCCTTGCAATGTATTTTGATCATATTCACCCCATCCCCTCCCTATTTTCATAGATCCACCTACTAATCATAACCCCTCCAAACTCCATATTCTCACATAATATAATATAATATAATATAATATAATACCAAGTCTAATATTTGCTTTGCATATATTCATGGGTAGGTATGGCCTTCTACAGGAGATTGGTTGACCTCCCAGGGTCATACTCTTAAAGAAAACCCACTGTCCATCCCCCAGAAACCATGAACCATTTGTAACTCCTCAGCTAGGGGAGGGAGCTTGTGAGCCCTTCCCTGATCAACGCTGAAGTGGTCACTGGCTTGATCCTGTGACAATCTGGATGGTGAGAGTGGGATAATGAAGTCACCTACTACTATTATATTTGGAACTATCTATTTCTTTATATCCAATAGTGCTTGTTTTATAAGAATTGAGTGCACATTTTTTACAATTACAAAATTTTCTTGGTGGGTTATCCCCATTAGTAATATATAATGATATTCTTTATCTTTGTGACTAATTTTGGCTTAAAATCTATTTGCAGATTTAATTATAATGACTTCTATTTGTCTTTTTTACAACCACGTTCTTGGCAAATAGACTACTATGTTTTCACTTTCAGTCTCATGTGTCTTGGGCAGTGAGGTGATGTCTACACCTTTAGTTGTTGCTTAGCTTCTACTTTTACGAATTCTTTTCTAAGGGCTATCTCTGGAATGTGCTGTGAGTTCTTGAATGTTGTAGTCATGCTTGGTTTGGGTTTTCTTGTTTGTTTGTTTGTTTTGTTTTGTTTTCTTTATTGATCTTCAGCTATAGTATTCTTTTTATCTTGTCTTCTCTCCCTGGTATTCTTTCTTTTGCTTGATCTTGGCTATTGCACATGGGTCCCATTGTGTTTTTTGTTTGATTGGGTTTTTAAAATCTCTAACATTTTTGTGTAATTCTTGTTCAGTGACATGTTGTTTCTTCTAGACCACAGAGAGCTCAGTCTTTTTTTTTTTCTTAAAAATTCAATAGTCATCCAGGCAGTGGTGGCATATGCCTTTAATACTTGTGGTGATATATTTCTTGCACAAATAAAGCCTGTCTGGGGGTCAGAGAATGGAGTTTGCCACTAGCTAACCATAGAGGTCTGGGGACAGACAGGAAGTGACATAGCTGGGCAGTAACTTGCATAACACTTAGACTCAACAGAAGAACTTTGGGTGACTTGTCCAGGCAGCAAGATGTCTCTGTCAATTCTAGGCTTTATAAATTATCCTTTTGAGGTCTTTGATGGAGTTGAAGATAGATATGGTTATGGTTTCCCTTAGTTATGATAATAGATAAGTTACATATAAAACTTTAGACTCACAAAGATAGGATAGATGATAGAATATTTTCTTCAAATTTTGCCAAATGTCAATGTACTAAATATTGTTAACTATAGTTCTTACCTGATAACTGTTTTGTTATATATAATTTTACTATGTTAAATTCTTTTTATTAAGACTAGGAGATGATGAAAGTTCTGGGAAACAGAGTTGCCATGTGAGCTGCCAAAGGAGTTAGAGGTCTGGACCCTTCTCTGGTAGGATAATACCATGTGTAAATAATTAGATTAATAGAGTTGAGTTAATAATTAAGACAGTGCTAGCCAATCAGAAGCCCCAGACATTGGCCAACAGTTTCATAATTAATATATGTCTTTTTGTGCTCATTTGGGGCTGAGAAGGGCAGTGGGACCAGGCCAGCTGGGACAAAGAACCTCTCCTTACAAATACTAGCACCCAGTAGGCAGATTTCTCAGTTTAAGGCCAGCCTGGTCTACAGAGCAAGTTCTAGGACAGCCAAGGCTACATAGAGAAACCTTGTCTCAAAAAATAAAAATAAGTAAACAAACAAACAAATAAAAACCAATTAGTTCACAGCTTTTAACTGGAAAATCAAGGGCATTTACCACTAGAGTTTTTATTTAAGGCAGTGTGATGACTCATCTTGATTGTCGACCTAAAGTCTCCTTTGGTCCCAAATTTCTGGGAATCTGTGTCTTACATGCAAGAAGTCTATTACTAACATCTTCTTTAATGTCTTCCTTCAATCATAAAGAAATTCTCAATAAATGTGATTAACATATCCGAGGTGTTGTGAAATCCAAAAAGCCCTCCCCCCCCACTTTTGGTAGAATATTGTGAGAACTATGTGCTCATTTGATAGTTTAACCCAAACTGCTCCACTGTAGTTCCTAGGTTGAAGAGGAGGGCCAGCTAGTGAAAAGTCTCATATCTTTGATGTGCCTTGACTCTCAGATTGGTTACATTTTGCATAAAGATGCTTTCAGCACCCTTTGTGGCCATGGTGATGCTTAGAGAGAATTAGAGGCCTGCTCTCTCTCTCTCTCTCTCTCTCTCTCTCTCTCTCTCTCTCTCTCTCTCTCTCTCCCTCTCCCCCCCTCTCTCTCTAAGAGTGCTTGTCAGACATTTGCTTGTCAGTGTGCATGATACACTGATGTGGGTAAGCAGCACCTGAGCACGATGCGCTCCGTACCCCACACAGAATGCTATTTGTCCTGTCATGAAAGAGAGCACCCAGGCATGATTGCTGTCTCATCTGAGAGCCAACATAAACCTCAGATGGATCTTCCCCCTCCTTTGAACCCCACCTCCTCCGCTGACTCCCTTCCCGGGGAAATTCCTTGGGCTCAGTATTTCAAACCTGGTAGGCAGGCAGGGACAGCAGCTGAGGAGTCACAGCCTGGAGGAGTCTCCTATTTTGAAAGGAAAACACACCTGAAATATGAGCCTGGAGGTAACTGTCATGCACCGCTGCAGCTGGGAAAATGACTGCTATAGCTCATGGAAGGTGGAGTTGCAGTGGTAGAGGGAAGAAGAGTAGACAGGAAACCCTCAGTGTGATTGACAGGTAAACCACACAGCAGAGGGCCAGAGTATGTAGCCATACGTAACCATGATCCCTTTCTTAAAAAAAAAAAAAACAGTGTGTGTGTGTGTGTGTGTGTGTGTGTGTGTGTGTGTGTGTGTGTGTGTGCTTGCGCAGGTTTGCACATGCACAGGGAAGGTATCTCATTAAACCAGAGGAGGCTTACCATTTTTAAGATAGATTGGTGGCCAGCAAACAAGGATAATCCTCCTGTTTCCATCACCCCCTCCCAGTTGGGGCTTACAGGCATACACATGACCACAACTGACTTCTTACATGGGTCTAGGGGTCCGCGATCTGGTAGGTCCTCGTACTTGCACAGCTTTCAGCAAGCCTTTTCCGGAGAACCCCGTGTCTCTATACTGAGAGAGTCACAGTGCTACTCACCATTCAAGAAAAATACCCAGCAGATAGAGCTGCCCAGGGGGCCTTTTGACTGTGGAGAAATTCTGTTTCTGTGCTGCCCCAACTGGCAGCTGCTAGCCACAGCTGACTGTTAAGCACTTCAAATATAGCTAGTGTGGCTGAAGAACTCACTTCTTAGTTTCCTTTGCTTCAGACAACCTTCGCCCATGCAGAGTGACTGTGGCCTCTGGTACAAAGGCATCAAGGGGTCTAGGCAGCATGCCCTGCTGTTCAAGAACCTTTGCTCTTTCCTCCCAGTGATGGACTGACACTCTAGGTTGAAGAAAAAACTACTTGAAATGCATTTGTGCTCCAGGTTCTGTAACCTGGTCACCAACTTGCCTGGGGAGTCAATCAGAAAGTTCAGTGCAGATATATCTCCAATGCTCTTTCTGTGTGCCAAACCCAGCTTCCTAAACAGCTGGACACCGAGGCTTCTCCCCACCCTGTCCTTGGGATTTATTGATGGCAACAAAGCTGAGCTTATTGTTTAAATTCAAGTTTCCAAGCCCTGGTTTCCTTTCCTTATTTGTTTTAGAAAGTTTTATTAATCTGTTTTACCTTTTCTTTTACCCCAGGGTCTATAAATTTAACTGTGATCAAACAACTGGAAGAAACTATCTGCTTTCACAGGGCTCCTGCTGTGTTCACAGCTCTCATTAGTAACTCCTGCCTGTTGACCCAGCACGGAGACCCCCATCATTCCTGGGTCTTACTCAGCCAATGACACATGGAAATTTGAAAAAAGGAGGAGGAGCAGGAGGAGGAGGAGCTGGAGGAGCAGAAAGAACAGGAGTAGCAGGAGGAGGAGGAGGAGAAGCAGCAGCAAAAGGATACTGTTGGTCACTTGCTAGTTCTGTTGCTGCTTGTTACAGGTAAGAGAACTGTGGCCCTTGTAGGTGAAGATCACTGTCCCAAGGTCACCCAACTCTCAAATACATGCTTACTTACATTATACTGTGTGCTCAGAGATGCATCTCTGGGATTTTAATGAAAATGCTATTTAATTTCCTGTTTCTGGGATTTCCCTCTTATTCTGTACCATTGTTTTGGGGTTCCAAGAAGACCTGTCTTAGTGTATAGTCTGTTGCCAAAACAAAATATCCGATGGTATTTTATAAAAGAATGGGGTCTGTTTAACTCGGAGTTTTAGAGGCTAAAGTTGATTCCTAGGCTTTGTTTCTTGACCATGTTCAGTGTTCTCAGTGCCTCCTATATGGCTCACTGAATTCTGTTCCTCCTTAGAAGTCGTGTGACACCTAGCAGCTGGGAGATATGTCTTAAGAAATACTTCATGACAGATTTTCACCATTGTGTGCCCATCACAATGTCTGCTTTTCAATCCAGGTACTTAGAAACTTCTCTGTAGCTAATACACACCTTTCTGTTAGCTTGACTTTGGTGAATCAGACTCATCGACAGCTCCCATCACATGGTTCCTGCTCTTCAAGATCATCACTCTGTGGGAAGGGGCATGCCTGACTAAGTAGCAATAACTGCCCCTGAGTTTCATCTTTATCACTTTTCATCACTGTTAGTTCACTGCCAGGTCAGTCACTCAACATGGGCTTCTTACCGGCAGCATTAACACTAGCTCTTGGATGTTTAGGGACCCCAGTAAGCAAAATAGTATGAGTTCAGCACAAAAGAAGGCTATGCAATTTCGGGGCAAGGTAAACATGAGGTCACCGAGGCTGCTGAAAGTGTAACGTGGCTCCCTATGGGAGCCAAAAGTAACAAAAGTACAAAATAATATAACAGGCGATGGTAAATTTAAAACCATGTAAGAGGAGAGTTGTTTTGAATATTGGTTTCAAACCACTTTCATCTTTAAAAAAATATTAGTTGATGGGGGTTGTCCTTCTTATTGGTTAATGAATAAAACACTGTTGGCCAATAGAAGCAGGAAGATAGGCGGGACTAGGAGAAGAGGAGAATTCTGGGAAGTATAAGCAGAGCGTAGTCGCCATGTAGCAGAGGAAGGAGTAAGAGGTCCAGACCATTTTCTGGCAAGATAAGGCCACGTGGAAATACTTAGAATAAAAGAAATGGGTTAATAATTATGACAGAGCTAGCCAATAAGAAGCCCTAGCATCAGCCAACAGTTTTATAATTAATATAGGGTCTGATTGTTCATTTGGGGCAAGTGGCTTTGGAACCAGGCAGGAAATCCCATAATAATTAATTTAAAAAGTTTTTTTTAGTTTTAGGTAAATGAGTGTTTTGACCCCATGTAAGAATGTGTACTGTATGTGTGCCTGGTACCCACAGAGGTTAGACAATGGTGTTGGATCCCCTGAAACTGGAGTTATGGGTGGCTGAGAGCCACAGAGTACACCAGGAACTCTGAAAGAACATTACCCATTGACCTATCTTTCCAGCCCCTATTTACTGTTAAATAAAAATATTAGTTAAGTGTATGGTACCTTTGGCAGCAGGTACCAGTAGAGTACAAAAGAGGGCTCCAGAGCTCTCAGAGCTGGTGTTATGAGTGACTGTGAGCTAGCAGATATGGATGCTGGCAACCAGTCTTTCAGTTCCACAAATCTTCCCATGAGTAGTGTGGGAGAGAAGTACTAGGAAAATTTGCATGTCATTGCATTCAGGAGCTGAGGTCCAGACATGCTTACATTCTACTGTCTGACAGACTTGTGCCATCCCAGCACAGTCAAAGCCAGCTTGTCCCGGGAAAGATGCCTCCATGTTCTGCTCTGTCTGGCACACAGCTGGAGGAACTGGGGATTACTGATAAGGTGTATGCAGAGCTGGAGGAAACCACTTAGATATCAGGGAAGTGGGGGAGGGGGAGGGGAGCAGGGAGTGGAGGGAGAGGGAGGAGAGAAAAGGAGAGGAGAGAGACCAGAGAAAGTGGGAAGGCTGCGCTCATCTCATCGTTTTGGCATGGCCCTCCCTTGTGTCTCTGGAGACATTTCCAAGGAGACAATCCTTTTAAATGGATTGGTCTTTAAACCAGCCACGCTAGCTAACACTGATGCAGTATTACTTAAAACAAAACAGCACCCCACTTAATTTAAAGGACAAAAGGTGAGCAAGTGCCAACTGCCCTCACAGTGGGTTTATGCTCCAGCCAGCCCCTTTGCCATTTCATTTGGCTTACTATTGGTGACCAGAGGGCCTCGGAATGGCGTGGAACAGCTTCACACATCTTAGTGAGCTTCATAATACATCAGGTTCAGAAAATCTTACTCATTTAGAGTTAATACTTTAGAGGCTGCAGGAGATCTTTTTTTTTTTTTTTTTTTTTGCTTATTGTTTAGGAAAGAATCTTAATTTCCTGTCCACGGAGAAACAATTATAATTTACGTGAAATAACTCACAGCAAAGGCACACTAAGAATACATGCTATAGAATAAAGCTGTTTATGCATATTGTATATTGTTTCAAATGTGAGACAGCCTTGGTAGCTTTCTTAGGAAGCTTATATTTCAGCTAAAAATTTCCCCCAGTCAGTAAAAGAGCAGGGTAGAATTCTTTTTTTATTCCTTCAGTTCTAGATGTTGAAACCAGGGCTTGCCTGCTCTTGCTAAGCAAGGTGTATACTGAGCTACATTCTCAGCCAAGAAGGCATTTAAATTAAGGAGAAAGAAACCAAGTGAGCCTTTCTCTAATAAGTAGCTCTGCTGGGGCCCCAGTGTTCCTTGAGACTGTTGTATTCACCAATGCTGTATTTCATTCTGTTCTAGATGCACAGACTGTATTTATTTAGTTGATGAGTTCAGGAAAATAGTCCCTCGGAAGCAAGGATGAACACTCAGGTGAGTAGTTACCATAAATCCATCATACAGCAGACTTAATACTCCATGGAGATTCCTGCAGTTTCTAACCACTTACACATGTTCTTTCCTGAACAGAGGGTGTGCTGTGATTCTTGTATTCAGAAACGAGATGGCCCATTTAAAAGCAATTACAAGGAGGAGACATTATTTCAAGCTTTGTTTACCAGTGTTTTTACTTACGCTAGCTCCTAAATCCTATGAATCAAGAGAGGGATTTTCAAGTAAACTGTTTAACTTCCATCAACATAAGCAAAGTATCTTTTGTAGATGTTAGATCCCTCCTGAAAGACGTTTCCAGAAATATATTGCTACTCGGGGACAAACTTAAGCTACAAGATACTCTAACACTTATGTGTGTGTGTTTTAGCATAGGAATCACTATCATGAATATATAAATAAACACTAACACTGCAGACAGCTTTCATCTTATGGTTCTTTGACAACAGGAAACCAGCATCCAGGAAGAGGCTTTATGGAATGCAGGAAAAAAAAAAAAAAAACCCAAAACCTGTGCATTCTAAACTGTATCTATGCATGTGAAAGCCAGTGTTGTTCCTCAGGAGATACCCACCTTGTTTTGGGGGGACAGGGTCTCTCAGTGGGATCTGGGTCTCTATCACTGGCTAAGCTGGCTAGCCAAGGAGCTCCAGAGATCTGCCCACCTCCTCCTTCTTAGTGCAGGAATTGTGAGTGTGTGCTACCATTCATAGATTTTTACTTGAGTGCTGGGGATTAACGTGGGTCCTTAGGCTTGCAAGCACTGAGCTTTCTCTCTCCAGTCTCAACATATGCTCTTTAATCTTAATCCCTTTCTCTGTCTCTAGCATCTAAAAGAAAATTTCTATAACCCTCATTTTTAGTGAGAAATCCATTGCGGTTTGTTTTGTAGGAAGGGGATAAGTAAATCTCAGTTCTTGCCCATCTGGCATGAATGACACCTGAATGCTAGCAAGCTAGTATATGGACTGGCAATCCAAATGATGGAGAAGATATCTTTCATTCTATAGCTTTCGGCCTTGTGTTGTGATATAACAGTGACTGGGTTAAAGGAGGCGAGCCCAGCAATAGACTCTGAAGAGCAAAAGACAAAGGTTAAGGCTGTTGCGGAGACAGGCAAGAAGGAAGTCAGCTTCCTCCTCTGTCTAGCTCAGCATTAGCACTGAGGAATTATGGGAATTTCCCCAAGCTTCTTGGCTTTCCTGATGAAGCCCTTTGATCTCTGCACTGCCACAGTTTTGAAAAGAGATCTCAGTCTAGTGACTCCTCACTGACAATTGGCTTCAAACATTTCATTTCTCGTTTTGTTTCTGTGTTTCTTCTAATGACCTTCACAAACAAATCTCTTGGCCTTTTTAAGTCTGTAAGATTCAAACCAAGTGATATCTTTAAAGCTACCACTGCCATTTGCTTTTTTATCAGCAAATACCTAGTGTCAAGCCTGTGTCTGGAGCTGATGTCTTGAGTGCTCAATATCCTGAAAATTAATTTGCCTCTTCTCTTATAAGTGCTTTTCAAAAAAAATGTATATGTTGTAGCATTTTCTGTATTCTAGTCATTTATGGCTTAAAAGAAGCAACTCATAGAACATAAAAAAAAAATCAGTATTTTGTGGGACTATTGGTAAGGCTTGTACTAATTATCTAAGTAAGTATCTTTAGATGATGCATTTTACAATATCTCTAAAGGTGGCAACAATGGGTGGCTTCTTCATTCTAGTTCTGTCTATACTCCCTAAACATGGGTGGGCACTTGTGTCTAAGAAGTCTTTGTTTAGGGAACTAATGAAAGTATGAAAGATTACATTTAAATGTACAGCAACCTTTATGAGTGCTCCATTTCCTGTATGTATGTATGCATGTATGTATGTATAGTTGATGTGAATGAACACATGCCACCATGTGCATGTTGATGCCACAGAACAGCTTTGGGGGGGGGCACGGGTCAGTTCTTGTCTTCTACCTTGTTGAGGCTGTGCAGCTCTTGCTCCTGCTGCTACAATTGGTACCCCAGGTTAACTTCTGGCTGAGTCTTCTGTGTCTGATCTCCATTTGCCCTCAGAGGACACTGGGATTACAGATGGTTGCCCTACACTCTTCACTTTTGGGGATAGAATTCAAGATGCTAGGCTTTCATAGCTGAGACATGTATCTCACCAATGGAAATGAATAGGTTTTATACATTTGAAAAGTATTTTTCTTTGATTCACTTTTCACCTCTGTGCAGACTGCCTCAGAATTCATCCAGTGCTATTGGGAAATTAAAAATTTAACATTAATATCTTACATTTCATGTCAACATTGTTGTCTTTGATATTGAATGTTTATATCTTGCATTTAATATTAAAGGTGCATCTGATCTCACAATTATTGACAACTCATGCTGTAGGGATATTACATTCTGATTTTGCATAGATGTTATTGGAATTAGGTTGATACGTAGGAAGAAACCTTGCATGGGACTGCTGCAGCCACTAGACATCTCAGGCTGGGCCTATGCAGACAGCTGGGTTCTGAGAAGCAGGCATAGCAGAGCAAAGGTGCATGCAGTAGGTACCGGTCACCATTCATCTATTTATGTTCTCACCAAGATGTTCTGCACCTCTTTCTAGAAGTTTAATTTCTCCATTCGTATGGTGGGCGCAGCTTTCTCTAGAAGTCTGTTACCTTGCATTACACAATTTAAAGAAAATTAAGCCTCAGTTTCCATGGTCTAGGAGGATTTTGAAAAACAAATTCATATTCCTTACTCTTGACTTGACCATCAACTCTATAACTCTAGATTCCCCGGAGATGCTGGGGGTCTGACTTTCTTGGGTTCAACCCCCAGTCTGGGATGAGGTGCTCGATTGCATTCCTTCCTTCCTTCCCTCCCTCCCTTACTCTTTTCCTCATTTTCTTCTTCTTTTTTTTGCTAGAATTTCATTAAGACTGGCCATTAGACTCAAGGGAATATTATCTTTTTCCCAAGAAAAGCTTTTCATACTGAAGTCTCATTACGCTAATTGATGCAAAATACTAAGTGAGGGAGTGTTTTCTGTCAGAACTTGATTCCCCTGTTGGTAGGAGAGAGTCTGTGAGAACCATCAGAGGACCATAGGGGCTTTTAATTCTAAGACCTCATTATCCTTTAGATGAGGAAGCTGAGGTCCAGAAGTTAGCTGAAATATTACAGGCACTTTCTCTGCCCTTTCGTGACAGTGGGACTTGCGGATTTTGAGCAGATGAAATTTGATTCTTCAAGCTTTGGAGTTAGGTACACATTGCATTTCAAGACCCTGCCTATGCAGAGAGCCTGTGAGCTTGGCTGGGTGTTACTGTTTAGGGTGTATCTTTTTACTTAAGGAATGGAAACCAAATCTTATGCTAACTTAGCATAGGTGAGCGTTCATCTTTCCCAAGTTCAATGTGAAAAGCAGCGTCTACGATAAAAGAGGAACAAGAAAATCCAGTATGAGGCTTCCCATATATCTATTTACTTGTACCTATTACATGCTTCACACTTCCTGATGCTTAGCTCCCAGTTCTCTTAAATGATTTGCGTGTGCCTCTCCTTGGAGATTTTTTTTTTTTTTTCTGAAATGGGTTTCTACTTCAACCTACCTTAGTCAATGACTATTTAGTTCTCCCTCCCCCAACTTTTGGGGTTTTTGAGACAGGGTTTCTCTTTGAAGCTTTGGAGCCTGTCCTGGAACTAGACCAGGCTGGCCTCAAACTTACAGAGATCTGCCTGTCTCTGCCTCCCAAGTGCTGGGATTAAAGGCATGTGCCATCCCCGCTGTGACTATTTAGTTCTTGTTTGTATTATCTATTTGCTGTTTAACAGATAGCTCGTTGTAGATCAATGGCAAATTTATTTATTTTGCAGTACTTAGGATTGAAGCATGAGCCATACCTGTTGGACAAGAACTCTGCTGGTGACTTATATTTCCAGAGACAAGAACTCTACTGGCGAGCTATATTTTCAGCACCCCCTTTTTTTTCTGAGACATTTTTTTCTGATTTTAAAAAATCATTTACATTGCTCATTCAAAACAAACATTTCTTTGTGTGTGTGTGTGTGTGTGTGTGTGTGTGTGTGTGTGTGTGTGTGTGTGTGTGTGTGTCCAGGAATCCATTCTTCCTTTCCACGGTGTGGACTGTGAAGACCGAACTTAGGTCCTAACCCTCTCAACCTTTTGCCAGACTTTTACCTTTCATTCTATGTAACACTTTGGAAGCAGCCAGAAAACTAAAATGTTTCAAATAATC
Organism: Cricetulus griseus; assembly: GCF_003668045.3. Classification (NCBI taxonomy): domain Eukaryota; kingdom Metazoa; phylum Chordata; class Mammalia; order Rodentia; family Cricetidae; genus Cricetulus; species Cricetulus griseus. Next base: position 356,284,144 of record NC_048595.1, on the reverse strand, counting down.
AGGCAAGGTGCTAACTTGTTTTGGCCAAGAAAGGCTACCCACCAGAACATTGCACAGAGTGCAGAATCCCTAAAGTTCCATGATTTCCTTGTACTGATAAAGCTTTTGCCAAAATACAAAAGGGCAGCAACCTTAGTTCAAAAAAATCCAATTGGCTTTTGCTTGCAATCCTAAAAGTGGGCAAGACTTCGTTCCATAAGGCTGGCTGTGTTCCTAAGAGCTGGGAGGGCTGCTGCCTTCCCAGACAGCGAAGGCTGAGGCCAGCAGAATCTAGAAATAAACAAGCTGAGAGACTTCCTTGTCAGTCAGGTTCAGAAAATTAGGCCCCTCTTCATAACTTGCTATGGGCTTCTTGCCTTTGGAAGCTGGCCTCTTTCAGAATTCAGTTTTATAGCATGTCAGATAGTATGGGTTGGTCTGAGCTGCTGGGGCCAAGGAGGAGTCCAAACAATGGCTTTCCATAACTTTTTTCAGTAGTCTTCCCTCCCCCACCCCTCCTGGAATCAATTGTTTGAATTACCAGCTGTTGACTATCACCAAGTAGGAGTCTCACTTTGAAATACCTATTTCCACTTATGGGATAATAGTCATGTATACATTCAACTGTGAAATAGCCAGTATTTAGGTCCATGCCCTTCAAGCTCCTGCACATTTACTTGTCAAAGATAAACTTTGAAAGGTACCCTCTGTTGTAATTTAAGAAAAGTGAAAGAAAGATGCCAGGTGACAGGGTTCAAGCAGAGTTTTGTTTGTTTGTTTGATTGATTTTTTTTTTTTTTAAATTAGGGGAAGGAATCATGAAAAGGGGGGAAGGGAAGCAGGGAGACCAACCTCCAGAGGTAGGAGTAGCAGGAGAGCAGAGAAAAAGGAAAGAGGGGGAAAGAGAAGAAAGGGGGGGAGGAGGAGGAGAAGAGAAGGAGAAGAGGAGAGAGAGAGAGAGAGAGGAAGAGAGAGAGAGGAGAGAGAGAGAGAGAGAGAGAGAAACAGTCAGAGGCGGAGAAAGAAAGGATTGGAGGTGGGCAGGGCCCTTTAAAAAGGGAACATAGTGAATATGTACAGGTGGTGCTCTTAATGGCTGCAGCTGAGGGTGTACCCTGTCAGAAACCTGCCTGAATACTAACACCCTCGGTTTAGCTTACTCCCATCTCAATGATGAGGCTGCTTGGCACCCAGGCCCATGCCCAGATTCTTTTCTCTGTGTGTGTACCCCTTTAAGACAGAAAACCAGAAGGCTTAAAACCATCAGGCAGTTCCCAGGGGAGGGTAACTTCTTTGTTGTGCTTGTTGACACTTCTGTTTTCAAGGTTAATTACCCATTTCGCTAATTGGTTTAATTAGTTAATTGGTTTGCTGAACCTTCCTTCTGAGTGAGAATTCAAATGCAAATTCACATGTGGGCAAATTCTTTGCCTCTCAAAGCTTTTGCAATCAAGAAGTACACTGAGTAAGTTAGGGAGTTTGTTTGGGGATTTACTGCTGAGTCTCTGGAGCATGCCTCCTGGTTCAGAGTAAAGGCAGGCTACTTTGCTGATTGAGTGTTGTGAATGGCGGGTCTCAGAAACAGGACATAGAGGGCTAGTACCTCAGCAGGTTACAGTGCCTGGAGGGGACTTGGGCCAGAAGTGGCTTCAGGAACTCCAGCTTGGAGAAGTTAGTGCTCTTTGCAGAGTGGGCACTCGGTCCTCAAGCCCTCACTGAATAAGCAACTGCAAATTAAAACAAACGGGAGAAGAAGACAGATCCACAGTGCCTGTTCTGATGTTAAACTTTTTCTGAATTATTAATGAATTCACTCTAGATAGCTGTGGAAGTGGAGGAAGCAGAAAAGTAAATGGGAACCATCAATGGGCTTTTCCAGTTCTGTGTTGATTCTTTACATATGCCTCATCCTTTCTGATTTCAACACTCCAAGGATCCATCTTTAAAAACAAAAACAAAACAACAACAACAACAACAACACTTTTATCAGTGCTAGGTGTATTATTGACATACCTGGTTTGACTTCTTGGGGAGCACAACTTGGAGATAGACTGCTCTGGGACTCCTTTTTCTGAGGGACCGGCTGTGTTTTCTCTGGAGTGGAAGGCTGGCCTCATCATCATGTTCACTCCTGAGAAAGCCACTGAGAACAGGAGCTCCTAGTTAGGGGTCTGGCAAGCTTGTCGCTAGCTTATCTGTTGTTGTAGAATAATGTCTTGTCCTAGAGCCTCTAATTGCTGTGTCTCCTGCGTCAATCTTCAGGACTAACGTGTTCGCCACCTCTCTTGTCAGCCGAGCCTGAGATTCTTCTCTCCTCATACTTGGAGAGCTTTTGGTAATGTCTGATTGAACTTGTCTTTATGAACTCCATTCCATCTCATTTCAGCTTCATGTCACTGTGGCTAATTGATCTTCCTCTCACATGACACTTTGACAGTGGGCACTCTTTCATTCTACTTTCTTATTCACTCATGCATTCTTCTTAAAATGACAATTGCATTCTTCTTAAAATGACAATTGTCTTAAAAATCATAGAAAGCATATAACATTAGTACCACTTGGCCTTTGTTTTCCCTTTTGTTTTTTTGTTTTTTGTTTTTTGTTTTTTTGTTTTGTTTTGTTTTGGTTTTTGGTTTTTCGAGACAGGGTTTCTCTGTGTAGCTTTGGAGCCTATCCTGGCACTCACTATGGAGATCCGCCTGCCTCTGCCTCCCGAGTGCTGGGATTAAAGGCGTGTGCCACCAACGCCCGGCTGTTTTCCCTTTTGAATCAGCCTGTATTTTATTTCCTACAAATCATACTTCATTCGTCTCTGTTCTATATATTTGAGGTTTGAAAGCCAAAGGTAAGACCAATACCCAGCTTTACATTGTGTGCAGAACTTATGTTCATGCTGCTCAAATGTCAGGAGCCAGTTTCTCATTACTGGGGAGATTTGGAGAGGAAGATAGGTTTGGCAACAGTATCTCATTGACAACTCTTACTCCTGTGTTTGTCAACATGAGGGACAGCAGAACTCTACAGAAGAATGTCTTCAGGTTAAATAGCTCTATATGAACAGGGTCTGGTTATATCTGCTTTTTATATAGGTGTGTTTACACAACTTCAAAAACTCAGTAAGAAAACAGAACTTGAGCTGTACAGTAAGCTAGGGAAGAAAGAAAAGAAGGAGGAAGTGAGCTGGAGAGATGGATAACTTACCAGTCAGTAGGACTTTCTGTCATCTGAGGTTTTAATCTTTTGGCTTCTTGTTTGGGAGCCACCCTGCTCCCAAACAAATCACACACAGAGTCTTATTCTTTCTTATAGTTGCCCAGGCTTAGCTTAGCTTGTTTCTAGCCAGCTTTTCTTAAATTTTCCTATCTACCTTTTGCCTCTGGGCTTATTCCTTTTCTTACTTCTGTGTGTCTTTCACTCTTTCTCTGTGGCTGACTGGGTGGCTGGTGGCTGGGTGGCTGGGTGGCTGGTGACTGGGTGGCTGTGTGGCTGGTGGCTGGGTGGCTGTGTGGCTATGTGGCTGGTGGCTGGTGGCTGGTGGCTGGGTGGCTATGTGGCTGGTGGCTGGGTGGCTGGGTGGCTGGGTGGCTGGGTGGCTGGGTGACTGGGTGGCTGGGTGGCTGGGTGGCTGGGTGGCTGGGTGGCTGGGTGGCTGGTGGCTGGGTGGCTGGCCCCTAATGTTCTCCTCCCCTTGTTCTCTTGTTGTTCCTTCATCTCCTTTGATTCTCCTTCTATTTATACACTCTGCCTGCCAGCCCTGGCTATCCTTGCTCCTGCTTTTCCTATTGGCATTCAGCTCTTTATTAGAACCATTAGGTGTTTTAGACAGGCAAAGAATCACAGCTTCACAGAGTTAAACAATTGCATCATTAAAAAAAAGTCACACACCTGAAAATAATATTCCCAAACAACTTCCTGTTCTTAGATGGGGCCTATGCTTGGTTCCCAGCACCCACATCTGGTAGCTCACAATAGTCCTAAGTCCAGCTCTAGGAGATCTGACCTCCCCAGGGAACCTGCACCCATGTACACATGTACACATTCCCTCCCACACAAATACATGTAATGTGAAAACGGAATTAAATCATTGAAAGAAAGGAGGGAGGAGGAGAAATGAAAGGGAGGAAGAGAGGAAGGAATGAGGCATAAGTAACAGAGAAGGAAATGTGCAAGCAGAGAAACGGATGCCTAGAGATGACATTGGGACAGATGTGAGGTGCTCAGATGACTGGGTTTAAAGTTGCTTTTGGTCATTTTTGGTTTTGTGTTGGCAGAGGGGAAGTGGACTGGTGTCAGCTTGCAAACTCTGTACCTATGTACTCTGGGTCCACACCGGCTGTGTGCAGGGCATGCTATTCACTCACTGACTCTTCTAGGCATCACAACCAAGTTATCCAGAAGGCTCTGTGCAGCCTGCTTGGTGCAGAAGAGAAGGGAGGGAAATATGGGAAGTAGAGGAGTCAGACAGGAGAGAGGGGCTCTAGGGACAGTTTTGTTACAGAGAAGCCAACAGCGGGTAAGCAAGCAGAGACTGGTGTTTGAGCGGATGCTGTTGGAATGGGTTACAGGGAGAACAGAGACTACTGAGGTCAAGGGAAATGCATACACACACACACACACACACACACACACACACACACACACACACACACTCCACCTTGGGTTGTGCTTTATCTAGCCAGATAGCATGGTGAAAATGCCCAAGCACTCCCATGCTGGGATTTCATCCCTTGACACAGTAGTTAACACCAAGTATAACCACAGTGCTTTGTTGTAACCCTATCACTTCTTCAAATGATTTTGTTGGTTTCCTTCCCTTATCTAATGTTAATGTGTTCTGTTAAGGTCAACTATAATGTAACTTTAAATATTTACCTTGGAAGTCAGTGACTAAGGCTGACACTGGGATCATGGGAACTCCTGGTTTCAGCATTTGCAAAACTATCAGAGGAAAAATGATATTAATTTAGTTTATGGCCAGGACACATCTAGCGTTTTCCATTTTTCTCAATCTAAGTGCCAAGTACTCTACTTTCTGCTATAGAGACGAACTGCCCTTCTGTGGCCACTTGTAGCCTTGATGTGGACACACTATGTGAACATGATGTGTGCTGGATGCTGCTATAATTACTCAGAATCTGTCACTGAGTCCAGACTGTAAGGAACATTCCTCATGGACATCATGCAGTCACAGAAAGATTAAAACAGCCCAAGATCTCTCTGTCTCTATGTATCTCTGTCTCTGTCCTCTCTCTCAGTCTCATGCATTCCAGAGCATGTATGTGTACATGAACACACTTTAGTAAAACAGATTTTAGAGGTTGGAGTTGGAGGAATCATTACTCAGAAGACAGATTTTTTATCTTTGCTTTTCCCAAAGCAGAGTGAATTGAGATTCAGTTGAGCTGAGACTAGAAGCATCGAGATTGGGTCTATACAATGCTTTAGCTACACAAGGGAGAAAAATGCTGGATTCCCTAGACCAAGTTAATGGCAATGGGAATGGAAATAAAATGGACTTCAAGGCTGATGAGGAGCTGGGTCTCAAAGATTTAATGATGATTGAAGTCAGGAATTCAGGGCTGGGTCACTGGGTTATGAGAGGGGTCTGGCATACCCTCCCCGCCCCCCCCCACCCCCCCCCCGCCCCCAAATGTCACTACTCCTTTCTTGGTGGTCATATGTCTTCTGTTCAGACTTCAAGTGTGACTTTAACTCATGCAGACATAAGGTTAGTGACATCTGTCATGTACCCGGGAGCCGAGGAGCTAGGTGTGTACTGTGAATAGTGTTGCTGTCTCACTCACAGCCTCCTTGGATGAGGGCGACTGTCTCCAAATGTTGAAGCACTAAAAAGTGACTCACCCCAGTGTCAACCTCTGGTAAATGCTCTTGACTCGTAGGAGCCCTCCTTTCTGAACATATCTTATAGATACTCCCCCGCCATCCCCTCACTGGTGGCAGCCTGAGGACTAACATTTAGACCAAGTCTCCTTACCAGTAAGTAGGTGACTTGATGATGGACGGCATAGAGTCAGCCGCTTCACACACTCTGAAGGCTGAAGTCAGCCTTCCCTGGAGATCACATCCTCCCTTCCTTTTCCTCACCCCATCCCCCCCTCCCCCACTTCTCCCATTCTGTATCATAGGCTGCATGGTTTCCCTCAGATTCAAATGTTGAGGTGCTGACGCCCAGGACCCCAAGTGTGTCTGTTTTGAGAGTTCATGAGGCTTTATGAGGCAGTTAGCTTCATCCAACCTACAAGGAAAGTAGACAGGATGTGAGAGACACAGAGCATATGCAGGGGGATGCTGTCTGCTAGCCAAGGAGAGAGACCTCGGGAAAAACCTGCCTAGCGATGCAATGCAGAGATCTGAGATGCAGAGATCTGAGACTCAAAGCCTTCGCTGCTGTGGGGACAGATTCCTGATGCAGAGACACCAGCCTGTGGAACTGGTGTGGTGAAAACTGCTCACTTTTCTCATGTACTGCCTTGAAACCAGTCCCTTGACAGATTTGATGCACAACAGGACCCTGGACTCAGACTCAGACCTTGCATTTAGGGAATCAGACCAAAGAAACAATGTTTGTGCCATAATTTCCAATATGCCAGCTTTTTGTTCATCATTTTTATTTACCTTTTTTTTTTTTTTTTTTTTTTTTTTGTCCAGAGCTAACATCTAAGCCAAGAGACTCTGAGGACAGTCTGTTCTGCAACTTGCCCCCGAGGGTATATATCTCTGACGGTCTTGTGCATAACCAGCACCTAGATATGTAAGTTTTACGTAAAATGCCTAAGTACATTTTCATCTGCAGCAGTGCCTTCCTTTTAACAGCTATTCACCTTTCTACATTTCCCCCAAGACTTATTTATTTTACTTATGTGTATGTGTGTGTCTATGTGAGTATATGCTACATGAGTGTGAGTGCCCAAAGAGACCAAAGAGTCATCCAGATACCCGGCAGCTAGAGTTATATGTTGTGAGTAGGTGCTAAGAACTGAATCCCAGTCCTCTGCTAGAGTAGCAAGTGCTCTTAACCACTGAGCCATCTGTTCCACCAAGCATTCTACATTAAAGACACTTAAATCAAAAGATGCTCTACTGTACACATAAGTTAATTTATTTCTGATTGAAATCAGAAAGACACCCAGACACAGTAAAACTAATTTTGATCTGATAGAACAAAATACATTGTTTTTATTCTCAATGTCAAATGCCTTCTGTGAGGCCCTATTCTATGTGGGTTAGGAACATACAGGTCAGCCAGGTGGTGTTGCCTCACGCCTTTAATTCCAGTCCTTGGAAGGCAGAGGCAGGCTGATCTCTGTGAGTTTGAGGCCAGCCTGGTATATAGAGCGAGTTCCAGGACAGCCAGAGCTACACAGAGAAACCCTGTCTTGAAAACAAATAAACAAAAACTCCAAAATAATAATAACCCCCAAACAAAACAAAATAAAATAAAACCCAAGAAACAAACACAACAAAACAAGTCTCTCTCTCTCTCTCTCTCTCTCTCTCTCTCTCTCTCTCTCCCTCTCTCTCTCTCTCTCTCTCTCTCTCTCTCTCTCTCTCTCTCACACACACACACACACACACACACACACACACACACAGAGAGAGAGGTCTGGGAATGGAGAGCCCAGGCTCCAGTTCAATCAGCTATGTGATTTTTAAAAATATTTTATTTATTTATTATGTATACAACATAATGCTTCCATGTATATCTGCACACCAGAAGAGGGTACCAGATCTCATAACGGATGGTTGTGAGCCATCATGTGTTTGCTGGGAATTGAACTCAGGACCTCTGGAAGAGCAGTCAGTGCTCTTAACTTCTGAGCCAACTATGTGATTTTAGATGCTTTACTACACTCAACTTCAAACTTATTTTTACACCACTGCTTCCCGCGCACCCCCCAACTAAAATAAAAACAGGATTCAAAAACCTTTATAGGTGCTGCCTCCCTTTAAGGCCGAGACTGTTCTCAGAAAACGGCAGACTCCAGGTGAAGGTGCTGCTCAGTATTGGAGTGTTCCAGTCAGAAGTTTTGAATCTTCGCAGTTTGTGTATGTGCAGCCCTCACTCCACCCCTGCAGATACCAATTCTCATTTTGTGAACTTCAGCTCCCTTTACTGGTCTGTCTTCAATTCCCCCAGCAGGCTCTACGTGACAAACCTCTCCAAACAGACCTGGAACCTGGCTCAGCAGCATTTATTGAAAACCCATTATGTCCTATTTACTGGCCCTGCAATCAGAGCCTGTGCTGTTTCTGATACACTAATGGGAAAGTTTCCACCAAAGAGGAGTCGATTGTTCAGCTCTGTACATGATATCGAGCACCCAGCCACATCTGAAACTTTTGTCCTGTCGAAGCTATAGCCCCTAACCTTGAGTAGGAGACCGAGTATGTGTGTGATTGTGCCCTGGGAGGGGTAGGTGTTGATTTTATGAGCTGGGGACTTGGGCAAGTCTGTTTTCAAAGGACTGTCAGAATAGCCAAAGCATGTAGTTTAGTTTTGAAAACCTCTGCTAATGGCAAACTGACTGAAGCACCAGGAAAAGCCAGAAATACTGTGGGGAAGTGGTCTTTCACCTTTGCCTGGCAGAGCTGCTTCCTCCATCTCAGAGCTGCCCAGAAGCTCCCATCCAAAGCAGCTTGGAAAGGTATGGAAATGTGGATTTGTTGAAAAGGATGTTTGAGCACTTCCAGAGGTCCTGGAGAAAGCAGACAGAATTTTTTTTAAAGGAGGGACACTTTGCCAAAGATCAATAATTCCTGAAAGGGAAAACCTCTTGAAGTTTCTTTTTATATTCTTGCTGTATTGAACTGTGCCTTGGCATGTAGCAGGCTGTGAATAAATAATGGGGTGAGTAGTGAAACCTGGCTTTGAGCTCAAATTTGGGTTCTTGATCCAGCCAACAGAGCTCTGTTAATCCTGCATCTTATAATTGGCAGGGAGTCATGGCCCCAACAAAGACTACAGGTCCTGAAAGGATGTAGCTCTGTGGGTCTCATTTAAAAACCAGCACCTGCACAGTCCTAGGCACATAGTTAGATGATAACAGGTTTTTGTTGAATGAATGAATATATGTGAATGAATGATGATCTAGGAGTATCTTCTTACATAAATATAGATGAAGAAGGAGACATGCACACTATATGGGTAGAGCATGAAAAAAAAAAAAACCAATCTTGTTTTTAAGGAATTTATAAGCTTCCTGGGAGAAGAAACAAATTCAGATAACACATCCTTCATTCTGCTAAAGAATCTTGTGATCCAGACTCCATTTGCCATTTGCCTTCCAGAAGTAGCTGGGTTTCCAGAATTGTAGTTACCTCCTTAGACAGAGATGGGTGTTGATTGTAAGGATCACAGGAGAACTTTCTGGAGTGGTAAACAGCTCTAAAACTTGAAGATTATCAAACCTCACAGAATGACAGATTGATGCATTTCATCATCTTTAGCTTGGCCTCAATTAGTGAACACCCATTTTATCTCAGCATCACTGCTTCCTTTTAAACTTGGTTTAAAGACTGATTTGGTCTCAGTGCCCTTAAGTGCTTCACCACACCAGTACTGACAGAGGACACAGATGGTAGTTAATAAATAAACTTAACTCTATTGTTGAGTTACCTGCATAGCAGAATAAATGTTATCTCCCCCCCCAAAAAAAAAATTAGACTTGCACTTTGCTTGAAGTTATGGACTTTGCCAGGGATCTGAGTCACAGATGGATCAAGACATGTATCTGAAGGCCACAGTTGTCCAGTAGTGGGACTCTAACCCCCCTCTGCTTTCTGTATATAAACCCAGCTTTTCCACAGCACATGAGCCCAACCTTCCAATACTTGATCCCTCATGAATTGCTTGTATGAACTCTAACTAGTTCCTGTGTGCTGTAGTTCCCCTACCTATAAGATGGCACAGTACTGTTCTGTGGCTGAGACTACATAACGTGTACAAATCCTTTTTAGTCCTAATCTTCCATACTTCCTTTCCATGTTCAGGCTCTTGGCATGGGTATTCACACGTGTATTAGGCAATGAATCAGGTTTTTACATACGCATATCTCATTGTGAGAATTAATGACCCTATTTAAGTAGAGTTTTACAAATTCCCTGAAGTTCCTTTTCACATCCTCACTAAACTTCTGCTCTAGCAAGAAGAGAAATCTTACAAAAAATGACAAACTACAGGATACAGCAAAGAAATCAAATGCTTTTTTATAAAAAAAAAAAAAGAAAGAAATAGGGGCTGGAAAGATGGCTCAGTGGTTAAGAGCACTGACTGCTCTTCCAGAGATCCTGAGTTCAATCCCAACAACCATATGTTGGCTCACAGCTATCCTTAATGAGATCTTGTGCTCTCTTCTGACCTGCAGGTTGCAGGCAGAACACTGAATACATAATAAATGAATAAACCTTAAAAAATTAAAAAAGAAAATATATGTATGACAAGGTAAAATCTTTCAAATTCTAGCAGAGTTCCCACCATAGCAGGTGGGTCCTCTCATTTTGATATGACTACTTAGGAATCTTTCAAAGTAAAAATGACTACGTTTTTGCAATATTCTGAATTCTGTGAACAGTTATTCCTTTCTGTGTCATGTGACCTATTGGGGAGAGTTTTGATAGCCCTAATGTTAGCCTCTTGTCTGGTCCTTGTGATGACCTGGAAGACTGAGAATGCTGAGAATCTTATATTTACAGGGGTCTTACTTGAACTAAGCAGGCATTTATCTTGGTGCCTTCCCTTCATGAGCTCCCTTTCTTCTGCTCTGTGCTATTATGTGTCTACCAGCCCATGGATTGTAGCCTGGGCAACAGTTCCCAAGAGGACTAACCAGTCAAGCTTAGGCAACAATGATAGAGAAAAAGAAGCCTCAAACAGGAACCCAAACCAAATAGAAGGCTTTGTAGACTTCATGGAGTAAAACCAAGCAGTTCAGAATAGAGTGATGGATGTATCCAGTGCCCTGGCTTCCATCTTGTATGCTCTAAGATGTGCCAAGAAGCAATCAGAATAGAAGGCCAAGGAGTCAAGCTCCGTGTGGGTATTTTCCCTGCACATCCCCGGTATGGGTGGTGGCTGAGGATCTGCCCCCCACCATGATCTGGTTCATGCAGTAGGTTGTGGCTGATGAAGGGCTGCACATTCCTGCAGCATGCGGTTCCATGGCTGCTGGTTTTCATGTTAGGGGAGAGCCAAGAGGTGCTGAGAAGGAGTTCTCTGCACACAGGGCCACACAAAACAAACACACACAGCAAATCCCCACTAAAGTCAAACCAAGTTGGAAAGCAAACTCTAAGATTTCTCACTTAGGCGGGACTGAACTTGACTGAGATACTCGAATGTTTCCTTGGAAATATCAAACATCAGAACTCTGTTCTTTCTGAGGCCATCTCTCAAGCTCTGTCCTGCCGGGGAGGTCCTCCTGGGTTTAAAGTTAGGAGAATGCTGAAAACACCTCCTAGACGTTGGTTTAGGCTATTTAATTTTGAACATAAACTACTCACACAGGGAGAAAATTTGGTAAAGTACTCTGCATTTCCATCAAGACCTAATACTCGTTGGGCTGTCCATAGCATAAAATGAGTCTCAATTCTAGATGATCTTGAGGAATTATTATCCAAACACCTTTTATATATTCAGTGTATGCCACAGTAGTAAAGAAATAGTCTTCAGCAAAGAGTGTAGACCTGAGCCACACGATATCAGGCTAGGGTCTCAGAGCCCAGACTCTCATGTCTCAGTCTCAGGTGTTTGTGCAGACTCCTGCTTTTGCTTTTAGCAGGTATGCATGCTAACACAATCAGGCTTCCTTTTGGCTAATCCCAATCCCATCTGAATGTCAATTATGGCCAACAAGGTGAAGGTGGAGTTTGAGTTTGAAGAGACCGTGAAACTATCCCCGTCCCATCCCTACTAGGCAAGCTCCTGCTGATTTCTTCTCCAGAGTAGGGGACAAAGAGGCACATGTAGTTCATTTGTTACAACTTTCTCACAAAACTGACTATAGGTCAAGGACCTGTAAATTCTAGTTTCTCTCTAACACATTGATAGATTTTATTTAGACATTCTCTTGTATCCCCAGCTGATCTCCAGCTCACCATACAGCCAAGGATGACCTTGAACTTCTGAGCCTTCTTCCTCCACCTTACCAGTGCTGAAGTAGATCTTAGGTTGGTCCACCATACCTGGTTTATGCAGTGCTAAAGATTAAATCCACGGCTCAGTGGGAACCACACAGGCAAGCCACCAGCAGAGCTTTGTCTACTGAACTGATTGAATTGTTAATTCTACTTTATAGATCACAATAATTATTTTATTTTTTAATGTTCTTCAACTACGATAAATGACACAGAAAGTTTATTTATAGTTCATTATTTAGCAAAAATGTTCTAATTATAAAAAAAAACTTTTATTCTTCTCTCATACATTACCTCCCAACTGTAGTTTCCCCTTCCTCCACTCCTCCTAGGCCCTCCCCCCAACTCCCCTCTTCTCCATATCAACTCCTCCTCTGTTTCCCTTTTTTAAAAAAAAGGGCAGGCCTCCCAGGGATACACACAGAACAGAATACAATAAGACTAAGCATATACCCTCATATCAAGGCTGGGCATGGCAAACCAGTAGGAAGGAAAAGGGTCCCAAACACAGGCAGAAGAGTCAGAGAAAGCTCCCCACTCCCACAAGAACACCAAGCTAAACATCAATGAGGTATATGCAGAGGTCCTAGCTCACATCCATAGAGTCTGTATTTGTCGATTCAGTTCCTATGAACCCTACAATTCAATTGTTTTCAACCACTTCCGCTAAATCCATCAGGAAACTTTGGGCTTTAGTCAAGTTGGTAACACACCTCTGTCAGTTTCTTTTTTCTTTCTCTCTTTCTTTCTTCCTTCCTTCCTTTCTTTCTCTTCTTCTTTTTCTCCTTCTTTTTCTTTTGGGGACAGGGTTTCTCTGTGTAACCCTGGCTGTCCTGGAACTCATTCTGTAGAGCAGCCTGCCTCTGCCACTGCAGTGCTGGGATTAAAGGAATGAGCTACCACCACCAGGTAGTATCACACCGTCATAATCCCAGCAAGTTGGGAGGACTTTCGAAACTGAATCAGAAGACTAGAGGATTTAAGGTCATCTTGAGTCACACCATGCATTCAAGATCTCATGGGATCCTGTCTCAAACACAAAACTATGAGAGAGAGAGAGAGAGAGAGAGAGAGAGAGAGAGAGAGAGAGAGAGAGAGAGAAAATTGATGAAACAACAAAATCCGAGGTGATCTTGGTTTCATTTGCCCAAGCTTTGCCAAACTTCAGTAGAACTGAGAAACGACTATAAATTGGGCAAGGAATCAGAAAACTAATAGCGGTTTGTGACTGCTGGGGTGCTGTGCTTAGCTCTCTTGGCTATCTTATGTAGTAAACTAATAGAGGATTAGGACCTGAGCTTAAGGAGAGGCATGTGTAGAGAGGGAGCCCTAGGCAGGATTGAGAACCCATAGGCAAATGCTGAAAACAAAACCCCAGAAGTGTGTGCAGGGTCTCCAAGGCTGGCGCTTCCTTGTTAGCATTTCAGAAATATGACTCCAAACCGCTTTGTTTTTTATATGGTCTAGAGTTTTTTATACAGGCTGTAGTCAAGGGTAGCCTTGAACTTCTGATCCTCCTCTTCTACCTCTTAAGTGTTGGGCACAGGTGTGCACACCATGTCCAGTTTTCTATGGTGCTGGAGGTGGAACCCAGGCCATCATGAATGCCAGTCAAGCAAACTGCTCCCAAACCTTTTCCTAAACCTAGGTCGAATCTCGGGAACAACATGGGTCTTTCTCCCCAAGGATTACAATAAAATGGACTGAAACCACTGAACAGAGGGGAGTGTGGGAGCAGAGGTAGGATAAGGGAAATTCATTCTCCATCCTGACAGAATTACCGTAAATAATAAATAAGGAGCCAATGTCTGCAGAACTCTTACTGAACTGCATAATATGCAGATCTATATATGTTAATAAAAAATTGACAGAAATAAAGACAATGCTTGACTCTGCTTCATCTGCTGACTGGGAAATGAAATTGAATGCATGCTTTTAAAGGGTGGCTCTTTTCCATCGTGGAGGATGCCAAACTTAAAAATAAGAAGCCAACTTTAAAGAATATGTTGGAGATTGTTCAACTAATTTCACATTTTACAAACTGTATGCTCAGCCAAATATCAATGAGGGCAAGATACCCACTGCTTGGTTTTCAATTCGTTTTTCCTTCCTTGCAAAATGTTGTAAATTTCAAATCAAAGATTGCTCTGGTTGATTTCACTGAGACTAAAAGAAGCCCTCTTGTGGCCATTACAAAAATTACAAACTGCATTTCTTGTGTACTTCGAGGGGTCAGTTTTCTCTAGGCTAACACTTTAAGCTTTAATACTGATTTTTTTCTTTTAGCTAATTATTTACCATTAGGAAAAGTAGAAAACACACAAAATAATTTTTTCACAAGTGCTCTGAAAGAACTGGGTATCTCAAAGAAACATATTGTGTAAGCTGCAGTTTTTTTTTTTAAGCCAACTAGCTGGCCCTGTGTGTGTTTCCTACTATCCCTTTCTGTGGGTTTTGAAATTACATGCTTTATCCCACAGTGAGTATACTGCTTGGCTCATGAAGGCTCTAGCACACACGCTGTGGACCCAAAGTCAGAAGAGTCCTGTAGCTGGAGCAGAGGGCTCTCGAACCTGAGATACTTGGGTTTTGACAAAATCCATCTTTTTTTCCCTACACTCCCATGTTGGTCCTAAATTCATAGACAGACGATGGGATAATTTATCTTTTTCCTTTGTCTCCTGAAGAGCCTGATCTTGGCTTCCCACTGAGCTGCTTCTTTACGGTGTGGCCTGTTCTAGGCAGCTCTTACTTTTCTTAAAGGGCCTTTCTTTTTTCTTTTGTAAAGTGAAAGAATGACAGAGTCATAGGAAGCTGCAAGACAAAAGAAAGAAAAGCAAACGGCTAGAGAGGTCAATTACCTTTCACCTAACCGTTTTCAGTGGTCATTCATTGTGTAATCAGTACACAGGCAAAGGTAGGACTTTAGTACAGTACACAAGACTGCTGCACTGGCTTGTTTTCTGTGAACTTGGCACAGGCTAGAGTCACTAGAGAGGAGAGAGTTTCAGTTGGAAAAATTCCTCAGTAAGATCAGGCTATAGGCAGGCCTATAGGACATTTTCTTAACTAGTGACTGATGTGGGAGGGTCCAGCCCGTTGTGGGTGGTACCATCCCTGGGCTGGTGGTTCTGAATTCTTTCTGAAAGTATTATGAGCAAGCCAAGGGGAGCAAGCCAGTCAGCAGCACCCCATTCATGGCCTCTGCATCAGCTCCTGCCTCCAGGATCCAGCCCTGTTGAGTTCCTGTCCTGACTTCCTTTAATGATAGAGCACAATGTGGAAAGGAAGTGTAGGCTGAATAAGGCCTTTCTTTCCTCCCCAAGTAGCTTTGGTCATGGTGTTTCAGCGTAGTGATAGTAACCCAAACTAAGACAATCTTGTTCAGCTTTCAGCTCCCTACACATGCTCATCTGTGTGTTTGTGAGTGTAAGGCAGTCGTGCAGCATTATCATACGGATGTATCCATCTCATCTCAGCCACAGTCTACACACAATTGTGCCTCTACCACCAGGCTTTCTCATGCTATCACTGTGAGCACACATCCTGCTTTCCCACAAATGTGAACACATGACAATCACCAATGTGTTTTTTTTTTTTTCTCTATGCTTTTATTTTGAATGTGTTGTACAAATGGAGTTACACTTTTTGAGATGAACTTGCCTTTACCTGTAATTTCTTTAACCTACCTGAGTTGCTCAATATCTCAATAATTCTTTCTGGTTTATTACTGAGTTATATAGTTCATGGTATAGATTCTCCATTCCACCTTTGAAAGACATTTGGTTTGCTTCCAGTGGTTGGCTGTTTTGGATACTCTCTGCTGTGAACATTTTTATACCAAGCTTTCCCAAGTTCCAAAAGTGTACCGGAAGAACTCAAAGACCAAATGTCTTAGTTAGGGTTTATATTACAGCCATGACCACTGGCAATTATTATAAAGGAAAACATCTAATTGGGGTGGCTTACAGTTCAGAGGTCCAGTCCGTTATCATTTTGGTGGAACAAGGTAGTATGCAGGCAGACATGGCGCTGGAGAAGGAGCTGAGAATTCTACATCTTGATCTACAGGCTACAGGAAGTGAACGGTCTCACCGGGCATGGCTTGAGCATACAAGGCGCACATCTCCTAATAGTGCCACTCTCTTTGGGGGGTTATTTTCTTTCAAGCCACACCAAATAATGCTTTTTTTTTTTTTTTTTTTTTTTTTTTAAGAATCAAGGCAATGTCTTCAGCTGGAAGCCATTTTACTTAATCACACATAATCTCCTTCCGGAGCTTTTCATGGATTTGCCCTCTTGACACCGGTCTTTCTGATTCTGACACTTTATTATAGCAATAGTCATCATTTCCTGCTGTGGATTGTCTTCATAAATGGAACAGTGACATCCAACTTTTGTCCTTGCCGTTGTCCTCATCCCAAAAAGGCTCCTTAGGATCAATGGTTATCTAAGAGTTTGGGTGTGTTCTGACATGGGAGCTGGGGCCACTTGTAGTGAATGAGCCTGTAGGACTTGGGGATGTCTTTGTAACACGAAAACTAAACTGGAGGCTTCACTATGAAAAAGGATGCTATGACAGAAACAGTGTAAAGTATGTCAGTGTAATTTTGTGTTGGTTGTGCATGGAGATGATCATACTTTTCCGCATACATTGTATAAAATAAAATAATTACTAAAATTATTATTTGGGTGGGCAGCAAGTTATCTCAGTAGGGAAAAGCACTGTGGCCACACTTGGTTACTTAAGTTTAGTTTCTAGGACACACATGGTAGAAGGAGAGAACTGACTCTTGCAAATTGTATCATGATATCCATACTTAGGCTGTAGCATAAGTATGCTGTAGCATAAGTAGCATACATACTTATGTATCCCCCCATTCATAATTTTAACAAAAAACCCTGTAAATTTCTATGTCGTACACATGCTGAGCCCCACCGCCACTGAAATATACTGTAGTTCTGGTAAAATGAATTTATATCCACTTTTTTTTTTTTTTTTTTTTTTTTTTTTTTACTTTTTAAACTGTGACTAACAGAAGAGACAAAACTAGTGATGTAGTTTAAATTATGTTTCTAATGATATGGTGATATCCAGTGAGGAAATAGAAGTTGGGATGGCTAAGCAGCTTCCTCAGGATCAGGCTGTAAGACTGTGTGAAAGGTGAAATAATGCTGTTTTTCCCTCCAGACACCCCTAACTGTCTCTGAACCACAGATCAGTCCATTTTATGCTACCATAACAAAATGCCCAAGACTGAGTAATTTACTGAGGACAAAATTCATCCTCTCAGTTTTGCAATTTACAAAGTTGAAAGTCAAGGTGCCAGCAAATTAGGCCCTGTTTTCTTTGCATCTAAAGTGACTGCTTGACTGTGACATCCCCAAGAAAGAAAGTGTGCATATCCTCTATGCCAGGAGAATTTACAAACAAGCAAATGCACTCCCACAAACCCTTATCTATAGCAGCATTACTCCATCATAGAACAGATTAGAAATGACTCTGTTGGCATAACCAAACACCTCCATTAGGCCCCATCTCAAGACCATCACACAGGGGACTAAGTTTCAACAAGTCCTTTGGACAGGACAAATTCCTCCAAAAAATTACAGCAGCAGTCATGACTTGATGTTGAATTGTGAAGCCAAGAAGAGATCCTGAGACTTCTCATCATGGAACCATCCAGACACCACTTAGTAATGGGGTCCATTTCAAGGAGTCAGGAATGCTTTGCATTGTTTCTCTTGGATGCCTTTGCCAACTGATAAGCCCCAGGACTGACTTCTGCCCTCTCTTCATTTTCATTTACTATAGATATGCTTCCACCTTCTCCTTTTCTCCCAGCTCCTTCGCCAGTCTTGAAAGCATCACTAGAAGTTGTGCTTTTGAAAACATTTTAGATTCTGTGCTGTGTGTTATAGCTACCACTAATGGTGGCTAATCTAGTCTGTATCGTTCTAAGTGCTAGCCCATGAAAACTATCACTTAATTCTTTCAGCAACTCAATGAGATAACTATTAGCCAGGTCCTATACAGAAATGAGTACTTTCCTGGCTAAATACTGTGTGTGGATGATACCATACAACCCTTGCAGAAACCCAGTGAGGTTCATATTAACAGAGAAGTTCTGCACAGTGCCCAAGATGTCCAAGCAGCAAAGGTACAAGGAAGAATTGTAGTCTTTGACATCAAACTCCTGAATTCTTGCTGTTGAATCATAATTCTGTGCTGCTTTGGTGTATGGCCCTTCTGTTCACTTTAGAAGTTTTATTGCAAGATTTAGTGTCTATATTCTGTTGTGGGAATTCATTCTGCCAATAGTTTTGGGGGAAGAGTCTTAGGGCATGGTTTCTGTGTGAAGATGTGATCGCTTATAAGGAAGATTCTCTCTCTTTTGTGTGGTGGTCAGAGATCTGGTGGCAGATTCCATTGACCCCAGGGCAGAGCGGATGACCACAGTGGCTCTCTACCTTATTGTTATTCATGAGTGTTTCCCAATAAATGTCTGATATCCTTTTATTAGGGTTCTAGTGGACTCACTTATGCTTACCTACAATACTCTATTCTAAAACTCGCCTCTGTAAATCCCACAAAGTAGAACCATTTACAAACCCTTAGAATGTGCCTGGGGACTATGGGTTTTCCTTCTATTCAACTTGGGGTGGATCCCTCCCAGGGGAGGATGTCTGTGTCTACATCCTCATAGAACAATAGCAAAACATTTGCTACCTGATTCCTAATTCTTAAAGCTTCTTCAGGCTTACACAATGGACATGCTTGCTGATAGTATTTTGTGTGTGAACGATAGACATTCATGACCCCACTACCAGTGCAAAAAAGTCTTGGTATCTGAACGGCTACTGCTACAGTCTGGGATGACTGAATATTAGATGAAAGTGGTTGAATGGTTGCTAAAAGGAGCATTCTCTGTAGAGCTCCATGTATATTTTCTCAGTCATACCCTTTTTGGCAGCTGCTCAACTTAGCCCTTATAGAATGAAAGCAGAGATGGACTCTATGTGATAGCATGGGCATGGGGATGTTCCAGAAAAATCTTTGAGGACTACAGTTAGCGTATTCCTATTCTAGGACAATGCCTTTCTTCTACAGTTAGAGAAAGAAGACCTGAATCTGAGCAAGCAAGCTCCGGAATGAAGTTTAGACTTCCATACTCTTAAAATTTCCCCTTGCTCTAGTCTGCCAATTCATGTTCAATTAATTTCCTTCTTTCACCTCTTCTAAAAATTATAAAAATTTCAAACACTCAGAAAGGTGAAAAGAGCACTGGGAGTAGTGGGGCACGCCTTAGATCTCCATATTTGGTAAGCAGGAGCAGAGGCAGGGGGATCTCTATGAATTTGAGACCAGTCTGGTCTACATATTGAGTTCTAGGTTATGTGGTGAGACCCTGTCTGTAAACACACACACACACACACACACACACACACACACACACACACACACACGAGAGAGAGAGAGAGAGAGAGAGAGAGAGAGAGAGAGAGAGAGAGAGAGAGAATCACTAAAGCTAAATCCAATAATACTGAATCTTCTGGTGGATCTGCCTTCCATTTCTCACTCCTCTTCCTCAAGTGATCTCTTCTCCTTTGCAATCCATCATGCCCTTCTTAGTCTTCATCATTTATAATGTGGGCACATGTCTCCTGAGGCAAGGAGTGACGCCATTTCATCTATTTTAAAATGTGACAATCACACTGTATCACGTTCCCTTCATAATGTTCTTGCAACGGAAAATCAAAGCCAAAATAAAACATGATTTTATAATTGAAAGAAGTTAAGACAAATTATGATTAACAAGAAGATAGACAAAGAACAATAGGAAAATGATCCATTTTTGCCTAATGTCATAGATTATTTATGAGCAATACTATACTATACTATAGTATACTATAATAGGGTTAGATTAGATCATGAGGGTGGAGTCTCCATAATGGGATTCATGCCATTATTGGAGGAGACTAAAGAGACTTAGCGGTCCTTTCTTCACTTCTGGCCATGTGAAGATACAACAAGAAGACTAGGCTCCCATTTACACATCAGCAAAAGTACCCTCATGAACTCCACATCTATTGGAGAGTACCTTGGACTCAGGTCCCAGAACAGTGAGAAAGAAATGTCTACTTTGAAACTCCATCTAGTTTCTGGTACTTTTGTTGCAGGGGCTAGGGATGATGAATGCAGGTGCTGTTAATTACAATCCATAAACAGAGACTGAGAAGACATGACATTCAAGAGCGAGCCCAGAGATTCATCATAGATCGCAAACCAGGTGTGAGCACTCCTATGCAGGCACACACCAGGCAGGTCCCCACACTTCTCCAAGTAAGCTCTTCACTGTAAAATGCAGAAAATGGAAGACCAACCAAGTAAGGCAGTTGCTAGCTGTGCACACAGAGCAATAAAGTTAGACACTGCTATTGGCCCTGTTGCTGTTTAGATTGTTACAAGGTACAAGCTTACTGACAGAATGACTTGCATGGGAAGAGTATTAACTGAGTGGACATTCTTCACAGACATGATACTGTGGGGAAAATCAAAAGGAAAACGGCAGTGTGAACCTGAAAAGCATGGGGTGTTGAAGGGACTCGTTCCCTTCTGTATTCTCTTGACAAGTGTGGCACTCAGCCAAAATGTCACCAGTAGGTACATTTTTTGTCTGTTTCTGCTGTTAAATCGAGGTGGAGAAACCAGAGACACAAAAGGTGTTTGAGAGGATGACAGCTCCATGATAAAAGTGTCAAGGGTTGGGAGAGAGTATCTGAGAGAAAAGCAGGCTCAGGAAGGATTAATGCCCATCTTTAGGGAAATGACAAACCTTGGTGTGGTCAATGTATGTCAGGTCTTTATCAGCTTTTGGAAGACCAAATTAGTGGACATAGGCTTGGATTACAGGGGAGGGATCTCACCTCAGAGCCTGTTTTCAGTGCAGTAGTTACAAGTGCTCCCAGGAGGTGGCCAAGGGAGGAGCTGGCATCCAGATGGGTGAAGGAAAGCAAAACATGCCATGAAGAGACTTTCCAAGATCCACTTGTGGGTCAATAGGTTAGTTATCCTTTAGATCTAATTTTAGGAAAAGAATGTAAGAAAGCCACAGGATTTTCTAACTTTTATTGTAATCAGAAACAACCAGCCTTTGTTGCTGACACCTCATTTGTGTATCCACTCTTTGATTCAAGGGACTTCTCCTGGCTCTGGCTCCTTGGCTCTATGAAGGCGCTGAACTTTCTCTCCACTCAGTCTGCCATGGACACTGGAGACCTGCAAGCGTATGTCTTCTCTTTCATTCTGTTCTTTCCTCTTGGGACTCATTCTCATGTGTCAATCAAAGATGCCTAACTCCTCCCTCTGTTCGCATAGTATCTAATGGAATTTGATTCTTTCATAATAAGTCAGGTAATGTCCCAGTAGAGTCTGTGTTTCCCTGATGTCACATCATCTACAGTTCATAAGTCTTGGCATTTTGTAACCCACACACACTGTCCCAACAAGTATATCTGAGGCATATTTTCTGCCTGTAAAAGTGTATATATACACTTATCACTTTGGAAATGTATATATTGAAACTCATCCTGAAGTTGTACCACTTTTAAATATAGTATAATATGGTATGATATGGGATTCATGAGGGTTTCTTTAGCAACCACCCACCAGTTAAAATTGGCCCTGTTCTCTGTTTTGCACATCCTGTGAGCTAGGAATGGTATTTGCATTTTGAAACATTGGAAAACACTATTTAACTTTTAGGATCAAATCCCCTCATTTCTGCAAACTAAGTCATGTAGCAAAAATAAGGAGAAAGGCATATGGAGACACAAGGGGGAATGCCCCATCTCACTTCTGGGAAGAAATTAATATGTCTAAAAGTGGGAATTCCCACCTCAGGGAATTATGCAATTCTCACACTAAGTATTTATTACAATTTACAAGAGATTTTCTAAGACTCATGTCCTAAGTGTATGTGTGTGTAGGCTTGTATGGTGGTTTGAATGAGAATGCCCCCATAGGCTCATATACTTGAATGATCAATCCTCAATTGGTCACTTTTGGGAGGAAGGATTGGCGGTGTGGCTTTTGGGGAGGAGTTGTGTCACTGGGGGTGGCTTTTGAGGTTTCAAAAGTCCACACCATTCCCAGTTAGCTGTTTCTCTCTACCTCATGGCTGTTTTTTCAACATGTGATCTCTCAGTTACTACTCCCTTGCCTTGCCTTGCCTGCTGCCATGACCAGTATCATAGTCTGACACTCTAAGCACCCAATAAGCCATTTCTTCTGTAATATGCCTTGGTCATGGTGTCTCTTCACAGCAATGGAAAAGTAGCTAAGACAGCATGTTTGCATGTGTGTATGTAGGAATCATGATAGAGGATATACAAACACTCCATTCTTTTCATGTGGTTCAGGGAACTGTACAATAGTCCAGGGTCTGAGACACAATGTCCACACAATCTCTTCTCATATTCAACACACTGATATCTCCTACGTGTGCCAATGTCTAACAATGATAACATGTCTTGTCCTGACCTACAGGACATCAAGGGGCAAAAGAGTCAGGGATAGGGAATGGGGACAAGACACGCAGAAAGAGTGACCACAAGACAGGATTCTGATCAAGTGGAAAACTTTATTTTTCTCAGGCTAGCTTATATAGCCAGTAGAGCAGGATATGGGGAGGGGTAGAATGGGTTGTTTGTACACCAGGTGTAGGCAGGGTATTAGGAAGCCACAAAGAGGATGTTTGGCAGGGTAAAGAGTTTATGAGTAAGAGGTCAAGGAAGGGTTGCCTCGGTGACTGAGCCTGTGGGTGGAGGACTGGGTCAAGTTGTTTCTTTGCTTGAGCTGAGGTTCTAAGGAGCTGCTATGTAAAGGTTAATGTACAACTATGTGACTGGCCAAGAATGGCCTAGGATTTCATGCCAAGCCCTGAGATCTTTGGTTCCCAACAATGTCTATTTATTTAAGGGATATTCTTTAAAGACCCATCGGGTTCCATGTTCCAGGAGGCAAAGGAAAGGTTCCCAGGCTGTCGGGCTTTACAGATGAGTGAACAAATAGAGAAATGTGCTCTATATATTTGTTTTGTGCTATCAAAAGAGCAGGCCATATGACCCAGCAATTGAATACTTGTACATAGACCTGCATTGAGTACTATCATGTAGTTAAAGGTGGACACAACTTACCCTTACTCACCGATGAATGGTGAACACAATGTGGCAAATACGCACTACTATAACTCAACTACAAAAGTGGAATGAGGTTCTGTATATGCCTCTCTGGGGATGAGCTTTGAAATCATGTTGAGGAAAACAAAACAGGCACAAAAGAGCATGGATTATAATATTCTATCCAAACAAAGCATCCAAAAGAGGTAAATCCACAGAGATAAGAAGCAAACCACTTGTCAGGGACCATGGAGAGAGCAATGCAGATGATGCTTACCTGGGATCAGACTCCCCTTTGACACCATAATAATATTTTGGAGCAAGAGGTGGTGGTTGCACATCATTGTAAGTGTAGTAATGCCAATGAACTGTAAACTTTAACATGGTTAATGTTATGTTATGAAAATTTTAATTTAAGAACAACAACAAAAGAAGAGAAAAAAAAAAAGAGAATGCACCCAAGCTATAACCAAGTATTTTTACAATTAGTAGTTGCTAATAATATGTGCTTATAAGGAGCCTGGGAATTTCCTGGAGTGACACACTGCATGGATTGCCTCATGAAGTCACTGCATATTCCTGGTGAAGATAACCCTGTTGGTATTAGTTGCTTGTAGATGGAGGCAGCAAAGTTTAGAGAAATCAAATGTGTCCAATGTCAGATGTCCCCAAAGAGGCCCGGGTAAAATTCACACTCAGGCAGGCTTAGTCTCAACTATGACCCCTAGTTCTGCTCATTCCTTAGCTTGAACTCTTTCTTGCTTTTTCACCCGTTTATGCCTCCCAGTGATTTTCTCCAGACATCCTCTCTTCTCAACCTGCCTTGTGTGTCTGGACGTCAAAGACTGTGGGAAGGTTAGGCTTCTCCTTCACCTGCTGACCCCAGGCACAGTGTTCATGGAGCAGTCTGAGTTCCTCGTCTTCAGTGGCAGCCATCTTGTCAGACACCTCCACTTTTGCTTCACTTGGCTGACTTTCCACTCCATACCCACATTCTGCTAGCTGTCACAGATAAGCTTCGTGGATCCAAGTCTTCTTTTACCTTCTACTCGTCAGCCTTGCTTACTATAAATGGATATCCACTGGCCATTTGGACCTCACCTCCCTGATGAGCTGCTCATTTTTGTTTCCTTTTAAACCCCAAATCCTCATAATGATGGTGTATCCTTTCTGTCCTCTCTTTCTTTGCTCCCTAAAGATTTCCCAGTGAGGCCTTCGTCCAAGCCTCCACCCCATGTTTCTTGATTCAAACCTCCAAGAACCTCTCTGCCCTGATGTCCTGGTTTATGCTTAATTCACACTTTACCTCAGCCATCAGAAGCATTTCACACCATTCTCCCTGATGAATAAGACTTGGACAATTCTCTGTTTTCCTTCTTTCTCAACCTCTGTTGCCACTTTTTTTTTATTTCCAGGACCTGTTAGGTGGGAGGTTCCCCCATCCCAGCTTGTTCCCTTCAATTTCTCCTCTTTCATGTTCCACTTCCTTACTGATTTCCAGTATTTTCAAGTATGATCTGAACACTAAGGAACTGGCTAATCTAGATTCTAGCTTCATGTTTTCAAGCAAAATGGTGCATTTATCATCATGTTTAAAGTCAACTGCAATGTGTGCTTGGAGCAGAGTTTTTAAGCATCTGAATGTTGCTAGTTTAAAAGCAATTTGATGCTATGGCAGACTGTACAAGTGGTCACAAATCTGTCTGTCCTGCATCCATGCCCTTGCAATGTGGCAACGAGAATGGAGATGGAGTCCATGAGTGTTCAATCCTATATGGAACGTCTTTATCAACCTCCTCCCAGCCATCAAAGCTCAGGGAATCTTGCAAAATGAGGCAGAAAAAAATGTAAGAGTAAGAGGACGCGAAGGGGTTCCGTGAAATGTTATCATCTGGATATGAAATGGCGATCACGTTCACGAACACCCCTGCTGCAGTTACCTGCACAAGGCAGTTGAAATTCTGGTATAGGTGGTGATGTGGGGTGGGGGGTGGGGGGTCAAGATCCCATTTCATTCTGAGGCACCATGGGTAGTGGCTAGCTCCTGGGAGAAAGAAAGTTATTCTTTACTAAGGATTTAGCCACTGGTAGCTTTCCAATATTCTGTTGGATGGCCTCACACTCAAGCTCTATGGGCAGCACTAATTGGAGTTAGTAGGTTAACCCTCACCCTAACCCCCTCCACCAAAAAAGACATGAAGTTGGGAGGGAGACATGTTGGGTGGCGGAATAAAATGGAAGCTGGAGAAGGCAAATGGGGCGTGCCTACATACTTCATATGCGTATATGAAATTCTCAAGAATAAAGACAAGTGACTGAAAAATAAAGGCACTGGAGAGATGACTCAATGGTTAAGAGCACTTGCCGTTCTTGCAGAGGACATGGCTTCACTTCCCAGCACCTACATGATGCTCACAACCATCTGTAACTCCATCAGTTCCATAAGATTCAATGCCCTCTCTGGCCTCAGAGTGGGCCCTGCACGCATTCAGGTGTTGTAGATCCATATATAGAGACACACACTCACATAAAAATAAATCTTTTAAAAAAGTAAAAAGAGATGGTGTTGACTCCAGATCGTCTGGCAACCTGGGGTTTATGCTAATACTGAGCTGAATGCTCAAGGGACTTTGCAATTTTTGATATCCCTTTCTCTCTCTTTTTACTCCTTCTGCACTCCTCTCCACTAACCTGTTCATCTACAGGATGAGAAGCTATGTGGAAGACAAGTAAGGTAATCAGGGACGTGCCAACTGTGTGAATGAAACTGGTGGGAAACAGTCAACACTGAGAAGTCATCTACATACACAAGTAACTGAATTACACAGCAGCAGCTGAGCCCAACCCAATTTACTGACTCCCACAATTGTCAGCTCAATGGAGATTTATGGTTTGATGCTCTACACATTCAGATAAATTGCTAAGCAGCAAAAAAACTGTTGAGAGGTAACTATCTTTAATCCTATTCCTTTTTAAGCTCATTTGTGTACTTAGATTTAAAAATCTTCTGTTGCAATTGTGCAAATTATCTTGTCTTATAATTTGGATTTCAAAATATATTAACTTTTAAATTATTGCAATTCCTAGGCTCATAGATAGAGCTGACTTCTGTTGCTATTTTATTATGTTATCCTTGAGAGCTATGTTTAGTTATTCAAAAAACAAAAACAAAAACAAAATCCTTGTGTTTTGAAGAGCTTAAAGCAAAAGAGCTACATAGCAAACCCCCTAAGTAAGGCACCATGACAGCTGTTTTTTTGAAGTCTTTTAATCTAGATACATTTCAAATGCAGGGAAAAATTAAACCCACAAGAAAAAAGAAATATCACATCATGCTTCACCTACTACCTGCCTAAACATGTCACCCCAGAAATGGTGAAATGTTTAAAATTGAAAGTAGCTTCTCATTCTTCCAACAGAAAACTTTCTAAGCATTGTCAATGTTCTTTGGGACCAGAATGTACTTTAGGACATCTATTACCCTGTATTAGCAAGGGAAGGGTAGAGTCCTCTCACATATAGCCAGTGGCTCTCAACCTTCCTAATGCTTCAACCCTTTAATAAATTCCTCATGTTATGGTGACCCCAACCATAAAATTATTTCCTATGTTACTTCATAACTGCTATGAAGTAACTGTTATGAATCATAATGTAAATTTCTATGTTTTCTGATGGTCTTAGGCAACCCCTGTGAAAGGGCCTTTGGAGCCCCACAGGTTGAGAACCACTGGTTTATACAATGAATAATGCATACATAATTTGGATGTTAATAATGTATTTTCCTAGCAACATGCACAGAAGCTATTATGAACATAAGGAAGTTAAAACCAAGAAGAAGAGTATCTCAGACAATGTGCACACGTGTATACACACACACACACACACACACACACACACACACACACACACACACACCAGCTAGCTGCTTTCAAGCACCTATAATGCAGAAAGCTAATGCTGCCGTAGGTTAGTCACGGGTTTATGAAGTGCCAGGCGCTTTCTATGGGTCTTTGCAATGAAAAGCCCCACCCCCACCTTAGGAAAACAGTGTCTGCCCGTAAAGCCTGCTTTTCATCTCTATTAAATCTAGAAGCAAAAATGAAAAATATGTCACTTTCCTTTTGAAGGTTAAAACAATTTGTTTTGGCTAGTGTAGAGAATATTTTCTCACAGATAGTATTAATCTCATTGTAAGATGAAATGGAATGAGATGTATTTTGAAATGCCACCCTGCTCCCTCCCCCCACGGAAGAAAACCAGTTTCACAAGAAACACACGAAATACTCACTTTTTCTATTTCATGTTAATGTAGCATAGACAATAACCGTGAGAGTGTATGTGTGCATGCACGATATCCTAATGAATACACAATAAATAAAAGTCTTCTTTTAGAGAAAAAACATGCTCACACTGCCATTTTAACAATGGAGCCGAGCAGTATCGTGTAGTGAATAAAAGGTTCAGACAACAGTGTCCACTGGTGTGGACTGTCTTACTACTAGCAGTCAGCTACTTATGAGAACCTTGTTTCCCCTTATTTTGTCCTGTAGGTAGGTGTTACCCTAATCTGAGTTTAACCTTATTCTTTTCAAAACCTGAGCTGGGACCAAAGACTTCTTACCAAACCAGACATTCAATGGATTTATAACCAACTCTTCAAAACAGGGCTGCTGTAACAATAGCAGGGATGGCGTGAGTCACAAATCTGAGAGTAAGTAAACAATTATTTCAGTGGGTGGGTGCGGGTGTACTGGCCAGTGGCTGCTTTCTCCGTTAAATGTCACTCACTCAAAGCGGTGAGTATCTGCTATAGGTGTAGATGTCATTTTCTCAGAGTCTGGAGGTGAAGGTCCTGTTATGATAAATCTAGAGGGGAACCTTTGACAGATTCCATGGCAGACGAGGGTGACTGAGGCTGGGGAACAAACACACCAGGCAGACAGAGCTTAAGTGAGAAGTTTTATTAGAAAGGGAAGGGGAAGAGGAAAGAGAAGAGAGGCATAGAGATAGAGAGACAGAGAAAGGACAGAAGAGAAGAGGGAGTCAGGAAAAGTCCTGTCTGCCCCAGGGGAACTGTTGGCTGGGAAAGAGATGGGGAAAGAGAGAATGCAAAGAGAGCAGCCTGAGGTCTTTCTTTTAAAGGGGTCCTTTGCACCTGGGCTGACCAGGACGCTGCCTGAGTACATTCTGCCAGGTGACAGGGGCAGGCCAGCAAAATGACTGAATACTTACAGGTACACTTGTAACAGGATCTGTGACCTATGACCTTATTGCTCACTCTCTCCAAAGTGCATTTCCTCAATATCCATCATGAAGAAAAATTGCCTTCACCAATGTTGGAGCTCACAAAACATCTTTAGAGCTTTAGGAGGAAATCTGTCTCTGACCTTCTGCTCAAACCTTCTCATCTTTCCCCCGAGGCAAGCCACAAGTGTGGCCATCCCCCTCGCCCCCGTAAAGCTATAGAAATCAGAAATCCCCCCTTTCCCCAAAGCCCTTCCCTGTCCTTTTGCTCTCTTGGATCTGGCTGCAAAGAAACCCTGTCTCGTCCAGCGGTGGAGGATACTACTTCTGCTTCAGAGAGGTTTTTCTAGACCTCAGAGAGCACTGAGAGGCTGGGGAGAGGCTTAGAAGACAAGCTTTGCTGTCTTCCCTGTTCAGTCCATCATCTGACCCTGTGTGTCCAGGCCTGCCTGTACTATATTGCCTGCCGTTTCCTGAGTTAAGGCATGAACTTTGACAAGTCACTCTGGCAATAGGAAGACTGCAGTGTTGTGCAAAACTGTGCTTGAATAAATGCATTACGTCACCTTCTGTTTACCTGGCTTCCTGTTACGCATGTTGGACATACCTATTCATTTATGATTCCTCCCTTTTTCTGACTCTGTATTCTAATTCTCTCGGGAAAAAGTCAATGACCTTTCCTTATTGTGATGTCCTGAGACAGCAATCTGTGTGGGACCTGGCTGTGGGTAACAGAGTCTTATCCCTCTGAAGGGTTTGGGAAGCAATTGAGTGACAATTTTTAAGAAAGATTTTAAGAAAGATTTCCTCATTGTTTTTTTTTTTTTTTTTTTTTTTTTTTTTTTTTTTTTTTTTTTTTGTGTGTGTGTGTGTGTGTGCTTACATGAGTTTGGGGAGGAGACTGGGGAAGGCAGAAGAGGGTGTTGCCCTGTAGCTGGAGTTACAGGTGGTTGTGAGCCACCATGTAAGTGGTAGGAACCAAACCAAGCCTTTTGCACTAAGTACCCCTAAGTGCTGAGCCTTCTCTCCGGTAGATGGCTGCATTGGTAAGGGTCAGTGCTCCTAATACAATGATTCATGTTGAGAGCATTTTCAGAGTTTCCTCTGGGCTCTGGGGACCCGAAGCCACAAGGGGACTTCCTTTATGGCAGGAAGAACAGGATCTACCAATCCAATATTCCTTTTTAATCTGTCTGCATTTACCCTGTTTTAGCCTTCTCTTGGTAGTTAGCCACAGAACATACACCTACAAAGTCATCCACTGCTGGACACCTGTGGAGGAAGGATGCAGTTGAATTTGCTGGGAAGCATTTACTGAATGCCTACTGTGGGAAAAGCATAGGTCTGGGTCCCGGATGTGGATGGCAGGCTTGTATTCCCTGTAGTGAATCTGTCCCCCTTTGAGACTGCATGTGATTGTTCAGACATGAATGCATGCATTCATCTCCTCTTATTTCAAAACAAAAAGGCCATGGGTCTATGAGTCACAACAAAACGAACTGAGTTAAATATCCTGTATTTAAGAATATAAAGGATAATTTGGGGGCACTCTTACTGGACACATTCCTGTGGGTACCTGTAAAGTGAACAACCAGCAGTCAATAGGGCAAAGGTCTCTTTATTCAGATACATCAGCCAAGCGCAGGCCAAGTGTGCCAGGGCAGCAAGGCCAGAGCAAGGAGGAGGGATCAGGGAGATGGGCAAGGAGAAAGGAGGGTCCACGTGTCCGAGGTCCCTTAAGAAGCCTTCCTGACTTCCCCTCACCCTGCCCTCATGGGCGGGTGTGTTCTGGCTCACCTGTCGGGGTTACCTGGGGGCGGGGCTACCGTGTCTCCCTACAATTCCCCATTTAGTGTAAAAGAGGATTAAAACTTAATAGTGTAAAACATCCAAAATTAGCAATCATAAAAGTGAAATATAAGAAGATACAATAATCTGCTATTGCACATCCTAACTATGTCTATTCCAGCTAAGTCTTAAAGTCATCTGAAAGGGGTGTCTAACTTGAACACCTCCTTCCAATCCCATCCCTAAACAATAGGAAGGTCATTCCTAACTAGGTTTACATTATCCTAATAAACAATAATGGGGAACGGGGGAGTAGCATCTTTTAAGTTACTTCCTGCTGAAATGGGATAATGGTAGCCATGTGGGGTCCTGTGGGGGGAAAAAAATGTTAGCACAGGGAAAGTCTCTATTGGATTATCTCTAGTCCATGTTAGATGGGATTTGCTTGATTGAAGATCTAGGTTGAAATCCTCAACTTGATTGAAGTCAGTACTCGAGGCTCTGGTCGGAGTGTCAGTTGAAACGGAGTGATTTGAATCCAGTGCAGTAGGTGAGGTGTGGCAGGTACCAAAATCTACATACTCAAGTTCTTCTTATAAAATGTCACAGTACGAGCCTGTGACCTACACACATCCTATAATATACCTTAAATCATCTAGGTTGCATGTGGCTCCTAGTACAATGTAAAGTGCCATATGTTAACATAGTCACTATACCATACTAGTGAAGGAATAAAAATAAAAAACAAGGCTATACAATTTAGGATAGAGGCAATTTGCTTCTGTGTATTCTCAATGAATTTGTAGGGTGTTGAGTAAGGTTGCAGACAGGCCTTTGTTGTAATGATGTAATGCTGTAATTCATGGAGCACTTGACAAAATAAAGCAGGGGCTAACTTTGAGCCAGTCGAGGACATTGCTATCTAGTTTTATTTATTTTTATGACTTCTAGATATGTTAATCATTATTTTAGCTACAGTTAGTTACCTATAGAAATAAGTGGATTTTCTTGACACTATTTATTTATTTATTTATTTATTTATTTATTTATTTATTTTTAAGACAGGATCTCTTCAAGTAGTTTTGGCTGTCCTGGAACTCACTATGTGGACCAGGCTGGTCTCAAACTCACAGAGATCTACCTGCCTCTGCCTCTGAGTGCTGGGATTAAAGGTGTGTGCCATGACTGCCTGGCTATTTCTTTGAGCTTCAATACTGTTTCTGATGCTGTTTTTTTTTCAGATTCCTAGGCAGGTAGACAGATAATTTGAGCATTAGTTGATCTAGAGGAGAAGTTAGGAGTCTCCTTCTTGTGTATTCTCATCACCACTACAAAGAAGCAATGAGATATCCACCACACTCAAGCAGCCTTGATGGATGCTTAAGCCTGTACTTCCAGAGACCAATGGGGAAGGAGAGGTGTGGGTGGGTGAGGAAAAAGCCAACAGCTGCAACCCAGCCATTGCCTTTGTTTCTCACTTGTGGGCCTTACCAAATTTCCCAACTGCATTTAGTCAGTCTTCAACTCATTGTTACATGAGACTGACAGTCTAGAACCGCATTTCTCAACTTGCTGGTCAGGATGCCTTTGATGATGAACAGGGGTCCCCTAAGACCATGGAAAAACACAGGATATTTACTTATGATTCATAACGGTAGCAAAATTACAGTTATGGGGTGTTGCAGGATATCCGATTGCACTGTGAACCTTGAGTTTACATTTGCATTAACTAAAGAAAACTAACCTTGGGTCAAAAGGCTGAGTTAGCAACTAGTTAATAGAAAATAATCATAGAGCATCCAGGAGAGATAGAGAGACACACTGGAAGTGGTAGGAAGGAATTTGAAATGGTATGACTTTTTTGTTGGATGGAGAGGAAGGATGAGTCTCTTTGGGAGATCCCAGCAAAGAGAGAAGATTAGCTATTGCTACTTGGCCTCTCTAAGCTAGCAGGTTTTCATCCCAGCTTTTGAGTCTCGAGTCTTATTTATAAATAGAATGATAGGATTTTAGTTAAAGCTACCTTTAGCGGCATTGCCAAAGCTGGTCCCTTTGGGAACAGAATTCCTGCTAGACTGCAGTCTATGCAGCCAGGAAGAAGCAGGCCAGTATCTCTGGCCCCTATCTGAAATAGCTGTAGATTAAGGCACAGCCACTGTGCTGGAGTTAGGGGTGACCACAGCACGAGGAACTGTGTTGAGGAGTCACAGCACTAGGAAGGTTGGGAACTGCTGGTCCAGAAGGGAAGATGTATCTTGGCTCACAGTTCCTAGTGGTTTCAGCCCACAGTGGCTGGCTAGACTGCTGAGCCTGAGTACCATGGTGAAAAGCATAAAGTGGAGAAAATTGAGGCCTCTTGGCAGACAGGACACAGAGGAGAGAAGGACACACAGGAGACAAGATGCATCTTTCCAGGCCTGTCCCTAGGAATCCATTTCTCTAACCAGACACCCCCTTCTACTTTTCATCATCGCCCAATCATGTCACAGTATTACAGATCATTACAGGTTAGTTCATTGACCATGCCAGAGTCCTGAGTTTCCAGTCACTTCCTCAAAGCCCATCAGCTGGCAGGTGGTCCCCAAGTCCACCAACCTACAGGAGACACTTCATAGTCAAACCATAGGCTGACCTACAACAGCATTTCCAAATCATTCCCAGAGTGGGTGGGAATTGTTCTGATCTCCCAGCATTCCCTGATGCCATCGAGCTCCTGGGAAACCAGGATGGCCATCCTGTTCAGAGCGCTAACAGGAAGACAGTCTACCAGATGTCAGTAGTGGAAGGAGTCCAGAGGGACCTTCCTTTGTCACCTTTAAGAAAAAGAAAACTTGTGGTGAAAATCACATGAGTTAGATGCCCTCTTCTTAACCATTTCTAAGTGTTCAGCTCAGTAACATTAAGTGCATCCGTACTGTTCAGTTTTCACTTGTTAGGGACATCAAAGTCACAATGATACATGGAGGCCTTATTCAGGAAAGATACCTGTTAAAATTTTCACTCTCTCCTGTCAGCTGGGGAACCAGCATAGGACTAAACCAGGCCCTCTGAATGTGGGTGTCAGCTGGGAGGCCTGGGCAGTCTATGGGGTCTCTGGCAGTGGAACTAGTATTTTTCCCTAGTGCACAGATTTGGGAGCCCATTCCCTATGGAGGGATGCTCTTTCAGCCTAGATACATGGGAGAGGGCCTAGGTCTTGTCCTGAATGATGTGACAGACTTTGATGATCCCCCATGGGAGGCCTCACCCTCCCTGGGTAGTGGATGGAGGGGTGGGATGAGGGTCAGTGGGAGGCATGGGAGGATGGGAGGGATAGGGAACTGGGATTGGTATGTAAAATAAGATTGTTTTTAATTTAAATAAAAGTTTATTTAAAAAATCAAACTTCCACTCAACCTTATTGTGCATGGGAACCTTGGGCACTATATCTTAATGTGGCTGAACATAACTTGGGAAATGATATTCTTGTTGCCCTTTTAATCTTTGGTAGTAAGATAAAAAGGCTTTCAATTTAGTGAGTTGTGGCTTCTAGAAGCATCTGTGGACTTTCTCTAGCTTTTTCAGGAGTTGGAAGAGTGCTTCATTTCCAATATCCAGAGGTCTAGGAAGTTACATCTTTTCCCCCTTGGAAACCAGATGCCTCTCAAGGACGTAGAAGCTCTGGAAGCATGCACAAGTTAAACAGGATTTATGTGAGACAATAGCCCTCAGAGGAGAACAACTGGTAACTCTGATGTCTACAAGACGATGGGCACATGGTAGGGTTTCAGGATGTTTTACTGAATGGGGGGCCCCTACTTATACTCTTGTTTCCCTGAGGTGGTGGATTTTGAACTATAAACATTTACAATACACTTTGTTCAAAGATTGTAGACTACCTGTATTTACCTGTAAGGGACAATTGTAAGAGTGGATTTTCATCACTTTAAACATTTTTTTTTAAATACTTCACCAGAATGGCTCTAGTTGAGATGATAGATCTGTCTTCAGAAAAAGTGTGCACCGCTGCTTTGCCAGGACGTTAGAAGGTAGCATGGGCTCCAAATGACAGCCAGAGTTACCTGGACAACTGAAGCTACCTGAGAGATGACTCACTTAGCTGAATGGATCTAGGCCTGTGAGGATATAGCTACTTATCCCCAGCACGTCAAGACAAGAACAGAACTTCTGTTGCCTGGATCTTATCCTTTAGATCCTTCTTGTACTTGGTGTTGCTATTCTGGGAACTATTTCTTTCCCTGGGAAAATATGAGCCCACAGGAACGGGCAAGCTCTTCCCCTGTCCTTCAGTATCTAGCAAATAATGTCCATTCTGTTTCCTATAAACCACAGCACCAGATCAGGCTTCCATTCTTTCAAGGGTCATTAAAATGGCACCTTACAACTATGAAAAGGAGATTAAATGGAGGATGTTTATTAATGTCTTAGTCCATTTTCTGTTGCTCTAACAAAATACTTGAGACTAGGTAAATATATAAATAGTTGAATTCTGGTTGTAGGAAGGACCAACAGCCTGGTGTTGCCACCTGCTAACCTGATGAAAGAAAGCCTTGTTGCTGCTTCATGAGCTGGTTTAGCAAGCTCAGGTCTGTTATGGTAACTCTTCCTGCTAGTCTGGACCCAGTGCTGCATCAACCCCAAATAACACACAGAGACTGTATTAGTTACAATGCTGTTGGCCAATGTCTAGGGCTTCTTATTGGCTAGCTCTGTCTTAAGTGTTAACCCATAACTACTAATATATGTCTTTCTACAAGGTCATATCTCATGCATCCTGTCCTCCCGGGATCACATGGCAATTACGCCTTACTACATTTCCCAGAATCCTCCTCTCCTAATACCACCTATCTTGCTTCCCTATTGGCCAACAGTGTTTTATTCATTAACCAATAAGAGTGACATATTTTACAGAATGGCATCTCCCATCATAGGTCATTGTGCTTTTTCTTGCAAATCCTTTAGTACCATCATTGGAGCCTCACTTTTTAAATTCTACACTTCCAAATACCATCAATGTATTTGGGAGACTGTTCCAACATGTAAACTTGGGGTGCACATTCAGATCACAGCACTCAGTATTGGGGACTAATGTCAGTGAAAAGGAAGGGAAAACCACAGGGTTAAGTGAGGGAGACTTGGACCTGTGACTCAGCCCTGACAGGCTCAGTTGAGGAGAGAGGAATATGCATCAGTCTCTGAACTAATGTGGGCATCCTGGGAAGAAGTGAGAGTCGGAGCCCAGAGAACCCCTGTGACCTTCAGAGGGGGCTGGCACCAGAGGGTGTGGGTTTGTTAGCAGGAAAGCATTGTTTCCTGAGGGCGAGTCTGTGTGGTCATTTTCCCAGGACCCCTGCCTCCATCTGAGCTGGTGATTATTAGTTCAAAATGTTCTACATTAACCTGGTCTGCCTCAGAGAGCAGAGGCTGAGTCTGGATCAGAAGCCTCTACCAAGCAGGTTCCTCTCTGAAAACAATCCCAGAAAGATAATAGCAATCTTGAGAGAGGCCATTCTGCTGAATTCCAGTGCTGTTTAGTTAGATAGGAATTTGAAGTTAGAAATGAAAACAGAGGCCTAGATATTTTTTAAAACACAATAACACCAGAATATGGATATAACTATTGTTAGTTTCTTACCTTGAGTATTTCCACACATCTCTATATTGTACATTGGTTTTTTAAATTTTTAAAATAGTATGTGATATAAACAATAAAGTTGTAATTGGGTGGTGGTGTACAGCTTTGATCCCAGCACTCAGGAGGCAGAGGCAGGAGGATCTCTGAGTTTGAGGCCAGAGAGTGAGTTTCAGAACAGCCATGGCTACACAGAAAAGTCCTGTCTCAAAAAAAGAAAGAAAAAATATATCCTTGCCATTGAGAGAGTCAATAATCTCTGATGTAGAGTCCTGGTCTAGAGTCATCCTACCAGCTCATTCTCTCAGGGTCCATGTCAAACTTGCTGAGTGAGCAGGGGCCCGTGTTTCCTGCTTCATGCCAGGACTATATCTCAGAGGTAGCTGTCCTCCCTCCAAGGCGCTGCTCATGGAGACTGTCACCTAGAGGTTTGCTCAGAATTCACAGTGTCTGGTTGTTATGTCCCCCAAGTTCAAGTCCTTCTCTATGTCCCCCTGCTTGGTTATCAGGAACCCCCTGTCATTTTCATTGCAAGGACGTTCCATGAACCTTGGGCAGATCTGTGGGTCTCAGACAGGGACACTGTTTCCTAGCTTATATTGATTGGAGTGGAGGTTACTCCTTTTCATGCACGTCCTGAACCTGGGAGGGCAATAAAGATTGCCCTCATTCTCTTCTCTGTGCCTGGACACAGCTCCATTTCTCTGGTGAGAAAACCCCCTTGGTTTTGATCAATGTTGTGGACTAATTGATCCCACCCACTAAAAGATTATTGCTGTCTGCTGAGCCTCTGATCACTTACATATCGGAAAGCTTTAGGGAAAGATTTGGTTCATGGTCTCCATGTCTAGGTCAACATCTGTGACATTCAAGGCCAACTGAACATACATGCAGACAACCCAAACATGACTCTGATGGATGCTTCTTCATCTCAGAGCTAACAGCATTTGTTTCTACTTCATCTTAGCACCCTAATCCCTTCACAGCTCTGAGTTGCTCATCTTTGTACTAATGTAGCAGAACACTTGACATTAAGTATTTATAAATACATCTGTTTGTATATATATTACTCAAGACAAACTGTTTGGAAGAGAGGGCTACTTTGACCCCCCTGGCTCCAGCCCACAGTTCTGTCTGAGGCTCCTGGTGAGACATAGCACCATAACAATAGTGTTTCTGAGGAAAATTAACCACCTCATGGAGACCAGAAAGCTGAGGTGGGGAAGTACAAATAGACCCCCTGAAGACACATCTCGGGTGGATGATGTATTTGCCCCAATTAGGCCCCCTCTCCTAAAGTTCTTAGCACCTCTCAATAACCCATTAAGGAAAGAATCCATAAAGAGGTTGGTATGTTTCTAAGGACAAAGCCAATGTGATGCAATGACTTCTTGAAGGCCCCACTCTAGAACCTTGTTGCTTTGCAGACCAAGCATACCTTGGAAACATGAACTTCTGGGGGACATTTAAGATCTAGCCCCCCAGCTCCAAACAGATTTACCTCTGAAAAACTACAGCAACAAGATCTGAATTTTGGATGAGTCGCCTGAGAGGCAGATTTTAAGCACAGGGAATTTATATGGCCATTAAACCTGCTAGGAGAGGGTGGAGTATTCAAACAATAAAGGTAGCTAAACTACAAAAGGCAGAATACCAAGCAAGTTCTCATTGTGGGCAACTGGAATTCATTCTGGGAGACAGAGATCTGGGCAACTCTGAGGAGCAGGAGAAAATCTCCCGGTTAGCTCACCATGGGGAGGTGACAATGCTGGGACAGCTATCCATCTGCACCCATCAGGGTTTCTTCTTGGGGCATAACTGCCCATTCCTGTCCTGCAAGCAAGTTATCAAGAGCAGATGACAGTCTGGCCAGAGCAAAGAACCAATTGGAGCTGCAGCATGGGTGTGGGCACCTCCCCGAATTTGCTTCCCTGTTCACTTTGGCTTTCTTGCAGGGGTGTGGGCATCCCACCACATTTGCTTCCCTGTTCACTTCGGCTTTCTCAGCCATTTGCCTCCTCTTACCAGGCAGCTCATTGTCACCGAGGCCTCTGGTCACTTGAGTCATCCATTTTCAGTAACCACGGGACTCTCAGAGACCAAATTCATACCACGTGGAACCTGAATCACAAAGACAATTAGAACATTTTCTCTCGGGCTGCTTAACTTCATTGTTATGTTTTTGTTTTCTTCTTCATTTTTAAACCACAATAGAGGATTTCCCAGCTAAACTCAGACTATCATGGTGAGAAATAATTGCCCATCCAGGCAAACTGGTGCCACTACAAATTGATGGAAGTCCGCCTCCGTTGTTTACTTCATTGTTTTTTTCCTTCTTGTTCATCTCTGTCCTCTAAACAACTCTCAGCTGCTCGTCTAGCTGTTCCTCCTCTCTCCAGAATCCTCCTGGACATTTACTTCTCTCTTCCTCAGCTCACTCCCAGCCACATTGCTGGAGGGAAGTTCCTGTGTTTACTCCGTGTCTCCTTTCCCCCTCTTCCTCAGCCCTCCCGTGCTGGACTTTCCATGCCAACACACCCGACTGTCATCTTTCTTCTCGGTGTTATCCTTGCACATTCTCCTTTCTAGCAAATGTCACTCCCTGTGTTTTGTTTCACAATGTATCCTAGGTTTTTCTGGCCTTTCTGCTCTTTAAAGTTGCATATTATTTATCTATGCACTGAGCCCCTGAGTGTCACATATTTCTTTTGTGGTCTCCTTTCCTCTGTACCTTATCCTTATACAATATTATCTCCTCCTTGCTCAGATGCCATGCCTGCTACCTGCCATGATGGTAATGGACTCACCATCTGTAACTGTACACTAGCCCCCAGTTGAATGCTTTCTTTTATGAATTGTCTTGGTCATGGTGTCTCTTCACAGCAATAGAAATGTGATTAAGACACTGCTTACTTTCTAAGTCATACTCATCTCTTCTCAGGGTTATAGAATGACTCTACCCACTGGTTTATCTTGCTGTCTCTGGGATCTTTAATCCATCTTCAAGCTGTTGCTTGGCGAAAATTTATGAACTATGACTGTGGTCATGGGTGGAGGGGTGGAGGTTCACTGCTCTGCATACCTGTACGGAGACACCCTAGCCCCGCCCCAGGCAACCAGGACAGGTGCCAGGTGGAACGGGACTCTCCCATGAGGGCGGGGTGAAGGGAAGTCAGGGTGAAGTAAGGGAGGTTCTTAAGGGCTGCATGTGGAGACCCTGGCCCTTTCTCTCTGGCCGCACTAGCTTGCTTCCTGTGAGCTCGCTCTGGCTTGCGTTTTGCTCTGGTGTTTACCTGAATAAAGAAGTCTTACCATCACAGACTACAGTTCATCTTTGAGCGCACGCGGTAGCCCTTAACACATACCTTTAATTTTTTTTAAAGCTTCAAAGTGCTTTAAGGATTCAGATGAGCCCATTGTCCTGCCCTGGGAGATCCTACTTGGCACACTGTGTGTCTGGGTTCATCTTTTACCCCAGTTTAACTCATCCTTTCTGTGCCAGCCATAAAGACTGTACGTGGTCCTGGGGCTTTCAGGGTTCCCAGGTCGAGGACTCCTTGTTTTGTGCAGTTGATCCTGATCTTGTTAAAGAGAGTTGATGGCCCTCAGTGGTGCACACACATACTCTGTACATTGGCAGAGCTCCTGAGCCAGGATGTTCAAGATACAGACTGCACCAGTTCAGGGACTTTGCTTGCCAAATGGCACATGATGGGTACATTTAAACACCATGACCCTGCTTTTAAGCTGGTTTTCTCCTCTTTCTCCTTAAGGACTGTGGGAGTTTGGAAAAGGCCTGTGAGGACCAAGAATGTAACGTGCAGAATATGTATATGCCAGCCTGCTGAGCTGACTCAGGTGGGATGAAGTCAGGACAAGCGGAGGGGTACAAACACTCAGTGCTTTTGAGTGTGATGCAAGGGCTTAAGACACAAATTTTGTTGATGTCCTGGGATTAAGTGGCAAATTATTGCACATGAGGCGTTTGAGGAAGGAGTTGGCTAGGATTGGGAGCTAGCAGACAGAACTAGAGCAGGGAAGGTGGGGAATGGTACACAATTTACACAGAATTGCATTAGGTCTGGGAGTTAAATCTTAAATCACCAGTATTTTACCGGGCATCTGGCCCATGGTGGGTCTTCTGCTCCTCCCTGGCCAACAGGAGAAAAAAAAGGGAAGTCTACATCTGTGGTACTTGTCTTAAATCAGATAGTTTTATCTTCAAGCATCGGTATGATATTAGCTCCCATTCCACAGATGGGAGCCCAGGTGCTGGCAGTGTGCCGCAGCCTGTGCAAGCCCCTGGTCAGGACCAGAAGAGGACTTGGTGCCTGTGGTCCCGCTATGAAGCTGCCTCTCATAGAGTTCTTCTCTGCTCCGTCTTCTGGGCCTGCAATTTTAATCTACTGGAAGGCTGAGGATTTTCAATTTGATTTATGTACAGTTTGTGTCTTGGACCCAGCTAGTCTCAGTGAGTTTCTTTTTAACCGCTTTCCCTCTTAAGCAAGTGTGGTTTTGTGTGAGGGGAAGGGCAGTTTGTTTGTAGAGATAACCTTCTCCAGGAATTCACACATTCCCTTAGTCCTGCTGGGTGAGTTCTCCAGGGAGACATTCCTCTTCACTACCCCTGGCCACCTACCGATTCTTGTCAGTATCTTCCCTCTGAACTGGAGATGGTTTTCACCTAACTATTTATCGCCTCATCCTTTATTGCTTTGGGAATGATGAGGTTAGAAACACCTGGTTTTGGGCCTTTCAACGATTTAGCATGAGACCTCCCTACTTGATTTATTTAAGAACAGGATGTAATTTAATTTTCTCCAGCTATGCTTATTTCTTCACTGCCTTTTGTGAATTGGGCAATTTTATATTTGGTTCTATTTTGTCATCTTACCCCCAGAGTTGAATATTTGTATTGGGTCCAGAAACATCCAGAGTTTAATTTTTCTTTCTACTTAGCTGTGTTTCTTTAACCTATGGTGAGAACTGAATGACAGAGTAATAACAGAAGTCCTATGAGTCTGGTCTTCTGGAGAAAAACAAAAGAAATTCACACCTGGCTTGCATTTCATGAGGATTCCACATGCGTTAACATTTTTCTCTCAATCCCCAGCAGGGTTTTAAATATATATGTTGACATTTTTGGAGAACGATTAATAAGCGAGAACTTTAATTTCCTTTTTTCTTTCTTTAGTTCTAGCTTTGAGGGAGAAAACCAGGCATTGTGTCCAATATGCATTGTACCAACAACTATGGCCAACTTTCAGTTCCTTCTTGGACCTAGATCTTGAATAATGATTTTTTTTTTTTTAAAGAATCCTTTTCTCTCCACCCAGGTCTATTCTAATTCTATAGCTTTTTGGCCTCAGAGCCTACAAATGCTATCCTTTGCCATTTCTCTCGAAGGTCTTGTCTTCATAGACATATGCAAGATTCTTAGCTTGCTTGTTTTCGTAAAAATAGAGCCATGTGGCATTACAACAATTTAGACCACACTTAATGTTAAAGCTGAAAAAGTTGGGTTTGTCTGCTTCTTTCTCTTTAAAATACACTTCAT
Source organism: Cricetulus griseus (assembly GCF_003668045.3). Taxonomy (NCBI): domain Eukaryota; kingdom Metazoa; phylum Chordata; class Mammalia; order Rodentia; family Cricetidae; genus Cricetulus; species Cricetulus griseus. The sequence continues at coordinate 356,242,610 of NC_048595.1, read as the reverse complement.
TTGTCTTTCAAGTGACCTGAAGAGGTTGCATGTCAATATAGCCTTAATTTCTGAGCTGAGGCTGGTAGATTTCCTAAGATCAAAATTCTGTTTGGAATAAAGACTATGTAGCAGTGATGGAGTAAGCATGGCTAGGTTTCTAAACAAAGGTATTTCAGTCCCTGTGTTTATGAATTATCTGTACTGTGAAGCCCCATGCCCTTATTCTTAGTTTGGAAAATGTGATCCCCGAATTAGTTTTCTAGGTTTGCTATAACCAAATACCACACACTTTGGTCTTAAGAAATTAAAATTAATCTTCTTATAGTTGTGGATGCTGCAAGCCCAAGATCAATTGTGTCAGCAAGACTGATCTCTTCTAAACCAGCCCCGCTTGCCTTACTAATTCCCATCTTCTTCTGTGTCTTTACATGGGCTTTTACCTGAACACACACATACATGTTTCTTTCTTAGATTGCTTTTCTGGTGAGAACACTAGTTATAGCTGATCGGAGTCCAGCCCAAGGATGCATTGTACTGAATTCCTTCTGTAAAAGCCTGATCTCTAAATACATAACATCCAGGAATTCTTGGAGGTTAAAAGGATAACATTTCAATTGTAGTGGCATTCACTTCAGTCTGTAAAACTATATATATGTATGTAGGTATGCTTTTTTTCTTTTGGTACACCTGTGTGTGAGTGAGTGTGTGTGTGTGTGTGTGTGTGTGTGTGTGTGTGTGTGTGTGTGTGTGTGTGTACTAATCCCTGGATGGTCGTTGGGCCTAAACTTCAAGTCATCTGAATGTGTGAGCTTTCCATTACTGTAATAAAATATCTGAGATAATCAGCCTATGAAGAGAGATTTGTTTTGGCTTACAATCCTGGAGGCTCCAAACCAATTTGTTGTTTGGTCCATTGGTAAAGTGGGCCTGTGTGTTAGCACATCATGAGTCAGTAGGCAAAGATACAGAATGGAACCAAGGGTCACAGTCCCCATCATAGCTCTATTTCCCGTGACTTGAGAAATCCTCAGAGGGCTCTGCTGTCATAGGTTTCATCACCTGCCTAGGAAGCAGGAACTTTTAACAGTGGGCCTTTGGGAATATTCAAGATCCATACCACAGCAATGGTCCTACTCAGTGTGGTTCATTAATAATTATTCTTCTGCAGAAGATGGGAACAAATACAGAGACCCTCAGCCAGACATGATGCAGAGTGAGAGACCTTTGAACACTCAGCCCTAAATGGGATGCCTCCATAAAATCTTTCCCATCAGAGCTCAAGGATCCCTATAAAAGAGGAGGCAGAAAGAGTGTAAGAGCAAGAGGGGACAGAGGACACCAAGAAGACAAGGCCCTCTGAGTGAACTGAGCAGGGCTCATATGAATTCACAGAGATGGAGGCAGCATTCACAGGACCTGCACGGGTCTACACCAGGTCTTCTGTGTTTCTATTATGGCTTTCAGTTTAGTGTTTTCGTGAGATTCCTGAGTGTGGGAATGAGTGGGTCTCTGGTTTTTGTGCCTTCTCTTGGATCCTTTTCTTTTGTTGTCTTGTTTTGTTCAACTTTGATGTAATAATTTTTGTTTTATCTTATCATATTTTCTTTCTTTTTTTTTAGTGACTGAATGAAAACCTAGCCACTAGGGTAAAAAGCTAACAACTGATCTGCCATTTATATTTGCTGGGAGAGGGGAAAATCAGGTTTTGCTAATGGAGTGACACTGGCTATATTAACTACTCCCAGTAGGTCTCATGTTCAAGAGTATTTGAACAACATGTAATAGACTCCACAATTTTCCTTTTCTTACTCTCCTTTCTTTTTGTGTGTAGTTTTATTTGGTTACATTTTGGTGTTGTTATTGGGTATTGTTTTATTTTGTTTTCTTGGTTTTGGGTGGTTTCTTTTTTTGTAATTTTTTGTTTTGTTTGGAGAAAGCACTTAAAGTTTGGTGGGTAGGGAGGGGGAGAAGATCTGGAAGGACTTGGGAGAGTGAAAGAAATATGATCAAAATATATTTAATTTTAAAAGTTGTTTCAAATAATAAAGAAATAATAGAAAAGAAAAAAATGAAGGCCAATGATGATGCAGAGAGATTGCTACACAATGTAAAAGCATAAGGAGTGTTTTAACCCTAGGAAAACATTAAAAATAAATAAATTAATTTTAGTATGTAATTAATAGAAAAATACAGCATGTTGTTGAATAATAATAGTTCTGATCAACAGTTGCAGAATACTTGCTTACCTGTCTTGCTGTTCTATTGTTGTAAGGAGACACCATGAGCAAAACAACTCTTAAAATAAATAATTTAACTGTGGGCTTGCTTATAGTTTCAGAGGGTTGGTTCATTATAATGATGGGAAATGTGGCAGTAGGCAGGTAGGCAGGTATAGTGCTAGAGAAGTAACTGACAGCTCACGTTTGATCCAGAAGTTCCAGAGAAAGAGAAAGGCTGGGCCTGGCATGAGCTTTAGAAACCTCCAGTGACACACCTCTTCCAAGAAGGCCCCACCTTCCAGTCCTTCCCAAACACTTCCCCTAAGTGGGGACTGAGCATTCAAACATATGAGCCTATAGGGGAAATTCCCACTCAAGCCACCACATTACCAATCCTGATTAAATAACTTCTTAGTGTTCATTAGGTAATTGAAACTTATAATGTATTAATATTTGTCACCACTTTTCAGAAATCAAGCACTCTGCGTAACTAAAAATACCAAAGTTATGACTCCTGTCCTTGAAGCATTTGCCACTTAGCATGTCAACTAGGCAGAGATCCAGCTACAGTGGAGTCACCTTAGAGTAAGCCAGATGTCAACCGGTTATTCTCACCCCATCTGAGATCTAGATTCGATCTGCTCAAACTTCCCAGCCAGCAGACAGCAGAAGGTCAAAGCTATTGGCAAACTTTCTGTCCATACCTGTCATGTGTAGTCATTTCTGCTTTCATCTTCCAGCTTCCACTAGACTTCTGTTTTCTGTCTTGCAGCTGTTCCTTTATTCTTTCCTGGGAGTCAACCCAAAGTTAAATGCTGACCCTTGATTATTGTTCCTTCTAATCAAGTACAATGTGCATGTGGGGCTTGAGCAATGGCTTGACAGCCATGAATGCTTTCTGCTCTTGCAGATGACCTGGTTCTGTTTCTAGCACCTATGTGGTATCTCACAGTGTGCAATTCCAGTTCCTGGGGATCCAATGCCCCCTTCTGGCCTCCTGGAACATTTGCATGCACATGGTACATATGAACTCATGCATTACCCACAGGTACACATGAAAATAAATAAGTAAATAAATAAATAGTGAATACACATGAATCAGCTGGATGGGGTGTGTTTTTCCAGTAGTCTGATAACAAGGAAGGTTGTGTCACAGAGACATAGAGAAATCAATCTAAAACTTATCAATGGAAACAGAGACATGGCTCAGGTGTAGAGGACTGATGTCACAAGGTAGAGGAGAGAACCTACTCTCAAGATTTGCTCTCTGCCCTCCATGGCATACCAGCACTCACATACATATACCCAACAGACAAAATAAATAAATCAATAATAAAGTAATAGACTCCACTATTCTTCAAGACACTTTAATTCATTCTCCACCACTTTGAGAAACATTTCTGTCTTCCTTTTCCCCATCTCTGCTCTTCTCTTCCTTACTCATTATACCCATTTTATTCTCTTTCATGGACTAAGCAGAATTCTATCTTTTGTTGACTGCTTCCACCCTCTACCCTTTATGCAAGAATAAAACTATTTCTCGGAATTGCTGGAGCTGGTAGGGGCAATAATAAATTTCCTTAACTGGATAAGCAAATAAGCATACAAGCAAACAAAAGTTAACATTTAAATAATAGATTTGCATGAATGCTATAAAAATTTAGGGAAGATGTGACTTTGTAAGGGGTTATGTCATGGGAGCAGGTGACTCTTTACTTGGCTCACAAAGGATAAAGGAGTCATATATGTTTATAATTTTGAGGCAGATAGTCCTATTTTGGAGTTATATACTTTTTTGATTTTTACAAGTTTTAGAACAAATGTAGGTGGGCATGAGTTGGTTTATGGTATAAAATAAATATTGTTAATTGGGAATAATCATGTAAGCTAAACTTTCTCTTGGAAGATAACTGGGCTAGAACTATTATTTGAAGAGCCTGGAGGCTGGTGGGACAAACAGATATAATTACTGAAGCAAGGAATGCTGAAAGCCTAAGTTAGTTAGCCACAGAGGGAAAAGAAAAGATAAATTTCTTGGATGTAGAGAGGGAAAGTGGTGGTAAATGGGTGTGTGCATGAAGGAGAGAGAGAGAACAGAGCACAAATGTGAGGTACTCTGCAAAGAAGCGGAGTCTGGTGGCTCCACAGATAGAGAGGTGGCTGCTAATGATCAGCAAGAAGGTAGAGTGACTCATGTAAATGAACTGTCATGGCATATGTTGGGATGTACATGGGATTGCCTTCGGATTGATGAGTGGAAGATCCCTCCAGCCAGAGCCTGCTAAAAGCTACCCTTTTGCTATCTATCATATGATAGGACTTCCCCATCCTCCCCCAATTCCTCCTCCTCCTTCTTTCTTCTTTCTTCCTTTCTTTTCTTCTTTCTTTCTTCCTTCCTTCCTTCCTTCCTTCCTTCCTTCCTTCCTTCCTTCCTTCCTTCCCTCCTCCTTCTCCTCCTCCTCCTCCTTCTCCTTCTCCTTCTCCTCCTCCTCCTCTTCCTTCTTCTCCTCAAGCCACCCAGTCCAATTAGTGCTTCCCATCTGCTTATAAGTGTGGAGTCATCCACTAGGTACAAGTTCAACCTACCAGTGACCAAACCCCTAAGGAAAAAGAATTCCCAATTACCCAGAAGCCTCCTTGCCTGTTTTTTGTTTGTTTGTTTGTTTTCTTAGCTGGGTTCTGGGTACCAAATTCAGGAGCTCTTGAGTCCATGGCAAACAAGCTCTGTCTCCCTAGCTCCACTGGTCTTTTTCTGGGTACACATGTTGATGTGGATGTACACGTGCGTGTGTGTGCATCACCTGCACGTGAAGGACAGAGGTTAACCTCAGATGTGGTTCCCAAGGTGCCATTCATTTTATTTTGTATGTGTGTTTGTATATGGTACCTGCACATGTCTGTGCAGGTGGAGTGCCTGCACATGTGTGCACATGCATGTGGAGACTGGAAGTTGGCCTCTGTGTCTTCCCTAATTACTTTTTCCACCGTATTTTTTGACACAGTGTCTCACGGGACCTGGGGTTTGTCAATCCTGCTAGGCTGGACAACGAGCTTCAGGGATCTGCCTTTCTCTGAACCCCCCACTGCTGCTTTTCCCCGGGTTGGAGGAGAATCTGAATCCATGCTTAGACAGGCACCCATAGTAACTGTGCCTCCACCCTGTGTTTTGAGACAGGGACTCTCACTGGGACACGTCAAGTAGAAGAGGATGGCTGACCCAGGAGCCAGGGACTTGCCCGTTTCTTTCTGTGCGCCGCCATGTCCAGCTTTTTATCATGTGGGTTCTGGATGTTGAACTTGGTCCTCGTGTCTGAGCTGCAAGTATTTGACTGACTAAGCTCTTTCACAGCCGTGGCTCTGTTTACCCATGAGTATATGTGTTTATCTTTATAGCTAAGTCTGAGGCTGTGCGGACACAAACAGAAATCTGGAGTGGCAGTCATCTTATTTCAGAGTAAAACCTGAAGACCACAATTGTGGAATTTAAGACAGGATCTTAACTATGATCTCTTATTATTTCAGAAATGTTATTGTGGTGGCTGTTTTGAAGGGGGATCGCCCAAGTTGCAAAGGAGGCTTGTACCCAATAGGACAGGAGGAAATAAAGAGAGAATTGAATACATGTGTGTTCTTTAATTTGAAAAAAAAAAGGAAGGATGTTAACTTTGCTGAATTTTGATCCATGTCTTGAAAGTAAGGGGTACACATGGATGATGTATAAATAAACATCACTCAGGAAATGCCTGCTCAGAAGTATTTTAGTGATAAGAGCATGTGGCCCAAGGAGGGTTGAGTTCACTGGTGTCTCAGAGGATGAGAAACAGGCAGGCTAGATGGAGGCAGAGGGCCTCAGTAACAGGGGTGTGGGGGTGTGGGGGTGTGGAGGTGTGGGGGTGTGGGGAGGAGGGCATGAAGCAGGAGGATTGTGAGGGCAGATGGGGATGGCATTGAGGAAGGAGGCTACGGAGGAGCCCTCACCTCTTTGTGAAAAACTTAATGCCCTATACTTTCACAAAACTACCATTGGTTTTTCTGCTATTGTAATGTACTTCACCGGGATGGGGTGCCGGCTCCCACCAACACCTCTGTTTCACTGTGTGATTAAGATTCAGTGTTTCATATGGATGAGTTTGTATTGTTTTCTTATTGCTGTCAGTAGGGAATTCAATACAAACAGCAGGCTGACCACAACACACGAAATACCCACTGGGTCTTTATATATACTGGATAGGATTTATATTGTAAATACAAAGGAATCACTTGTTAACCGGAACTTATATAAAACCATGCATATGCATAAATGAGGAGCCCTGAGATTGGATTGCTCCCCAATAATACTAGGTTGCAATCGAGAATAGTTACCTCCAGATATCAAGATTCTCCAAACTCTAGGGAAAACATGTAAAAGAAACCACTTCAAAAAAAAAAAAAAAAAAAAAAAGAAACCACTTCCTATGTAGTTTGTTGAAAATTATTCTTTGTTTTCTTCTTGGAGACTGGGTTTCTCTGTGTAGCTCTGGCTGTTCTGGAACTTGTTCTGTAGACCAGGCTAACCTTGAACTCAGAGAACATCCTGCCTCTGCCTCTCTAGGGCTGGGATTAAAGGTGTGTACCACCACCACCACCAGGCTGAAAATTATTCTTGAATATAGATGTGTGCTTTCATAGCTAAGTAGTTTATGGTCTTTGAAATCCATGGACTGCTAAATTTTTTACCCATGTCCTTTATTTATCTTCCTTTTCTCTGTCATTCTTTTTATTTTGATTTTTTATTTTTTATTTTTTGGTTTTTGGTTTTTCGAGACAGGGTTTCTCTGTGTGGCTTTGGAGCCTATCCTGGCACTCGCTCTGGAGACCAGGCTGGCCTCGAACTCACAGAGATCTGCCTGCCTCTGCCTCCTGAGTGTTGGGATTAAAGGTGTGCGCCACCAATGCTTGGCTTCTCTGCCATTCTTAGCTGTATTCTTTTTAGTCATTTCAAACTGTGGTCCCAGAAATTCAGTTGCTGCAATCTAAGTGTTATGTTACATGTTTTAGTAGCTTAAAAATAGAAGGCTTAGTATTTTTTTTTTATGAGAGGTTATTCTTAGAAGTTTCCTGCAAGGATAAAATATTAATGCAGTATGCGATGCTATGAAATCTGGGTTCCTAGGCCAGCTTTAGGATTGCAAATCAGTTTGGTAATTATTGGGGTCAGTCATTGGTTGAAGACTGGTATTTGAAATTTATATGGTAATTAAAGGCCCCTGATAACTGTTCATAACTGACAAACTACAATGGGAGTAAAATTAACCTTAAAAGCTGTTTTTTTCTTTCTAAAACTGTGAGTCAAAATTAGCCATAAAAGTTATTTTAAATGCATTTCCTTTGAGACATGTAGGAATGCTGACTATTCCACAAACAGAAGCCGCATAAAGAAGATTTTGGGTCCCATGATTTGGCTGAAGGCTTGCAGCGACAGCTGCTTATCTCCCGAATGGAATTTCCTGTTAATATTCTTGCAGGCTAATTGTTCATCAGAAGTATAACTAACGTCAACAAATATCACAACCGTCTTGCGTTTTAATATTTTAGAGACAGCAGAGATAGTTCAGATGTTTAACTTGTTTGTGACTTAAAAGTCAGCGGCATGATCTTCATCTTTGGTCACAAGGACCCCTAGAAGGATTAACTTGGCTTGGAAACCACTTGCAACATGTGGCTTAAGATGGGCCAAGGGAAAGAACAACATCGTAACTTCAAACGGTGTAAAGCACCTTTGTTTTGGATGGGTTTCACGTACTTTTCATCCCAACTGCATGTGGAAATAAATTTTCTTAGGATAAAAATGCTTCAAACGGACCCTTAGATTCCTTGGCAGAGACCTCAAAGAAAGCATTTTTTGTTAGATGTGAGTTGTTTGGGGTGGGTGGAGGTCTGAGCCCTAGGAAGTAGCATCTCCAGGGCATCGAGGTTCCATCTGAGGCGGAAAGGGTGTCAGTAAAGACTTCCTGGAGCACAGACAGAAAACTGCCAAGAAGCATTTCCATCCGTGTCTTGTTGTGTCCTGTCCCGTGTCTCCTCACCGCATCCTCCCACCCCCACTCCCAGCCCCTACCCCTCCGTAAAAGGTGAAAACCTGGAGCTGGTTTAGAAAGTCGCCCGAGGGAGAAATTTTAGTTCAATCCTACTTTCTGAGTTCTAGGAGACACAAGTGCCAAAGCTCCGGGCACCAGCGCCAGGTCATTCCTTGAGTTGTCTCCAGTGTTAATCTTGCTACAGTTTCAAACATAGATAGAAAAGGATGGTAGCTTCTGGAAACCAGAGTTTCCAGGTCCTTTCACTGGCCTCTTCCTTCAAAGAAGGAGGATGCAATTCAGCATCGCTAATCTGAACATGCAAAACATGCCATGCAAAGCTTTTTTTTGTTTTTTTGTTTTTTTTTGGATACACAAGTGGAAAATTCCTCAGATAAATCACAGCTAAAAAGCCAACTCATTAAAATTACAGTGTAGAATTGTCTTCAGAATGTGTGTAAAATAGACATGAAACTTGAGTGAATTTTGTGTTTAGACTCTTCCCAAGGATATCATTTTTATGTGTATGTAAATATCTCCAAATTTAAAAAGAGCACTTTGCAGACATGATGTCCTTTCTACCTGCATCTTCACAGCTGCTGCTAGCCACTTTTAGGGTTACACAGAGAGAATTTCAGTCTCTCTCTCAAAAATGTTTCTGTACATTTTTAGCCAGGGAGTCTCCCTTGGATATTTGTGTTTGGTCCCAAGAACCCAAATCTGGAAGGATCAGCCTCATGGCTGTCATCTGTCTCACCTTAGGCAAATGGCTGGCTGGGCCTGCCCCTGGTGTATATGCACAGGTTACTGTCTATAACTGACACACTACATTTGCATGTACCATTTTTCTAGTTTTGTACAGCACAAATGTCTAGAGTTTAAACAATGCTCTGTAAGTATGCTGTAAGAGAACAGAACACAAATGGATCCAATGACCATTTCCCACACCCATTGTGCTATAAGTGGGGCATACAGGGGTGAGTAAGAGACTTTTCCTGCCCACAATGTGCCTGGATTAGGAAGATGGTGTAAGGAAGGTGTTGGTGAAGTGTGGCTCAGGGAGCTATGTATTTCAGGATGCCATCAATTTTTTACAGACCTGACTAGTTAAGGAGATAAAGGTTCATCAAAGAAAGGAAAGTGCGTCCGTAGATGTGTGTGATTGAGAAGCCTGAAACTGTTTCATCTGGCCCTTCAGAAAAACCATCTGCTGATCCTGGACATAGGGCTGCAATCAGGAATATTTCAGCATGTCTGCTGTGAATAGCCATTGGAGTTCAGAGGAGGGAAACGCCTCCCTTGACAGGTGGGATCAAGGCAAGGTCTATGGGTGTAGAAAGTGAGCTGGAGAACGCCTTACTTCAATACATGGAAATAGAAAAAGGAAAAGAGATAGAGTGGGGGAGGGATGGGGGTAGGAACAGGGAGTATGGGGGAGGGAGAAAGAGAGAAAGAAAGAGAGTTATTGCTTCTCATTCCTTACCTGTCTTCACTTTGGTGAGCTTTGAAAATATATTCATGTCACTTCCTAAATGTGAAAATAAATGGAAAACAAAAACACACAATTGCATACCAAACTGGAAACATAACCATATGGAGAAAGAATTGTCTTTTGAACTCAGCACTCCAACTGTAATTCCTTACTTGTGTTAAGGACAGAAAGAACTGTGAAGGGGCTTGACCCTCCCCAACTTGCTCCTTTGCAGCAAGAGGCCAGCTTTGTGACTGTGAAATTGGTTGATCTGTGTTTGGACACAGATAATGATGGGATATATTAGTTTTAATAAGAACCAAATCTTGGGTGTGAAGAAAGAGCCATACAAACAAAAATCAAAGGTGGTAGGAGGCTAACATTAGCTGGAAGTAGAGATGTGAATTCATGAGGCAAACATGTTCATATCCTAGTTTTTATTTGGGGTGTGTGTATGTATCTACTGAAAGATTCTAAAATGGATGAAGCCCTGGTGGCCATAGGATACCTGCAGTCAACATTCTGTTCTGAATTCATTAAAGAGTCAGGCCTCTGGGGGACTGGCTACTTCCAGACTGTGGTCTGACAAATTCAAAGTGAGAGTGGAAATCTCACTGGGTCAGCAAGCAAAAAAGTGTCAAAAGCCAAGGAGACCATGCCAAAGTCATAGGATTACAGTTCAGTTTCCAAGGACACAAATTCAGGAGAATGTAACCAGCAAAGCAAAAGCTGTATTCAAAAAAAATGCAGGATAAAGATGTCTAAATCCATGGTTATAAAAAAAAAAAGAGAAAGAAATGGAAAATGAGAAAAACAAAGCAAGTTGTTTGCTGTTCCTGGACATAACCTACTATAATCCCCTTGTGTGAATCGGTAAGGACATGGGGTGTGTCAGCAGTCTGTGTGGAAACAGCACTGTGATGAAGACATGCTGTGCTTCATGAGGAAAGCCAACTGAGAAGTAGACAGGGTGCTAGATGTTACAAACAGCTATACAGTTCATAGTGCAGCTAGCATGGAGAAAGATTTCACTTCCGATCACCATACTTTCCTAGATAATGCACCGAATCTATTGCTTGAGACTTTACTTAGGAGAAATGAGGACTTATGATCACTGATCACATGAAGACAGGAATCAAAACATTTATAGGATTTTATTCATAGCTAATAAAACATGTAAGCAGCCCAACTACCTCTCAGGGATGACTAAATAGTGCAACTGTCGCAGTGAAGTACTATTGAGCAATATGAAGAAACTGTAGACTCTAGCGACAATCCTGGGGGATCACAAATGCATTTTGCTAAGTGAAAGAAGCCAGACTCAAAAGGCCACATAAACATTTGATTTTAGGTATGTGATGCTCTGGAAAAAGCAAGTCCAAAGGGACAGAGAGCAGACAAGTGACTGTCCAGGCTGGAGTTGGGGGAGGTGTGAACTATATTGGGGTGCCGGAGAATTTGAGGGGTTGTATGGAATTATGCTGTATCTTAATGGTTGTCATGGTTAAACAAATACATGTGTGTTTTCCAAGACTTGAAGAACTGTACAGAATAGAAGGATGGATTTTTTTCTATATATATAAAATCCCCTGAATGAAAAATTAAAATTTTGAAACAATTATTTCAGCCAAGTGTCCTTGATGGATGCTAAAATTAGAAGAAATTTTGCTGGGGAAACAAGACATTTGTGGGCTGGAGTATTGCCTTACATGCTCTTTGCTAATTGCAAATGTACATAATCTCATCAAGGGGACAATTATTCCTTCCATCTCTTAGCGTGATTTTTGGTAAATCAGCCTTTCTGAAGAGTGATCTCCTGGCTAGTCGACTGATAGGCCCAGCTGGATTAACTCTTAAAAGAGGAGACAACAGTATGTAACATTCTAATATTTGGGGAAGATAGAATGTTATGACTCCATCGGGACTAGAGACAGATTCCATTATTTTGACCAGGAGTTTTTCCTAATGGGTCTCAATAGAGAAAAAAGTATTAGTGGGAGGTAGGATGGTCACCCCTGTCATCAAAGAATAAAAGTCACTTGACACATTCAGTTATGTGACCCACCCACACAGAAGGTTATGACTCAAAGTTTAAGTAACTATGGTATATACCATCTACTGTGATGTGAGTCCCGTTTGCTATGAGTTATACTTTGACCAAATGCTTTTTTTTAATCTATCCCTTTAAACTTTAACTTATATGGCCCTCCTTGGAAACAATATTCAAGTTAAGTTAATACCAGAAGAGACAACTCTTTGTAGGGTGTTCTATTTAACTTCATTGCTAGTGTAGCTCTACAGAAATGGGTCAGCAATGAAAAGTGCTCGTTGCTCTTGCAAGAAACCAAAATAAATAAATAAAAACAAAAAACCAGCCAAACAAAAAAACTAACCTTCAGTTACCAGCACCCTCATGGGGACTCAGAACTGTTTGTAATTCCAGTTTTAGGGGGTTTGATGTTCCTTTCTAGCCTCTGAGGGTCCTGTATGCACACAACATGCATATATATACATAGGCAAATAAATCTAAATTATTTGAATATTTTGTTATTTTTAAATGGTGCGAATGTATGTGTGTATGTGTGCACATGTGAGTGCAGGGACCCTCAGAGTCCAGAAGATGAGGTTAGATCCCTGACATCTGGAGCTGCAGGCAGTAAGCTGCCTGATCTGGATTATGGGAACTTCCTTGGGTTTTATGCAAGAGTACATGCTCATAACTGCTGAACTGAGAGTTCTCTAGCACCCCTAAAAATCTTTTTTAAAAAGTCGGTGCAATGCAATAAGCTAAAAATGAGAGACAAGTAGAAATCTTGCCAATTAAATTCAATGCAAAAGGTTATTCAAACCTCATGTTTAAAAAATTTAAAAGAGTTGTAACCTTGGGCTGGATATTCATAAAACACCAGCGGTGTTTTCTCCCATCAGGGAGGGCAATGGCAGGAATTAAAAAGATCTCTGTCTACTTTTTCTTGAGGTCATGAACATTAACTGGGGAGAGATGATTCAAAATTTCATTTAGGATTTTCTTTGAACTTCTATTTTTATTTTTTTAAAATTTATTTATTTGTGTATTACACATATGTGTATGGAAGTCTTCCCCCCCCTCTCTCTCTCTCTCTCTCTCTCTCTCTCTCTCTCTCTCTGTGTGTGTGTGTGTGTGTGTGTGTGTATGTATACAGAACCAGAATAGGTGATTGAGTACTTCCCTTTATCATCTATTCCTTTGTGGCAGGATCTTCCCCCATACACCAGGCTCATGTTTTCACAGCTAGGCTGGGAGCTAACAAGGTCCTCACTTGAGCTAGAGTTAGAGGTGTGTAGAGGGTGCCCAGTTTGTTGCATTGGTGCTAAGACCCAAACTCCCACTCTCATGGTTGCACAGCAAGGAGGTCTTAAATTCTGAGTGGTCTCTCTAGTGCACAGGCTTCCCTTAAAGGAACTGGTCCTATATTAACATTTGACAGAACTACAGTCAGATCTCTTCTGTGATTTGTGGTGCAGTGGCTACACTGATAGGTCCTGGAATGACAGTGCTTATGTCTGTATTTTGACAGCTCTCTTCATAAACTCGGGCAGGTCAGTCATGTAACTGATCTTTGCTTTAGCTTCATCTATATTGTAAGACCTGGAGTCTGGAGATGCTGTGAGGTTCAATGAGTCAATGCTGGGAGTGCATCACACAACAGCTGGACTATTAGTCAGTGTTCTGCAAGCCTTGGCTGTTAGTAGCACTGATTTGATATTTGATCATCTGTAACATTCTTTAACACCCCACCCCCTGCATGCTCCTAGCTGATGACGGCTTACAATTCAGTCAGGAAAGAAGAATCAAGTGTCTGACTTAAGGTTCTGATAAATGTTCTTCCAAGTAATTTTCAAGGTGAGGCTCCTGGAGGATCAGTCAGTATTGCCCAGGAACTTGGTGGAGATGTAGATCTCCATATAAGATGCACTCAGTCTGAGACTTTGAAGATGGAGAATAGCTAATGGTGTTCTGGTAAAAGCAACTGGTCCTTCTGGGAATACATGCCCTACAGTTGTAGTTGGTTTAAGTTCTCTGGCAGGTGTGATTTCAAGACACTAACATGATGTTTTGAAATATACAGTTGGGAAGAGAGTCATTCAAAGCAATGCTCTTGGGCTGGCAGGAGCAACCTACTGCTGTGTCCTGACTGCCCAGTAGTCTTTCCTTTTATTTTGGAGACACAGTTTCCCTATGTAATCCAGGTTAGCCTAGAACTCCCTATGCATCCCAGGTTAGCCTTGAACTCACAGTCCTCCTGATCCTGGCTCATGAGTGCCATGTGCTGTGTATCAGAGCTTCCCAGATGGTTTTAATGTATGCATGCATTCAAGAACCATTATCTTGGCTCATCTCCAGAATATTTGCTTATCTAGAGTTCGATGAGAATCTGTGGCAGAGTGTCAAACTTCGGCACTGGAATGTCTGGGTGCAGTCAACCTTTCACTTGCAAGCTTTAGATCAGTGCCCTCCATATAGTTGTGCATAACTGCACACAAGCTGCACAGCTATTACAGCGAACCAGCACATCACACATTTGTGCTCTGGGGACTTTTAATGCTACCCAGGGCCTTTGGGTAAGACAGTGATGTCCCATTGTTGCATTTGGCAGGCAGATCTGTAATCCTTCCTTGGGGCAATGTGATAGACTGTGCCTCACAGTGATTATGTGAGGCAGAAAGTGGTTTTTATTGCTAAATTTTATGGAACAATCATAAAAATGGTCAGCATGGTAACTTACAGAATCTTATTACTACATCAGTTCCAGGATGCAGGCAGGAAAAAGCATCACTTTCCCCCTTTGGTTACTAAAACAGATTTGGGTGGAAGGGATCTTAATCATTGCTGCCCCCCTCAAATTTGGTCAGCTGGCTTCATGTGTAGAGATGCCACTAGAGAGGCCAGTGTGGTGAACATAAGTCCAGCACTCTTCTGTCCTCCTTTGCAGGTTGTGTTCACACTCAGTGTTCTCACAGCATCACACCTACTGTTCACACAGCATCACACCCACTGTTCATACTAGCTTCACACCCACTGTTTACACAGCTTCACACTCCCTGCTCTCACAAGCATTGACTTTGCTACCCGAAATAATTATCTGAGGGAGAGAAAGGCTTTCTTTCCATGTGTCCTTTGGAGGTCTCTGTCTGTGATTGATTAGTTTGGTTCTTTGGGAGGGGACCCCATGGTAAAACAAAGCTGCTCATTTATGGCCAGGAATCAAAACACAGACAAAAGACTAGGATCTTGTGTTGTCCTCAAAGGTCAGACTGTCAATGACCTAAAGACCCCCACAGGTGCCATGGAATGGGGAGATGGACCTTTGAGTGACAACCAAGGTACAAACTGCAGCACTGGACTTCCATTCTAATACTTCTTCATTGTTGATTTCCAGCTCCCAGCTTCCCTCCTCCCCTGATTTGCGAACACATCCCTCGTTTTGTCCAGATAACACAGGAAAATGTGGCATTGGAGAGTTCACTCCTCATCCAGCCCCAGGAATGAACTCTGTTTGTAGTTCTTTTCAATTCAGCATTTTGGGATGGTGATTATCAGTCTCTGTGTCTGACATCCATGACCGAGAACACCAGCTTATGAGCTGACTGCACCCCTAACCTGGCACCTTTGTTACTCAGCAACTGAAAGTTTAATCTCACTTCATTTAAAATGGAAATTTCAGGCTGGAGAGACAGAACTAGGCAGACAAGAATACTTGTTATGCAGAGGACCCAGGTTCAGCTCTCAGCACCTGTATGGCAGGCAGCCCATAAGTATCTGCCACTCCAGTTCCTGGGGATCTAGCACTCTCTTTTGGTCTCTGTGGACACTGCACACATGCATATGCATACATGCAGGCAAAATATCTGCACAATAAAATAAAGATAAACATTTATTAAAAAGCAGTCTCCAAAACACAAATAGAAAATGCTTCATATGACTGGTGACTCTCACGTTAAATAGCACACATAGTGTAAACCGTGATAATTGCATCCCCATGCCAAGAATCAGCTTGGAAATTACCACGTGAGCCAGTCTAGAGGATCCACCAGTGAGGGATGGTGATCTGGGGAAGACTCTTTTCTTATTGAAATAGAGAAAGTCCCAGAAGCTCAGGCCACCATCACTTCTCTCCAGTTCTGCTGTGCCTTCCTTTGTTTCTGGGTGTGCCCACTGCCATGTGCCCCATGAAAGGCTTCTGCTTTGGAACTGTCTCGTAATGCTAAGCAGAAGCTTTACATTGGTGAAAATGGTAAGAACTAACATTTGCACAGTACTTATTCCATGTCAAGTTCTGCATAAGCAATTAGATGACTTAGTCAACTTAATGCTAGCAGTGAGGCCATAAGGGGGGTATTATTCTGTCTAACTGACAGAGGAGGAACTGAGGCTGGGTGGTAGATAGCTCACAGGCTCTTTATAACCCAGGAACACAGCACTTAAACTCTGGAAGATACTGCCAAGACGCTGCTCTTCTTTGTCACACCATAGCTGTCTTCTCAGTCAGGGATGACTGCAGAGAGCTGCACAGCCCTGTCCACCTGTCCCCAGACTTCTTGTTAAGTGAGATAAGCACATGAACTTATGTTTGAAGCGACATTAGGTCACATCCGTCTCCTATACTCACAGCCTCACACGTCCTCACTGATAATGGGCACTTGAAAATGGCCCTGTCTCAGTACCTGAGGGCCTCAGTCCTCTGTCAAGGGCTGATTCACTGTGGCTGTGGGTTGGGAACCATCTCAACATCAAAGAAAGAAAAAGTCATCTAAGGCTGGAAACAGCAATGAATGTTGCAGTTCCAAATGATGGGGCCAACAAGAGGATTCCATTGGTGACCTATTCTGTCAAGCTCAGCCTGCCTCCTGGTATCAGCTCATTTATCTCAAATTGGGAAAAAAAAAACATGAAAAAGCAAAAAACCTTTGTCCAAATATCAGAACAAACTGTTCAAAGGTACAGGTTGTCTGACAACATCTCTAAACGGAAGCTGTGTTCAGTCCTTACTCATTCTCTTTTTATCATACAGTCAGGGGCTATGTTTCTCCAGTATCCCCAACTGTCTTTTGTTAGCATCTAGGATGACCTCACTGATAAGCTGAGTTTGACATCTAGACTTACAAAAGCATGGAAACAGATAAATGTCCAGCCCAGTGGGAGGTAGACGTGAACCAAGGGAGATTTTGAGAACCCTTACTCAATAGCAAGGGATGCAGTGAGCTGGCATGAGACTGCCTCCTACATGGAGCAGTTACAGGAAACATTTTCCCCTCTTCACAGTTGCCAGGAGTCTTCCATGGGCTGAGGGATGACCCTTTCTTCAAGCACTTCCAGTTGCCTTCTCCCTCCCCGATGCTCCTGTGACATCCTGAGTCATGGATATGTTACTCTCAGTCTCTGCCTTCCCTGACAACCCATTATTAAAGGTAGGCTTGCCACTCATCCTCAGTGGACAAACTAAAAACACATTTAATAGTGAAAAGCAGAGAAAGATTTATGCAGAATAGTCTCATTGAGAGGAGGAAGGAAGAATTCATCTTCCTGGGTCCTGACACAAGGTTTAGGTTTAAGTAGAGAGCAAGAGGTGTTCATGTCTAAGCAATTCTGGATGAGATGTGGCTCAGTCATCACTGTTTCAGCTTCACTATCCTGAAAGGTGGTCTGATGGTGGTGTCTCTTCCAGGGAGACAAGCTCTTCCTGTAGTACCACGCTTCAGCCTTTTCCTCCTGCCAGACAAGACTCCTGGGGAAATTTCAGTCCCTTGGAGCCATCCACTCAATGGTCTGATAGGCAAAGGGACAGTCTCCATCAAATATCTACTTCTGCCAGGATGTCGTATTCAGCGCAGGCTCAGTTGAGATCAGAGCTGCAATAGCACAGCAAGTGCTTAATTCCAGAGGACGGGAGGACGGACATGATCTGCAGAGAGTCCCCGGGCCTGTCCCTCAGCACAGTCTTCATTCTTCCTTCCACTCAAGGTTATGGAGTATATCTTGTGTACAAAACACAGGAGATACAAGCCTATGGCATTTCTTCCCAGAGAGACAAAGCCAATGGCTTGAGCCCTCCTCTAGAGTTTTATTTCTGAGTCTTTTTCAGTGTGTCTCACTCCCAGCATCACTTTCAAGACAAGTGGGTTAGATGTCACAGTCCCATTCCTCACAGAAGAATATGAAGACAGACACCAAGCAACTTTCTCATGGGGTATGAGCAATGGTAGAGTCAGCTTTCAAGTCCGCATCTTCTGACTCACCACCCTCCTGAGTCATCTGACGTCAGAGCCTGGCCTGGGCAGGCCAATCACTGAAGACATCCCCCAACTCTGCCACAGAATCTCTGGGATCCTTGTCTTCCTTGTGCCAGGAGCCCTTCCTGGTAGGAAAGGAAGACTCCCGCACCCTGTGAGAGCCTTCCAGCAGCCTTCAAAGTACTGAAGCCTGAGATCAAAGGAAATATTTTCTGGAACTCAGTATTTGTTCTTGATCTGCTACAAACCTTAATTAGCAACATAAACTTGGTAAAGGCATCAGTTTCCTAACTTGGTTTAACTGCTGTCATTTCTTTTAGTTATAAGTAACCCGGACCAAATATGGGAGAGAGATAAATGAAAACAATAGACTATGTAACACTTTTAGCGCCTGAGTATTTCTGGTAGTACTCACCCAAATTTGTATGCCTGCTGTGCTTTGATGAGTAATGAGTTATGGTGGGAAGTATTTTGGATTCGACTATTAACTTGTGTTCCAGAAAGGGAAGCTTCCCAGATTCCGTGATGCTTGAAATGAGATCAGGCTGACATTGTGATGTAGTCTTTAAATCAGGCATTTTAATAGTATTAAAGCATTCCATCTTTTACAGGGGTCTGTGACACAGGTGTTCCTTTTCTAAGTCAGAGAAGAAATCAAATGGGTTCCCTATGTTCGAACAACCTAGATTTTAATCTGTGAGTGAAGGGGCCAATCTCTGATGTGGTTTAGTGGCTCCTGGTGTCTTCTGACCTTGGGGAAACTGTCCAGCCTTCTCTTTGCTTGAGAACTGAAGAAAGTCATCCTGGAACTTACAGTCTTTGCAAAACCACACATCCAAAGCCAACGGTTTCTGGGGAGGGTGGTCTTATTCCTCAATCTTGCAAACAAGGGTGTGTGTGTGTATGTGTGTGTGTACATTTATCATATGTACTTATCAGTGTGCATGGGTACACATGTGTCTTAGTGATGTTTCTACTGCTGTGCTAAGATACCATGACCAAGGCAACATATAGAAGAAAGAGTTAATTGGGGCTTGCAATTTCAGAGGGTGAGCCCATGACCCTTACGGTGTGGCGCATCACAGGAGGAAGGCAGGCATGGCACTGGAGCAGAAGCTGAGAGCTTATCTGTTGAGACAACAAACATGAGGTAGGGCGAGGGGTGGGGAAATAAATAAATAAATAAATAAAGAAAGAAAGAAAGAAAGAAAGAAAGAAAGAGGTGGGGAACTTTGTGTCTGCCCATCTTCCCAGGCTCTGCATTCTCATCTGTCAGAAGCATTTACTTTAGGGAGAATTCCATGTGGAATTGAAGACCTTGCTGGCCAAGATTTCATTGGCTCTGACCAATGTCTTGTAAAACCCATGTTTGTAGTTGTAGACGTGGACAGTATTTTGGGTTGGTCATTTGAGTTCACCAGATTCCATAATGAATGGTTTCATGATTCTGGTAACAAATGACACGGTAAGACCATGAGCTAAAGTTGGTGCTCCCTACTTGTATTTTTCACTTTCATTTTCATCTTCTTAACGGGCTCCCCGCTGAAACTCTGTAAGGCTAACACAAACGGTAATGTGTTCTTTTTAAGCCAGGGCATGCTCTTAAAACAAGGTAATAAAGGGAGAGAAAACAGCGAGGGAAGGAGGAAGGAGCGTGAAGAGGGGGTGGAAGAGTCAGAGAGGAAAAAACCATGTTCTACATCAGCAAAACTTCTAATGTCAATGTCTGCTCCCTGCCCCAAACAGAGGCAGTTCTGATACCTCAGGCTGCCCCTAGAACTGTCTCCACTGATTCATCCTGTAATAACTCCTCACCAAACCTTTATCTTTAAACAGTCTGCACTGCACAGGCCCCTGACCTGGCCAGACTTTTCTGAAATCTATGGAACACTGCCCCTTGCCATTTCCACCACTGTCATCATCTCTTTGGTTTGGAAACTTCTAAGCTTCTTACTGGAATTTGCTGAGTGAGGTTAAAACCCCAAAAAGCAAAATGGGATCTTGGCATAAATAATCAGTTTTGTTTTAGTGTCACATTCAGAATAAGTTACAATGAAATGGATGGCTTGGTAATGGGGCTCCTAATGATTTCTCTGAAATCTTAATTGAAATGATTACTCTAGAGGAGCTTTGCCAGACGAATAGCATGTAATTTGTAATAGAAACCATTTCAGGGTGGGTTGAAACTTGAGAACAAACATGGTGGGAGCAGGGACTGTGCTGTAGCTTGCAATGAACTTGGCTCTCTTTTTTCTCCCCTTCCCTCCCTCGCTCTTTTCTATTTCCATCCCTTTCTTCCTTCCCATGTCTACTGGTTACAGTAGTCACAGTGAGTGGATGTTTGCTGGCTATTGACACTGGACAGAGACTAACGATTTTTTCCCCTTTGTTTTATTGTATACATTTGACACAATAATAAGAAAAGATAATTTGTCAGGGTCATAGTTTACCATAGTGACTCAAGGTGATCCCCATTCTTTATGAAGGCAGGAATGATCCTTATGATACAGGGGCCTGCATCAAATAGAGATAAAAATAACCTGTCATTCCTTGAGGTCAAACATGTCTTAGAACTATGGAATCCCCCTCAGTTATACAGACCCATCTGCTGAGAGGGATCGTCTCCAAATTTAGATAGTTTGCTTATTTGGGTAAATCTTTGCTTCATTTCCATCAAAAAGTGTCTCCTTTCCAAATCTGGGGGAAAAAAGTAAAACAAAAAAACAAAAAAGAGAAAAGAGAAAGCAAAGACTGGTGAAGAAGCCGAGAAGAAGGATCAGTTTATTGCAATGTTAGTGGTGTTAACATTGAGTGGTTGTTCTCCATTGTAAAGAGCCATCCAGGAGAAGGGAACAGAATAGGCGAATGGCATCTAATTTAAGAGCATTTTCCTTGGAGACTCTTTCACAAAGCCTTTTCCTGGAACCTTCAAACCACTCTCACAAACTGTTTTTTACCATGTTCCAGTCCAGCAGGGGTGAGACGAGGTGGGAGTACAAGATGATTGGGAAAGTCTGTGATACACGGTTAGTGGTTGGGTGAGTGAGACAGTTCCCAAATCGAAATCTGACCAAAGAGACAGTCAGGAGACAGAAGACTAGACCCAGAGCGGTGATTCTGAGATGATTCACTCGGTCGCCACGTACTTCCCACCTTTCCCAGGGGCTGTGGATCTAGTTTGAGGCTTTTGACACTGTAATTAGTAGGCCCTGCTCTTTGGGGGGAGTGTCTTGTCCTACCTATTCCAAATAAGCAGCATGTTCAACCACACTCCAAGCAAATGGTTCTGTTTTGGATTTTCCGGGGAAAAGAGGAATGCACTCTAGGCAGATTGCTTTCCTCTCCTGCGGCACCAGGGTGAGCACCAGGGTGAGCTTCCTAGACAGCTGATTCTCCTTTGAGGTTTGGCAGCTCCAGGCCACCAGCAATGGGGATCAATGCTCCTTCCTTCCTCCTTGAGTCTGAGGCCCTGCGTTCCTCTTCTGCCTTTAACCCATCCACTGGCCCATGAGTGCTGCAGTGTCCTGGCATCTCAAGGGACAAGGAAGCAACAGGACTCGTGAGTGACTCTGGATTCTGGTGAGTTGTTCTGGGCTTTCTCATTCCTGTCCCCCACCCCCCAGCAAGAATTACTGGAGTCCTGCAATCCCTCAGTGGTCACAGCTCTGCTGTCCTAGGGAATCCTGACACTCTTCCTCTCCAGCCATCTGTCTGGGGTCTTTGTTTCTTGGGGAGTAATCTCTTAACTGTCCCCAGTCTACCTGAAGTCCCTTCTGTCTACGCTCCCATTTTCCGTTTGACCAAATTTCCCCCACGGGGCTGGGTAAGTGCATTATAGCAACAATCCATGGTCACATCCTGTCTAACATGCTCCTTGTTTTGGCACTGTATGTGCTCTGTTGAGTCTTTTATGCTTTGTGAGTATTCTTGTATCCCATTACCCCCACTATGTGTGAGACCCTTCACCCTCACTAGGTGTGAGAAACTTCACCCTCACTATGTGTGAGAACCTTAACCCCACTATGTGTGAGAACCTTCACTCCCACTATGTGTGAGACTTTCACTCCCCACTATGTGTGAGAACCTTCTCTCCCCACTATGTTTGAGAACCTTCACCCCCACTATGTGTGAGAACCTCAACCCCCACTATATGTGAGACCTTTCACCCCCATGATGTGTGAGACCTTCATCACCACTATGTATGAGACTCTTCACCCCCACTATGAGTCATACCCTTCACCCCCAGTATGTGTTACACTGCTCACTCCCCATTATGTGTGAGACCCTTCACTTCTACTATGTGTGAGACCCTTCTCCCCTACTCTGTATGAGATTAGTACCATTTAGTGAATGTGGTGGTGATATGTGTATGTGTGAATGTGTGTGTGTGTGTGTGTGTGTGTGTGTGTGTGTGTGTGTGTGTGCAAGTGTGTTATGGTGGTCATGAGAAAGCAGAGGACAACTTGCAGGAATTATCCCCTGCCAACCTGCTGCAGGTTTGGGGGATCAAACTCAGATTGTCAGGTATGGTGACAAACGTCTTTGCTTGTGTGTTATCTGGATGACCCCAACACAACTGTTTCTCATGAGAGTTGCTGCCTTCCTTATTTTTAGGACAGGCAGCTCTCACACAAGTCTTTGCTACTTTCTAACAGCTGCCTAACTCCTTACCCACAGGTTTTAAAATCTCATTTCTTCTCCTTGCTGGTAGCAACTGTCTCCTGTTCCTTGTATCCTTATCTTTCTGTGGCCTCATCCTGCATCATTAATCTTGCCAGGTAGTTCGCTTTCACTGACTTCAACAGAGGCTATGATGTGTCTGTGATTCATCTTGCCTGAGTGTCATGTCTATTCTGTGATTGCATTGCTAGTAATTATTCTATTATATGGGATTGTATGGGGCTGAGCCACTCCCCAAAGCTACTTCTCTAATCCCCAACATTGATGATGTGGGAAGAATCTGATCATCTACCACTCATCAGGAGACTAGGCCCTAGGTTTCAATGCCTTTGATCACATGGGGTGAGTTGCAAAGGGTGTGTGCTTGGTGGAGGAGGTGAGATGGCATTTTCCATAGGCATTTTTACTGTCTGAGTTGTGTGTTGAGTTTGGATGAGAAATGGCAGAGGCCCTGTGAGTTGTGGGAAAACTCAGCACATGATTGCATTCCTATGATTTTCTCCAATTTCTCCTGAATTTTCTCTAGAATATTTAGAAACGCCAGTGTGCTGCAACTCTGCAGAAGCCCGCAAGGACAAGGGACTCTCCTATCTGGAGAGGCTGTTACAAGGGATGTTGTTCTAGTTTGGGTCAGACTTCTAAGACAGGATTCCTCTCGGAGAGAGTGCCATTGGGAGAGGGAATGCGGAGCACCAGCTAAGAAGTTCTGAGTGACTGTGGTACAGAGATAAGCCTAGACATATTGGCTAAGGACTCCTCTGTCTCTGCTGTGCCTGCTGCTTCCTATTGCTCTCTGGGTGGAGTGGCTCTCCTGCAGAATGGAATAGGCAGCAAGAGAAATTCTTGTAGGCGGCAGAACATGAGAGCATGGCCATGTCCTCAGACCATTCTGTTTCAGATTTATGAGTTCTCAGAAGCCAGAGACAGGCTTGCCTAAGCTACATACCTAAATGCTTTCTAGGAAATACCTTGTTAGGATGCCGGATTTTCCCTCCGGCACTGAGTCTTATGGGACACCCATTGCACCCATCTGCCATTTCATCACCAACAAAAGTCCTCGGGTGGCATGTTACCATGCACAAAGGAGTTCCTAGAGGCTGCTACTTACTGTCTGTCATTTGGAACACTCATTCACTCTTACTAAAGGAAATTAAGAATAGAGCATAATTGTGTGATATGGGGAGCTTGGAAAACCTGTCTGTTCTGTTCAGCCACTGTAAGACTGTGTGACTAGGAAACTCATCTCTTTTGCACTCTCAGAGCTCTTTTGTATTTTTTCTGTTTTCCCTCCCTCCCTGTTTTTCCTTTATAACAGATTGATAGGGAATCACTCTGCCAATGACCTATAGCCACAGTCTAAATACCTTCCTCTTTTTTTGTTCATTTTTTAAGTTAATTTTTTACATCCCAATACCAGTTCCCCTTCCTTCCTTTCCTCCCAAATCCTCCACTCTCCCCTCCTCCCATCTACTCCATGGAGAGGGTAAGGCCTCCCCTAGGAAGTCTACTAAGTCTGTCCCATCATCTAGTTGAGGCAGGACGAAGGCACCTCTCCACCCCACACCCCTGTGTCTAGGCTGGGCAAGGTATCTCTCCATATGGAATGGGCTCCACTAAATCAGTTTGTGCATTAGTGTTAGATCTTGGACCCACTGCCAGTGGTCTCATATATTGTTCCAGTCACACACCATTGTCACCTATATTAAGAGAGTCTAGTTCTGTCTTATGCAGGTTTCCCATTTGTCAGACCTGAGTCAGTGATCTCTAACTAGCTCAGGTCAGCTGATTCTGTGGATTTCCCCATCATGGTCTTGACTCCTTTGTTTATATTATCACTCCTCCCTCACTTTGATTGTACTCCAGGAGCTTGGTCCAAGGTTAGTAGTGGATTTCTGCATCTGCTTCCATCTGTTTCTGGAAGAGGGTTCTGGCTTCTCTGGGGTTATGGATTGTAGGCTTGGTATCTTTTGCTTTATGTCTGAAATACCTTCCTCTTATTTTTCTCTTTTTGAAGAAAAAGAAAAAAAAAACAGAGCAAGTACTTTGGATGATTCAAGGGAGCACAGTCATTTAAAATGCCCACCAGACTTCGTGGTTTTCAGGTCTTTAAGGAGATATGCAAAGTAACACACATGGCTCCAGAAATCACCCAGAGTGGTTCACTTGGGGAGAACTAAAACCAATGCCCTCTATTAAAAATGACTGGGGTTGAATAGAGACAAGGGGAAACAGGGAGAGAGAATTTCCCAGTACCTTGTGTTAGTGAAGTGTCTCTTCACAGGGGTTCCTCAATTCCATTGACTTTTTCTGACATTGTTGAGACTGTTCTGGGGCTGCCAGAACAAATCCCACAAGCTGGGTGGCTGGAATAACAGGACTGTACGTTCTCACAGTTGCAGAGGCTAGGACACTGGGTGAAGACACGGGAAGGGATGGTTCTGGAGGCTCGAAGGCAGGGTTATGTCTGCACTTCCCCCCCCAACACACCACTGGGCTGTCAGCAATCCTTGTGTTAGAGACCTGACGTTCCAGTCTTTGCCTCTGTTGTTCCATGGCATATCGCTCTGCTTCTCCAAATGACCTCTGCTCAGAAGGACAGCAGTCACATGGGACCAGGACTCTCCACGACCTCCTTTTAACTTGATTCCATCTGCTAAGACCCTCTTTCCAAACAGCACCACACTCACAGGACGGGGCAGTTGGGGTGTTCGTGCTGTTTGGAATGCTATCCAGACCACAGCTCTGGTGAACAGAAATGGTCCCTTGGCCCCGGAGAATTGGGAAGTTTTCTGTGAGAACAATGCCTCCAATGGCAGGGAAGGCCAGCCAACAGCAAGCTCTGTGGCATCCTCAATCGCACATAGCATGAGCTTTGTGTGGCATTTCTATCCTGGTTTCCGTTTTTCTTGTCCTGGCCCTTGGGCGTTCAACTCCTAGTCTAAGAATTTATTTTTTAGTTTAACGAATAATTTATATGTTTTGAAAATGACTAATAAAAAACCCCAATTTGGACTGAATCAGAGCATGAGTTTTTTGTCTCGGGCATGCTATTTTTCTTCACATGCATCTGATTCAGCTACAAGGAAAGTGCCTACTTGGCCTTTTTTTTTTTTTTTTTTTTTTTTTTTCCCATCACAGCAACCCTTTCCACACGGAGATTGTGTCCTCACTCAGCTGCAGCTGGCAACATGGGACAGACACATTTGAAATGAAACCCCCTCCACTCCTAAACCTTACTTTTAAGTATCTGTGAATTGTCTACGTCTTATTGTTTTCTAGTGTCAGCAGAGGTGGGGTGGGGTGACAGTGGGGTGGGGGTAGCCTGAGAGCAGGCTGTTTTCACCAGGGCAGAGCCACAAATCTGACATTTACAAGACCCTTGTGTTATCTCGGTCCTGAAGTCTTGCACGCATTCTTGGGCTGGCTTGGGTTTCCTGCTGGCATCCACACTGACCTTAGCTGGGGCCAAATCTGCACACTTGAGTCAGCTACTTTTTAGCTACTGAGGCCAGAAAATGATTTTTTTTTCAGGAGTTCCTTGTGAAATCGTTTTGCTAAGTCTGAGGCACGTTGGCATGTCATTTTTCAGAAACAGTTCCTTTTGGGCAGTTAGTAAGATGACTCATGTTTACCCAAATTAGGGGTTTTGACTTTGTTGTGGAGGGTTTTTTAAACTACAGTTCCCCCTAGCGGCATCTGTGGTACTCATGGTTGCTCTGGATGATCGATTTTTCATGGTTTGGCTACATTGGGTCCAAAGACTTTGCCTCTTGCTTTAGTTTCATTTACCCACAAGTATAGCTCAGCAGTGGACTTGCTCAGGATTGAAGTGTGTGGATGTAAAACTCCATGCACAAACCCTGAAATCTATCTTCCTCCTCAGAGGAGAAAGGAAATGGGAAATGGGAAATGGGTGTGTGAGGACATAGCCATGGAGATGCGATGGCATGATGTAGATTCAGAACTGACCACCTAAATGGACGAGCTTTTGGGAGCAGACCCTTGTGTCTCTGGCGTGCTGTGTAGACACCTCTGTAAAAGCGTGTGTTTAGAACCAGAGCCGAGGGGACATTGTGTGTAAGGGGATGTTGTGTTCCCTGCTGGCCTCGGTTTGTGGAGGCTTTCCAGACCCTTGGTACCCGCCCCCACACCAGCATGTGCCCTCCCTATGTGAATCCCTACAGACAGCTGGAACGTGTCTCATATTCGAGACTTCAGGCGAAAGAGTTCGCAGTCTCCGAGGAAGGAAATTTACAGACCCCCTGTGTTCACCGAGTTAGACCTGGGAAGATGATAAAATCACGTGGTTGAATTTCTTGTGTTACAAAATTGATAATTAGCCTCAAAGAGGCAAAGGGCAGCTGGAGGTTCATCGAGACTGTAAGGGTGATGGTAGGTATGAGCCATGCAATCCAGTGTCCCAGTAGGTGGGTAGGTGATCTGGGACTCCATGCGTGTCACTCCTAACCCTAACACCCTGACATCCTGTAAAGCATAACATCTCCGGGTAATGTCAATAGTGTGCCTACCTGTCCTGAGAGGAGTCAATATCAACAGTTCCCCTTTTGAGAGTCTTGGTTGGACTTGAGTCCCTTAATTTGATGGTCAACCTCTTCCCCCTCAGGCTCACACTCTTTATCACTGTTTAAAGGTTTTGTTGGGCTGTGGAGATGGCTGAGGGGACTCAGTGATTGCTTTGAAAGTTCATGGACCTGATATCGGATCCCCCAGGGGTCATGAAAAGTAGGCTATCTGTAACCCCAGATTCCCAGGGCAAGATGCAAAGCTGAGACTGGAGGATTCCGAGGAGCTTCAGGTCATTTGGTTTTGTGTTTGCAACAGAGCACAACAAGGGGAGGCTGTCTCATGAAGGAAGGAGTCAGGGCCGGTTGCCAGGCACAGACCTCTGACTTTTACACATACATTCATGCTTCCCTCATGCAAACATATGTCCACACACATCACTCATACATATGTACACACACAAGATAAAAAAGAATTAGAAGGCTTTATTCTAAATATATTTGTTTGGCATTTTTCTAGACTTGATGTCTTTTGGCATGTTTTGTTTCAGCTGGTCTACAGAACTCTATGACCAACACAGCAAAGCCTTTGGGGTTAATGTTCTTGTTTCTCTCGTGTGAATGCAGATGCTGTCCTTCAGTCTGCTGTTTGTGTCCTGAACTTCTGAATTTGTCTTTAGTCATTTGGCTACTGGTTTCAGATAGCAGAGATATAGAAAGTTGAACATGCCCTCTAAAGATATGCCCCCAGCCTAATCTCCAGAATTCATGGACATCTGCAAACGTAAAGAATTGAGCTTACCAATTTTTTTTTTTTTTTCGAGACAGGGCTTCTCTGTGTAGCTTTGGAGCCTATCCTGGCACTCACTCTCGAGACCAGTAAAGCTCCCAAATTCTTGATAACTTGTGTGGGTCCTAAATCCATGACAAGAACCCTCATAAAAGACACTGTGACATGAAGGAGGGAGAGATCAGCTTGGTGTGACCAGGAGCCAAGAAATGCTGATGGCTTCTGGAAATACTGATGGCCAGGAAGTGTTAATGAGAGAGAGGTAATGTTGTGGAAGGTTTCTTGTCCCACCAGGTCCCCACCAGGTCCTGCTGCCCTTCTCAGTCCCAAATAAACACACAGACACTATGTTAGTTATTAAACTATTGGCCGATGACTAGGGCTTCTTATTGGCTAACTCTGTCTTAATTATTAACCCATAATTACTAATCTACATGGCCTTATCTTATCAGAGGACACCTGGTACATCCTCTCCTCCTGGTCCCCACATGGCGACTATTTCATGGTCTTCCTCTGCCTACCTTTCCCAGAATTCTCCTTGTCTCCTTGTCCTGCCTATCTTCTATAGTGGGAAATTACCAATACGGAGCAAAGTAGAAATATAAGGGTATTTAATAGGGAAAAGCCTTACTTACAGAGGAGCAACCTAGCCAGCTGGCGTGGCAGCAGTCTGTCCAGCAAGTACAAAAGTGAAACCGAAAGAGAAAACGAAGTCCCATGCAAGTATGGCTCTACGTCACCCTGACCACTCCCTTGCAATCGTGGTCAGGCACACCTGTAGCCAGCCCCTAAGTAGGCGTGGCTACAGCTTCCCCTACAATCTTCCTCCATCATTGGCCAAACAGTGTTTTACAACTAATAATGGAAACATATATGCAGAAGGACATCTCCCATCAAGGGAAGGAGACATTTTCTCCAGCACAGCTATGCTGACACCTTGGCTTGTAGCCTCCAGGTCTGGGGGAATATTTTTGTTGCTTTGAGCAACCAAGTTGCTGGAACTTGTTACAGCAGCCACAGAAGGCTGCAGGAGTCTTCAATGTTCTGAGACTGTGTTCCACACATTTCCTGATACCTGACGGTCATAATTTTCATATTTGATGTTATTTCCAACTGACAACATTAGACAATTATTACATATATGTATGTATGTATGTGTGAAAGTATGTATATGTAATACATGTGGAAGCCAGAGAATCTTGCAGGAATTGGATCTTTTGTTGCACATGTGGGTTGTGGGTATGGAACTCATATCATCAGACTTGGTGGCAAGTGCCTTTACCCCTGTGCCATCTTGCTGTGTCCTCCCAAGCCCCACATCTTGAGTTATTAACCTCAGTCAGGCTGTGCATTTTACTCATTGCATTTTCTTCATGGAATTTCAGTCACGCAATGGGTTGGCATGTGGTACTTTATCAGTTATGACTGCCAGTTCGTGTCAAGCACTGGAGACCTGTGTGTCTTTATCAGCCAGCTGAAAAGAAATAGACTTATTTAGCCTCATGAATTCTAGAACAAAGTGCTAGGGAGTGTTGAGAATGGAACAGTGATGTCTTAAAAGGAATCAGAGCCAAGCAGTGCCTTTGAGCAATGGCACAGCATCTCCTTTAAAAGATGCTCACATGATATACTTCAATTCCAGTGTTTAGGAGGCTGTTGTGCGATGGTCTGAGTTCCAGGACAGCCTGGGATGCATATTTAACTCTGTCTCAAAAATAAAACAAAATAATAAAACAGCAGAAACAAATGCAAGCAAAGTCAAAGAAAACAGAGCTGCAGTAGAGTAGATGTAATCTCAAAAGCTGTTGGAGTCAAATCCTGCATGCCACATTTTCTCAGAGAGAAAAACAAACAAGTGAACAAACAATTTTTATCTCAGGGTCATTACTTCACTGAAGAAGGAAAACAGAATATTAATATTATTATTTTTTTGTGTGGGATCCTATTTTGTTTTTGTTGGGGTATTGAACCTAGGGCCATTGGCATGCCATACACATGTTCTACCACCACCCTCCAACCTAATCATTTCTATACAAAGAAAACTCAGGTTCAAAAATCTCATATCCAAAGAGGACTCGTAGAGTGTCTTGTTCACACTGGAGAATCTCTTGTCTCTTAGATTTATGACACAATGTTGAAATTTACCAAGTCGATGAAATTCAGCCAAGAAGAAAAGGACATTATTATTTTAAGGAGAGAAATTTCTTTTTTTACTTAAAAATAGATTTTTTATACAGTAAATTCCAATTGTGTTTTCTTCTCCCTACTCCCAGATCTTCCCCACCCACCCAAACCATATCCTTTATTTCTCTTTCTTATTATAATACAAACAGGCATCTAAGATAGTCATAATGACAAAATAAAATAAGGTAAAATAAAAGCAAACAGCCAGGCATGGTGGCACACGCCTTTAATCCCAGCACTCAGAAGGCAGAGGCAGGAGAATCTCAGAGTTTGAGGCCAGCCTAGTCTACAGAGCAAGTTCTCAGATAGCCTGGCCTACACAGAGAAACCCTGTCTCAAAAAAAAAAAAAAAAACAAAAAAAAACTCCAAAAATAAAAATACAAGCAAACAAACAAAACAGAATAGAGCAAAAAATAAGAGAAAGAGAGAGCGCCAAAGAAGAAGCACAAGAAACACACATAGACAGAGACAGACACATTCAAACACACAGAAAACACATAAAAGCAAAATTGGAAACCAGAAGATGTAAGCAAAAAATCTGTAAGGTTGAAAATAAACAAACAAACAAATAAATAAATAAAACAAAAATCCAAGCCAAAACAACAACAAAAACCAGACAAAGCACTGTGGGACCAAAAAAACCTTCCCAAAATACCACCAAGTTTTTGTTGGCCATCTACTTACTGCTTGTCACCGGGCCTGGCCTTAAGTGTGGTTTGCATACCGAGTGGAAACTAATTTTTCCTTTGTGACCGGTTATCCATTGGAGTTAACTTCTGAGTTAAGGGTGGGGGACTCTATAAGCCCTGTGCATGCTGCCACAATCTGTGAGTTCACAGCATCAGTCCTGCTGTGTCTAGAGGACCTTGCTTCCCAGAGTGTCCTTCACCCAATCTGGCTCTAACAGTCTTTCTGCTTCCTCTGTCACAGCATTCTCTGAGCCCTCAGGGGACGGTTTTGATGGAGACATCCCATTTAGACTGAGTGTTCCAGGGTCTCTCATTCCCTGCTCACTGCCCACCTATGAGCCTCTGAATTTGTTCCCATCTATTGCAGGAGAAACCTAAGCCTAGAAATCTCTTAAGGGGAAACGATTTCCTATCAACAGAACAGCTTTTACGTTCCCCATGAATTCTAGAAGCACATTTCCTTCCTATGGTTGTGCACAAGGTATTGCTGGTCACAGGACATATCTTAACTCTGACACTTGCTGTTTTTAGATTGTTAGATTGTTCTTAGATTGTTCATGAGAACACTCCTCTGGCTTAGTGTTCTTTACAGGGTAGAAACCAACCAAATGAGTGCCCGTGGTATTTCTTGAATGAGTCTGCCACCTCGTGGCTGTTTGGAAAACCAGCCCGGGTAAATGAGATCCATACACGAAAATAGGGAACCAGTCCGAAATAGATGTGTTTGTAAACTGAGGAGCGCAGGGCTCCCAAACTGGTAAAGTTCTCTACACGAAGGAAGCTTAGGGCATGGATTACATGAGCTGAAATGTGATGGTGCAAACGGAGACTTCTTACCGCCACTGCTGCTGTTCAAGCTTCCGCTGGTGAGGCCAGAAGATTGGCACAGGAAAACAAAAGAAGCCCTTAGGATTAAAAAAGAAAGCTGGAAGGCAGGTGTGGCCGTGCATGCCTTTAATCCGAGCACCTGGAATGGAGAGGCAGGTGGATCTCTAAGAGTGAGCCCCTATGTCAATAAAACAAAACAAAATAACAAAAACAACCCCAAACAAGTACATACACAAATAAACAAAATGCTAGAAATATTATTGGTTACAACAAATATGTAATAACATGTATGTAATAATTAATTTCAATTTTTGTTGTTTTTCCAGAAAGGGTCTTTCTGTAGCTTTGGAGGTTGTCCTAGAACTCACTCTGTAGACCAGGCTGGCCTTGAACTCACAGAGATCTCATTGTCATGTCTTTTTGTTTTGTCTTGTGACACACTGAGTTAAACTAGGGTCATTTGTGGCCATACACTCATTTGAGCCTGGCACTCAGGTGAAGATAGTGGCTGCCTCTCCACTCAGAATCCACTAGAGGGGATTGTGGAGGAAAGAGGAGGGGAAGGGAAGGGAGGGGAGGGGAGAGGGCGGGGATTGTCTCTGAGTCCCTCATGATCCGTGATTGCCAGATACAAACCCCAGTCCATGATGAAGCAACAACTCTTTTCTTTTATTATTATGCTTTAATTAGGGTTACTTACAGGAACATGGAGAACTTACTGATGGCCACACTCCCTAAGCAAATATCTTAGCTGCCTTTAGATCCTTGGGGAGGGGCAGGTCCTCCTTAGGGAGAGGCAGGTCCTCAGGAGCTCCTTCATCCACAGCCTCCGCTATCTGCATTCCTCTGAAACTGCCCTCCCACATCCACTCATCACCTCTAGTTCCAAACCTTCCTTTCTTCAGCTCATCCTGTTTCTCAGCTTTGGACTTAGAGGACCACTGCTCCTCTCTTCCTCGCTCCAGTGAGCCTTAGAGGTTCAGAATGCTTGTCCCCTGTGCTCAGCATCTGCTTTCTCCTCTGCATCCTTACAGGGATGGCTCTCTTCAGTCGGGCATCAGCTTCATGCTAGGAGATGCTGCTGTCCCTGAGCATTTATCACAAACTGGCTCCCCATTTGATGTCCACCACTTCTCAGAGAGAAATGACTATCTGGGAATGACCTCACTGCCGCAAGAGCCTTCTCCACTTGGTGATGGCTGAATCTCTATTGTTCAGCCTTAGTTTCTGACTCTCTAGACACATTCAGTTTGTGTGTTCTCAAAATCCATATGGTAGTAATCACCTCAGTTCATCTGTGGGTGTCTTAGTTATTTTTTGGGTACTGTGTGATAGAATGCCATGACCAAAAGCAACTTCAATGGAGAAATGGCTTATATCTGGCATATGGTTCTGAGGGATGCAGTCCATGAAAGAAGGCAGTAGGTAAAGAAGGCAACTTAAATAATTAGCTTCATCTCAAGTTTATGTAGAGGCAGTACCTGCAAAACTTCTATAGTCGTTTTTCAGCATCTCCTTGGCCCACACTCCTCTTCTCATTGGAGAAAGTGTGTGTGTGTGTGTGTGTGTGTGTGTGTGTGTGTGTGTGTGTGTGTGTGTGTGTCCCTATTCTCCATTCTCTAAGAGCACTGTAGCATCCCTTATGCTAAGGGGGCTCCACAGGGATGATAGATTCATTATCTTCCAGCCTCGATCTCGAAGTTCCCAAAAGGTATTTAGGATACTTCTGAGTCCATCCAGCTAGTGAATGTCCCTTAAAAAATACTTCTGGAAGACTCCCCTGAAAATCCTGACTACAAGCATGAAGAAATAAACCTAGAAGAACTACAAGACGTGATGTATATTTTATTTTTTTAGTTTTTTATTTTTTATATATTTGAATTACAAGCAAGATTGAATATTTTAACTGCTCAAAAACAAAACAACAAAAATCATCTTTGGCTGACTTGTAATCACTGCCCAGTCTATACTTGTATTAATGTAGAGATGCATATTACTTTTAAAAGTTTATGCATTTTCAGAGCAAGGGGACCAGACACCAATAAAAATGGATTGCCCAGATGATCTTGCATCCAGAACAGTTTTAAGGCTGCTGGCTGAGATGATTCAGCCTTAGACTACTCTAGCCAAAACTTAACAATTATCCTGATTTTTCTCAAGGTTTCTTTAAAGATTCCAGTGCACCCAGACAACAGAAAGCAGTTGAGGAAAAACAACTCCCATATATCCCAAAGATTGGTTATAGATGTTTGCTATCATTAAAGGGGAGTAGTTACAAATTATTATGGGTCTTAGTAAAAGAGAAAGCTAATTGAGAGTTAAATTCAAAGATCTCTTTCTAAAGGAAAAAAGGGGGTAGATTATTCAATCTACTTTTAAACTAAAAGAACAACTACTAGTCTTAAAAATTTTACATTGGTATGGATTCTGGTTTATTGATACAAATTTAAACTTATTTTTGCTATTATATATATTATAATATATATATGTGTGTGTTTCTACCTTTGTTTGTGGTATTGTGCTTATGCAACTTATTTAAAAATGTAACATATAATTAAGAAATACAACCTGGGTGGTGCATGCTTTTAATTCCAGCACTTGGGGGGGCAGAGGCAGGTAGATCTCTGTGAGTTCAAAGCCAACCTTGTCTACAAGAGCTAGTTCCAGGACAGCTAGGGCTACACAGATAAACCCTGTCTTGAAAAAAAGAAAAAAAAATACAGGTTAATATTAATCATCTATAATAATCAAACTTATACTCATATTGGTGTGTTTTCAAGGTTAAACATATATTTAGGTAGTTGGTCTTCAAACACTTTAAAGACCCACAGAATATGGCATTTAATATGCTTAATAACTTAAGGCTTTTCATGACAGTGAGACACATCTATTCCTGACAGCACCCATTTACTTCAAAAGAAGATGATGGACATCAAAGAACCACCGTAAAGAGTTTACTTTCTTTATGGCAAAGCTAGCCATTTGGGCAAAGAAACTGCCCTTGCCTCAATTGCTGACATTATACTGTCCAAATTGGACCAGCAGGATGGAAAAAAGAAGTAGCTGCCAAATTTTGTCAAGACAAGGTAGGAAAGTCCTTCAACATTCCTTGCTTCTCGAAAATGTCTGTCAGATATACGAGGCGTGTAGGCCAAAGTTAGATGCCCCAATGTTACAAAAGAACCTAGGGTAATTGTCCAGGCAGCCAGAGGTCCCTGCCAGTAGGTAACATTTCACCATTCTGGAGCCGTTGATGGAGTTAAAAACAAAATAATTAATTTTCCTTAACTAATTTCCTTAACTAATTTCCTTAACTAATAAAACTTAGTTAACTTCATAACTAAGTTTTCCTTAGTTATGATAAGAAGGTAAGTTAGACATGAAATTTTAGAGTCACAAAATAAGATAGGTAATAAAATATTTTCTCTGATTTCATCAAATATAAATGGATTGGCTACTATAACTGTACTTCTCACTTGATAACTGTTTTGTTGTATAAAATTTTACTATGTCAAAGTTAAAACCTTCCTTTTTTCATTTAGACAAAAAGGGCGAATGGTGTGGAATAATCTTTCTGTACAGGGTGTAAATTACACTGTGATTGGCTTAATAAAGAAGCTAACTGGCCAATAGCTGGAAAGGCAGGAGAACCAGACTAAGTGCACTGAAAGAAAAGCAGAATGAGAGGAGTCACCAGCAAGACACGGAGAGGCAATAGGAGGGGCAGGTTGAAAGAGAGGTAATACCACGAGGCAGAATGTAGATTAATAGAAATGGATTAATTTAAGTTGTAAGGGCTAGTTAGTAATAAGCCCAAGCTAATGAGTGAGCATTTATAATTAATATTGAGGTTCTGTGTTGGTAATTTGGGAACTGGTGGGTGGGAAAGCAGTTTAGACCAGAGGAATTTGGAAAGGATAATCTCTAACTTGTTGAACTGCTTGCAGGCTGTGCTCCAGGTTCCCGGATGTTGTGATGTCACCCATTCTGGGTGGGGCTTTGGTGATGCAGCTCTCTTTGCCTCATTTTTACTCCTGTAAATAAATCATCACCTGTACTTTTGTAAGTAACCCCAATAAAACTCATTGGCTAGCCAAGTTGGACTTTGGTATTATATAATTTGTTCTGTCATGGAATCCCTATGCTGCGTCTCCCCAGGAGAAGTTTTGTCATACAGCAGAAGGAATTTGCACAAAGCTGAAAATCTAGAAAGCAGAGGCTAAATTAGGGATTTAACTCATCCTCTAACAGCCAAACCTGTTTACTTAAGTCCCAAGATGCTCCATCTCTCTAGCCATGCTTTCATGGAGAAGAGTGGGTATCTCAGAGAGCCACTCTTTACACACACACACACACACACACACACACACACACACACACACACACACACACAGACAGAGAGACAGAGAGAGAGAGAGAGAGAGAGAGAGAGAGAGAGAGAGAGAGAGAGAGAACTACTGTGTATAAATATAATCAATTCTGCCATTGAAAAAGATGATTGAAAGGATGGACAGTTAGAAATTTTTGATTCACCGAACTGGTAAGAACACTTTCACAAGAGACTCAGATTACTAATTAAGCTAAGTAAGGCGCAAATAATGAATCAGCATTGGAAAAATGAGGCCTCATCTACTGGTAATGAAATGTACCATCAATCTCAGCTGTGAATTCTAAGAGATGCAATAATGACTAGCCTGGTAAGACATGCCTACTGGCGCAATAGTGGTATGAATGTCAGAGAGCAACCCACCACTCTTTGATTGGATCTAAGTCACACTCCACAAGGTGAAACCCATTCCTGTCACTAATTATTGGGGCCAAGAACCTGTGGGTAGTGAGGTCATGGTCTCTAGAGAAGAACTTCTTACTATTAGCTGCTTAAGGAAACCGACTCCAAATGACTTATTGTTATACCCATAGACTAGTGAATCTCTCATCTCTTATTAGAGAAGCTTCTGTTTTCAATAGATGTAATTAAAAGAGACCCACAACAGTCAAGGTTCAGATAATGAGAGACTGCAGAACACTCAGTCCTAAATAGGACAACTACACCCCATCCTCTCCCCCCAAGGCTCCGGGATCATTGTGGAAGAGGGGGCAGAAAGACTGTAAGAGACAGAGGCAGTGGGTGACAATAATGACACAGTATTTTATAGGCACAGCAGTACAGGTCCTGTGTATGGACTCACAGAGGTATGGGAAGTGTGCACAACACCTATGCAAGTTCAGGCTAGACAAAATCCCAGTATGGAGTTGGGGGTGGGCATGAAATCCTACCTATAACCAAGGAACTACAGGCAATGATATATTCTGTGAAATGAAGAGTGAGTTTTCCTTGTGTGACCTCTGGCAGTCAGTGGTCTACACTCTAGTAGAAGGCCACACATCCAGGAGTACATGTGTAACACAGATGTACTTGATGGGCTTAAGAAAACAAAAAGAGGACCCAAAGTTGGGTGAGTAAGGAAAGAAATGGATCTGGGAGGCTTTGAGGGAGAGATATGAATATCCTCAAAATACATTGTAGGAAATTCTTCAAGAATCAGTAAACAAAGGAAAAAGAAATATAAGCAACTTAAAACCACTTTGTACCTATGAAGAGTTACTGGTTGGTTGTATTGGTAGAAGAGTTCTGGATAAACTGGTTTTCTTAAGTTCTTTTGATTGTACTGAATTTGTTTAATCTTATTGGAGGGCAGAAACCATAAAAATCAACACAGCTGTGATTGATAGACTCAATACCAGACCCGTATATAGACTATTTCAAAGGGTGAAAAAAACCTTTTGAAGTTTAAAGCTGTCATAGCTGGGTTATTACGAACAAGAAAGAGGGAAGTAATGGCTTGCCAATATACAGCGTTGAACTTCTCTGATTTGGCAGAGATTCTGTCTAATAGTCCATTCAGATAGTGCTAAGAAGAAGCAAAATTGTTGCCCAGAAAGCAGAACATTGTGCTGTGTTCTGGGTTCATCAACAAAAAAGGTTCATATGTAGATGAATAGGAAAGGCTAACTTCAGGCTAAAAACTCCTTGTTCCTGTAATTGCTGTTCATTGATGTGTCACCCTAAAACCAAGAAAAGCTGGGAGAGAGAGAACATTTGCTCTGGAAGTCCAGGGGCCAAGCTAGGTCTTCCTGTTCTGAGGTCAGAATGAGGCACATTCTTCATCCAGGTGGAGACAGAGAGATTCAAGTGAAGCAGAAACATGTAGGAGGCATGACATGAAAAAGTCAGTGCAGGAAGAGCTGATGAGAAGAGAGGCTCTTAGCAGATATTTCTTAGTCCTGAGTTACTCCCCAATTATTCATAGTCTAGTCACTAAAGCCATAAACGATCGAGTGCAAAATTTCATCACTACACATAGAATTTTATAACATGGCGTTAAAAAGTGTCTTAGAGTAACTTTGCTGTGATGAAACGTACTGACCAAAAGCAAGGAAAGGGTTTATTTTGTTTACTACTTCATATCACTGTTCATTATCAGAGGAAGTCTGGGCAGGAACTCAAACAGGACAGGAACCTGGAGGCAGGAGCTGATGCAGAGGCCATGGAGGGGTACTGTTTTTGGCTTGTTCTTTATGGCTTGCCCAGTCTTCTTTCTTATAGAACTCAGATCCCCCAGCCTGGAGTGGTGCCACCCACCATGGGCTGCACTCTCTCCCATCAGTCATTAATTAAGAAAATTCCCTACAGGCTTGCCTGCAGCCCCATTTCACAGAGGCACTTTCTCAATTTGAATTCCCTTCTCTCAAATGACTCAAGCTTGTGTCAAGTTGACATAAAATTAGACATCACAGAATTCTAAGTTACCTTCCACCACCCCACTTCAGAAGTAACATCAATTCCCAGGGAGCTCCACTGTCAATAATCTGGGGACAAACCCTGCAGACACACCCCCATATTTATCTATAACCTCAATGGGACAATACGTTGTGTAGCAATTGGCTTTAGGAACACGATGGCTTGCTTTTGATGTCTTTATTTGTGCTTGGCTTTGATTCAATCAATAAAGGAAATTAAACTTAAAAAAAAAAAAGTCTTCCAAGAACACTGACACTCTAGCACGGGGCCTAAGATTCTTCTACTGTGTTAAGTTCCCCGGGTACATTCATACAAATATCCACTTCATTTTCACACACGGGGTTTGCTTCCCCTCCACTCATTTCAGCCTGGCTCTCTTGTTTCATATCCTCTTGTTTATTTGGAGAAAAAGTCTTCATTCTCATGTTCATTCAGCTTTATTTGAGTAGGAGCTGCCTGGGCTTGAGAGGCGAGAGCATTATAGAAACTTGGGATCCACTGCGAGCAGAGACAGGCAGACACTGCAACTTGGGCAGTGCTTGAGCTTCATGTGGGCAATGCAGCGCCCTCTGATTTGCTTATGACAGAACGGTGAGTCCTTCACGTTCTGCTGGCAACTTGGTTTTGCATTTACCGATTTACTCCTTCCACCATTCCTTGCACTGGCTTTAAATCAGAAGGATTTTCTTTAGTTTAACCCTGCGGGAGCTGGTCTGATTAGAAGCAGGTCCCACTCTCCGTGCTCCAGGCCCCTTCAACAGTCTCAGAAAAGCTGGTGGATGGTTTACAACATTCTTTATGCCACAATAGCTTATCCTCTACAGGATTTAAGGGGGAAGGGAGCCCCCAAATTAAGGACTGTTTTCCCAGACTAAAGCCCTTGCACTTTAATCCCTTGCTTGGCGTCTTGTGGCAACAGGCATGCCTTGCTTGGAAGAGCCCTTGCTGATTGGCAAGCAGACCCTGTTTTCCCTTTGGTTTTACATGGTTTGTTCATACAAAGTGCTGGTGAATAGAATGTACTTGGGAACAGAGGGATTTGTGGGAGAATTATGGGCGATGGGAGGGGATGAGAACTGTGCGGAGGGGGGGGTGTAGGGGGAGATCAGG
Organism: Cricetulus griseus; assembly: GCF_003668045.3. Lineage (NCBI taxonomy): Eukaryota > Metazoa > Chordata > Mammalia > Rodentia > Cricetidae > Cricetulus > Cricetulus griseus. Next base: position 356,203,004 of record NC_048595.1, on the reverse strand, counting down.
TTTCTTTCATCTGGAGAAAATTTTGCTAGCACAATACCAACACCAGCCAGTCCCTCCCTCTTCCACTTTCAGCCCCGTGCTTCCCTGTAAACAAGTGTCTACTCAGGTTTTCGGCTCTCCTTTTACAAACATAAAGAGCAGGTAAAATGGAGAGTTGGAGTTAAGCTGTTTGCTTTCAGTTACCCAGTCTGTAGTAACATGGGTGGAATTCAAATTCCTCAGTGGTAATCTTTGCCCTCGTTCTTGAAGCAACCTGCCTGATTTGTGTTGCAGACAGAGGATGGAGGCGGCTTTGAAGGGCTGGTAAAGGGAACTCTCTACTGGAAGCCCAGCCCCAGTCTGTTTGTGATGCCCTGGGGAAGACACCACTGCGAAAAAGCAGCGTCCTCTGTGCCCAGGATCACCAAAATCGAACAAATCCAACCAAAATTTAAAGAAAAATTTCTTGCCTTGCCCAACTGGGTAGAACATCATACTCAATCTTCAAGCAGAGTTTCTCAGCCTTTTCATTATTACAATGATTGATATTTTGGGCTGGATAACTGTTGTGGGACTGTCTGCAGGCCTCTATCAACTATATGACAGTTCCATCCCTCCAACTCTCAGGTGATATTGCCAAATGTTATCTGGGAAGCAAGACAACTCATAGCACCTATTAAATCAAGGACACCCTTTCCTATGGTCACATGGACAGTGAGGCTGAGGATGGAGAGGGAAATGAAAAAGGATGAAACCAACACACTGATTTTCCTTTGAAGAAAAATTTAAATGTATGTAGGGGGAAAGAGCCGGCACTGTCATGTATAATACTGACTAACCTTTTGCTTGCAATATGTAGATGGATCTGTCAGTCCTGTGGCTGAATTTTATACTAGTAGAATGGAATACACTTTCAAAATGGGTCTCTGGGTGGGGGGTTGGGTCACTCTAGTGACATGGACAGGTATAATTCAAAGATACTTCACACAAAGGTGGCTGGACTAACACTATTGTCACTGTGTTTGTTTTAAGCATCTTGTTTTGTTTGGGAAACGGCCTTGGTGGGTGGTGGCGAAGGCAGGAAAGGGAGTCACAGGTGAGGCTGGGAGGTGAGATGAGGTCTGTCAGGAATTCAGCATAGCCAGGTTTTAAAAAGTGGAATAAACGTGGATGACTTTTTTTTTTTTTTTTTTTTTTGGAAACTGGATAATTTTAGTGACAAAGAGTCCCTTCTGTTGCAAGCAATTTTGTGGCAAGTCATTTAGCAAAAATAAATAGTTATGGAACAATTTGTCTTTTTTTGATGAAAACCTTTACAATGTAGGTTACGGCTTATTGGAACAAGTTATATAGGCAATTTAAATGACTGTGACTCAGTATATGAGCTGTGTAGTCTAGCCTTGCTCTTTTAACATTCGTTCTTTTGGAAAGGAAAACATCCCCTTTTCATGGCTGTGATGGTGAAAGTTATTTAAATTTACCATTAACTATATCCTTAACCCTTTAGGCTCCCAAATTCATTGGTCTGTAACATTCACAACTGGTAGTACAATGGTTTTGTAAAATTCATAGTTTCATACACTTGATTGCTAATTCCCTGAGTGTATTTTAGAGACGTTTTGAATATAATATGTCCTGAGATGTTAGAGGAGCTGCTAAAGATGAAACTAATCCACCCTCACTGTCCTTTCTGTCTGTATGCAATCTCCCCCATCCGTGAGCACATGCACTCACATGTATCGTACTGTGGAATGAAGTCAGGGCCTCCAGCATCCCAGGGAAGTGTTCCATAACTGAGCCACACCCTTGGCCTCTCCCCTTTTCTTTGCTTGTAATTTTTTTAATTAAAAAGGGGTGAACAGCTAAATCCAATTCGAGACAGTATCAAGAAGAGAGACTTGCAATTCTGTTCATTGGTACAAGCTTTGGCCTCCTGTTTCCATGGAAACCAGTGATCTGTATTCCAGTCACACCTTTAGAAGGCTTGTTTTTCTCTCTCCATCCTAAAAACCTAGCCATAAGCACCAGAGGTGTTGAATAATAATTACCTTATCTGTTACTTTAAAAAAGTTAAACACGAGGATACACAAAGGAAGACAATACCTAGAGGCTCATCCTGAAAACATAGTAGAGATATCTATTAATTTTAAGATGATCATCAAGATAAAACATACCTGAATCCTAACGGTGTGATGCTGTACCGTGCAACACCCACTGACCTTACCCCACCTCCACATACCTAGTTTCTTTAGCAAATGGTAAATATCATAAATTATAAGTGTTCATCTCATAAACAGAGTGAAACAGAGGCTTGCTTTAAGAGTTACAAAAATAATTCATTGGTTGGCTTTCAACCTGGCATGGTTTTTGCCTCCAGAGGACATTAGGCCATACCTGGAAACAGTTTTGGTTATAATAATTGGTTATAGTGTGGGAACCACAGCACTCCAAATAGGTCTAGCTTCATAGGTGGTATACTGCCATAAGAGAAAGAAATGTGTAATTGAACAAATCTCACTGGTGATCTGATTTCCTGTTCTTGTGCTGTTTGTTTCTTAATTAGTTTAAGTAGTAGGAGGATGGGGCAGGGAGAGGAGAGATGTTGAAAGAAAGATCTATCTATCTACCTATCAATTTAGAGAGATGGAGAGAGGGATGGAAGAGGAGGCTGAGAATGGGGAGGATCGGGAAAAGAGGGAAAAGAATAGGAAGAGGGGGAGGGAGAAGAAGAAGAAGAAGAAGAAGAAGAAGAAGAAGAAGAAGAAGAAGAAGAAGAAGAGAAGAAGAAGAATTGGTCATCACAAAACATTTTCACCTTTTCCCCATCACTTTTCGGTTACAATTTGATACTTCCATCACCACTCTTATTAAAGTTCTAGTATTTATTTTCCTGTCAAGAGAGACTTATCTTTCCCAGGTGAGATACTGATGGCAGGCACTTACCTCTTGGCATTTTTTTCCTTAAATTTGGTTATGTTTTGTCATCGCGACCCTGGAGGGCAAGCTCCTTTCGAATCCCTGCTCCTCTCCTGTGGGTAGATCCAACCAAGAGAACAACATGCATTTCCATTCCCCTATTCTTTGGGAAGAAGCAGAACAAACAAGCAACGCTAGCACCACCAGAGGGCGCCAGAGTGCCGCGAAAGGAAATTCCAGGGCTCCGTGGGTTTCGGGATGGTTAAAATTGGCTTTTGTCTGAAGAAAGCCGTGGTTCTCAAAGATGTCACCAATGTATTATTTTCCAAATTTAAAATTTTATTTTGCATTTTCTTTCTCCCTTTTTTTTTGCCAACAGGTAAGCACGACGAGCATATCTCCTAAACCTGATGGCTGCTGTGTACCCCGGTGCTACCCTAAGTGGTCGCCGACAGGGACACGCGGACTTTGCAAGGCTGGCCACAGCCTGGCTGGGTGCGCTCGCTTCTGAGTAGCATCTTAGGCAGCCCGAGAGCTGGTGACTTCCATGAAAGCACAGACACAAAACGTCGAAGCATTTCTTCCTTTCTTCCTCTCCGAAGTCGGGAGAGCATCCCCCGAGGGGCGGTGCCGTCCACCCCTCTACCCGGACCTGGGTTCTGGGTGGTGGTGCGGGGCAAAGCTGCAGCCTCCTGGTCGGCCCCGAGGGCGAGCATCTGCCCGGAGACGCCCCAGATGTGCTTGCCTGGGGGGGGGTAACACCCTAAAACCTGCGGACATCTGCTTTGATGGTTTCAAGGGAAGCATCGCGTCTCCCCCAGCCTGGCTGCCTACGCGATTGCAGAATCTCAGCCCGACGTCTGGGGCGGGCTGGATTGGGGTGCAGAGAAAGAGGGCTGCAGCGGGGGCGTAGTTCAGTCCCTTAAGTCTGAACGGCAGCCTGAGCTACTTATTCAATGCTTTCAAATAAAATGTGTGTGAGACAGAGAGAGCAGAAAAAATCCACAGACGGTCCCGCCGCGGGTGGGGGGGGATGGAGGGGCGTGCAATGAGGGGATAGGAGGGGGGACCCGCAGAAACTGTTGGGGAGGTGGGGGGGCATGGCACAGGGCTGGAGGGGAGGGATCTGGATGAAGGAAACAGAGAGAGGGTGGGGGTGACTGTGCGGGTGTGGTGACGGAGGGGGGTGGCGCTGGATCACGGGGCATCTCGGGGCGCAGGGACTGCAGCAGGAGGAGAGAAGTTGGGGACCCCCGGGTAGCGGGGCGCTAACGGAGCGGGCGGGGCTCGGTACGCCCTGCTGGAGCCTGGCGAGGAGGGGCGGGCGCGAGGCGGGCGGGGTCGGCGAGCGGCGGGCGGGCACGCGCGGGGGGAGGGCGCTGGGCAGGAAGGGGAGGGGGAGCGAGCGAGAAATGCAGAGGCTGCAGCGGCGGCGGCAGTAGCGGCAGCGGCGACGACGGCGGCGGCAGCGCTCCAACTCGCTCCTCCACGCTCCTCCGGGCTCCGCCGTCGAGCCGGGAGAGCGCCTTCGCCCAGCAGCCAAGCACCGGGCCGGACGACGCCAGCCACCCGGGCCCCTTGGAGGCACCGCGCTCACCCAGGGCCGGCACAGGCACCCGAAGCCGGTAAGGAGACGCGCCGTGGGTCCCTAACGCCACGGCGGACTCGGGGCCATCGGCTCCCAGGGGCCCCGCCCCACCCCGGAGCCCGGGGCTCTCCACCGGTGCAGGCGGGTGCGGCCGGGATTAGACACAGTGGGCGTGGGGCTTCTCCATGGTGCTCTGTGGCACCGGGGGGGATCCAGGGTGATGCCGTCCCCCCATCCCAGGTGGACGGCTTCGGCCTCTCGCAGGGTGGGGAGCTTGGGGTGGGTGGTGGCTAGGCTGATGAACCGAGTTCGGAAGGGAGGGCGTGGAGGATGGGAAGCTGCTGGTGACCGGGAGATACCGAATGCAAAACCCTCCAAACGCATCGAAGCCACCAGCCACGGCTCTGTGGGCTGAACCCAGCCTTGTGTCATCGGAACCCGCACAGCCACGGAGACGGCGCTCGGTTTGAGGGGCGCAGCAGCGGAAGATGGAGGATGGGGGTGGGGTGGGGAGGGAGAACGAAGACACGGAATCTGGTCCGATCAGAAGGGGCGGGGGCTGGCTTCGCCCGCGGGACTCCTGGATCTTGATTTGGGGTAACCGAGGAACACGAGGTTCAGCAGGCGGTGTGCACGTCCCGGGCAGATCAAAGCCCCAGGCCGGTTTGCGACTGAGCTGTTTTCCCACTAACCTGTAGACATCGCCAGCATTTTCTCTTTTGAGCCCTGCGCTCTGAGAACGCGCCTTGCGCCTCCACCGCCGCCCAGCCTGGGGGGTGTGGGCTTGAACCTGACAGCGCGCGGCCCAAACGGGCTCAGCCCTGCGGCCAGACAAGATCTCTGTAGGTTTTGCCCGCAGCTCAAACGCCACCACCCACCGCCCGCTTCCCGCTTCCCCTCACCATTAGAGAAAAATTGCAGAATGCCTGGGTCCGATGGCACACAATGCGTGCCTGGGGACCGCATTCTTTTCATGAATATTCATCGAACGCTTGGCCCTGTTCCTAATCTGCTTCCCCCGAGACGTTTCCGCCTTGAAACGAACTCGTGGACGGCCTCTGCCCCAGTGATTTTCTCTCTGAGCAAAGGAGCCCAACGCACATGGGTGCAGTTTTAGTGTTTTGCACCGGGGTTGACACACCTCTGTCTTGGCCAAGACCACTGGCCACTTGCGTGGCGGTGTTAAAATAAAACACATGTATTAAAGGGCCTGCTGTTGGGGTGTGGATTGGCCTCCACCCCTGGGAACCTACCAAGGGCTCACAGACCTCCTGTACTGCGGGCAAAATGAATGAATCGGGACTGTAATTACCTATTCCTTTGTCTTGGCCTCGCGCATGCGCCGGAGAGCAGGGTGTGGAGGGCCAGGCAGCCCCATCTGATCTCCCCATCATCCATCCACCCACTCCTCTCTCGAGCCCTGGAACAAAGGCGTTTGCCCTAAATGTTTCATGAAACCCTTGGACACCAAAGACACCCCCTCCCCGCCCGGGTCATGTGCGTGTTTCTCCCCCCCCCCAGGCCATCACATCTTACCCATTCTTATAGATTTCAGTCCCCCCCCCCCAATACATCAGCCTTTTCTAGCGAGGGAAATTGTGGATTTATTTTTTTTTAAACGCACACTGCTTTTTTTTTTTCTTTCTTTCTAGAACTGTCCATTGTTCTTTCTGTTCCCATATATCGCGCTGCGCTGCAGGGATGGTGGTTTTCTTAGTTTGCATCAATTAACTGTTTGCCTGACAGATCTTTATTGCGGGTCATTTGACCAAGGAACATTAGTCTCAGACTAGCCATGGTGTTGCCCGTGGTGATACCACCTGGGACAGATTAAGACATCTTGGCATTTAAACGAACAAGATGGCCTACCGAAGCCAGCGTGAGAAAATGGTTACCTTTTCATCAGTCTAAGCCTTTCCGAATTCTCTTGATTCCTACTTTATTGTTTCATTAAGGATTCCAAGAGGCAAACCCCACTGAGATGGAGAGGAAGACTGGAGCTAGGGTTGCTGGGAAGAAGATGGCGAAGCACCAAGTTCATAGTACACCCCCCTCCCCCTCCCTCCACCCCAGCCTTGATAGTCCTTTGATTGCAGATTGTCTTTCAAATCATCTATTTCCCAGCCTGTGGCCCTTCAGATTTTTTTGAGGGGGGGGGCTGGTTTACCTCCACTATTTAAAATAGGACTGACTGTCCATATCAGATGCTCAGATGCCTGATGCTCTATTTTTGCTATGGTGGGTTGTGTTTGAAAGGATTTCATGCTAAAGGGTTTCCAGTATGTCCTGGTGGAATAACACGTGGCAGAAAACGGCAATCCTCCCCTCCTCCCCTTTGTTCTTTAAAGAACCAAAGATACCTTCAAATATTGACCGAGTTTACTATATCACAGCTTTTAACTGGTAGGGTGTCTGGCTGACTCATAAGTGGCAAGGGTTTTATCCTCTTATCCTTAGCAATGAGTTTTATGTATTTAGAGTTCTCTATCATTCTGTATGAATTATGAATTGAGTAGTATAATTTAGAGGGCTATCTGTACTTAAATAAAGTCCCCCCCCAGGTAGTGTTTTTGGAGGACAGTGCTGGAATATATTCTAAAATCAATAGCTTTCAAGTCAGTGAGTTTTAGATTTTTAAACAAAATAATTTTAAAATCAATTAAAAATATTATGTTATTTGTTTTTTCTTTAGCCAGCTTTTTTTGCCAAGCATTAGTAGATGGAGAAGGGAACTCTTTAAGATCCTGATATGCTGCACCAGGAGTTGACTATATTGACTGTCTGGACAGAGGCATTTATGTTCCTTAACTGGTGTTCAAGCTGTCCGTGGCTTATGAAACGGATCTTCCTCCATTACCCTAATTTAAATGTTAAGTAGAAGAGTCCCCAGCTTTAGGTTCCCTGTGCTTGGAGGCCTCTTTATAATCCTCCAGGATTTTTCAGAGCAAATCACATTATGGTTTTAAATGTACTAATTACGTTTTCTTTATTTTTATTTCCCTTTAACATCAAGCCATTTGCATTTCATGGTTAAGATAAATGGTGCATGAAGTCAGAGAAAAGCTTACCTTTTGGGAATATTATTCATTGTAAAATAGATGTCTGTGCTATGCGTGCTAGTTCTGTAAAACATTGCACATGAGAATCATTCTTCAAACAACTCAAGTAGCATGTGTATACACATGCACACATAAATGTATACATGAATGTTTACATGTATACCCTATGCTATCTTATTAATGACAATACTAAATGGGTTGGTGTAGAATGTTATTTTGCAGTGGTTTTATATTAGTCTTTGGAAAACAATTGATTTCTGTCTTTATAAATACACATTTGAAAGGGGAAGTCATAGTAGACTACAAACACACTCCTTACCAATACTTCTAAAATGGTTTGCATTGGGTTTAGCTAAGATGTTCATTTGCAGGCCTCAAACTCACTTTCACGATCATTAGACTGTAAAGGCTGGAACAAACACCACCAAATAAAGGATTTAATACAGATTTTTTTGGTCTTATTTTTGTGATCTCTTACAAAATTTTGTTTTCAAAAGCTGTCCAAAAAAGTCCTGAGAACTACGTCAAAGCAGGTGCTCTGGTATCTGGGTCTTTGGATTTGCATAGGCCTTTGCTGGTGGGGGCAGCTTTCACCATGATGGTCTTAGCTGGTAGCTTAGGTAGCTGCTGAAGATAGCCTGCAAGGGCACGGACAAGTTGGCCTTCTCCAGGACAGGCACCGTCTCAACTTTTCTCTCAACTCAGTCCTTTCCAACTCATTCTTTTCCCAACACTTGAGCAAATCCGGGGAGCATGGGATTTACTCTTTGAAACCACAGAGTTGCCAACAGGCAGAATTGCTTTACAGATAAAAGTATGTGTCTTGGGGAAAATTTGCAGGGAGGTTTCCCCAGAGTTTAATGGAAAGAAACTGGGTGTGGGAGGGTCTTCAGACAGTGGCTTGTCTACTGGAGACAAATGACGTCACATCTTGATGAATTCTCCTTTTTTTTTTTCTTTCAGTTGTGGAATAGAGATAGTAATGTCCATTTTCAAGTTACAATAAGGATTGCACATGTTCATTAATGGCTAAGAATAGTGACTGGCTCTAGAGGGTTCCTTAATCTATCTGTGATGTTTGATGTAGTAAATGGAACTGACATTATTCACCAGTTTCTACCATGTTGAGACGAATTTCTGATGCAGGCTGGCAGATGAATACTTGAATACTTAGTGATATTCAACCAGAAACAGCCCATCTCAATTTGAAAGGGTCAGAAATTTCATATGTAAATACCATACATATGTGATATATACATATGAGTGATATATGTATGTAATTCTGTGGGCACTGTGTGTATTTTCTCCAAAGTGGGTTGCATGGTCTCAGCCCGGCCCCTTTGATCCCAGAGCTGCTTATGAAAACCAAGAAGGCCATTTAGGTTATTTTGAGAAACTACATAAACCCCTCTCGTGTCCCAAAACCACAGCCATAGCTAGTCTTCCAAAGGAGAACTGCTGTTACCTGTCAATCCTTCTGTAGCTAGAAAGACAGATGTGCAGATAAATGTCACATGAGAAGGTTGTATGGTGAATCTTTTGAGAGCAAATAGAATCATATCATGTTCTCACGAGGGTGCAGGTCAATTTTAATTCTGAGGAGACACCAATGTAGGAAACAGAAGGTGTCAAACAGCATTCTCCCTTTCCCTCTGGAAGTTAGGCATGGGATGAAGTAAGAGGCAGAGAGAGCCCAGTAGTGGGTTTTCCCTCTGTGCCCAAGAGGATTCAGGTACCAATCCAAGGAAACACATAGAGAAGTCTGAGCAGTGTAGGCACTTGGTGCAGACAGGGCATGACTGAGTGGAGTGTGGGAAGGCATTCCTGCAAGCTTTGGAAATTTGGAAAGAGAACCTATTTGTGAGCACAACAGGAGACTCGAACACCAGGAAATACTTCAGGATGACATAGGAATGTGGGGTAGAGTGGAGAAGGCAAAACCTTTGTGTGGTGTTTTCTCCTTGTCACTTAAAAGCACTTTATGAACTTTGAATTAATAAAAGTTCAGTTTGGATGAGAGAGGAGAGGACCTGTGCTTCAGTAGCTTTAAAAAGACCTTTCTCTGAAATACAGATTTCAGCATTAGTTTGGGCATTGTGTATGGGATATGGTATCTAGAGAATATGATTTCTATAGGTTGGTGTGGCTGGGGTTGTGGTCACCTGCATAGAATCCTGTCTCAGGTGCCTTAGGCCTTGCTACTTAGGTGAACTTTAGCAAAATACTTAGCTTCAGTGTGCCTAACTTGGAAGTAGAGAATGGAATACAGGGTTATTGTAAGGATGAGAGGAAGTTATCAAGTTAGGATGATGGCGCATCCAACTTCAGCATGTCTTTTGAGTCCCCATTCACTCTAAAGTGGCGGACACACCCATTTCCTTTACATCATCGTCTATGTCGATAGCTAGTCACATGCTTCTACAAACGAGGTCGGTGTTACAAGCCAGACCCCTGAGGATGCCTTGGGAAGTCTTTGGAAGAACTTAGAAATCAATGACTAAAAAACCAGACAGACAAACAAACAAAAAACAAAACCAAAAATTCATAGCTATAGTTCCTTGAGTATGCCATTAGAACACTTCCTAGTTCCAGGATGATGTTACATTGTGATGAAGCATGTCATAATTGAATTTTAATCCCCTCAGACTAATTGTAATATGTATTTCACCTGTAAATAAATGGAAAGTAGAGATTTAAATGGTGTGCCTAAGATCTGTGGTTTTCAGCCCTGGTTCATTCACCAGGGCTAATTGGCCATTTTATTTTATGTAATACAGACTCTTAGAGCTAAGTAATTCTTAACATGCGAACACCCTCAATATTCCCCTAAAGTGAGTGAGACTAAATTTCTCAATGAAAAGAAATCTACTGAACAGTTTACATATTCAAGCTGAGATACAGGTAGGGCCTATTGATTAGAAGTGCCTTTGTCATCGTGTGTGTAGGGGTTGATGTCCTACACACATCAGTGATGATGATGGTTGCTGTTATTCAGGCTTTCAATAAGTGTGGATTCACCTGAAGGCTCCCTTGCCTTCTTCTACCTCACAGGTTGAAGCAATATCTCAAATATCTTATCTGGAACTTGGCTCTGGAGATGTGGATGGAGTAGTAAGTACCATACCTGTCTCCATTTGTGCATTTAGGGTTACCATGTTAGAATTAGCCCATCTGCCTTCACACAGGATACACATACAGAAACTCCCCGGATGCCTCTAGTTACTATCCAAACCTCGGCTCTTTGTAAATGCTTGCCTCATTGGAGTAGAAGGTTGGAAGGCTCAGTACTGAAAACGCTTATCTGGGAACTCAAAAGGGTCTTGGAGAAGTCAGTGGTTTGCACACGGGTGACATGAGCTGGTTAGTGGCTAAGGGGGAAGCCAGGTTATTTCCCAATATAGCTGTCATTTCTGGTATCCCATCAAACTGAGAGAGTGGGGCAGGGAAAAACCAAAATGTCCAATCTTCATGGCCTGAAACTTAGGACAAAAAATTCATACCACTTCTTTTGCCCTTTTACTATTGTTTCACAGTCAGTTGGGTTCCTGTATTTCTGTTTCTCTCTAAAGGGGCCCTCCCACCTTTGTTACAGCACATTTGCCCACATGGGGAACTTTCTAGAAACTACCTGTTATTCCTCTATTCCCATTGTCATCCATCTCCTTCAGCTTCCTTGTCCCTACTTTTTGCACTCTATGCATGTGATTTTTTTCCATATTCCAAAGACTAATATCGTGCACCAGAGTGACTCATAACACCAGACTTTGCTCCCATGTCTCCCCTGTGAATAACAGTTGCAGGATTAAGTGGTAGATAGAAGGTACACATTTGAGTCAAAATGATGTAGAAACATTTCAAGGCCTCTGGGGACATCCAGTATGTGCACTTTTGTAGACAGGTTATGTGTTTGTGTCCAATTGCTGGTGTGGTCTGACTTGGAGGCTTAGGAAACAAGAGGCTTAGCTTTTCTTTAGAATTCCCAGTTATGCTATTTGAGCTGATTTAGGGATTTGAAAGAGCTATGGCACTCTGAAGTAGTCTGTTAAATATGGAACTTAATATGGAGCTCAATATTGGAGTGTTTGGAACTTTTTTCTAGCAACTTTTGTTTACATGTATTCAGATTTGTACAAACCGTTAGGTGGAAACTCTTAAGTTCATATTTAAAACAGTCTAGAAGTTTGTGTGACTGGAGCTTTGAGGAATTTGCACTTTTTCCAGAGAAGTCTTCAGTATGTAAGTGACTTCACAGCTTTTAGAATGTTTTGTGCTTTTAATCACTTATTCATGCACCCTTGGAAGTCAATGTATTCCTAGTGTAAACTGAAATTAAACTTTTATTCAAAGTTGAGGAAGAAATGGGCATACAAGAAAAGCTTGGCTGATTGAAGTTTGTGTATTATGATCTTCCTGGATTGCCTGGTAGAGTGGCTTTGAAAAGGTGCACAGCTAGTTCCCATTGGTGACCTATTCAAAACACTGTTACCACAGACTAAGACAAGAGGAGAGTTAAATACTAACAACCTCTATTCAGGGGAGTTAGTATATCACAAGGGAAAACAGTGGTGCCCTGCTCCTATTCCATAATGATACAGAGAACTGAGTTCTGGTTGGATAGTTGAGTCTCACAAGACTTCCATAGCCTAGGCCATCTGAGATTGGCTCAGAGACTGAGAGTAGTGTGGGGGTGTTTGCTGTCTTTGACCTTTACAGATGTCCCCAGCTGTTTCAGATGGGGAACAGTGTCAGCATTCTGTATTTGCTTTTAGGATCCTCAAATATTATTGGAAAGAAGGAAAAGAGGGAGAAATCTGTGACTTATAGGTGCACAGTTAGCCCATGCCTTTGTCCTGTGTTTCATGGATAGGTTGGGGTGAAGTTAGGGGGCTACTTGGATGTTTGCTAAAGACACTAACGTGATCACCTAAGGTATCTTGAAATTGCATGACTCATGTTCTCAAGGACAATGCAAAGAATCTGGGTTAACAGTTGGTGGTGACTGTAGTTCCTGGAGTTTTTAACCACACAACCTTAGATAAACATGCCCAGTAGCACCCTGTTGACAGGGGTTATGATGGTACCAGGGCTTCCTCAGTAACTCTGGTGATCTTTTGTTGACACTCCAAGCTCTCACTTCCCAGGACTCACTTAACTGGACTTTAGAAGCTTGGTGATTTGTTTTTCTGCAAACAATTAGAAGTATTGTTCATCTGATTGATGGAAGTCTCCATGGTGTATGTTCCTTCCAATTTACAACAGAATGTGAACTCTGTTCCTTCCTGCCGTTCAATGACCAACCAATGAAAAGCCTCATGGAAGGTTTGGTATCCATTCATTGGTGGATGAACCAAAGGTAGGAAAAAAAACCCAAAAAACATTACTTGTTTACTTAGCCCAGCACTGCCTTTTGGTTCTGACCGCCTCTGCTTCTGCCATCTAGAGAGCTTGGCTTTGAAGTCCTCTGCACTGAAGTGTCGGATGTGCAGGGTATGGGTGAACTCACCAGACTACAGTGCAGAGCAGGGTAAAGGATGCCACAGGAGGCTAGCAGTTGATCTCACTAAGGTAAGGCAGCTGTGATTGCTCAAGGAAAAGGAACTCTATTGATGCTACTTAAGGTTATGTTTAGCTGATGACCCCCTGAAAGCTGAGACTTTCAAAAAAAAAAAAAACAGAAAAAAAACAAAAAACCAATATAACAACAGAACAAATGCAAAAGTCAACAAGCTTCTCATCTCAAGGGATAACAAAATCACTTTTGTTAGCTAACAAAAATCACTTTGCTATTCTTGAAACACTAAGGCAGCCAGCAGCAGCACATTCTTTGACTGTATCCTTGTTTCTAGCAACAAATGCTGTTAAGGAGAAAAGGACGGGAAAGATAAGGCATTTGATGGATTGAGACAATGGATTGTGGTACTGGAGTTTCTCTGCAGGAAGAGGTGGGATTTGATGGATCTCCATCCTCTATTGATACTGCTTGGCTAGGCACACCATCACAGGGGCCTTTGTCATCTCTACTAAGTGAATTCACCCAGCTGAGAAGCTTAGAAAAATGGCAAAGGAGTCCAGAGGATGCACTGTAGCACCCGCCTCCCCAAGTGAATTGCTGTTTGTAGGAGGAGTGAAACCATAGCTGGTTTTGAGTTGGGTGTGATTTCTATTGGAGGAAGGTGAGAACTGGAGGAGGTATATCTTTAAAAAAAAGTCTTTAGGGTATTAAGACAATTGCTAATATTAGTCGCGCACACATGGCAAGCCAGCATGCCCTGACATATTAGCCACAGTTTGCTTAGTTTACCTAGTAGAGGAAATAGCCAACAATCAGAAAACTGTTCTAGAATACTAGTGTACATAGGCTAGTGTCACATTTAATGGCTGGGATGTCTTTCCATGATTATTTCTGGTAGCACATTTATCTGCCCCTACAGCTGACCCTACAACTCCAGTCTTGAGGGGGCGAAGAGGCCTTATGAGTAGTAGGGCTTTTCTGTAAATAGAGATGTTGGTAAAACCCCTTCTGCAAAGGAGGAAATGGCTCAACATGAGGGAAGTCTGAGCTGGGGTACTTCTGCAGCCACATTTCTGATGGGGGGGAGGGGAGAGGGAAAAGCCATTCTGTTCTGCTTCTAGAAGTGCCTGGATTCCCCTAATGTGGGCAGGATTTCTGATAAGTACAATATAGAAAGCAAAACTACATCATTTGATGTCAGCAATCTGTGACTTCTGGGATTTCAGCACCACCATTGGCTCTTCATAGTGTCTGCAGGGAAGGAAAGGGGAGAGTATAAAGGAGGGCAGGGGAGGAGCCAAGGAGAGAGGAGGGAGGGTGGGAAGACTCACATCAGGGGAGTGGGAGCATCTGTGCCTTGCTCTCCTCTTAGTGTTCTCTAGCAGCCAGCACAAGGCTTCATAGACTGGGGTCACTTCACCAGCAAAAAGCTCTTTCCTTGTGGTTCCTGGACACTGGCATCCAAGATCAAGAAGCTGGTAAGGGCCCAGGCCAGACTGAATTACACTCTGCCTTACCAGCTCCAGTATTCATTGAGCTACCTCATGATAGCCCTGTTTTCCATTACAGTAACAATCTAAAATACCAGAGGGTGTGGCATCAACTTAGCAATTTTAGGGGTGTATAACTCAGCCAATGACAGTTCCTGACTTATCTCAAAACAGATGACTTTCTATGGAAACCATTGGAAGCTCAGGGTCTCAAGAGGAAGCAGCTAGAGCCCTGGTTGACTCTTCAGGGGGAGCCAAGCATGCACCAAATGGGATGAAGGAAAAGTCATTTTCCTCAGGTTCTCATCACTGAACAAAACTGATTTAGGATTCAGAGTCAGGTTCCTAGACTACTGGGCCAAGGATGGTAAATGAGGTGTGTAGGTCCCATTACCTGTACCATTCTCAGGAAGGACTTGGGCACAGGAAGGGCCTCAGAATCTTTTTTGTTTGTTTTTTAAGACAGGGTTTCTTTTTTATTTAAATTAAAAACAATTTTATTTTACATACCAATCCCAGTTCCCTCTTCCTCCCATCCTCCCATGCCCCCCACTAACCCCCATCCCACCTCCCATCTACTCCTCAGAGAGGGTGAGGCCTCCCATGGGGGGGGAATCATCAAAGTCTGTCACATCATTTGGAGCAGGGCCTAGGCTCCACCCCTCCCCCCGTGTATCTAGGCTGAGAGAGTATCCCTCCATAGGGAATGGGCTCCCAAAGTCCATTCGTGCACTAGGGATACATCCTGGTTCCACTGCCAGAGGGGCCTCAGAATCTTAACCTAGTGCTGTAGGCAGCTGACATTTCCTAGTAGCTATCTAGAACACAGAGTAAAACTTAGTTTTCCTCCTGATGTTGTATTATAAAGCTTTTCACTGCAAGAGACTAGAAAAAGGACAAGAGGCGGGATTTCTCAGTGTGGGTAGATGGAGCCAATCTTCAGTTTTCTAGAGTAGAACGGGGTTATCCTTGTAAAGTCCTATCAGCAGAGGTGGTGGTGGGGATAGAAATATTTAGCAGATATGTGAGCCACTTCCAGTCCCACCCCACCATCTGTGCTTATTGGTAGGAATTCACTAGACTTATTTTTACTGGGGGATGATCTTTTTTTTTTTTTTATTTTTGGAAGATGGGGACTCTAGCCAAAACAGGTATCAGGAAGAGTCTAGGATTTTATGGCAGGCTTCAGATCAGTAGACATTAAGATAGGGACATTGTGGCCTATGTTAATGATGACACAAACCAAGACTAATAAAACTTGGGGCCTTTCCATGTGACAAAACAAGTGGTGATACATAAAGGGGTTTTTCTGAGGGGCATTCTCAACAGGTGCAGCTGCAGGTATGTCTGCCCTTCCCACTTGCGCTTTTTAAAAGAGAAGTTTGCAGCTGAGGAGGGTGATTTCTCAAGTGAGTCAGCCATTAGTTACTGGTTTTCCATCTCAAGTCATTTCAGGTAGTTTTAACTACAGGAATGCAAATACGACCTCATTAGCCCACTGTGAAACCAGGGGTGACAATTTAGTCTTACTACATGGAATACACAAGCCCAGGGCCCTTCAAAGGTGATTCTACTTAGTATCTTTTATAAGAAGTTCATAGGTAGATTAACTCCCATAGAAAATATCTGATGTTATTATTTTAAAATTTCAACATTTTCACTGTATGCAATGTTTGTTTTTAGGCCACCACAGTGGTCCTCTTAAAGTGTGCACTTTCTGAAGTGGATTTTCTTCTTCCATTCAGGCTTAAGAGCTGCCATTCTTTCTAAGGCCCATCCTGGGTACCAAAGCACCGTGGCCTCTCACATCTGCCCACTGTCGTATGCCTGAGCCATAGCTGGTGTGGAGTGCCCATCCTTCTGTAGGACGGCAACCCAGATTTTCCAGCCTGACATCTCTCCACCCCATACTCACAATCATCACTCTCTGTTGCATCTTGAGTAAAACCTGGAGGCCTTTGTCCAATCTCTAAGGCCCTGTATGTTTATTTTTTGACTTCTTTCATTTGCACGCTCATCCGCTCTCAGTGGCCTGGCTACAATGCCTACTCAAGTTCTTACCTCGCTCCAAGATTGTGCCTGCTGTTTCCTCTGCCTGAGATATTCTTTCCACAACTGAAAGGTTAAGTGACACTTTCTCAGAGTGCTGTGGACATTTTTGTGCTTATTTGATGTCTTTCCTCCTCTAGATCAAAATACCCAGGAGGCAAAAATGTGCCACTCTCGTTAACTCTTACAGTATCCTGTGTGGATTTGGTACACCCCAAGCACTCTGCGTTTGTCCAACATGCAGTATATTCGTGGCAGGCACATGTCTTCAGCCGGTTGCTCACAGCAGCTGAGATGACATCCATATAGAGACACTAAATTTCACCTCATCAGTTGTGCTTACTATGAAGATGAATAGCTGATGAACTCCAATTAGTATAATTATTCTGTTTCCAGGCAGTAACCTCAGTAGTAATTGTCCTAAAGCCCTGAGACATTACAAGTAATTAGTGTTGATGGTTCATGCATCTGCGCTTCCTCCTAAGGTAGTCTCAAATGAAGAATAAAACTGCTATTTGTGGGCAACAAATAATATTGCATTGTGGGAACCTTGCACAGCACAACTCAGTGAGAGCTGGGGCAGAGTGCATGGGCATTGCTTGTTGTTCTTCCAAATCACTGAGTGTTATTCGTTTGCTTTGGGCCGATCAGTACTGAGCAATTTAACCAGCCTTTGTAAAGACGGGAGTGTTAGCCTGCTGATGAGCATGTGATTCGAAACTGTTACGCAGTTGTCACTTCCAAACCTACTAAGGGAACAATGATTGTTCCCTGACGCCACACTAGGATTGATTATTCTAAAGTTTGTGAGTTCTTCAAGGTCAGGACTTTGCCAGTTTTGTAGTTTTGAGACGGTGTCATGACATCTTTATGAGTCCATTTCTAACGGCACCTGTGGCCTGGAAAAGGCCTGGGTGCATGGAAGGGCATGCTTCATTGCCACATACATCAGGGTAGACCAACAAGGCTTGTCGCAGAAAGCTGTTCTTGGCTTTACTTCAAACAAACAGAAGGCCATTTGTGATTTGTCCCTTTCCTCTCTGGTTTTGATGTGCTCCCTGACAGTCTGCCCTGATGCTTTTCCCATTGTTTTATTCATAAGTACCACTGGCTTTACTTTTAACTATTAGAGATTAAGTTATTTTTTTATGTCTATCCTGTAAACTATCACAGAATATTTCTAGTTTTCTTTTTTTTTAAAGAAATATTCTTTACGTGTACATGTGTCTGTCTGCGGCATGCAGTGTATCTGCAGAGGCCAGATGAGGGCATTGGGCACCCTCTCCCCCAAACACACACCCCAGAGCTGGAGTTACAGGTGACTGTGAGCCATCCAACATAGGTACCGTGAACTGAACCGTGGTCCTCTACTAGAGCAACAAATACTCTTTCCACAGAGCCATCTCTTCAGATCCGTTATGTCTAGTTTTCTTAAGCTTATTCTTATCAGCGGAGTGCTTATGATATTAGTAGTTTTGTGCTTTTAAAACTGTGGCATGGCTTTGGTTTCTGAAGTAATTTCTGGTTGAAGAATAACAGCGCTTTGTTTCAGTGGATGTGCTTTTTCTAGGGATGCCCTTTATACATATTCTAGATACTTTCTTTAAACAATTGAATTGGTTCTTTTTTGAGTAAAAAGACTGTAGTTGTACTTGATGTAACTGTAGGGTGGGGGTACAAGACAGTCTCATGACTTCTACATAATTTATACAAACAAACATTTGGTATTTTATTAAATCAATACCTTTTCTTAAAACTGTGTCATTGGAAATGAGATCAGTTCATAAACTGTCCAGTTGTGTCTTCCACTGGGACTCCTTTATCTTCCTCCTTTCTGGTATTCTTCTAACACATCTCAGGACACTCCCTGGATAGATCTGAAGGAGCTGCTCATGGGGAAAGGGATCAATGATCATCTAATCATTATGCATTTGATTCTAATGCATAGGGTCAAGTCTGCTTGATTAAACTAATAGAATAAAAAGAGAAAATGGAGGCAATAGAGCAGATAGCTCTTTATAGTTAATTGTATTTTATCCTAACTAGGCTTAGCGTCCCTGACTTACCATTCCTTCTCCTGATTCTTCATATACCAAGTTCCATGTATGTTATTTGTTCTTGGTTCGTATGGCTTTTACACTTGTCTAAGGAGCTGGAAGGACACAATATAATGGTTGAGCTGCAGATAATAACATTAGCTAGTATCTGGGTGACAAGTCCATTTTTGACATCTATTTCCAGGCATCTGGTAGTTTTTCTTTCTTTTTTTTTCATTTCGTTCCTCATCCTGCCATCTTTAAACTTCTGATGATGATATTTAGTTTTAAAATTGGAGAATTCAGCAAGAAAAGCCACCATGGACCACTAGGGGTCTGAAGGCATGACCAGTGTGGATGTTAAGGTTGTGCTGCATCTACCCTCTTGGTAACCCCATGGACAGGCCTCAGTCTGTTGGTAGGATAGCCAAGATCCTTCTCCTCACTTTGAATGTGGGAAGATTGTCCTGTTCCTACTCATCACTGTCATTGGGTCAGGAGAACATGGTACACACTTAAGCATTTGAGACTTTATAAGTAAACATGTTTCTCATGTAGCTAAACATTGCAAACTTTACTTTGGTAATGAATTCCCTTTCTGCATTAAAGATGAATCGCAGTTGTAAAAGGGTCCCTGTGTTTCCTGAGTCTGCCCTGGAAATCTATGATGAAGAAATGTCTCTACTCTATTCATTTCAACATGGGAAGATACAAACCACAGTAAAATGTTGTGGAATTAATTTTTATTTGTTGATGGATCTGGGAAACATAATGATTTATTATCTTTTTTTAAAAAGAAATTTACAGGCAAGCAAGTGAGCCAGCAATTACAGAGAGACTAGTATCAGCCTATAGATTTACTAGACACCACCTTAGAACAGGCTTTAAATCAACTCTGTCAGTCACTAACCTTGCCCTGCTTCTTTTGCTGCAGGCTATCTGTGGATCTTAAGCCACCAGAGATAGCCCAAGTTCAATTATCTATTACTGGAAGAGTTTAATGTAAAGAGCTCTTTAGACAATGCAGGCGAATTCTGAATTGATTCCATTTAATTCAAAGGTCTTAATCACTAGAAATGAAAAGACATTTAAGTATCTTAAGTTTCCATTAAAACTCAGACCTTTAGGGGATTAGATATAGAAGGAAAAGCCTGCCAATATCAAACCACAGTGACAGCGTGCTTTATCTATGGGCAGTGAATTCTTGGAGCTGTTGGATTTCTTGAGGAAGTGTCCCTAAACGTTCCAGGTGATAGGCCACTTGGTTTGGAAAACAGGAAAAATTGCTGTGGTTCCAACCCTCAAAATTTTAAGAAAAGCAGCCAATCATTTATAAGATCTTTCAACTTCTTCCTGTAGAGATGTTCTTATCAAATCCAAGGAATGAATAATGTTTGTTCTTTCTTCTGAATCTAGACGAAAGTGTAGTGGCTGGGGCTGTGGAAAGGACTCTGACCTATAAGGATAGAGGGTGTCTATACAAGGGGAGCTTTTTATTTTGATAAAATGTGATCTGAGACTGTCCATGTAGGTTTCTTTGCAAGGCTAGTGTTGATACCAGAATATGACCCACAACTGTTTTCCATACATGCACTTTGTATGGGTCCAGACAGATGTGGTGTGATTTCTCTCATAACAACGTGCTGGCTTAATTTTACTTCAGAATAACTTCATATTGGTCTCTTGGTCATGCATTATTTTCTTTTAATTTCTCATCAAATTTGGAGAGAAGTTAGTAACCAGGCTCTTAGTGGTATAGCCTTCACCTTCTACTCTGCTTTCTATTTCCTGTCATCTGAAGTGGGTTGACTTTGTAGAGAAACTCCTGTATGTTTAATGCTGTCTTCCTGGTCTTCTCTTCCCTGGAACCTCATATAGCACTTGGCCCAGTGTAGTTGTTTAATGTGAACTTTAAGGCAATCTTATTACCTTGCTAGAAGAAAAGCAAAACCAACTTATTATTACTCCTTTATTTACACTGGTGGGAACCATGGGCAAATCATCTGGTGTTTTTTTCCAGATTGATAAATGGAGATTAGTGCTATGTAGTTTCATGGTTACTATGCCCTGAAAGCACATCCTGAACATTATTGGAAAAGAAGCAGACATAGTTTAATAATAGGGATGAAAGATTCATCTAGTGACACTGATATATGAAACTCGAATAGTTCAAATAGATCCTCATTGTTTTCTTAATAGATCATTCTAGTTTGCACACAGTTCTCTATCTCAAAGAATCTGCTTATGCTAGTGTGTAATTCTGGAACTGAAAAAAACCTGGGATGTTTCAGCATACCTTGCAAGCTCCCTAGTGGAATCTTCCAGCCCACACTGCAATAGACAACCAAGAATTCTTCATGGAGATGAAATTAGGAAAAATGATCAGCCTGTCTAGCCTGGACCAAAAAACTCTCAGAGTTCATCTGGGATGCTTTTCTGAACTAAGGCACATACTGAAGGTCTGTTCTTAACATGATTTAGGGGCTTGCACAGTTACGAGGACCATTCTCCAAGTCTCCAGCTGGAGACTCTGGGAATGAGGGACTCCAGTGGTCTGTAACCTGCCTCTTCCATGCGACTGTCTCCTGACATGGAGTGCTTATGGTTTGGTGTCATTAAGCCTCATGGAGACAAAAAGGACACTGCCATTCCTTAAGTATCTATTCGGGAATCAGGCACTTGTCTTGCTCTGAGCAGTGTTCCTTCTCTGAGTGATCTAATCACCCATCAGTTGGAAATCCCCAGGACATCTTGTGTGGGCTTTGACTTAGGATATTTTTTGTGAACAATATTTAACCCATTGTCTAGGTGCCTCTCTCTGTCTCTCTCTGCCGTGTGTGTGTGTGTGTGTGTGTGTGTGTGTGTGTGTGTGTGTGTGTGTGTGTGTTTTAGCTGTTCTCTTTTTTTTTCAGAACAGCATGGGATTTTCTCTAAATCTTACAACTCATTGGTTCTCCTCACTATTTCAGAGTTCTGCAGGTAAAGGTGGTTGTTGTTTCCATTCAACTCAACTTCATGGCTGGCACCCTGAGTTTTTATTTCACTAAAATAAAACTTCAAAGAATTGGAAGAACCCGGGGCCTCCCTTCTCTCCCTTTCAACTAACACCTCCTGATGTTTGTCTTGGAAATAATATGATGCCTATTTGATGAAACCTGTAGTTAAGTGTGTTAATAGAGATTCCTGCCAGCTGCAGGACAATGTGGATAGACTTTTAATAGTCTGTGTTGAGACTTTACACTCAAAAGATCTGTGGAACCTGTGAGAGCTGGGATATAAATGCTTGTCTAGTCCCCAGGTCACCTTAGTGGAATGTCTAAAGCTTTGCCATGGTTAGTTCCCATCTGAGATTAAGACGTTTCACTGCCCACCCCCACCCCTTTCTGTTGTCTTCCATGCTGTCTCCTTCCCAGCACTGTGAACTGGACAGAACTGCTGATGAATATGTAATGTGGGACCCAAGGTATAAAGCTACTCTAGTGTGACTTGTGACCTATATTTAGT
Source organism: Cricetulus griseus (assembly GCF_003668045.3). Lineage (NCBI taxonomy): Eukaryota > Metazoa > Chordata > Mammalia > Rodentia > Cricetidae > Cricetulus > Cricetulus griseus. Next base: position 356,180,871 of record NC_048595.1, on the reverse strand, counting down.
TAGTGATAGGACTTCATGAGTTTTCAAAGACTGTGTAGAATTACCTTAGAGGGAGGTGTCAACTATTTCACACCTATCTTCTGTTTAGCCTTGTTTAATCTTCATCGAAGTTTCCTTGTCATTCCAAATGGGGACTTCCCATCTCCGATAATACGTGGTTAGGAAAGAAGAAAAACTGGTTTAGTCCCCACTCTTAGTCATGGAAGAAGGCTGCTTAGCTTGGTTCACCTAGTAGAATGTGTGAATGAACTGAAAACTAAAACCACACAACTCTTCTTTATCTGAATAATCAGTCAGCACATGTCTAAATATTACACATGGCCTTCAGCGCTTTCTGAATGAAGATATGGAGTATGCTTAAAGTAGGCCTTTATTTAAATTTTTAAGACAGTGTCTCACTGTGTAGCCCTAGCTGTCTTGCAACTCATTTTGTAGACTAGGTTGCCCTGATGCTCACAGAGATCCTCCTGCCTCTAGCACAAGAGTGGTGGGATTAAAGGCGTGCACCACCATTCTCTGCAAACTAGGTCATTGTTAGTAGACAAAGCAGAGGGCCATAAATTTGGAGAGAGTCATGGCCCCATGCTCAGTGTGTGCAGCAGAAGTGACTTTGGCACTTGTTCAAAGATTTCTAGTTATCATTCTCCTTTTGCTGAGCTTGAAGTGTGCTGAGCCTGTTGGCGACTCAGGGATTCTGATATGTGTGCTGTATTTGCCTGTGATGGTGTCCTTTCAGGGTTGGCAGCACACACTTGAGTTGGTGAAATGAGGCTACTCCTCTGCTGTGGGAAGGGAGGAGAAGAGGAAGTAATGGGGAGTGGTGAGTTGACCAGAGCATGACATACAGATATGAATATGTCACAAGAAATCAATCCATCATCCTCTGTGAGCCACCATGTGGTCTCTGGGAATTGAACTCAGGACCTTTGGAAGAGAAGCCAGTGATCTTAACCACTGAGCCATCTCTCTAGGCCCCCATCATCCTCTGTGATTAATTTACCCTAATAACAGATTATAAAGACTCTTGGTCTGAATCTGTTTATACTGACCTAAACCTTTTTCTCAGGAAACCGCCATAAAGGATGTGTTAATACAGAAGGAGGGTAATATTCACTTTCTTTCTTGAGTAGTCTGGAAACCACCATAAAGGATGTCTTTATATAGTAGGAGGGTAATATTTGCTTTCTTTCTTGAGTAGTCTCAGTAGTAATAAGCACCGTTTATAGAGACCAGGTAAACAATTGAACCTGTGCTGTGCTTTCACTGTATTGTCTCTCTCCAGAACTTATACACTGGAGCCTGGTACCCAATGACATAACAGGATGTGTGTTGTCTCCACCCTCACCAAGGAGATGAGGATTCTTACAGAGGTCAAAAAGAACATCCTCTCCTCTTTGTTCTCTGTTGTAGATGTCACAGCGTTGAGAGTATTAGAAATATAATTTACTCAGACTCAAGGATTTTGTTACAGGCATAGGAGTAGACTAAGACAGAAGACAGACAAGGGATTGATAAGGAGGCCAGGTTGTCATAATTTTGATCCTAAGCAGATACTATAAAACTACTATTTTAGGGAAATTGAAGCTAGTCGAAGATTTATTTTTAAAATAGAATTAAGAAACAAGTATGGTCTCTTTTAATTGTAATGTAATAAAATAAAGTCTTGTAGTCTGTGGGACATACCCTTGCCTTGTGCTTTCTGTGTTCTAAGCAGTCTTGCATGGTTTAAGAGAATGCACAGCTGGGGAGGCAGGTTCTATCGATAGACAGCCTCTTTGTATAGAGGAGGAAACTGGGAGTCATAGTCAGTGTGACCGAGATATCCTACTTTATGATTTTCATTGATTGGCAATATTCCAGTCAATTAAAAGTAAAGTTTAATTTGCTGCTCCCAGCTTAAGTAAACTTTCTGATTCTTTAAGCAGGTGCTATATGTTGGCTGCAATACTGGGGGTGAGAATTTTTAGGTCAGTGTCAGAACTCAAGTGATGCGCTTTCCCAATGAGGCCCTTTTCACCAGACCATTGCACTGTTATGGGTGGGAATCTGGCCCATGGGGCAGGCACATCACAGAAGCAGGTCGGAGGCTGGACAATTTAAGAATAGGCCAGAAAACTAGCACCTAGAGGCAACCTAAAAACTCAGGCTTTCTGAGACGTAGTTTTTTGTTTGTTTGTTTGTTTTTAATCAAATTGAGAGAGTACCTGAACTGGGATGTTGAGCCACTATACCTCTGTTAAATGCAGTACCACATTTCAAGGGTAAGTGGGTATCTTTAGAAGAAATCACCCCTCTCATTCACTCCCAATCTCTTGATTGAAGGGAAAGGAACACAGTTTTATTATGCTGTTCCCTGGAATAGGAAGTCATTCTCATTCTTACAGTGATAGTTTTAACAATTATAGGGAATTGTAGAAAATCTGTAGTTTCTTTTTTGCTTCTAAATTTTGTCAATGAGTCAGTTAATAAAAAAGGCAAAGGAGAAAAAAGGCAGGAAACGGTGGAAGTTTTTGAGGGTATTTTCATCTGTAACGAGCAGAGGTAAGAATGACCTGGTGGTTTTTTTCTCTCTTCCTCTTTGATAACATTTTCCAGCGAAGTTTCATTTTCGCAGCTAAATTGAGCAGAAGGTTCAGATACTTGCCATATGTTCTCCCTTCCCACACATGCACAGCCTCCCCCATTCTCCACGTTCCCTACCAGAGTGGTACTTTGCCACACCTACACTGATGCATGCTAAACAACCTAAGTCCATACTTTCAGTAGAGTTGGTGTTTACTCTTGTACACTGGGTGGGTTATAACAAGCTTATTACATGTCCACCATGTTTTCTTCTCTTCTTTTTCTTACCGTTCTGGGGCTAGAGGACTGGGTCGTGCACATGCGGCCAAGTGTGTTGCTCAGTTACATCTCCTGATGCTTGTCTCGGAATAAATGCTCACATTGGGACTGCTCATTTAATTTAAGAGAGGCTAAATGGTTTTAAGTGCATTTGTTAGGTCGCTATGCCCCTTTAAAGAATGTGTGCTGTTTCCAATTACGGCTTCCCATCACAGACAATAGCATTATTTGTAAACAGCACAGACTAGCTGCACTTGCTCATGTCTTTCTAGGGTGGTGGTAAATCAGAAACAAGTCAGCCTAGTTAACAAAAGGCACTCAGGGCTGCTGGCCCAGACATATATACAGTATGCACTTAGAAGGCCGAGGCAGGAGGACAGCAAGTCCAAGGCCTGCCTAGGCCACAGAACAAGGTCAAGCCCAGCCTGGGAAACTTGGTCCTGGTTGATTCAATGTTAAAAGTTATAAAAGGACTGAGAATATAGCTCATCCATAGAATACTAGGTCTTAACCCCAGTAATACGCATCTCTCTCTCTATCTCAATTTCTCTCTCTTTCTCTCTCTCTCTGTTTCTCTCTGTGTGTCTCTCTCTGAGTATCTCTCTGTGTCTCTCTGCCTCTCTGTCTCTCTCTGTCTCTGTCTCTCTCTGTCTCTGTCTCTCTCTCTGTCTCTCTCTCACACACACACACACCCACACCCACACACCCACCCTATTTGCCTTTTAAAGTGATTTATTTTAGGGAGTAGCTAAGTAAGCGGACATGTGCTTATGCTTTGTGTCAGTGTTTCCAACGCTATAAACCTGTGCGCTTCATGAAATCTGGGTTGTAGAGTAGCTTCTATGTCTCATGTAAAAGGGAATTTTCTGGAACACTTATAATATATAGTCTCCATCAGGCTATTGTGGTTGATGATGATAAACCCACCTGGCTGTAAGCTGCTGTTTCATCCTTTCTTTGTATCTGCTTTGGTATGAGCCCACCCCACTTCCTTTGCTTGTGTTAGCCGTTCCCAGTTGACTTTGTGGTGTCTGCCTCATGCTGTTGTAAAGATAAGCCAGGCACACAGCCTGCAGGGTGCTGTTCCTGACTTCCTTGCTCTCTCCTCCAGTTTGGGTCTTTGCTTTCTTTGGAGCACTGGTGGCACACTTTGAGTATTCTGTTGGTAACTTGGTCTTTCTTGGTTGGGCAACTGCAGGCTGCTGGGGTTGGAAAGCCTGCCTTGTTGTGTGACTTACCATCTTTTCCCTAGCCTGCAGTGTAAGCACTGGGCTATCAGGCCCTGTGTTTGTCTTCATGGCTGTGCCTTGGAGACCCTGCAACTTGGTTTTCGGTAGACATTTGACCACTGCCAACGAAGAGCACCGTAGCTCTTGCCAAAGTGTTTGCCACACACACAGCAGGTTCTGGGTACTGAGGAACTGAGTGAGTTAGTTCTTTGTGTGTATTTACAATGTAAACTGTGAAGCAGAGTTAGAGATTCATAACTGATGTCTCATGTTCTCAAATACTGGGAGATAGAGTTCAATGTGATGAGACTCTAAAAGCAGAATCCTTTCTGATAGGAATGAATACATTACACATTTCCAAAGTCTGGAGACAGATGAGGTGAGTGGCTGGTCAATGTCTGGTATGGGTCTGACTGTCTGTCATTCAAGTAATTTATATCATGCTAATAATTAGATTTGTGTGTCTGCATGATCTGCTTTACACACAGGATTTGGAATGGTGTCATTTTGTCTGGCTTATTTTTTGTGTACAGGTAAAATGTTTATTGACTTTTAAAGATGACTAAGAGATATAAGACAGGAAAACACATTCTACTTGAAGGACGTGTGTAGGTATGCATGTGTGTTTGTATGCTAGTATGTATGTCTGTGAATATATGTGTGTATGTGTGTGTGTATGTATGTATTTTCTTGAGTATCTAGGAGTCTATGTTCTAGTTAATTACTACAAAGGCTGGTGACTGACATTGGGCATGTTCTGAGGACTTCTGAGAGTCATTTCCTACTGTTTATCATTTCAGGCAACTCTCTCTCTCTCTCTCTCTCTCTCTCTCTCTCTCTCTCTATCTCTCTCTAGTTTATAAAATTTATACCCAAACCAATTTAGAAATAAAACCTCCCCACATTGTGGCTATCAAATAAGAAATAGTAAAATCAATGTTTGCACTCTCCCACTATGAAGATGGTAAGTATGTTATCATTGGGATACTTCTCTGCTGGAAGTTGGCTGCAGTCTGTGGGGATGATCTTGGCTCCCTTGGAGAACATCAGAAACTGCCCCAACAGGCACAGAAACTCCCAGGAAGTGGACAGGTTCTAGATTGCAGAATCTGGGACAACCCTGAAAAGATCAGGCATAGTGTTGATAGGAAGCTGCTGGGACTGATTGTTTATCAAATCCTGGCTACCAACTAATGGAATAGAGCCAAGGTTCCCAATCTACAAAAGACTCCTGAGATCCTGTAGGGAGAAGGGTGTGCTCGTTGATGACAGACAACGGTCTAATTAACTTGAGAAGTGTAACCTAGATTTATAATGCAGTTCGGGTTATTACCTACATTACTGCTACTTAAGTTAAACGTTATTAAATATCAGTCAGCACTGGAGGCCTCGAAGTATACTTTGGGTGAACCATCTCTCTCAAGCACAGGTTTGTAAGGACATGACAGCTTGGAAACATCTGGAGTGGCCACATTTTTCATAAATTTTCCAAATTTGCTTTTCCAAACTTTCTGTTAACGGTCTTTGAAAAGTTGCATCCCCCTCCCCAGCCCCTGTGTGAACTTTTTGTGAACCCTGAGAATCACCCAATTTTTAGTCTAATCTTGGATTACCTTGTATGAATGGTTTGGATTTGTGAGCATTAGCCTGTTAAAATTTTAACATCTGAGGTAGTGGCCCCTGGGTGTCAGACTTTGGATCTAGGTGACCCTGTGTGTGAATGTGCCTTGAAGTTTGGGGGCTATGGGTCACAACTTCTATATATGTCAGGCTCGTCTTTATTTTTAAGTCCTCCGTTAGTTTAAAGGATTGGAAGTATAGATGTTTCATTTATTATGAAGAAGTAGGTTAACTACCAGACAACCCAACAAATGTGTTTTCTGTGCCCTGTGGGGCCTTGAGACTGATGCAAAGTTATATCCTCACCACAGAAGTTGCTTCTTCAAATGGTGTCTGAGGCTGGGGACCAGCTTTGATGTGGCCTGTTAGGTTTCTGGGTCAGCCTTCAAGCCAGCCTTGAATTGGCGTACTGTCTCTCTCAGATTTGTGGAACCTGGTTTCACTGTGACACAGTGGCAGATAAGCAGCAAGGCCAAGTCAGTGCTCTGGCTCTTCATGTCTAAGTTCACAATTGACTTCATGTGATGTGAACCAAGGGATGAATGTTTGACAGGGGACTTGAGCCATGATTGGCATTTCTGTATTCTGTCCAGTGGTGCCTTGCCTCCTTCTGTATCCCAGGCTGCCACGAAGTCCTAGACTCACACTCAGCAGCCTTGCTATTTTGTTTTTACTTGCTTTTGTCATTTTAGTGCAGCTCTCAAACACCCAGATATTTGTGGACAGATGCTTCCAGGCTAGTCTGTAGTCAGGGATCACATCTTACTTACATGGATGTGTGTAGATGTGTTGTCAGAATTCTCACTTCAGATGTAACCATAGCAACCTTTTTGGCTTACTTGAAGATTTAGCCTTGTCCCTGACCAATGCTACAGTTAAAGGACCCAGTTTATACCCAGTACCTGTTCTACGAGGCAGCCTTTATCCTGACTTTAGTCTTCTTCATTTGATGTGAAAGTAGTGACATCATACTTCTACAAAAGGCTTTTGGTTCTCCTTTCTCATTATCTGTTGTCTTTCTGTGAGCAATTAGGAATTTTTCCAAGTGTTAGCATATCATCATGTTACTTCTGTATTGGACCATCAATCCAGTTTGCTGTTAACTGAAGGAAGGCTACTGCAGAAAACCATCCAAAGGTACCCGCTCCAGCTTGAGCTCAGTTGTAGTCTGGGGAGTGATGATGTTTACTGGTCACTATTCTATGAGGGCCCAATGCCATGCCAGGACTCAATGTCCTCACATTCTCATTGCATTAATAAAACCAAATTCACACACCACCGTGCCCTTTCAAACTCTGAAGGCAAGAAGCCAACATGCTCTACTGTACAATGTAAATGACTTCCCGCCTGCAAGATGACACCAGGTCTTAAAACAAGCATGTCATCGTGTGTCCACATCAAACGAGATGGCACAGAAGGACTGTCTCTGGCGGTTATATATATTATATATATATATATATATATATATATATATATATTGCTCATATACACCAGTGCACCTATTTTAGGACTTCTGAATTCCTTTCCCCACTTCATGTTCCTTGTTCTATGGCTCTACCATCTCCTGGGGGGAAGCCTAGCTTAATATCTTATTAAGCATTAACATATGCTCACATCCTAAATTAAACCTAATTTGCAAAATTAGGAATCTGTTGACTTGTAAAACTAATTGGCATACCTATTACTGCAGAAGAACACTAATTAAAATCTGGAGGTCCTCATCCTTATGGTTTGGGGGCATTATTTACTGACTGGAGATCCCACTTTCTAGCATGCTTGTGAGCTCGGCCACTCTTCCCTGCCTACGCAGATCCCATCTGTTGCTGGTCTTGGCTCCACTCTTCTCTTGGTGGGCTGAACCTGTGTGGGGTACAGTCAATGTCAGTCTTATTGCACTCCTATTCCCTCTTATTTTCTTTCATCCACATAATGACTAGCACATCCCCTCTCAGGCCTTTGGGGTGGCATTTGCCTCCTGAGCTGTGGGGCAAGGAACATCTTGATGGATGTCATTAACTAATGAGAAGTTTCAAAAGCCAGCTGGAGTTACTACTTTAATATTTTCTGCTTTATTCAATCAAGGTAGAGTCAAAGTAAGAACATTAAGAAGAGAAAGGGGTTGTGTAAGTGTTTTCAGTTGAGCTAATAAAAAAATCATATGTAGTGAAACTGGCAGCATATATAAGCACACTTCCCTTTCTTTGTCTTCTGTTCTTTTCCCTTTGTTCTTGGAAGACTAGTTCTCCTTGTAGTCCAAGCTGGCCCTGAAGTCTCTGTGTTAAATTTGAACTCCTGATCTTCCTGCCTCCCCCTCTCAATTGTTGGGATGGCAGGTGTGCATCACCATGCCCTGTTTCCTTCCTTCCTTCCTTCCTTCCTTCCTTCCTTCCTTCCTTCCTTCCTTCCTTCCTTTCTTTTTGTATCTTGCAATAGAATTGCAAGAAGATTTTAAGTGAGAGGAGATCACATGCAGTTTAAGTGAGAGGAGATTGCATGCAAGGGTAGTAATGTTGTAGTGAGATCCCAACATTTCTGGCTGGTAGCAGAGTGCTTAGTGGTTCTTATCCCTTAGATTTGACCACATGAGAAAGAACAGGTTCAAGTAGATGAGGAAGGTAGCAGTCTTCTCCCTCGGGGAAACTCTGAGCTGGAGTGTTTTGACAGCTGTCCATCTGGTATACCATTGTGTTTGAATGTGAAGCCTGAGCGTGGTCTGGACCTCACAGCATCTCAGAGGCTCTGGAACTCAGAGGGAGGGGCTTAATGTCTTAACAAGAGAAAGACTGGATGAGCGCAACCCAAGGTGATACTCTCAGGAATGTTTGGATCCAGCCCTGGACAGGAGAGACTAGACCAGGCTAGACTTAGCAATGGAGGAGAGTCATCTGGGAAGAAACTCACAGTATGAGGCAGATAGCATTTTCTCTCTCCCTTTCACTATTTATTAGATGATTCGTTGATATCATGCAATGTCATATAGATGCATATTTTAACTTTGGAGTAGGTCAGGCATGATATGATCACAACAGCCCACAAGGACATATTCTCTGTTCAAAGAGAGTATTTTTAAAAATCTGTCACTTCAGATTTTAGAGATAACTTCTCACATATGACATCCCCTATGGCTTGCCCAGAGTGTTGACCTGCAAGACCTGTGTTTCTGTTACATCCTATGTTTCTTTGCTGTCAAGAAGTCTGAGTTATAAACAAACAAAAACAATACCATTAAAACATAAACATCCCCCTTCCCCGACTACCTTCTTTCCCAGTCCGCAGTCTGCATGAATCCCTTGATGATAGTCCCTTCAAAAGGCAACTAGTATCTGACTCATCTTTGCAGCCTCCAGGACACTCAAATCAGATTCCAATCTGGTCACTGGGTAGAGAACTTTCACCCAAGACCGACAGACAGTTCAGCAAACCCTTTTAATCTACTTCCTTCACTTTCCTATCATCTTGGGCTTGCATATGTAGCCCAGACTGACCTGAAACTTGAGACCTTTCTGTCTCAGCCTCCTGAGAGCTGGGATGACAAATGTGTCACCACTCTCACCACTCCTGGCTTAGCAAACTTAAAGGACCAGACAGGCACTATTTTAGTGTTCTGGCTACACAGTGTCCATCTCAGTTGTTCAGCTTCGCCCTTGGGATGTGAAGGAGCAACAGGCAGTGTCAGTGAATGGTGAAGCCTGAGTTCCAGTTTGCTGCTTGCTGCTCTTAAAGAAGAGGTTAAGTTCTGGAATTTCTAGACAAATCAAATCACCTGACAAAACCGAAAATCCGTCATTGCCATTCTTCCTCTGCAGGATTCAGGGGACTTAGCTGAGTTTCTGAAAATCCTTTGTCTTTGCAATGTCACCTTCCATAGGTGGATCCTGCTTTAGGGGAACAGCTGTAGTTTGAAGTGAGAGGGTCCTTTGGTTCTGCATCTTCACTCCTCTCGCTTGCTTTCGATAGACTTGAGCTACCGAACTTCCAAGTAGCTCAAAATGAACCTTATCTTTCAAAACTTCCCTTCGAATTCAATTGATTTCCAAACCATGAGGCCAAGTTTGATGGTCACATCTGTGTCAGTCAATGCCTGTGTACCGACAGGCTGGGATCCACGGTCGAGGCAAGACTCTACTTCTCACAATGTTAGTCAACTGGTGTGCGTTCTATCCACCAGCAGTGAGAATATGACTAATTCATGCAGGACGCTTTATGGAACATAAGAATCCTTCAGGGTTAATTACTACATATGCTGCTTTGTATTTGCTTGTAGTGCGTAAGGATGTATGTGGCTACTTGAGAAAAAAAAAACATTATAAAAGGGATCTGCATTTGGGCACTTTGACAATGTATTCTAATTGGAAGTCTTTATTTGTACTGTACTTTAGAGTATTTAGTATTTTGAGCTAGACAAATCTTGAAGGGGCTTTTTTCTTTTTCAAAGAAAAGAGCAAGCTAGCACTTTAGTATCTTCTATGCAAATAAACTCTGATTGTGGAAAAATGAGTACAATTCGTTTTTTAAAAGACTCACAGGCAGTTTCTCTAGTCTTTGTTAGCAGTTGATTCACATTTACTTGTAATTGAAAAAGTAAGTTTCTGTGAAAACAACTTTAGCTCAAGCTCTTTTTTTTTTTTTTTTTTTTTAAATTACTTTCCCTTCAAAAGACTGTATGCATTGCTGGGGTGTAGGGGTATGTATCTAGCCATGGGTGTCACTCCTGTTTATAATGCATAAAAATGTTCTCTTGTGAATGACCTCTGCATGGCAGAATGATTGGGGGAGGGGTGGGAAGACCTGCTAAGGCTGGGAATGTTCCAGGTGTGTTCTACTCACTAATTCTAAGGGCAGGGGCGAGGTTTTGTCCATGAGGATGGTTCTGATTTTGTGGATTTTTTTTTTAAGTGTGTTTTCCAGGCCACACTGTTAGATGAAATCAGTCTGGGTGCAAAAGTAAAATGAGGTAGTTTGATTAGTGCTTGTATATAGTGAGATCTTGATGATTTGTTTAAATAACTGTCATTTATTTTTCAGAATTTAATTTGACAAAATGTGCAAGTCCCAGGTGGAAGCCATCACAAAATGTGAACTGTTCGACTCGTCCACTGACAGTTTAGTCTAAATCTCACTTGGTTCCAATCCTAAGACATGTTAGGATTTTGTGGGGTGGGTGAGAGACCAGTGGAAAATGGAGAGAATAAATAATTTTTTTCCTGTCCATGATCCCACTTGTCCATTTCCTGTTCCCAAAGTGTCCTCTTTCTACTCTCATATCACACTGTGTACCATTCATATTCCACATACGAGAGGAGAACATGTCATTTGTCTTCTGAGTTGGCTTCTTTTAATATCTTCCCTCAGTCAGAAGGTGTGTGATTATGAAAACAAACAACCAAAGCTTGTGAGAACACAGGGCTAAAGCGTGTTTGTTCATTATTGGGAGGATGGCAGCAATGTACAGTGGTTCAGCCACGGTGGAAATCGGTATGGAAGTTCCTAGAAAATTCAAAAGTGCGGCTGACCATATGGCTGAGCAGATAAAGGTGCTGGCCATGGGGGCCTGTCAATTGAGTTCAGCCTCAGAATACATGGTAGAAAAAGAGACCTGGTTCTTGAGCATCGCTATCCAGCTTCCACACTCCCTGTGGCACACACGTTATCTACATGCACACGCAACACAACACATACATACACACACGCACACACAATCAGATTAAAATTGTAATGATCATGTGATCTATTCATATTACATCTGTAAACATACCAAAAGGACTCTAAGACAACATACCACAAAGATATCTGTACATTGATATTAGAAAGACACACACACACACACACACACACACACACACAGAGAGAGAGAGAGAGAGAGAGAGAGAGAGAGAGAGAGAGAGAGACCAGGAAGTGTTATTCAGCCGTAAACAACAAATTATGTTATTGTGGGAAAATGGATGGAACCTGAGATTGCCAATGAAGAAAGCAGATCTTTAGTGCCATCACCACTAGATATCTTTATTTCAGTAGCTATCACACAGTACAGCCTGTTTCAGTTGGCGCCAAAGGAGGTAACATTCTGGGTCTGATCGCTATCTCTATAGATGTTCCCTGGCTTAGGCATGGTCTTAGGTAATTTCAGTTCACCTTCTTGGTTGTTTCAGCTGACTGAAGATGCTGCTTTGGTCCCTCCCCTTGCTTTATGTGATAATTCTAAGCAGCAATGTTTTGAAATCCATTTCCCAAACTTGTAACCAGTTTGAACCTTCAAGTGGATTGTCGGCAGGAAAGGGACGGAAGTTAGCTCATGATACACACAGTAGGTCTTCAGTCAATTTTTGTTTACATCCTTTTACCGGAAACAGTGGCTCTGTTGTACTTGCATGTAACAAAGTCAAACCAAATTTTTATATTTATTCTAATTGTGTCTTTGATCCATGGGGATTTTTGAAGTGAAGTAGCTTGGTTGTTTTGTAGAGGAGATTTTGTGTGTGCTGATAGGGATATGTGAGAGACAGGTCCTAGGTTTTTGGCCCAAAAATTTGGTTCAAAAATTTACTTTAGGCCCTCTTGTCTTTTGTTAATGACACAGTGAAACAATCTACTCACTTAATACTATAAGAGGCTCACTAGAGTTTCCCCCCTTAAGACAGGCTTCTGAGTCATACACTAGTACTCCTTCTCAGGCTTGTCTCTGTGCTTCCCTCACTATCTGAAGGGTGTATGAAATTTCTGGTCCCTGTGTCAGTGTGCGGTTGCTCTCTGTGTTGAATCTCTTGCCTTTCATTGGCTTCGTTGGGCCTATAGGGAAATGTAATTTGTAAGCCACCACTCAGGCCAGTACAATAGGGTAGGGAGTTGGAATGGTGCAAGAATGGCTATGTGCCATAGCCACATGCAGGAGAAATGGTTGAGTGCCTAGGAGTTTCTCCACCCATTAGAAAGAATTTGTGCCTGATCAATGAATCTGGAGATGCACTGTTACTGGCATTGGGACTCAATTATGGCTCCCTTGTCCTCATACTTCCCACATCACCTCATTGTACCCCATTTATTAGCAACTCACACCTTGGTCCAGGAACCGAGAGTCAGTGAACCACAAGTTTGAAGAGAGAATGAAGAAACCCTTCCTATGTGTTTTTCTACTCTAGGTCTTGCAAAGTAAATCAGCTTTCTACTCTAGTTGATTTGGTCAAAGAATTTAAGCTGCTTTCTCTGACTTTGATCCTTGGGATGACATTTGCTCTATTACCTTTGACCCTTTAAGAAGCAGAGTTTACTGGTGATACTGGCAAGAAATACCTAGGAGAGGTCAGGGCTAACCTTGTGTTTCAGTGGGCAGCCAAGGTATAGCACAGATGTTCAGATCGTTGTTGAAACAAGTCTGTAGGTGGATTTGGATCTGTAAGACATTCTCATTAGACACACTTAATACTATCACACATTTTTATGAAGACCAATGTATAGAGCTAAGAGATTATGGACATTTATACTGCAATTGTTGTAACCAATCCTGGGAAGTTAAAAGTGGCCCATTTAACCTGAACGGTTAGTATCGTGGCTGTGGTGAGGCACAGTCCTTAGCTGAGCAGATGTTTAAATTTAAAAATTAAAAAACCCCATGTAGTGAACAAAATTAGTTTGTTTTCTGTGGAGGGTAACTTGGGTGCTATTGAATATCTTGAACAACCAGGGAGCCCATGTTCCAGTGGAACCATCATAGCAACATGAGGCTTCCAAGCTCAGTTTCTTAACTTGCTTTCTCTAAACCTGTAAGAAAAAATGGTGTTGGCCGATTTTTGTCCTGGATTTTGTGTTAGTACAGGTTGACAACAGGTTTCTGTTAGCTATTTTCAGACTTAGTGCTCAAATATATGGCTTTACAGCCTTGGATGGAAAATAAAATCTTCTTGTGGGAAAAATAGTTCAATTTAAAAACTAGTTCTGAACCTCAAACAGGTGAATTGAGCACAGGAAAATATGGTGTTTAGTTACATGCTTTTTGCCACAGCCACTTAATCTAACCTGAAGTAAGAAAGATGGAAATAGCTTGGAAAGCAGTCTGTCTTCTGAGACCATATTAAGTGAAATCCTTCTTTCTTGTTGCCTGGGGGGGCATTTTCCTAAATGCTGGCTCCAGCCATTTGGTATTATGGACTGTATTCATCCTTTCCTGGTGTGGGTTGTCTGTTTCCATCCTTGGAAGATTTATTTACGTTACCTGCTTTTAGAATCCTACAGTACAAAACAGATTGTGCATTTTTGCTGTGTCTGACCTAGAATTATAATGTCGAGGAAGGTGATTATTTTATTATAATTGAGTCAATGCTCTCTGTTTCTCAGTTGTGAATGCAGCAATTGTCTGGTTGCTATTTTCTTCTGGGTTTTAGGGGTAACTTGAATTTCAGTCTGACTCTGTTACATGTAAATACAACAGAGACTTTGTTTTAGGTAGAAGAATGTAAACAAAAATGGACTGGAGACCGACTGTGTGTCATGAGCTTGTTTCATTCCCTTCCCTACAGAAAATGCATTTGATGCCATAGTGACTGGCAGACCCCGTCTTCTTCAGCCAAGTTTGGCTTTGTGGAGGCTGACTTTCCTGCCTGGAAAGTCTTATATCTCAACGGGGTCTGTTGGCCTCATTCCCCACATTTTTTTGTATAGAGTATACCCAGTCAGAGTTCAAGCCATTGAAGTTCTATCTGAACCAAAAGAGAAAAACCTGTTTTCTGAAACACAAACCCTAATTACATAAAGTAAATGCTTCTGAGAACAGTATTGACTCATAGCATAGGCTGCAAATCTTGAACAACAATCGAAGCCTTGGCTTATGTAAGAAGGGATCATTCAAAACCAAATTACACCTGTCCTGCACCCTCCATGACTAAGGATGAAGCTGTTGGGGTGACAAGACCCTGCCTAAATCCTGTTGCATGCAGACTGGGTTTCTCGGCACCGTGGTCAAGGGCATTGCTCAGCAAAGATGATGTGTCCACAGCTAAACTGTGGCACTGACTGAAGGAGTTGGCAAGGGGGGTGGGCGTGAGCAGGGGATGGGAGAGGGATTGGCTGCTGGAGGATTTTTGGATCGTGGAACATGCTATAGTAATTGTGTTGTGTCTGCAGCTCTGCCTGCAGAAAGTACTTAGGTAAGATATCCTAAGAGTTGGTGATGTCTCCCTGGGGCTAATATCACTACATTCTATGTACCCTCATCATTTCTGGGTTAGACCAGGCTAGGTTTCCTAGCTTTCACTTTTCCTTATTTATTTTTAATTTTCTTTGTAGCTACCATCAATCTTACTAGTTTTCTTTTGCTGCTTCAGGATGTACGGGTGATGCAAATGTCCTCTTATACTCCATGTCTGGACTTCTCAGTGTGTACCCTTGGCCATGTGCTAGGCTTTTTATATTGTGTACTAATACATAAACAGGTTCTTAGGATCCAGTCTAGGCCCTCCGGTTAATCTCCCGAGACGTCCCTATGACCCCACCATCTGCCTTTGTTTTTACTAGCTCTTCAGTGATTGTGGTACATGCTAGTCCTATTATTGTTGGACACATTGTGTTGAAGTGATGGCAAAGTAAAAGAGTTTGAAGGGGGATGCTCCAACTTATACTGAAATCTGGTTATTCCTGCTAGCATCCATTCCCATCATTCCCTTAGAAAGTGGTCCTGAGTTTTAGCTGTGTGCTGTGATCTGAATGGAGGGCCTTCACCAGGGTTCCCCGGGTGAGAAGCAATAGCCTCATTTTGGTTGAAATCTCACAGCACACTGGAACATTTCTTCCTTGAATGGTGTCTCATTAGGTAGCTTGGAGGCTCAAATCTGAAGGAGGTGACAGTGTGGAGGAGAATGTGAGTGCCGACGAAGAAATGTGGGGAAAGCCATGTCAACTGTCAGAAAGAACCGGATGGTGCACTGTGTTGTCTGATCTGAACTTAGCTTTGCATTTTCCTAGACGTGGGCCTAGCACATACTGTTTGCTTGAGGACTTTCCATTCCTTTTTTTACCTAGAAAATTGAGAGAAAAGTGCCTCAAGATGCCAAGGAAAAGCGCATTCTTTGTTTAGATAATTAAGGATAGGTATAAAGAATTGTAACATGTTTTTCTGTGACAATGATTAAAACCAGAAAAGTGGTTTTAAGACTTGTTGAGTTAAGAAAAAAGATACATTGAAATATCAATACATGTCCAGTTTAGGCAGTCATAAAATGTGTGATTTGTTTATTTATATCTGGGGGTAGGGATCATTGGAAATAAGTTGTAGCTATTCCTGGTGTTGGTGGACCTTCCTTCTTTGTCAGGAGGCTACAAGTGAGAGAAACTGTCATGGCTCCAAACCTATCAAGTCCTGTCTAGCCCACTAATAAGCAGCAAAAAATATCTCAACTGCTATTAGTTATTTTTCCCCATACTTTATTTCTGATTCAGTTTGAAAGTTCTAAATTAGTTGTGGTAATATGCCATACTGCCTTCCCAAGTCTTTGTCAGGGAAATGTGGCTTAGAAATGATCTCAGCCGCCTGCACTTCCTGAGGTTGTGGTCCACTTACCGTATTGACTGAAAGCGCAGGTGGTTCATAGAGAATTGTGTGAGGATGCTGAAGCCAGTGCTCTCAGAAGGGCTGCTCGTTAAGTGCAAATAAATAACAACGAGATGCCTCAGTGGACTCTAAAAGCGTATTCCACGAATGATGGAGATGCATAATACATGAGTTCTGAGAGTGCTGGCCACATGTGGCAGGATGTATTAAGAGAGGCTCTGCATGATGTCCGAAGCCAGTCAACCTTTGCATTCAAAGAGATGCCTCACCTGCCAGTGTCATGGCAGCAGCACAATAGTCAGCCCAGACTGTTATGGTTAAAAACGTGTAGATCAGCTAGAGAAGGCACAGTTTGAGAATTGTACTAATGCACACACTGTTACTTAAAGTGGGAAAACATGACATAATTGTTTGTAGGATGTCTGTTCTTCTTGCTAACTGTGCTGTGGGTCATAGTGACAGAGATTGCTGCCATGGTTGTTGCCTAGGACCTAGTCATGTTTCATTTAATGGAATGGAAGTCTCTGATGTAGCTTAGCATACTTATTTTTCTACTGCTATGTGGAAAAAGGGTTTACATAATTCAGTGTGTAAACATCATTGTACTGATTCTTTTCATCTTACAGTTTTATAGCCAGAGGTTCATGTTTCTATGTATAGTGAGTTTATAGTATTTATCAAGCTCTTATTGAACAGTAACTACCGTAAAACACACACACACACACAAAACAAAAAAACAAAACAAAACAAAAAAACCTTTGTTCTACATACATCAGATGGATTTGGATAAATATTGAAGAAAGGCTTTAGGTCATTACTCAGGTCTATTTGACTGCTAAAACTTTCAACATAATATAGCAGAATATGAAGGGATTAAACAATCAAATGATGAATGACTAAAGATGAATAGTTTATCTAGACCCAAACCAGGTTTTGTAATAAAGGAGAATAAGGGTTCCCTGAACCAAAGTTCCTTTGGTCTTGCTTGAAAATATACACTTTAATTTTTGCTTAGTGCCTTCAAATCTGAGAAGCCCATGAAACCAGGGGGAATGCTGTGACTCTGCTGCTACTTGGTGCACTGTGTCACAAGACCTTCCCATGTCTTATGGTCACTAGGTCAGTTGTGTAGTCTTTCAGCTGGAGGAATTGCCTGCCCCTTTGTACCCTGTGCTTAACGCCTTCTATGTTGAATATGAAAGAGCCAAGAGGATAAATGTCTGGCCAAATGAGAAGGTAAAACTCTGAGAGAAACATTACTATCCAGAAATCTTGTGAAGTGCTTGCCTTGAATAGTTCATATTTCACTTAGTCATCTAGAAAAGAATGGGTTTGAATGAGGGAACAACCATTAGAGTTGGATTTACTTCTCTTTCCCTCCACCTTCTAAATAGCAAGTCTCTCTTTAACAAGCTTAGTTTAGGTACACATCTCTGAGTCTTCTAGAACCTTCCTCCATTAATACTTTCTCATCTTCCCACTTTAGTTCTTTGTTTAATACTGTGTTTGTGTGTGTGTGTGTGTGTGTGTGTGTGTGTGTGTGTGTGTGTGTGTGTGTGTGTGTGTGTGTCCAGTCCTCCCAAATCTCTACTGCAAAAGAGAAGTCAGCCTTGCCAATAGTCTTGATTCCTGGAATCACTTTGCTCAGACTCTTGGTGCTGATTGAGGCAAGGTCCTCTCATACTGCTCAGATATTATCCCGGGCCTTCCCGAGAGTCAAGCATCCTCCCACCTCCCACCGTCCCCATCCCCCTGCCCTGTCAGTAGCAAGGTCATGGAGACGGCAGTAGTCCACAGCTCCCTGACCTGGTCAAATTGCATCAATTTCTTCATCGTAAGGTGGGACTAGTAATAATTTCTTCCTTATAGAACAGT
This sequence comes from Cricetulus griseus, assembly GCF_003668045.3. Lineage (NCBI taxonomy): Eukaryota > Metazoa > Chordata > Mammalia > Rodentia > Cricetidae > Cricetulus > Cricetulus griseus. Next base: position 356,162,769 of record NC_048595.1, on the reverse strand, counting down.
AACTATATTGATGTATACAAAGATCAACCTTTAAAATCATCTTAGGGAGAATAAATAAAATATATGTAAGTAATTTTGATGCTTTTTCTCTGCCCTCACCTGTCACCTCTTGTATTTCACTCTCATGGTATTTATATGCTTTCTCTCTGGATATTAAGTTTATTCCCTTTTGTTTCATTTGCTTGAAATAAAGCTCCTTTTCCATCTGGATTAATGTATTTTTCTAGACTGTTTTAATCATACTAATTTCTCCAGGTTCCCCTGCATGCTGGGCTTTTCTTTCTTTCTTTCTTTCTTTCTTTCTTTCTTTCTTTCTTTCTTTCTTTCTTTCTTCCTTCCTTCCTTCCTTCCTTCCTTTTGTTTAGATTCCCAGAGATGCCCTGAATATGCTGCTGTAAGTTCTGTAGGGTGGCCTGGGATGGGTGAGTTACAACTGAGAGGTCACTTGTACGCCATTGTTCTTTGTGCTGCAAAGGCTTTCTGTATTTGTGTACATTTCTGAGATTTTGTAGAAAAAAAATTCATCTTGGTCATCTGCCTGAAAAAATTGAGTTATAGAAGCATGAATGTATACATCTTTCTTCTTCCCTCCTTCCCTCTCTTCTTCCCTCCCTCCCCACTCCCTCCTTCCCTCTATCCCTGTCTTCCCAATATATTTTCATAACACTGGGGACATTTTATCATGACAAGGGAATAATTTGTCTTCAAAATGCTCTCTCTCAGTTTTTACTGATGATATTTCAAAGGTTTGCCTTGGGAACTTAGACTGGGTTGACAACTCTTAATACAGTTCTCTTTCCCTGGAGAACATTGCTGTCCCTGAATGGTAGTGATGTTAGAATTGCTGAACAGAAGCTTAGACTGAGCCAACAGTGACAAACGGTAAGTCTAATAATAATGGAGATTCTCACCAGGCATTGAAGAAACTTGATAGCAAATCATTGTGATGGACACACACTGGTGAGGATACCCAAAATATGCAGGCTACATTGTCCTCACCTCATTTCCCCATTCTAGAATAAAAGTTTCGAGAACTTAAAATAAAGGAACCAGTCATTTGTTCAAAATAGAAATCGGTGGGCCTGACAATCTATTTTAGACAGGCACTTTCTTCTATTTATACTTACTAAAAACATTCTTTGCTTCTTCATTCTTTGTTAATTCTTTCTTTAAGGTAAGGGGAGACTCCCTCCCAACATGCTTCAGCTAGTGTGTGTGTGTGTGTGTGTGTGTGTGTGTGTGTGTGTGTGTGTGTGTGTGTGCATGTACACATACATGAGTGCAGTGGTGGTGGTGGTGGTGGTACTGGTGGGATGGGGTGATGGTTTGTGATGCTTGTAAGAGAGAAATCTCTGCTGTGTAGCCTAATTTGTCCTTGAGCTTTCAATCCCCCTGCCTCAGCAGCTCCAGTGTTGCAATCATAGGTATGTTTATACCACCACACCCAGTTATAACTAGATTTGACAAATAGCTTAGATTCTTCCATCTTGAGTAATTACAAGTCCAACTTATCTAGTGATAAATATGTCAGCAGATGAGATTCATGGGCCAATTGTAACTTTATGTTGCTTTCAAAAAAGTCAATAGTTGGTTTCCTGGTATCTAAAACTGCTTAACTTTGCAGCTCTGTGTTAACGGAGTGACAATTGCTTGTCCAAGGAAGTAGTTTCCTGTAGCCATGTAGCAAACTTTGTCAAGAATGGAGGATTGGGGCCTAGCATCCTTTCATGGCATACATATTTTCTTCTGATTATAATATAGAAACACAATTAGAAGATTACTTCTTGTGTGTCCTGAGTGATGAACTTGAAATAATACTCTAGTCTCTGAACAGGATGTTGTATATTCATGTTGGGTTTTGCTGCAAATATGCAGTTGTCTGCATAATCATGTTTGATATCATACTTAAGAACTCTCTTCTGCTGATTCTAGATGAAATGGCCAATTAATCCAAATTTGCATTTTCAAAATAGGAATTTTACAGTGTTTGGTGGCTTTTTATGTAAGAAATGCTTAGATGCTATTAGTGCAAAGACAAGACACAAATAGAGATAGCTTGGGAAGTAGTAGATATATTAGCTTTTGGATCACATGGGATAACCCATGTCAGCGCAAGGGTCTTTGAGGAAGCTTGATCACACATCATTATTCAGACCTGTTTCAGAGGGCTGAAGGATTGTTAAATTAATAAAACTCTTGTTTCTCCTACTCACAGCTTGATTTCTTTTGGAGTTCTCCCATTCTCCTTCATCTACACCCAGGCACACCATTAAATGTATTTAATTTAAAGAACAGAGAAATGACACGGTAACAAGAGCCCCACAAAAGTCACATTTTATCAGGAAACCACATGAACAGCTTCCATGGTGACCTACATGTGGATCAGATACTATCCTAGTACATGGGGCTACGACTTCTTGAGTTTTGAATGACTGTAGTTCTTTTGTTTCTAAAGCCATAAAATTCTGATTTTTTTTTAAAGCATGGTGTATGTGAGAGAGAGGGGGGGGAGACAGAGAAACAGAGAGAGAGTATGCTTGCACACATGTGGTGTATACACACATTTTTATGCAGGTGTACATGCTCCTTTGCATACAAAGAGGCCAGAGGAAGACATCACTACTGTATCACTCTTCTTATTCCCTGGAGACACAGTCAGCCATTGGAATTTGGCTGGAAGCCAGCAATCCCCCATAATCCTCCTGTTTCTCACCCTGCCCTGACGGTCTGGCATTACAGTCACGTGTATAAGCATTCTGAGCTTTTTAGTTGAGTTCTGGGGATATGGATATAGATCCTCATGCTTGTTCAGTAAGTGCACTTACCTGCTGTGCAAAGCCCTACTGTACTTACTTTTGACTAAAACCAAAAGAGTGTAGAGGTAGTAGGGCTGGCCATGCATTTTAGCTGGTTATTACTGGCAGAGGTTGAGGAACCACATTACTGCCAGGTGTAGTCTTCTGAAAAGGGCACAACCACTGTCCTTTACCCCTGAAATTGAGTCAGAGAGTGTTTCCATTCCCAAAGCAATTTGTCCACAGCTAGGGTCCCTAGAAAGAAAGACAAGACCCTGGTTCACCCCCTGATCCATTACACCACCGCTTTTACCTTTGTCAGAAAGGGAGCCAAGGCTTCCACCATCTGCTGCCTCATGCTTTTGCTCCATGTCTTCTGACGGTGTCTTTAGGGTAAACATGGGACTCCTGTTTCCGTAAGGTAAACATAGGAGAGAGGACTGGGTGTGGAGCAGAAGCTCTTTCAAAGACAGTATCTGGAGGGGTGGACAATTGGCTCTCTCACCCACTCTGCTCTCCCAGTGACATTCTCACTTGTTGAGTTTCAGGCGAGAATAAAGGATAGGTGCTTCAGGTCCCTGTGACTTCGCCTGGCTCTTCCCAAAGCAAGGCCCCTGACTTTAGAAGCCACAAGTGGTCTTCAAAATCTTTGACTTATATTCCAAACAAAATCTTAATAAATGTTGTCTTTTAAAAACTTTAAAAAAGAAAGTTTGTCTTAGACATGGTCTTCTCTATACCAGGCTGGCCACGATTGTACCTCTACCTCCTGAGTACTGGGATTGTAGGTATGGGCCACCACGCACGGGGCCTCCTGTAGAGATTAAGCAATCTCTACCATCCAAGGTGCAGTCTCAGCCCTAAAATGTTGCCTTTTTACAACTTTATCAAAATGGCAATGTGTCCTTGTTTCATTTGATGTAGCTTTCCCATTTTAGTGAACATAGAAATAACTTATCCTTCCAATGGGAGAAAAGAATCAATGGATAAGAATTTCTTAGGTAATTTCATTATTCTCAAGTCTATTAGAGAAGCCATGGGTATTTAGAAATGAATATTTTTTCCCTTAGAAAGTAATTTCCAACTGTGCCCTCCCCCTTCAGAAAACACACCGGTTCTCTTTGCATGGGTCACAAGTTCCTTAATGTCTACTCTGGAAGATGTGGTGAAGGAAGTGGTGGTAGCATGGTAGTTCCTAATTCACAAGAGTTGATTCATGTTTTACAAGTGTATTTTATATGCAGGAAACAGATTTCTTAGTTCCTCTTAGATTATTGGAAACTGACCTTATAGATTTAAATGGTTCTCATAGGATGTAGAGTGGGTAAAGGAAATTGTTTTAATTTAGCTTTCCAGGTTCTATCCTTATTTTGCATTTCTTTGTTTCTATTAGGTTAGCAGTTATTGCCTCTTTTTCTTTATGAGAGAGAGAGAGAGAGAAAGAGTTAGGTGGATACATTATAGGAATTAGGAGTCAAAACCTCTGCCTGCTTACTTTTTCTTAACATTTTAATATAACATTAAGCTGAATGCCATGCTAATTTGTGGGATTGTGTTAGCCATCCTTCCACTTAAGCTGGTTTTGAAAGGATATGGCATGACACAGGATGGACACATGCTTTGGCATGTCCCTTCCCTTGGCAGAGGGTGAATCTTGCTGGGTAGGAACTTAGATGGTGGTAGATGACACACCAGAAGTAGTGAAAAGGGAAACAACTGTCTTTTATAAATAACCATGACACTGTCAATAGCCCCATGCCAGGGATGCTAATCAAAGTTGTATTTTCTGTCAGTTATGATTCCATCTGTGATGTATTCAGTGTGAACTCCCATTCCGACTCACTTGCAAGCTGATACATTATTAAAATATCTCCCGTGTGTAATGGAGATTCCCTTAAAAGTTCTATTATTTAGTCCGTACTTGGTAAAGATCATCTCTAAAGATCATGTATATAGCTATATTTTTAACTCTTTTGATAGTCCAAAATTGCTGTTTTTCTTATTTCTAGTTTTAACAAGTGTCATAAATATCACAGTGACAACCCAGGTGGATGTCAGTTCAATTTTTTAAGGACAAAATGGCCTTGTATTTATGATCACAGGCACCTAGAACTTCATAATGTCATGCTTTTATCCTAAATAGCATTTCATATAGTGCTGTAAACATCCATACTGCCCTCTCAACCCATGTCAGAATTGAATAAACTTTCAATATCATCATTTTACTGACAGAGAATTTGAGATCCAGAGGGAAGATGCCCTGCTCAGATTCACAGTAAAATTTCAATAATTAAGTCTTTCCACTTTTAGCAAACTTCATACTGAATGTCTTAAAGAAAATAAGTATAGTTTATTATTTTTTCCATAAAAGTTGTTTTGTGATTGATCTTTCCACCTTTATTTTTCAAGACAGAAAAAGTAATTTTTAATTTAATTGGCTGCACTGATAGACTAGCTTACTTTAAGATTAAAATAAAATTTGAGCTCAGGAATGTTTGGGATGAGCTGATTTTTGTCAGCACCCAAATCATACTGTAGTTGGTGAGCACTAGGGTGGTTTTATGGACTTCTGAGATAATTGCACAGAGCCGATTGGGGCCTGCTGTGTCCTGGGGAATGTATACAAAATAAGCATAACTTATGTAATGTGAACAGCTAAGGGGTATATTTTCCTGTTCTCTGGCAGGCTTCCTGGAGAGGAAAAGCATTTCAGACCATCTCTGTAAGAATGCCTTGATTATAAGTTCTGAATTATTTGTCACTTTTAATCTCCCAGAGTTTCAAATAAACATAAAAGATAAATATCTATGCACCCATTCAAATTTTGTATAGCTATAAAATTTCTGAATTTAAACTCTCAGGATCAAGAACCAATTTATCATTCAGGTTTGCTGTAGTACCAATATAAAAGATCACATTTCTCCTCCCTATGAAATTGAAATTAGTTTTAAATAGTTTTTCCCCTGTGTGAGATATACATGTCAATGCCTTAGAAGCTCTAATACTTGGTTTAGAGGAAGAACTGAAGCATAGTTCTTAAAGGATATTTATTACTTTTTCCAGTTGTTTTTTAGGGCAAAAGAAATCACCGTACCCAATCTATTTGGCTAGGAAGGTGTTTCTTTATGAGCCTTCTTGTGTGTGAAGAAGCTAAAGAAATATGGCTTTAGATGGGTCACAAAAGGGCCTGGGGAGGTCACTAAGTCAGCTACCAGGGCCTGAGTTCCGTCTCAGAAGTTAGGTTTAAAAAAAGCCAGACATGGTGGTGTGTGGTCAAACACATGAGACTATGTGGGCCCTTCTCTTTCAAAACCACCACAGTTGTTCTGTGATTTTTACATGTACCTGTACACACACACACACACACACTCTCTCTCTCTCTCTCTCTCTCTCTCTCTCTCTCTCTCTCTCTCTCTCTCTCTCTCGAACATGTCACAAAAATTCCTAAATAAGCATTCATTAGGAAAAGTTTTTGATTGACAATAAGTGGTAAGTTTCTAAAGAGAGGAAAAATGGAAGACAGTCATGAGAGATTAGAATGTATTATATATATGCATATATTCAAATATATATGTTAGTGATTTAAACATACTAAAGCACTGCTTTATCTTTTGATATTGCAGAAAAAAATTCATGTGTTGAAAATCACCAAAAAAAAAAAAGCCTTTAATCCCAGCACTTGGGAGGTGGGAGGCAGAGGCAGGGGGATCTTTGTGAGTTCCAGACCAGCCTGGTCTACAAGAGCTAGTTCCAGCATCTTGTCTAGAAAAACCGAGAGAGAGAGAGAGAGAGAGAGAGAGAGAGAGAGAGAGAGAGAGAGAGAGAGAGATTTTTTCTTTGTCCTTTATATATAAATTTGAAGCAATTGATGACCTTTAAGTAAAGAATGTAGATTCTTTTCCATTCTAATGTAAAAAAGTGGAATTTCTTGTTTCCTTGAAATAACTGACAGGAAAGGTGCTGAGAACATAGTGGAAAGTGAAATGATGCTTTCTTTATCACCACTCAGGACTAGTTCATATTTTGAGGAATGGATTTATAATGCATATATAATTGTTTTGTTTTATTTTTGAGACAAGATCTTGCCATATAACTCAGGCCGGCCTGGAATACAAGACACCACTGCCCCAGCTTCGAAGGTGTCAGGGTTACAACCTACGCTTGACTTCTAACTTTGGTTTTACAAATCTTTGTTTAGAAACAGATTTCTCAGTATAATGGATTATTGGTGGGTTTAGAAAGACTTGTAACATCATGAAAATTTTGAATGTCTAAAGTATTCTAAGCAGAGAGGTAGACTGATTCTGGTATCAGGCATCCTGTTCAAACTTCTGCACATCTGCAAGGACAGCAGGAGCTTGCTTGGAGCATAAGCATCAAACATCTTTCCGTTGACATTTTTTTAAAAGTGTTTGCTTTTTTAAACAATATTTTAATTCCAGTGTTTCTAAAACTCATTTATGGAGAACCTAATTTCTGCTATCCCGTTCGCATTTGTAAGTGCAGAATTCCCTGGGAATTGTAAAATGAAGCACTGGGGAGAGGAAGCAAGATTTCGGTGGACCTCTGACATGTCAAACACTGTACTGTTGTCTCATTTATTATTTTACAGGACATAGAGACACAACAAGGTCCGTTAACCAGCTTGTAGCATTCAAGGAAGGTGTATCTTGGAGGTAGGATTCGTGGATCAACTATGGCCTCATGTCCAAATGTCCTGTGACATTCTTGACCACTATTTATATTAGTGAATCCAGCACTCTTTCTCCCTCTGCAATTTCTTGCTAGTTTTTTTTTTTTTTTTTTCCTAATGTGTATTTCAAACTGTGATTCTGTAGTTTTGGCTCTTGTGGCAGAGAATGTTCTTGCCCTTTCACTGGAATTTGTAGAAGGTGCTCCCTGTGGAGGTATCATAACTGTGATGGACTCTAGTGTTTGTTCTCATAACAACATACAAAGCTCCACTCCATGCATTCAGCATCTGCCTATGCTTTTTTGAATGCTACTCATCCTAACTGAGGAAATTCGAAGACAAGCTGGGTGCGTTGGATGCCACTTTGGATTAGGCTTAAGTAACTTCCAAGACAGATTACTTGTTGGCTCAAGATACCTGTTTCTCCATCCACCCCACTCATGTGTGTATGTGTATGGTGTGTATGCAAATGTTTGTGTCCATATGTGTGTGTGCAAATGCTGGCTCATTTGTGTGACAGCCCAAGGTTGTTGTCCGGAGTCTTTCTGGATAGTCTTACTCTCCATTTTATTGGTTGAGGCAGCTTCTCTCAATGGCACCCAGAAGCTGGTTGGGAAGGCCAGTCTAGCTATCTTTGCTCAAGACATCCCCAGTCTCTACCTTCCTAGTGCTAGAATTACAGATATTTACTGGGCTGTGGGTCCAAATTCCAGTCCCTACAAGCAGCCAGCACCTTTAAGTTGTCAAGTCATCTCTCTAGCCCTTTGGCTATCTTTACTTTTTTTAAAACACAAGTGTTCCAACTTTCTAGACAAAATCACTTCTTTCAAAACTGGAAGTCATAGAAAGGAGAGGACTCATTCACTCTGTGAACATGTTCCTTGCTTGTTGTCATGTCTTAATGATCTAATAAAAGAGCTTCACTAGCAAATAGGAGGAGAAGCTTAGGGTAGAGATTACCTAGGAAGCCTCTTCTGTATCCTGTATCCTCTCAAAGTCTTGAGCTCTGGGCCATTCTGGGAGGTCCTGCTTCGGAATCCAGGAAGGTAACATTCCTAGGTTTACAGCTCCCTTGCCAAATCAGCTTCTTAATGGGTTGAGTTCCCCCATCACCTGCCAGGTGGTGCTTCTCCCATTAACACATTCTATTCTTTTTGGCTTTGATCTCTGTTTTGTTGCACAGCTTGGGGGGGAACTCAGCTAGTTAGGATTTCCTTTTCAGTAAAAGGGGGATGTTAATGACACACCATTGTATGATGCTCTTGAGAAGGTGAAACATTTAGGTAAAGTGTTTAGGATTAGGACTGTTCCCGCCACCTTTGATTTTAATTTGTAACTCTAATTTACCCCTCTGGGTGCTAGGTAGGTGTTCACTCATATTCTTGTGGGAAATAGCCAGACAGCTGCTTTCCTGGACCTCTAGTGCATTTCATAAGCCTCCTCCTGGCACTCTGCTCTGCTACACACAGGTAAATCAGCTGAAAGCGCCGGCTGTTTGTGTTTAAAAAATGGACATTATTGAGACACATTCTCTTACAACTTGATTGTGTGTGTTCGATTTCTACCAGAAAAGAGTCACAGCTGGGCTGAAGACAAAGAATAGAATGTGGCTTTAATTGTGCTGCAGAAAACCAATTTTAGTATCCTAGATTTTAGGTTTGTAAACCAATAGGACTTTAAACCTCTGGAGATTGCTATATAGAATTTCATATAGTGGGTGTCAGAACCCAGAACTCCATTCTTTGTTCACAGTGAGACTACATTTACTCTTTGTTCCTAAACTGTAATTCCTAGGTTGGTGTATGGATTTCTGTCATACAACTGGGAGAAGAATCTCAAGGTAGAACTGTCAGAGTTTCTATTTCCTGACTCAACCTAATGCATCAAAATGTAACTTGGAGTATAGGTGCTGAAGTCATGTGTAATATCAACACCTTGTAACGTTTCTAAGAATTTGATGAAGGTGTTACAAATTACAATTTAATTTATCATTCAAGTTCATGTTTTCATTTATTTCTTAATGGTAAAATATTTTTAATTGTGGTTTCAACCACATATATTTACTCCAACAGAAAATGGGACCCATTGTTCCAAGTGAGTTAGGACTCTAAGCCATTCCTTTCCCTTTTAAGAAACGTAGCAGCAATTCTTGGATGACACAATAAAGACCTTTCTTGAAAATAGGAAGAATATTTTAGTCATCTTTGTGTTTGTTTCTCTTTTCTTGTCTCCTCCAACTCTTAAAGTCAACCCAGACAGGAAATTAGCATAGAACGGCGAGACACATTTTGACTGAAGAATAGTACTCTGCGACACCTGACTTTCAAAAAATGTGGGTTATTTCACTATCATGAATCATGATCACAAGAGGTGTAGTGAAGAAAAAGCACATTTTCTGTTCTGAATGGATGATAGTAAGGGGTGGGGAATAGCTGGGTGAAGAGAGCTCAGGGTCCCGCCGGGAGTAAGCAAAGCAGGTGAGCTCACCAAGAGTTTCTACTCTTGTCCCGTGGCCTTGCACTGTGCTTCTCCTCTGACCTACTACACTTCCTGTGGGGACCAACAGGGGCCCTGGAGTGTTAGCGTTTCAAAGTTGCCGTCTTTAACGAAAAACAATCACAATTTCTCAAGAATGCAACATGTTGGTGATTTCTTGCAGGCGTATGATGCTACTAAAAACGTGCTTCCAGAAGCAATGGGTGACAGATTTGTCATGTATGCTGTGCGGATTCTTCAGAAAGTTGTTGATACATTATGAAGTTTTGTTGTTGTTTTTTAACCAGCTACACGGTAATTCTAAAATGGCTGGCCCTGCCATTTTGTGATGCCGTGTTGAGTTCTGGATATAAGGAGACAGATAAGAAACCATGGCACCTGTACTCCCTTTTGGTAGCTTGGGCCCACTCATTGAATCGTTGTCTCCTCCATTAAGAGTCCCTCCACTTACTGGCTTGCAGGCTTGGTAGCTGAGACTTCCCTTTCTTTGTTCTTTGTCTCCATGCATTACTTCTAAGGTGTGGCAGAATGCATGCGACATCCAGGCTGCTCCGCAGCCCCTGCGCAATTGACTGGGATTCTTGACTCTTCACTCGGTGGGAGGCCTCCTGCAAAGTTTGCCTGCCCGACCCTAACGCCCCTTTGTCTCCCCTTGTGCTTCCTTGCAGAACTCCAAGATGGGAGGCAAGCTGAGCAAGAAGAAGAAGGGCTACAATGTGAACGACGAGAAAGCCAAGGACAAAGACAAGAAGGCTGAAGGCGCGGGCACCGAGGAGGAGGGGACCCCGAAGGAGAGCGAGCCCCAGGCAGCCGCCGACGCCGGAGAGGTCAAGGAGAGCGCGGAGGAGAAGCCCAAGGACGCGGCGGACGGCGAGGCCAAGGCCGAGGAGAAGGAGGGCGACAAGGCGGCGGCGGCAGCCAAGGAGGAGGCGCCCAAGGCCGAGCCCGAGAAGAGCGAGGGCGCCGCGGAGGAGCAGCCCGAGCCCGCGCCGGCGGCGGCGACCGAGCAGGAGGCGGCCGCGCCCGGGCCCGCGCTGCGGGCGGCGAGGTCCCCAAGGCCGGCGACACCGCGGGCGAGAGCACGGGCGCGGCCGAAGGCGCGGCCAAGGAGGAGGGCGAGGCCAAAAAGACTGAGGCTCCCGCCGGCCCCGAGGCGAAAAGCGACCCAGCGGCCCCGGCTTCAGACTCTAAACCTAGCAGCGCGGAGGCCGCGCCCTCGTCCAAGGAGACCCCCGCGGCCTCGGAGGCACCCAGTTCCGCGGCCAAGGGCGCCCGCGCCCGCCGCGCCCCCCGCCGCTGCCACCCCGGAGCCGCAGGGCGAGGCGCCCCCCGCTGCAGCCACCGCCAGCTCCGAGCAAAGCGTGGCCGTCAAAGAGTAACCCACCCCACCGGGACAGCCTAGCCAGAACCGACGAGGCCACTTGCAAACGACCTGTCTCACGCTCTCTCTGTCTCTCACTCTTGTCCTCTCTCTGTCTCTCTATCCTATAACTAACTCGTTTCAAATTGGAAGTCAGGATATGTATTGCCCAAGGGATTAAAAAGAAAAAAACAGGAAAAGGAAAAAGGAAGAAAAATAATAATAAAATAAGAGGATGTGTCCCATCAGGGGAGGGAGGGGGTGGGGAGAATCCAAATAGTATTTTTGTGGGGAAATATCTAATATACCTTCAGTCAACTTGACCAGTCAGTCCTGGAGTTTAGAGATCACTGTCTGAAAGTACATCGTTTGTACCTGAACCGCTGTCCCCTGGCGCTCCACCCCAAAAATCCCAACATCTTTCCTGCCATGCAGCTGGGGAGGGTAGCGTTTGATTTTGCCCACAGGGCCAGTGCCAAGGCAATCAGATCTTTATGAAAGCAGTATTTTCTGTGTTTCCTTTTTAATTTACAGCCTTTCTTATTTTGGTATTTTTTTTTTAACGTTGTGGATGAATGCCAACTTTCAGACGGAGCCCACTTAGCTTGTCCACATGTATCTCGACACCAACCCTCCATTCTTCCTCTCCAGATATTTTTGGGAGTAACAAACATTCTCTCATCATACTTAGCCTACCTAGATTTCTCATGACGAGTTAATGCATGTCCGTGGTTGGGTGCACCTGTAGTTCTGTTTATTGGTCAGTGGAAATGAAAAAAAAAAAAAAAAAGTCTGCCTTCATTGCAGTTCCAGTTTTCTGCCGTCTGTGTCACAGACACCAACACACCACCCATTGGAAAATGGAAAATAAAATAAAAAACAAAAAATAAAAAAAATGTACAATGGATGCATTGAAATTATATGTAATTGTATAAATGGTGCAACAGTAATAAAGTTAAACAATTAAAAAGTAGCGAAGACTGTTGGCTTTCTTTACCCTTACTTGTCTGTAATGGGTGCTTTTCTTTTCTCAATATGAGTGAATGAAGGCAGGAAGCAGGAACTTAAGTCTTCTTGACTGTTGTCTTTAGAAACCAAACAAGCCACCACAAACAATGGCGTCAATGTGCAGTTCCGTCATGCTGTAAGGTGAACAGGGGAAAGTTCTATGGATTCCCATTCAATGATAGGGCAGATGTAATTATTAATACTTTAAAAGAGCGAATATTTTGAATGAAACATCAAATGACACCTAAGAGCTATCTCTTGAAGGCTGGGAAGAAAAACTTGATCTTATAGGAACATCCTATGTGTGTAAATTGTGAAGCCATGAACTAGCATCTATGTCTGCCGCTCCGCCCCCCCCCCCGCCCCCGCTCCCCTTCAGCTTAAATGATAGCAGAACAAGGCAAGGGATCAGGAATACCATGAAGGTAATGGGATAGCCATCAAGAGAAAGCTGCCTGCATGCCCTTCTGCTGCTAGTGGCTTCCACCTTCTCCAGATCTCCCTCGCTTCGGTTTCAAGGGACCATAAACCTTGTGACCTCTAAGTCAAGAACGTTGTGATAGCTGAAATACGTAGAAGTGCACATACCAGAGAGCCATCTTTACCACGGGGTAGTGACCACCTGTGTGCTCAGGGACCCCCTTTCTGCATGTAGAACAGAGGCTGGAGGATGGCGGCTTCTGTGCAGAGTCAGTTCTTGAGAGTAAGGAAAAGCAGCGACTGTCTCTTGGATCTCTGAGAGTAATTTTCCAATCCGATAATAGAAATGACTTTTCATAAAGAAGCCTAGCCACTGTAAAGATTTCTCAGACTCAAATCAGAGAAATGCCCAGGAAAATGAATAACAGTTTCATATTTCCAGTGCCACTTAGACGGTTTCCTGTAGAATTCGCGGAGGCCATGGACAGTGCAAGATGCTGTGGTTCTGAATTAGCCTGGCTCCATTCCTGTGGGCTACACAAAGAGGAAAGAGATCCTCCCCAGATATTTTCTGAGTATCTGGAACCAGTACCCGACTTGGAGAAACAGAAATGGTGATATTGAATTAGTTAATGTACCTTTTAAGTACATGCCCTTGAACATGTGTAGCTCTTGGGGTTCCTGTTTTTATAAATGAAATAAATTTGAACTCTTAATGCATGAAAGAACAGAACACATGAACTATGTAAAAACATTAATCACCTGACAACTGTTTTAGGTAAGAATAGTGGGGGTGGAGAGGGTGTCCAGAGCATGACCAGTTGTCCTAAATTATATAAAATCAGGTGGGGGTGGGGTATTAGGGAGGTGACAGATTCAACAAGCTATGGAAGACATTTCTAAAACTGCAGACTATCTTTAAAATCAAAAAGAAGACTTATTTTTTTAAAAATCAATTATTTTTTATTGATGACTGCAAAGCAGTTATGAATATTAAATGGCATTCATTTATTGCAATAAAAATGCTTGGTGGAAGTAATATTTAATAGATTCACTTTCTCCTCCCACCATTTTAATTAAAATGTCCACAGGCTTTTTGGGTGAGAACAATCAACTTGAGCTCTCAGGGTAATATTTATCTTCCTAAGTTCCTGGATGGGATAAGTGAAATAAGGAGACGTATTTCATTTTATGTATAGAGTTGAAGGATGTTGGTATAAGACCATTCAAATCTGAGCTACACCTCTTCTCTTATTTTCTAACCATTATCTCATACATGACATTTAATTTTATCATTCTTTAAAAATGCTTGAAACTGATATATTCAGCAGAAAACCTAGGACATGGGAATGACTGTCTCTGATAGGAAGGGCATAATGTCGGGTATTCACATTAAATTGGGACTAACCTAGCTTCTTCCTTCCTTAATCACATAAAGTGAAGGCACATCAGTGCATAGGCTGTATAAAGAAAGTCCCAGCTGTCTGTGAACTTCTCATGTTTGCTTCATTAACTTGGCCATCAAAATCTTTTCTGAAGCATGAATGGCTCTAGGGCTCACGTTCGTTAGATGTTTGTGTGTATCTTGACGGGGGCGGGGGCGGGGGGGGAGTGAATACGAATCAAAATGAGTGTTTCCAAGGTTGCTGGGTTTGTTCTTCCTCTTTGGTGGTCCTACCTGGTAGCTGATGTTACCTCTGAATGTTGGTGGTAGATGCAGGCCCACAAGAGCTGGGTGATGGCTTGCATCTTGGGACCCTCTGATGTGACCTCAAGCTTGGAGGAGGTCACCCTTAGGCAACTTCCAACCATTGAAGGAGGAGGAACTTAGAAAAATGCAGGGACATTCTTCAGTTTCTTGGAGCCTCTTTTGCTTTCTAGACTCAAGACCCAGGCTGGATAGACCATAAGGACATGGTTATCAACTACCTGACATGGTCTAGACATTCTCTGGCTGTCAAATTTGGGCAAGCTATTAGGTTCTAGATACCCAGATGCCCAGAGTCTGCTTTCCTTGAGCATCCCAGAGCTTTAAACTTCATTGAGTAACCTAGCATAGCAAACTGGAACACAGGTTCATTACCGAGACACACAACACTGCAACTTACGTTCATCACCAAAATTGGCCTTGAGTGGAACATCTGTTTTATATGATTCCTTTCTAGATGTCAGAGTTTGACATACAGCAAATTACAGTTATTTATTGGGAAAGAGATCTATTTAGAAAACTGACTAAACTTTCAATTTTGGTTGTTACCCAGTCTCTTAAGATTGTGGAGATCCACTGCCATCATTTTGATTTGGTTCAGCCTTTCAACAATAACATTGCAGATGTATTTCAGTTGAGATTTATTTTAACTAATTTGCACAATGTTGAAAACTGGATTCTCAGGGGATAACCTTAAAATTTTACAAGATAGCATCATTATAGTGGTTTTGGGATTCATCCTAGGAGTATTTTTTTTTTTTTTGACACAAACATACTATACAGTCCTGGTTGGTCTGGAACTCATCATGTAGATCAGGCTAGCCTCAAACTCAGATATCTGCCTGCCTCTGACTCCCAAATGCTGGGACTAAAGACATGTGCCACCATGCCCCACTGGTAGGAGTTATGGTTTTGCTTCGTTTGAAACTGTCAGTAGTTTTTTTTTTTTTTTTTCCTCCAAGCACTTGATATTTAAAGTATTTAGCAATGGCTGGCTCTTTAACTAGGGTGTCATTCTTTCAAAACCATATCTGCTAATGGAGAAGGGAAAAGAACATTATAGAAGGTTTTCATGACAACTTGGTGAGTCATTAGTTTTAAAGTAAGCCATTATTCACCATGAGATTATATGCTTTCTGACTCTTTAAGGACAAAAATTTCAGTATATGAAACGAGTATATGACATCTCATAGCCTGGCTAGGTCAGTCCATTCCTCCTCATTCTAGTCTCCATGTTATTAAGAGCCGTTTCCACTCTGGAGCCTTTTGTTTCCAACCACATCTGTATTCAAGGAGATTCCTAGAGAGAATTTGATGGAAAAGAACACAGTGGGGTGGGGGTGGGGGGAATCCTAGTGTAACTGTATTCATGAAAACAAAACAAAACAGGATACATACGTCTTTGTATCTTACCTACCTGCAACTTCCATATTTTTCTGAAATGCAAACATCACATTCATTTCTGAATTTGTTTTGTTAGAAAATAATTTTATATCCCCCCTGGGTTCTCCTTCGGAT
Organism: Cricetulus griseus; assembly: GCF_003668045.3. Classification (NCBI taxonomy): domain Eukaryota; kingdom Metazoa; phylum Chordata; class Mammalia; order Rodentia; family Cricetidae; genus Cricetulus; species Cricetulus griseus. Next base: position 356,146,771 of record NC_048595.1, on the reverse strand, counting down.
TCAGGAAATTCACTTTAATGTTACATATAAATCAACTGGCATTACCTAATACATCTTTTTTTTTTTTTTTCTTTTTTACTTCCCTCAGGTCAGTGTGTTAAAATGCCAAGGGACTAGAGGCAGGTTAATCTACCCAGATTTGAATCATTTAAGTGGAACTCACACTTGCTTTCTTTCATTCAGTTTTGTCTTCATATTTCCCAAGAATTAAGAGACTAAAATCTTCCCAAGAAAATATAACCTTTTTATTAAAACCAAACCAAACCAAACAAAAAGTGTATACCCTTTTGATTGCTAATCAGAGTTTCAGATAATAATCAAAATGAGAAATTTTTAGTTTCATGTTCCCCAAGTTTATATAGAAAAACTAAAGCTTTAATCCAATTTATTTTATTTATTCAATTTCTAAAATCCCGAGTTTTGAACACTAGAAGGAAAGGTGGGATGTTGGCAACTTCACAGTCTTTTTGCCTTTTAGATGTGAGTTTATTCAAATAGAAAACGTTTGAATAGGCATCAAAAGCTCCTGCCTAGTAACAGAATGATGAAGGCTTGACATTGTGTAGTTAAGAGCCACATAACCTGAAATCCAGCTACATAATAACACTGTGACTCAAAGAAGGAAAAAAAAAGCACCTGTTTTGCCTTGAGGAAAGTATGTTGACTTGTGACACACTTTTGTTAACAAAAGGAGTGGGGGTGGGTTTGGAGGTGAAAGAGAGGGGATTAAAAAAAGAAAGAAAAATCCCTGAGCCTTGGTTCTGAAGAGAGAGAGAAATCAACCCTATTAATAGGAGAGAAAGACTACATTTCACCATTTCACTGATAGAAACAGTCCAGTTTTTGAGTTTTGCTAAGAAAAAGAGATGGCATGTCTCATTACGAGAGCTTTTTGCACAGGTTTGGGAAATTTGACTTGACAGGTGAACCCCATTAAAAGGAATGACTCTACAGTTTCATAGGTTCCATAGCAGAACCGAGCAATCTCTGTTCTACTCAGCCTCATCACAGACATCCCAGAATAGAGCTTGCTCTCAGCCCTCAGCCGGAACCACCCACTTCAGCACTGAAGTCTGACTAGTATGCAAATTCCTCAGAGGGTATTTAAATTTTTTTAAAGCTAAGAATAATAGAGACTGCATTTTGCTTGCTATCTATTCAGCTGCCTTCTCTTCCAGAGCTGAAATTGCCTTGGCATTCAGAGCAAATTCTAGCTTTTCAAAATAAACACACACACACACACACACACACACACACACACACACACACACACACACACACAAAGAAACCCCCAGCAACATCACAGTAAAATGAACTACTAGAACACATATAAAGGAGAGTTGCTTACATTTCTGAGGTTAGTTAGAACATTGTAACATTATAAAATTTTGTCTTTTATTTATTGTTTATTGCTTTCTCCACATTTTGTTTCAGGTTCTACTTCTTGTTGGTTAATCATTTCCCATTTGGTCCTGCTTGTCTGTCTCCCTCCCACTTATTCCACACAGGGCTAAATGCTTACATTGGATTAGAATTATAAAAACTGTAAACATCTTACAAGTGCTGTTCCTTAAAGGTTTATCTATTTTTATTTTATGTGCATGCTTGTTTTGTGAATGTGCACTACAGGTGTGCTTGGTGCCCATGGCGGCCAGAAGAGGTGTTAGATATCTTGGAACTGGGGTTGAGAGCTGCCATGTGGGTGCTGGGAATTGAACCCAGATTATCTGTGGAAGCAGCAGGTACTTTTAACACCAGAGACATTTCTTCAGCATCATTTTAAACACAATTCAAGCGTGCTTCCTCTGGCTTTGCAGAGCCCTTGTACTTCACTTATTCTGGGAGAACAAGTGTAAGTTCCTTGGCACTCTCCTGTGTTTTTGTGTAGTTTCCGTCTGCCTACATTCATCTGTAAGAATGATGGGGAGATTAACAGAGGATGTAGATAGAATGTGAGGTAATTCAAAATGGTCCTCACACAGAAAGCCTTTCAAAAAGCATCCAGAAGGTTCTGCCACAAGCTGATTCCAGAAGGAACAGAAGTGAGTTCTTAAATTCGGTCCCATTTGATTAGAAAGGAATCTTTGTCTGGCTGGGTTTAGAGGCTTACATTTCTAATCCCAGAATTTGGGAGGCAGGATCTGCCAGGCCAGCCAGGTCTGCAGAGTAAATTCCAGGCCTGGACTACACCGTGAGATCTTGAGGGGGGGGGGGAGAAGTCCCTGGCATATTAAAACAGAAAAATGCCATCCAGTTTCTGAACTGTGACTGATTCTGTAGTTCTAATGGCAGGTAAGGAGTGGGCTCGAAGCGTGATAAACCCTTCTTTGGTGTTCAGTGGGGATGTCCTGACATTCACAAGATTGGGAATCAATCTGGGATTGATGTATTGGTCTAGGATTTTAAGAAAATTATTTGATATCTCTGAGACACACATCATTAGAAAAAAAATGGAAAAAATATTAACATAGTTGCTGGGGGTACTTTTAGTCATGATGCATCATCAGCCCTCCGTATTTATGGGCTTCGTACCTGCACATTCAACCATCCATGGACTGAAAAGATATTTTAAAAACTTCTATCTGTACAGAATATGCAGACTCTTCTTGCCTCTACTACCTAACTCATGTGGTGTGAAAACTTTTTCTATGCATTGGATTTCTAAATAAATAACAGTCTAGTAAAGGTGTGAAGTATGCAGGAGGATGCACGTTGCATGTATGTAAATAATGTGCCATGTTATGCAAGGGGTTTGAATAGCCATGCTTTTTGGCGTCCATGGTGATCCCGGAACAAATCTTCTACAAATTTGGAAGCTATTCTACAGACAGCTTTAGTTCCTTTAAAGAGCTAAGACCAGAGCTGACTAGGTGGCTTAGTGAGCAAAGGCACTTGCTGCCAAGTCTGATGACCTCAGTTTGAACCCTAGGACTCACACAGTGAAAGTAGAGAACCAACTCCTGTAAGTTGTCCTCTGCTCTCTCTAAGTGAGCCCTGGCATGTGCTGGCACACACACACACACACACAAGCACAGTACACACGTGAATACATAAATAAATACAGTAAAAAAATTTAAAAGCGCACAGGAAGCCTCATCCTGTCTACTTACTTTTTAAAGGAACATTGAGTAGAAAGACATTGAATAGAGTTGAAAGGAATTACTCAATGTGTCCTTGAAAATAAAGTGAAAAAGGCCATGGGATTGACATTCAAGTTATCTAAAAGGACAAACAACTTTGTGGGAAAATTTAAAATAAGCACATTATAGAGGAAGTATTGTTTTAGGGGACATGAAAATCCAAGATGGTTTTCCTAAGAATGTTCTAATCACATTTCTGAGGTATTTGGGACTTAACCCAGGGAATAACAAGTTGCCTTTGCATGTGTTGGGATGAGGTCATTGGAATTCTTTGCTTACTACTTACTTGCCTTGTGGCCAGCAAACAGGTTTGACTTTTCCTGGCTTCATGCTTACCCAAGACCTGGGGGATGAACCTGCCTGAAGGACTCATGGAGGACGTAGAAGATGGTGCTTACACACTGCAGTCTCTAGGCACCCCTTAAAGGCGTGTGCCACCATCACCTGTACTTGCTTCTGGAGTATGTGAACAACTGAGGTTGGGCTAATTCTCCTGATTTCCCTTAACCTTGCTTTAAGAAACAGATTCTCTTAAAAGGGGAAATCTCATTTTATGAATGAACTTTGGCTTGTTGTTTATTCATTCTCTACGTGTAACATTTGGATGCGCCAGTTCTCCTAATGTTCTCGATTGCTTCACTCATTCACCAGTTCCCCCCATCCCACCCCACCCCCACCCCCCCCCCCCCCCCGCAAAAAAAGAAGAAAGAAACAGTTGCCATCTGCCAGTAACAGGCAGTCATTATATCACTTCAACTCTAAAGACCTAATGAGCATGGAAATTGAATGCAGAACCCATTCATCTAGAGTCCAAGATGTACCTCACCTCAAATTGTCCACATGGATGACTTACAAGTATCTCAAAGGTAAGATGTCCAAAAGGGAACTTCCAATTGTCCCACATACATCATCCCTTTCAATCCCCCAAGATTTAACCCTGATGACTTTATCCTGCAGATGGGCAATGGAAATCACCCACTCTACCCTTGATTTGCCTCCTTTTCTCGTGCTTCATGGCCCGCACGTCAGGTACCGCAATCTAAGTGATCTCTAGAACCTGGATGCAGTCGCTTCTATCAACTGCCTGTAGCTTTCCCCTGTTCAGACTATAGCAAGAGCTTCCTCACAGCTTCTCAGCTTCCACACCCACCATTGGCTAACATTTCTTAATAGAACAGCCACTACTTACTACCTTGCTAAAATACAGTGTTGTTCAATACCACACACACACACACACACACACACACACAGAGAGAGAGAGAGAGAGAGAGAGAGAGAGAGAGAGAGAGAGAGAGAGCTAGCTTCAAACCTTCAGCTAACTAATTCTATATTATTCAGAGGAAGAGCTAAGATCTTCAGTAGGCTTGGCCTGATGGAGGGACCAATGGTACTCAGATGCTTATAGGGACTTATTTTAAAGCTTTAAGATGATGAGAGAAGACTACTAATTAGACCAGGAGCTCTCTTGAGTATGACATCTTGAGTGACTGTCCAGGTCTTATGGCTAGTAGGCTGGTTCCTACCCTCAAGTTCTCAATGAGGCTTCCCTCTTACGTCTTCCTCTACTGTCTGATGTCAGCTCTGACCCTATCTTTGTCCCTTTATTCTACTTACCAGTGCCTGTGACTGAAAGTTGTGTTCTGATGTGAACTTTGAAGGCACTGGACTGCTTTTACCCTTTATTCTTACTAGACATCTGTCTGGAGTTTCCACAACCCTTACTTCCTCCGTGGTCTTATTATCCTTCTTGACATCTCTTTTTAGACTGTCACCCACCATCCCAACTCTTAGTACATACACACCTTGGCCTCCTCCACATTTCTTTCTAGTTTCCCCTTAGTGTTAATCACTAAGCTGTGACAGTCCTCTTTTCTGAGGTAGTGGGATTATTTGGTGTTTCCTTCCACTAGACTATCAGATCTACGGGGCAGATCCTTTTGTCCTTTAGGCTTAATGTTATACCTCAGTGTAAAGCACACATGAGGTCTTATTTGCAGTAATGAGTACATCAAGGTTAGAGGGTACAAAAATTAAACCACCATCCAACAGTGTTTGTAAGAAAACCTGACAGGCACTATGAGGAGATGCAATCTACTTTCTCCCAAAATTGTAACCCTGACCAGACAGAGGTTGAAGGCAGGGATGAATGAAGCAGAAGGAATAGCATGGAAAAGGGACCTGTGTGATTAGGGCCAAGCAAGGTTCAAGACAGGGCAAAAGAAATGGTGGAAGACCAGGGTAGTGGGGGTTTGAAGTGAAAAAGTAAAGTGGGAAGCAATGAGTGTGATAGGTACCTGGGATCTGGCCCGGCAGGCCTTTGTAGGCTGGGTTGAGGGCTCAAATCTGTAGCCAAAGGGTTATGAGAAACCATAGAATGCTCAAACCAAAACAACCACCTAAGGTTTAAGGTGGGGAACTCTGAGGTTCTGGTGAGGGCTCAGAACACCGACAGGAAAGCTCTTTGCAGAAGACAGGTTGATGGTGGTTGTTATGTTTTTGTAGAAAAAGAGGAGGCATGCAAGATGAAACATATTAATCATTTATTATAGGCCCCGACAGAGTAGGGAGACTAAAGAAAAACAGGAACAGGGGTAATGGCTGACCTCCATGGCTGGTCACCATAGAGAGGCAGAGAAAGCGTGTAGGTGGGAGAAGAGAAGAGCGGAGCGAAGAAGCAGAGAGAGAGTGAAGCAGTTGGAACTTTTAAAGGGAAGACTGCACATGTGCACCGAGGTTCCATGCATGCCCAGAGTTCTCACGCAGGACGTAATGTGTGGTGGGTGACGTGGTGATGACATAGCACATTTTCCTGTGCGTGTCCTGACTGTTGTCAGGGGGCTGGGTCTGTCTCTTAAAGAGGTAGAGCCGATCAGCATTAAAGCCTGAACCTTTTAGTGGTGGTAGTCAGGATGGAAAAAGCCTGGTGAAAATATGAGAACTGATGACTGGACTTTCTTCATACATGTATAGGATGAAAAGCTCAGGCAGATGGAGGACTCTTGGGGGAGAGACGAGATCTTCCTGACTACAAGAGAAAGGTAGGAGAGGTCTTTGTGGAAGGGATTGAACCCTGCAGGCCAGTAGCTAGTGAATGAAGACATGGTTATGAGTCAGTGACCATTTTAGGATGAGGATTGTCTGGACAAAGGGCAGAAACCTCAAAATACCCTTTCGCTTTCCAGGAGATGACAGAAGTACTTTTCCAAGGCAGTGGTAGGGAACCCAGAGGAAAACAGCTTTATGGAAGATGGCTGCTGGGCAGTGGTGTTCTGAGGCATGTCAGCAAAACCCAGGGAAAGAACAGAACGGGGTAATACAAAGAGGGCCAAGGGTAAAATTGAGTTGGCTGTGATGAGTCAGCATTTTGAAGAACATAATAATAGCATGCAGGAGGTGACAGGAGACCACTACTGAGTGTGGGATGGGAAAATGCAAACCATGTACACAGTGGTAGGAAGCAAGAAGTTGTCCATGATGACCTTGACTGGAGTGCTGAGTCATGATGAGGTACATGCAGATGGGACTCCAGCAGTCTGATAGACGGCAATGAGCCTGGGCCTAATGACCAAGTATTTGATTTACAAGACCTTAGGTAGAAGGTGTTTAAATGATTAGTGGAGTGGTCTTTCCATGCTTATGAGTAGGGTGGTGAATTTAACTTCTGCAGAGTTCTGGTAACTTCTTCGATATTGAGCTATCTTAAAGAGAAGAAAGGAGGGGATCCCCAGTTTTCTCAAAGAGAGCCTCTGCTTTGTCTCAGTAGATGCAGCAGGCTGGCTTTCAAACCAAGCACACAATGATGAGCCTATTGTGTACGTCCTAGGTCTTTTTTCTCCTCTGTCTTCACTGTCCTGTTGCCCACACTTATAAGATGCTAGCAAGGTTCTGGTTTGAAGCTTGTCTATGAGGCTTTGTGGCACAGTGACCTTGAGAAAGCCACTGGACCTCTTTTGAATTCATCCTCCTCATCTATAAAATGAGATTATTAATGATTTAATTCACAAGGTTGTCCTCAGAACCAGATGACATAAGTGATCTAGAGCACAGTATATGGAACAGTGTAAGAGATTAAAGAAAATGTATAACTTGGTTCTCCCCACCTCTAGCTGTATTAAACTGTCAAACCCACCCAACTCTCATCACTATGCCCTGGGCATGCCCCTTGGGAGTTCTTTTCCTCCATATTGTTCACCTCTGAATGTCATCCTCCACACCCTGAGTGTCTGTAACATCCCTAACCATTCTCCTTTTGTCCTTGGCCTCTGATTGTAGTGTCCTGACCCAGAACTAAAGTACAACCACTCCAAAGTTTGTCTTTACTCAGACTAAACTCTCTTGTATCAACCACTGGTGTTCCTTAATCATGTGCCTCTTGCCTATGGATTGGGAATGCTGGGGGTGGGGGAGGTGCTGAGAACACTCCTATTCTTACACCTGGTACCTTGAACATTACTGTACACCCAAATGTTCCAAATGCTGAGACTTGGATTACCTTTGTAGTATGTCTTGTCTTTTCTCTCCCAAACACACTTGCCCTTTAAAATGAGACAAAAACTTTAACTGAAAATAACCTGGTTTCCAAATTTCAGGCAATAGAGAAAATTTTGGGGAAAAACTAAGACCACTCTGGCTGTTGGGGTTATAATACTGTTGGTGGGCAGTATCCAGAATCGTGAAGCTGAATTACTACTGTGACCAATTTTGACTACCGTAATAAGCCAGTCCTATATCTTAGAGTGAAACAATGTTTACCTTATTAATGAATTTAGAATTTCATATACTTGGCAAAAGAGGCAAATGTACTGATTTCTAGCATTATAAGTGAAAAAAAAAGTACAAGGAGTTTCAGATTGGAGATGAGAACTAGTATTTTATGAGGTGTTGGTTGTACTACTTCCCCACTGTGCTTCTTGAACCTGAGATGACTCTGCTAGATATCCCATAGTCTTTCTAAAGGATTGGACAGGAATTGAATGTGTCCTCACATGATTTGCTGAAAATGCTGCTATTTAATTTAAACATGGATAAAATAAAACTAGAAACCTTTGTATCTACTATATCACCCTAGTGAGCCCATCTCTACATCTTCATTGCATTTTAGTAACTTACACAAAAAGACAAAATTGTAATGATTTTGTGGTATTTTAAAAACATTGTTATTATTATTATTACTATTATTATTATTGGATGTAATGGGTGACAGTGTGGGCCTGTGAGTGTCAAGGAGCATCTGTGGCAATCAGGGAACAGCTTTGTGGAGTCAGTTCTCTCCTTTCCCCTTTATGGGTTCTAGTGATGGAACTTAGGAACACAGGCTTTCCCAGCAAGCAATTTGCCCTGTCTCTGGACTCTATGCTGTGTTTTGAATGGAAAAGTATCTTGTTATTATACACATGCATGCATAACTGTAATGTTTATAGAATAAAGATAATCTGTGCAAGATCCCTAGTTATGTATGATGATTGTATTTTTTAAAAAATACGTGTCTTTCCTTCAATTAAAATGGAAGGTCAATTTGAGGAGGAGTTTGAACTAGTTTTGTCATATATCTAGCTTGATTAATACTTTCTTATAACTTACAACTCTGTCCTTAAGGAAAATTCTGGACTTAGCTCTGGCCCAACTCAGAGTTGACTATATTCAATATCAATTTCTTCTTCTTTTTTTAAAAGCTGCCATCCCACCCCATCTCAGATGATGATATTTATGCTTGCTCAACCTTTGCAGCCAGATTCATGCACACAGACTTTCTGGTTGAAATAGAAATTCCTCCCATACATTTTCTCTGTCTCCAGTTCCTATCAGAAGCCCAAACTCATCTGCAGGAGAGGTTTCATACCAGCTACAAGCTACCACTCAAATGCAAGATGAGCAAGTCAAGGCATTGCTATTTTGTTCAAACAATTCTATTGTGTTTTATCTAAAGATACCTTTAAGTTTTGGCTTTTTCTTTCTTTCTTTCTCTCTTTCTTTCTTTCTTTCTTTCTTTCTTTCTTTCTTTCTTTCTTCCCTTCCTTCCTCCCTCCCTCCTTCCTTCCTTCCTTCCTTTCTCTCTTTCTTTTTTGGTTATTTTGAGACAGTGTTTCCCTGTATTGCTTGGAGCTTGTCCTGGAACTCACTCTGTAGACCAGGCTTGTCTCAAACTCACAGAGATCTGCCTGTCTCTGCCTCCCGAGTATCCCAAGTGCTGGGATTAAAGGTGTGTGCCACCAACGCCTGGCTGGTTTTGGCTTTCTTGTACCTTACACTTATCCCTTGAGGGAGTTTCGGGATTATAGAAAAGCTAGAAGATAATTTTATCTGAGCCTTAAGGATTTAAGAAAATCAAGATCTTGGGTTAATTATAAAAACAGGCAGGATACATGACTGCAAACAGCAAGCCTAGAAATAGAAAGAATAAGCCCCCTAAAAACTAGAAAATCAAGTGCAGACGATGCTGGTAAAACCATGTGAGCACCCAGTCAGTAATCAATGGCGAAAGTAGAGACCTTTGTGACTTCTAAAGCAGAAGATCCGGTTATATGTGCAGTGAACTCATGGCTCTAGCTCCCAGCTGTCTGCCAGCCCACATTTTGCCTTTAGACTTTTCCCTAGTCCTTGAGGGCTTTTCCTCAGTGCTTGAACCTTATCTCATTTCTGCTGGGTTTGTCAGTGTTGGTCAGCCAAATATAATAAAACGTTACTGCTATAGATGGTAGTGGTGGGGTGGTGGTGGTGGAGACAATATAGGTACCTTCCCCAACGAGCAAGTGCATTTAAAGGCAGCTGATGCTAACTATGAAGAAGCCTTTTCTGCACAACTTCCCAAAGCTCTTATAATTACACCGAGGAGGGAAATGGATTTGTATATAGTTTTGAGAATTTCTCAGACTTAAATATGTGTAAATCACCCAGAGCTTTTGTTAAATTGCAGGTTCTGATTCACTGGGTTTGAAGTTGTCCAGGAGATTCCACATCTGTAGCAATCTTTCAAGAGAAACATCTGTAGCAATCTTTCAAGAGATGCTATGTTTCTGGTCCTTGCTCCACACTCAGGGCTTCAGGGCATTTCGGGTAATTACTGTTATTCAACACAATTAGATGAAATCTCTCTGAAAATGTCTGTCATAGGTACATGTATAATTTTTCCAGTATGAAGCTTAAAACTTAGCTTTGTGTTATATTGTCTATACTTGAATGATTGATAGTCTTAAGTGGTGAAATGGATGTTGCCTATTTTCCAAAAAGAGACCCCTAAATGTTAGCTTTTGGATCTTTTCCCTAATGATGACTGAAATCAACCCTTCCACCCACACATCCACTCAGGTCTATGGTTAATAGGTTAAAACTTGTCACAGTTTTAACTCACCCACAAGGGAGAACTTTACAGAATGATTGAGTTTGCCAAGTCTTTATCTTTGAGCATTCTTCTCAGAGGGAACAGATTCCAACAGCCCTTGAAACTCTTACTCACAGCACGTCCACTGGATTTAATAGGTGGAGTTACTGGGTCCCCAAATGATCATTCCATGCAAGAACCAGATGCTCATGCTAGCACTATTCCTTGCACGAGCAGCTCCTAGTGGATTCCTTTCCTACCAGTTTTACTCTGGAAAATCTCCATTCCCACATATTTATCTTTGTCCTCCATATAAAGGACCAATCCTGATCTCAGAGAGTTTGGGGACTTTAAAAGCCCTAGTCTAGCACTGAAGTTAATACCGACACCATGGCTTTGGCTTGGGACACAGCACTGCAAAATGTCTGCCTAGCATAAAGACAATGGAATTACAAAGAAAAGCTCCAGTTATGCTGTGTCATTCACAGGTCAGCTGCTTTTCATCTTGCCCAGCAGACACACATTGTTCTCTGTGGATATACCATTTTGGCCGGTGCTTCCCCTCCCTCCAGGTATCAAGGCAAAGTGCCATCAGTCTTTGACATTAAGTAGGCAATTATATCGTATTAAATTGTGTTTCACATACAATGTACAAGTGCAGAATTGTCATCTGTAACTAAGCCCTTATCCCAAGTCACCTGCAATCATGAGCTATTATTGTACCCAACCCCCTTCCTCCATCGAAAGCACTGATTCACCCAGACACCAACAGGATACATACTACATACTGATTAGAGCCAGAAAGGGTGTGGGGACTGTGGCAAAGTGCTCTGGACCAGCTGCAGCTCAATCCTACAGATGGTTGCTATAAGCAAATGCAGGCCCTGAGCAGGCATGTATTTTTTTTCTAAAAGAAGCCTTTGAATTGGACTTTTATGTGAATTTTTCAAAACTTTTATAGGTCAGTTAATATAGTACTTAATATGTATGAACCAAGCATAAAGATTTGTCAGAGACATCTGGTGTACATACTAGAATCTGTCTTCCCATTGTGAACTGTTCCCTATCCCTCATGACCTGCTTCTAACCAAGAATGTGTTTAGGACAAAGATGTCTATTGAGATACAAATCCAAGTTGGATTACAATGGTGATCTTCGATAGTAATCAATGTATATGTAATTGTGGTGGTTCATCTTGATTGTCAGCTGGACACATGTGGGAAGAAGGAACCCCAACTAAAGAGTTTCCCTGTTAGACTGGCTTGTAGGCATGTCTGTGGAGCACAGTTTAGTTGTTAATTGATGTAAGAGGGCCTGGCCCACCTCCAGCACTACCATCCCTGGTCAGATGGGCCTGGGTTATCTAGGAAAGTCAGCTGAACAGAGCCTTGGAGCAAGCCGGTCAGCAGCATTCTTTCATGTTTTCTGCTTCACGCTCTGCTCTGTTCTTCCTGCCCTGCTTAAGTTCCTGCTATGGCTTTCCTCAATAGTGGATTGCAAACAATAAAATGAAATAAACACATTCTTCCTGAGTTTGGTCATGGTTTATTACAGCAACAGAAAGCAAACTAAATAGTAATAATATATTGTGATAATATAACTCTGGAAAGCAATATATTTCTCTTTAATTATAAAAAGCATGTGTTGTGAGTTGGGGGTAAAGCTGGGTACTGGAGGTCTTGCTGAGCTTGTGTGAACTCTGAGAAGAGCAAGAGTGAGAGAGAACAAGAGCGAGAGTGAGCTAGAGAGAAGGAAAGCAAATGTGTGTGTCTGTATGAGAGTGAGAGGGAGAGGAAGGGGGAGAGTGAGAGGTAGAGGGAAGGGGGAGAGAAAGAAAAAGAGAGATAGAGCCTCTTGGATTTAGAACAGAACAAAATAAAGTTCAAGTTAGTATTCTATAGTGATTGTAAACTTACTTAAGCTATAAAATAAAGTGTGGGTACAAATTTAGGTTATGATTAGGTAAAACGTAAGAATGACCATGTCCTGGTGAAACCCACAGAAACAGCTGACTTGAACAAAGGGGAGTTCATGGACCCCAGACTGATGGCTTGGAGGTTAGCATGGAACTGATCCAGATGTGTGTGTCAGTGAGGAGGCCTCGGCACTCTATGGGGCCTCTGGTAGTAGATCAGTATTTATCCCTGGCGTACAAATGGACTTTGGGAACCCATTCCAAGTGAAGGGATTCTATCTCAGCCTGGATACATGGGGGAGGGCCTAGGCCCTGCCCTGGATGATATGACAGACATTGGGGATCCCCCATGGAGGGTCTCACCCTCCCTGGGAAGTGGAGGGGAGATGGGGTTGGGGGTTAGTGAGAGGTGGGGGAGGAGGGAAGGGAGATGGAGCTAGGACTGACATGTGAAGCAGGCTTGTTTCTAATTTAAATAAAAATAAACTAAAAATTGAAAATAAATAAAAAAAAGAATGGCCATGTCAACAGTATGGTGAACATGCATTTAATTAAGTTATGCTACTAAAAAAATCAGAATGAATTTTATAGAACAAGTGAAATAATTTTTATATAAAATAGTTTCTTTTAAAAATTGTTTACTTATTTACTTTACTTTGTGAAGTTCTGGGTATTGACCCCAGGAAAGATTTGTTTCAATGGACAAAATGACATATGTTCGTGTAGGATATCATATAGTACATGAATAATTTCTGCTGCTAAATTTGAGTTTGTTATTTCCATATGAACTTCTTTGCAAAGCTCCTGGCTTTAATACAATCATGGGAAGGGTCACCTAGTCATCCTTGAGGTACAAATTATCTTCCTTCATATCTGACACATGCCCCAGGAGCCCCCAGATTAACTTTTGGTAATATAACTCTGACAAAGTCATTGCTTTGGGATCTCGTAGCTGCTGTTGGCTGTGGGGCCAATGCTCTGTGCTAATCAAGGAAGCTGATCAGTAGATAGGAGAAGATCAAGTATGCCATTCCCTAGGTCAACCAAGAGCAACTCTAAAGGCCGTCACCACCCCAGAGGACCACTCTGCCTGACACCTGGCTGTGTCATTTCCAGGGAGCCCCTGTGCACACTGACATGCTTTGCTAGCCTTTTTTAGCCCCCTTATGTAATGGTTGATGTTAACTGACAACTTGACATAACCTAGAATTACCTAGGTGATAGATCTCTGAGGATGTCTGTACGAGATTATTCTTGTTACATCCATAGAGGGGGGGAAGACCCACCTAGTGTGAGTGACACCATTCTTTGGCTCAGAACCCAGACTGCATGAATGGAGAAAGGGAACCTGTCAACAGCATTCGTTCATTTCTGTCTGTTTCCTGATATTCGATGTCATGTGATCAGCATCTCAGGCTCCTGCTTCCTCAAATTCTCTGCCATGTGGACTGTACCCTCAAACTGTGAGTCAAATAAACCCTTCTCCCTTAAGTTGCTTTTGTCTGGGTATTTTATCTCAGTAATACGGAAGGTAACAAGATCCCTATCAGCCTTGAGTCCTCTAGCATCTCTGCATGTTTAAATAAGTTCCCCATCGTGTTGGGGCATATTTTCTGAGTTGGCTAAGTAGTCAGCTGGGAGCATAAACTGCTCCCCAAAGGTCACCGTTGACACGGCCATTGCTTAACACTGAAACCCATGATTTCTTCTGAAAGCTTTTGTACAATGGCTTCTCCACTCAGTCTCACAATACTGGATCCTTTTATTTCAATGTGGCCACTTGCAAAGGAGTTTGCTTTTGTTGATATTATGCTCTGACCCTGAGTAAAGGAAAGGACAGACATTACCTGGAGAGACTACAGGAAGACATAAAGACTCCGAGTTTGCGTATTATGGAGACTGGCCTTGGAAAAGACTGTGGTCTTTCAAAATGAAAGTGACCAGAGTGTGCTAGCCTTCTTCCCACTTCATCTACACTGGCAGGAAGAGAATACCTTCAGCCAAAGATGGGAAAGGACTACTGTCCACCATGCAGAAAAGCTTGTAGGTGATTTCTTGTTGCAGCATGTTATTTACCCGTGCCATCTTGTTTATTTCATGTTAAATCCATAAGGACTTGGTTCAACAACCAAGCACTTACAGAAACCCTGACACTTGTCTGCTAGCTGGTGCAGTTTGTTCTGCTAAGGGAGGAGAACGCCAGTGGGGAGTGGATCACTCTTACAGAATCATTGCTCTGTTTTGTTTTTCCTGGCCTGACCTATTAAATACTTGCAAATAAAGGACTGAGATCTTTTTGTTAGCCTTTGCTGTCCTGGCGACTACTTGTTCCTTGAGTTTTTAAGTTCTGAGAAGGAACATTTACTAAGCCTGTTTACTCACCGACTATCAGGAATCGAACACGTGGTTCCTTTGAATATTCACTTGGTGCCAAAACATTACACAGCAGCCACGAGGATCCTTTCTCTAGAAGTCTTTCTAGCCAAGCTGTAGAAATGTCCACGTCCAGGGCACAGTTTATCACATATTGCATGTTTGTGCACACAGTGTTGTTTTACTGAGTCGTTGTTAACAAAGAGGGAGGTTAGGGTGATGGTTCAGTTGGTAAGGGTGCTTACTGTGCAAACAAGAGGATCTGAGTTCAAATTCCCAGCAAAACAGGCAGGTGTGTATGGCTGCAAATACTTGACACCCTAGCACTGGGCAGGAAGACAGGCACTTTCAGGGAGCTCACTGGCTAGTCGCCTTGTGGAAACAATGAGCTTTCAGTTCAGCAGAAGGGCCAGTCTGCCCTGAGGAGGATAGAAGACACTGGTGGTCTTTGACCTCTGTGTATGTATGTGTAGATTCTTACACCCTCAGATTCACTTGTATATGACACCCCACACACACATGCACGTGCACATGTACACACACACACACACACACACACACACACACACACACACACACACACACACACACGTAAATGAGTCTAAAAGGTTAAGAGATATTTTTTCTTGTAGAGAAATGTTGCATATAATGACGTTTATCTTGTTTGGAGTTTGACCCAAGCTATGACGATAACTCAGCTGAGCCATTCAAGTACAAAGAAGTGGAGGCTGCTTGGCACTGTGTTGTCAACATTTGGGGAGAATTCTCTGAAGGATTCCAGCTGTTTTGTGAAAATGATTAGCTGAAAAAGGCAGAGCCATACAATTATAGATACAATGTTTGAATCTGTCTCTGCAAGTGGGGGAGCCCTGCTAGCAAATGCATTAGGGAGGATCTTGCTAATTCCAAAGAGAAATCCTTCATTTGTTGAGGAAAGACAGCATCTCTCACTTAAAACAGTCATTCTGGAGGATATTAAATTAGCATTTGGTAGAACGGCACATTGAAGTAACTCCAATTTCTCCCTTAAATACTATGTAGTAAATGTTCATACAAGAAGGAGCTCTTAATGGAATTTTTTTCTTCTTGTCTTAAAGGTATAACTGATATTAGAAATCTAAATATAATCTTTGGTAGTGTCTTGCACAACACACAGGCATTTTAATCCTGTTGGCCAGGTGTGTCAGCATCATTCATTGTGAGCTCTGCCATCTTTGTCAAGTTTCGGGGTTTAGAAAAAGTAAACAATATATATTGTGAGAGTAGAATGGTGCCATCACTATACTCTTGGAGGCTGAAAACAAAGTTGCATGAAGACAAAGATGATCTCAAAGTCTGAGTGTGGAACAGCTCTCAAATTTGAACCCTTGGAATGATCACCAAGCTCTAGGTAGAAGTGGAATTTTTATTGTCACAATTCACTTAAATGGTGTTGACTTTAGCTGGCAATCAAGCAGGGGTCAGTGCTGCCTGATAATGCTTCAGGCAGTGATGTGGACTGTTGTGTGCTATGTAAATAAATGAGAGATTTCTTTATTGCCGGATTACACACAATCAGAAACAACAGCAATCTCTTTCCATTTGCTGTTTTAAAACAAGTTTTCTGCAGTTTCAAGGCAAACCTCAGAGGAAGTCCACTGCTGAATCTGAGCCCTAGTCATTGTTCCTTGTATGACAAGGTTAATGATACAAGTGCTCAGTAAATTCCAGCTGATTCCTCCAGCCACTGGTAGGGAACACTTGTAGGGAAAGTTTGTGAATGACGTGTTTTTCCTAAAGATCTGGTTCCACACCTTCTTGCACTCCAAAGCAGGGCAATTCTCTCTGAACTTTATGTTTAGTGTTACACTTTTCACCACTGTTATTATTATTGATAACAATAACTATCATCCATTGAGGTCTTATGTACATGGTACTTATTGAAGGCTTAAATATATTTGATCCCTGGGAGCTCATTTTACACATTTCCAGGTTGTCAATACAACTTGCAATAGATTCACAAATGGATTAAGAAGGGGGATTGAAAAGAATTAACTTGAGGGGCTGGAAAGATGGCTCAGCAATTAAGAGTTCTTGTTGCTTTTGCGGAGGACATAGGTTCAGTTTCCAGAACCAACAGGGTAGCTCCTAACCTCTGTAACCCCAGTGCAGGAAAGATGGTGCATTCTTCTGGCCTCTGTGGGCACAAAAAATGCACAGGGTGAACATACATACACTTAGGCAAAATACCAATGCACATAAAAGAAATAAATCACCAAAGAAGATACACTTGAGAACAAATCTCAAGTACTTGTACACAATTTTTCATAGTGAAATTATTCATAATAAGTGGTGTTCAAGGAATTTTCACCTTGTTCTTCAGTGGATAAATTGACAGGAAGTTCTTGTAGTGGAGGATATACCATTGAGTTGGAAAAGGAATGAGGTACAGGTACATACAGTGTGCTTGAATACACTTTGAAGACATCATTTGAGAATCAAAACTAAAGCAAGCAAAGAGATAAACAAAAGCAAAACAAAACAAAACAAAACAAACACAAAAGGTTGCATCTTGAATGAGCCCCACTGATATGAAATGGAGAATAACCAAGTTCATAGAAACAAAGTAGATTGATGGTTGCCAAGGACTGGTGGTGGGGTGGAAAGTAATTGCAAATGGACATGGAGTTTTCTTTTGAGGTGATGCAAATATTCCATAAGTAGGCAGAGATAGACTTTTGGTTATACCCAAGTGTGATTGCACTAAATGCCCCTGAATTCTACACTTGGAAGTGGTTAATTTTATGTGATGTGAATTTCTCTTCAATAATAGCAAAAAAGGTGAAAGAAAACAGAAATAAAGTAAAGGCAGTCTAATCTTCTATACTCCTGAGTTTCACACTTTTAATTGTCAACTTGACATACTCCTTACTGGCTTGATGCAGAGTTGAATTGGTCTCACTTCAGGCCTCCAATCAATGGTCCAAAGGCCTTACTGGCCTCTCTATCACAGAAAGACACCACTTTTATTTCTTTTATCTTTTATCTTTAAGTCTTTAAGGCATTATCCATAAATAGTCATCTATCTATCTATCTATCTATCTATCTATCTATCTATCTATCTATCTATCTATCATCTATCTACACACCTACTTATTTATCACCTATCTTCTGCTGTTATTATGTTTCTGCTCTTAATGGAATATAACTTCTGTGACATCATGTATTTTATTATTTATTCACGGTTGTATCTTACTTAAATCCTGCTTAGCCCATAATAGATACTCAGCACATATCTGGTGAGGGAATGTATGGATGACATTGTAAGACCCCCTGGAAAGTTCAGGCCTCCAGGATCTCAGCCCAGGACTGCGGCCACCCCAATCACCATGCGGAGGCCAAAACCTGATGGAAACTGCATGAGGCTTATTATAGTTGTTTAATGAGCTAACCCCATGTTAGCTCGAGCCTTCCATCCATCCACCATGGCAGATGGCTAGGAAAGACATCTCGAAGCGTCTGCATAGAGATCTTGTAGGGCAGCATAAGGGGAGTGTCTAGGGGTACGCACAGGCTCAGGATTAGTGTGCCTCCAGGCTTGGAGGGCTTGCCCTGTGTTGATTGGTCAACTGGTTGTTATGGCCCATAGGCCCTCCCAGGGTGGTTGCTATCCTCTGCATGTCATTGATGTGCACTTGTCCATATAGCACACCCAGAACCATAAAGCATAGCACCACCAGCTAACTTCTGATTGGTTCCTTGCCACGAGGCAGGGGTCTGACCTCTTAGTGACTAAAGCAAGGTCAGACAAGCACGTGTTCGGCTCTTATGGCTGCCGAAATGGGGAGCTGGTCCCTTCAACATAATCTATATATTTGGTACTACGCTGTTAGAACCCTGGCCAGCATTCAGGCTGCTAAAACTGGAGTAATTCTGAGTTTAAGGTCAACTTGGTCACATGATAGGTTCAAGGTTAGTTTGGCCTGCAAAGGTAAGACCATATCTTTTTAAAAAGTAGAAGAAACTCTGTTTGGCTGCTGTCTACCTGCTCCTACTGTTCCTTCTTCTCAGGCCTTTGTCCTCCACCTCCAGCTTTCCGGGGTTTCCAACATACAGATAACAGGTTTCGGTTGTTTTGACTCCACAATTGTATACATGTATATCTCACAATAATAAAGCCCATACATATGTACATAAATATATATTTACTTGGCAGGTCTCCCTTCCTGGCTGTGCGAATCCAAAGAACTGAGAAGGGAGCTGCAACAAGGGGAACAAAACACAACAGTCCTGCCAAGGAAAACGTAACCAGGGCAGCTCTATAAAGACATTTATGAAAGACAGGGTGAAAATCTATTTAATGATTTTCTCCCTCTGAGCATTATGAATAAGAAATCATCTTGCCAAAGTCAAGCAACTTAAATTCAGCTCCACAAACATTTATTGCGTGTATACTCCAGGACACATACTATTTTACAGGGAAAACAAAAATTGAGTTGAATTTCAAAAGAATCTTAAAGGTCATTGTTCTACATGTGAGTAGTATATGAATAACCCCTCTTAGTTCTTTGTTCCTTTGGGAATATTTCTGTGGTATTCTCATGCAGAGTATATTTCCCTTTACTCTCTCCTACTTTCTAGAATATACGATTAATTTTCAATATATTTAAGAATTTCCTTGAATATTTCACCCTATTTACAACTGTATATGTCTTTATATATAAGACGTTCTGTTTATAATCATACATTATCATTGTATGCATACAATTACATATTATAAAAGATATATGTATGACTTTCTGCCTCCCTCCCTAGGACTAAAATTTACTCCCCACTCCTTATCAACTATCTGTACAGACTGGGTATTTCTTTAAGGTTTCAAATTTTGATCAAATAAGCAGAATAAAAGCCAGAACTGGGCTCTGATTCTAGTGATCATCATTCCATTGTGTAAATTAGCTAATGTTCTGGGACTCAATTTCCTTTCCTATAAAATTTATAGGCAATAAAATATGGAAAAACAGCCTCTTAGAATCATTGCTGGAACTGTTGGTTGAGTTATAATTCATAAGAAGAATGATGACAGGAGGACAGATGGTTGATAGGTGGCAGTCTATTAAGTTCACCCTAAATTAGCGTAAATTGAACTTTTATTTAGTTTCTTGGAAAGGCAAGATACAGTTGAAGGATTGTAAAAGACATAGTTGAAATATATAAAGGATCCTTAGATTATGATAAGTCTGACATAACTTAAGGTGAAATATCTGACTAGAAATTAATTTTATTTTTATTTTGTTTTTCTGTGTGTATATGTGTGGGTATGTACATGTGGTACACGCATGTGAGTGTGGTACGTGCATGTGTGTGTAGTGTACATGCATTGTGTGTTGGTGTCCTGTTTTATCATTTTCCTTAAGTGATAGAACCCTCAAGATAGGATCTCTCACCGAACTTGGAGGTAGACTGAAGTCATCAGACCTCAGAAGCCTTCCTGTCAACCCCTACCCTGAGCTTACATGTAGGCGTGTGTGTGTGTAACTACTTCCATCCTTTTTGTGTCTGTGTCACTGGGTTTGAACTCAAGTCTTCATGCTTGTGCTGCAAGCACTCCTATCCTCTGAGCTTGTCAGATGCTTGTCTAGGAAATATTTTATATGCTAAGATTTTATATGATTTACAAATGCCTTCTTGCTGTTTTGAATATTCTGTAGTGATAAACTATAGGGTCAGGGTAGCATACACTAGGAAACATAGCTTTGTGGTTTGGAAGCACCTTCTGTTAGACCCCCGGAAAACTCAGGCTTCCGGGGTCTTAGCCCAGGACCTCGGTCACCCTGATCACCAGACAGATTCGAAAGCTTGCTGCAAACAGCATGAGGCTTTATTGTTGTTTAACGAGCTAACCCCATGTTAGTTCGGGTCTTTCACCCACCTGCCATGGCGGATGGCTAGCAAAGACAGCTCGAAGGGGCTGCAGAGAGATCTTGTAGGGCAGCATAAGGGGAGTGTCTAGGGGTACGCACAGCTCAGGTTTGGTGTGGCTCCAATCTTGGAGGGCTTGCCCTGTGTTGATTGGTCAATTGGTTGTTATGGCCCATAGGCCCTCCCAGGGTGGTTGCTATGCTCTGCATGTCATTGCTGTGCACTTGTCTGTAAAGCACACCCAGAGCCGTAAAGCATAGCACCACCAGCTAACTTCTGATTGGTTCCTTGCCACGAGGCAGGGATCTGACTTTCTAGTGACTAGGACAAGGTCAGACAAGCACGTGTTCAGCTGGTATGGCTGCCGACAGGGGCAGGCATCTGACCTTAGTGACTAAGACAAGGTCAGACAAGCTGTTATGGCTGCCGAAATGGGGAGCTGGTCCCTTCATTTCCCGTGAATGGGAGGCTGGATGGGTAGGAGGATGTTGGAGCTCAGGAAGATGCACGGAAAAGGGGCAGAGTAGAAAATGAGGAAGCTCTTTCTATTGCTTGAATGTTAAGTGTTTCTTGGAGGCTCCTGTGTTTCAATAGTTGCCACCCAACCGGTGACACTGTTGTAGCAGATTATAGACTCTTTTGCAGCCTACCTGAGGAAATAGGTCATTGGGGGTGGGCTTAACATGTTAACAGCCTGCTCTGGTTCTGGCTCAAGTTTGAGATCTTGTTCCTTGATCTGTTGAGCTGTAATCAAGCAGCCACTGACTTCTGCTGCCATAGCTGAGAGTTGCTGTTAACTATAGCATCCACTATGCCTTTCCCATCCCGGTAGAATGCATTTCAAACTGTCAGTTCCAATAGATCCTTGTATAAGTTGTTCCTTTCAGGAATTTATCATAGCAATGAGAAAACCAGCAAGGACAATGCAGATGGACATTGTCATCTGAGAGGTTGTGATGTTTTAGGAGATGCATTTTTGGAGGGTCACATAGAGAAAATGGCATTTGATGAAGTTTTATTTACATGGTTGTGCTAGAATAGATTGAAATATGCATGGCTCCAGAACAGTAGTACATTTACTAACTGTGCTTTTACTGAACAAGGTGAGACCCTCCACCAGTCTGTCCCTCCCACTTTCTTTTCTTTTCTTTTCTTTCCTTTTCTTTTCTTTTCTTTTCTTTCTGGAAACAATTAGGAAACACCTGCTGTGTTCTGGCAAGTCTGTGAAGCTTGTTATCTGCATGTCTTCAGAGCTGGCTCACCTCAAATGCCTTGGTCTTTCATTGCCTCCATTTACAACTTGTCAAATTTTAAGTAATTGGCAAACAATAATTAAGATCGCTATTTAAGGCTATCAAACACAAAATTATTAAATAACAATTAAAATTATCTATTATACGAATTTATTGATTGCGTTAGTTTTGTTTTTTTTTTTCTCTTCAAGACAGGGTTTCTCCGTGGCTTTGAAGACTGTCCAGGAACTATCTCTTGTATACCAAGTTGGTCTCGAACTCACAGAGATCCGCCTGCCTCTGCCTCCCGAGTGCTGGGATTAAAGGCATGCGCCACCAACACCCAGATGATTGAGTTAATATTTTTAACAAAATACTCCGGAGTCTTGGTGTTACTAATGTCAGTCCTTGTCAAACTATGGTAAGCATAGCCAAGCATCAGCTCCATCTGGGGACTCGTTAAAATGCAGACTCGTGGGCTCCACCTAGCATTGTTGAGCCAGAATCTCTTTGGTCAGGGCCCAGCAGTGTGCATTTTAATCAGGCTTTCATATGATCAATCCCATCCAATGCTCTGGAATGAGTGGCTCAACTCTAGAGCCATCAGGGTTATGCCACAGACTTTTCGTCTGTGCAGGTTATGGTTTTAAATTCCGATGAGGAGTGTTTAGAGTATGTAGTACATCCGCACAATTATACTTTTTTTATGGAACTGAAAACATTGCCATGATGGCAATCATTCACACAGCCCTGTGAAAAGTCTTATTAGAAAGAGGATATGAAGAACTCCGTTAAAAGGTTGGGAAAAGATACTCAATAATAACTTGAAGTGTGTCTTCTTTTTAACTGAAGTGGTCTGAATCATTTAATTTAGGTAGGCTGAGTCAGACACAGTAAAGACATTGGAAATTTTCCTCTTTTCTCATTCTTACTTATTTACTTTTTAAACAGGGTCTTGTGATACTCAGAAAAGGACGACCTTGAACTTTTACAAATAATATATTTTATTTATAGTTTAGAAGTTTCATATGTCTATCTAATGCATTTTGATCTCATCCACTCCCACTGTTTCCACCCACCTCTCAGGACCCATCCACCCATCTTCCTCAGGACCTCATGTTCTCCTTTTAATGGTCATTATTAATAGCCCTCTGAGTTTAATTAGTGCTGGTCATATTCAGATGGAAATAGTGTCGTCTAATGGGGTATAGGCAACCTTCCAGTGACCACAAAGAAAAGCGACTTTCCCTCTCACAGCAGCCATTCCCTGGTAGTACCTCCTGAGCTAGGAGTGTGGCTTGGAGAATCCCTGTTCAATGCTCGAATTTGACTGGCTTGAGGTTGTATATGTCTTGTACAGGCAATGACGGCTGCAGTGAGTTGATCTCTATACTAGCCATGTCATGTCCAGAAGACAGCCTTTCAGAGCTCTCACCCCAATCCTCCAGCCCTCCAGTGGACATCCTTTCTGTCCACTCTCTGCGATTTGCTCTGTGCCTGGGCTGGGGAGAGGTTGGTATAGGTGACCCATTTACAGCTGAGCTTACAGTCATCCAAAAAGCAGGCATCTGTAAAACAGGAGATTGCGTCATTGGATCTTGCCCATTCTGGTACCCTGACTTCTGATGCCCTGCTTGCTACCTGAACTATGAAGAAATGTCTATTGAGTAGACCACTTTGTCTTGGGTATTTTGTTCTAACTGCCTGAACAGGTTAAGACTGGTATAATTGGTATGTGGGGATGAACTGGAATGATGGACAATGAACTTTCTCAACAAGGAATGGTTAGATGAGAGGCTTGCTGGGCTCTTTTACTGCTAAACTGTGATATTAGAGACCAAACCTGCGGTTCAGATTATAAAACTCTAGAATGTTGCCTCCTGGATTTGTTTTAAAGGTCCCTGAGATAACCTTGAACATGTACAAAGTTCTCTCAAAGTTCTGGGAAGTGTCAGATGGTCTTTACACCTTTTCTAATTAATACCTAGGTGTATTAGTATTGCTTATGCATTTATTTCATCAATAATCTTTAAGTGCTTGCAAGGGGGCAGGTATCATTTCCTGTAAGGGATATAGAGACACTCATTTGCTTTTCTTACCCTGTTTGGACTGGTGCTCTAAGAACTCAGGAGTGCTGTCAGGGACAGATAATTGGTAATAAGCATAACAACCAGGTAAATTATATAGTTCATTAGAGGTGGTAATTGCTAAGAATTAAGGAGAAGGGCATGGAGGGAGTAGGCATGGGAACTGAAGACACAGCACATTGTTAACAGTTACTTGAGTCTCATAGACCTGAGATTACTTGAGGAGGATTCGAGTGAGGTGTTATGATTAGTTTGTAGATCCCAGGGGCTAGCACTATTAAGGGAAACCCAGATATAGTACAAATATACTTCTGAAACTCTACTAGGTTATTATTTTCTGCCTGATTTGTGTCTAAAGTTTGCCTTACCTTGATTCTAAAAATGACTATTGAGACCCTGTCCAGGCCAATGTGAACAGTTATTTTTTTCCTTGTCCATTTTACTCTTTTGTCTCAAACCTGTGGTTCTCCATGTGTGGTTTGGCTTTGGGAATGCCCCCAAGAACCAAAAGAAATGAACACAGATTGCCTCATCCTTGTCTCCCAGGATTTGTGTTAACTCATCCTTCAAGCAATGGCTGGTTCAAACTTTAGAATCACTACTATACATCAGTATCCATCAGATCCTGTGAACTGCAGTCCAAAGGCCAAGGCTGATTGACAATGTTTCCTCCCTCCCTCCCTCCCTTCCTCCCTCCCTCCCTCCCTCCCTCCCTCTCTCCCTCCCTCTCCCTTCCTCCTTCCTTCCTTGCCTTCCTTCTTTCTATCTATCTTCACAGTTTCACTAAGTAGCCCAGGCTGGCCCAGCATTCTATCATCCTGCCTCAGCCTTCTGAGAGTATCAGCAGGTGGTACAATGTCCACTTTGGTCTTTATATTTTTAAATGTTATATACCAAGGAACTTCTATTTTGTGAATTATGAAAATTGTCTACAACATGAGTTTCAGTGTATGCCTGTACATTCAGCTTTTTTGTTTGTTTGTTTGTTTGTTTTTCAAGGCAGGGTTTCTCTGTATAGTTTTGGAGCCTATCCTGGCACTCGCTCTGGAGATCTGGCTGGCCTCGAACTCACAGAGGTCCACCTGCCTCTGCCTCCCGAGTGCTGGGATTAAAGGCATGCACCACCAAAGCCCGGCCACATTCAGCTTTTTGAGTATAGACAGAGATACATCTACATACAATTTGTGGTCCATGGCTTCTTCCTTCAAGCAGAGTACAATGGGTAGCTGCAGCAGAGACCACATGACCTAGAGTCTACACCATTTACTCAGTGTATTTGTTACTTTCCTTCTTGTTGTAACTGGAGCAGCTTCAGGATTCTGCTTTAGGGGGTACAGACCTCCATGATGGGAAGACATCAAGGACAGTGGAGGGAGTACATGGCTCAGCTTTTCACCCCACAGCAGCAGCTAGGAGAAGAAGCAGACTGGAGCCAGAGGCAGGTACAGCCTTCAAAGGTCCATCCTTACTGCTGCCTTTGCCTCCATCATCTGTTCTGGCCTATATCTCCCTGCTAGGATTTAGACCTCAAAGGTCTACAGGTTCCCAAAAGAAAACAACTTGCTGGAAACAACAGACTCAAGACAGGAGCCTTGGAGGTCATTCCGAATTTAAGCCATGTGAACCAAAACTTCTGAAAAATAGGCTGCGGCTGTGGCTGCGGCTGAGGCTGTGACTGCGGAGGATGGTAGTCAATGTACAAACCACGGTTCTCACAAAGGAACTAAGAGATAGTTTATTCTCAAGCCACTCAATGTGGCCATGGTCCTGGAATAGCCCAAGTTCCATGTTCCAGTCTGGAAACAGTTTTGTGAAGCTTTGTGGTTTTATGGAACAAAAGAAGTCACAAATCAAGCCAATTTGAAGTATGTTGGTAGGTACATAGGAGAAGCTGGTACAGTAACAAGGGGAGACTTTCTATAGGCCCAATGTGCTATTTGTTGACATTCTTACTTTCTAGGATTGATGGCAGCCCATGGGTCTGCTAGGTCAATAAATTCCAAAGGTTTTCAATCTATATAGTCTCAGGATGCCAAGGTAAGCAAGGAATAGCTGTTTGGGGAGGTGCGTGGTGGGGGAGCTAACATTAGCTGAAGATAAGGTAATTAGTCTTTGGACCTGCAACATTCCAATCTCTCCATTGTATTGGACTTCTAGTCAGTGCAGTCTCTGCAGACAGCCTCCTTTCAGGAGTTTTCATTCATCACCACAGTACTCAGAGGAGATTAAAATCTTTGCTATCTATTCCTTAACAGTAGAGTTCACTGATCCTGGCTCTATAGGAGTTCATCCTTTGTTCTCCTCTATCTCCATGGCCTCTTGTTAAAGCCAGCATGTGGCATTCAGTGGGACCAACAGGCCCTCCTCTGCTGGGGGAAGCAGCTCAGGGTCAGAGGTTAACTTTGCTTTTAGTGTAATGCTGCTCAGGGAAGCAGAAGCCCCGGATTTCCATATGCAAATGCCATCCACATCTGCCCTTACAGAACATGACTCCCATGTAGTTTGCATTCACATTTTTGTTTCAAGGTATAGGAGAGATATTTTCTTAGCATTTGAATATAGTTCTGCATTGAGAGGAAAGGGCTGTGGGGCAGAAGACTGGCTGCCACTGTTGGCTCTGTCTAGAATGCTCTGGTTTGAAAGTGGTGGATGATTACAAAATGTTGACTTGACCACTGTGGTCAAGAACCAAGTTGTCAGTCTAGGTGAGGCCATTCATCTGTCAAGATCAGGCCTTTGCTTTCTGACAAAGATTCTCCCTACACAAACTGTGGGGGTTAAAGACACAAATGTACTGTGAGCCAAAGTGTGACAGATGAGCAATGCCGTGGCAAGACAGGATGATTCAGTATTTTCCCTCTGCCCTGACCCCTCAGCTTCTTCATCAGCCAGGAAGCTTATTTGCTTAATGTTAGTGTTGTAACACCGGAACTGTGGTCTGTGCTAAAATTAATCTTTTAAATCCCTTATTAATGTCTGTAGAGGCAAGCATTTGTGCACAGGCAGCATAAGCGAGCCACTTTTAGCACAAAGGCGAATATTTCATTTTGGCTTTAATTTCTCATTAGTTTAATTATATGAATGTCTGCAAATGACACAATTTCACCTTACTTTTCCCTGGGGGAAACATCACTGAATTCTTAATTCTTTCCAAGGAGACTGTCTGGGAGTATTTGTGTAGTCTGATTCATGGTTTTATTGTTTGATTTTCACATGGCCAGCTGCACCGTGACTCTGCACTGAGGTGTGTGTGTGTGTGTGTGTGTGTGTGTGTGTGTGTGTGTGTGTGTGTGAGAGAGAGAGAGAGAGAGAGAGAGAGAGAGAGAGAGAGAGAGAGAGAGAGAGTGATTGTGCATGCATGTGCATTCTTAGAAGAATCAGATTACACAAATTAAGTTTTTTCTTAGTTGAGTCATTCCTTCCCTCATGGAGAGCAGAGTTTGAAAGGAGGGAAACCACAGTGTCCGTGTTGTGTCGAATAGTTTTCCCCCCACCTCCCCTCCCCACCGCTGTCAGGGAAGAGAACCCTGTAGTATTGGGTGAAGCTCAAGCTCCTGGGCAGGGAAGGAGGGCTTTGTGCTGGTTTTTTTTTTTTTTTTTTTTTGCTTTTTGAGACAGGGTTTCTCTGTATAGCTTTGGAGCCTATCCTGGCACTCACTCTGGAGACCAGGCTGGCCTTGAACTCACAGAAATCCACCTGCCTCTGCCTCCTGAGTGCTGGGATTAAAGGCGTGCACCACCAACACCGGGCCTTTGTGCTGTTTTTATGTAGCATTTCTTCTTCTCCTCTCAGTCCTACTGTCCTCCACATCCCTGCTCCTTCTTCTCATTCTCATTCTTCCAATTCACCTGCAATTTTTTTTATTGTGAAACATCAAAGACTACAAAAAAAGAATGGCTCATTTCTTTTTTCCCCATTGGTATTTTCCCATGGGTGTTGGGTCCCCTGCAACTGGAGTTGTGTCTACAACTCCTGAGATGCCATGTGGGTGCTGGGAATTGAACCCAGGTCCTCTGCAAGAGCAGAGTCAGTGCTCTTTATTGCTGAGCCATCTCATTTCTGTATGTTCATCCAGCTAGATTTAACATTGGTGTATTACTTGCATTACTTGTGTATGTGCATATCCCAAGTCACCTGCATCCAACCCCCTCCATCACTCGTCTTCCATCTTCATATCTTCATCTGTCCTGTTCTGTCTACCCTATTGTCTGCACTCCGGCGTTTCTTTTTCAAGTCTTTTTTAAATAAACTGCAGGTCTTACGGCCCTAGGTTCATAAGCACTTCAGCATTCACATCTTCAAAATATACACAACCTTGTGCATGCTCATTACATTTAAATTAATGTAATAGTTTCTGAATATTATTAAGTATTCATGTGTATTGAGTTTATATTTAAATTTTTACACTTATCATCTGCGAAATTCTGCCTTCTTAAAATTTTCTTTTTTCCTATTCAAGTTTTAAGGCTTATTTTTTGGGGAGAAAAAAGCCCACTTAGAAATGATCATATGTAGTCACTATTCCCATTGTGGCTTGTAATTGCGTATCTAAAGTTTTGTGTGTTTACTTAAGTTCCTGGTTATTTTTGCTGATTCTTAGCCAGGTGCCAGTGGTCTCTTCCCCATGTGTTTCCTGAATTTTGGATGAGTGTTGCTTGTTTCCTTGGAGATTTTTAGAGGGAATTATTTGAGGTTTGGTTTGAACCTAAGATCCTCTGGGATGTGACTTTACTCACATTCTAGCAAAGACAACTTCAGTCCAGTCTTCTGCATGTTTCAGATAACATGGGAGAGAAATTTTGAACTGAAAAGTCACTTGAGGGCTACAGACTCTTTTTCATTCAGTAATCACATCCTTGAAATAGAGATGCAGAGGGAATTTTGGTTGGTTCTGGTCTCCTTTTGCACATGGCACACATCTCATTGCCTCTGAAGTCTTGGTTTTAGAAGATCTGTTTCACTGTGTGGATGGGTCCCACACTCTATTGCATTACTGAGGTTCAGTGCAAAATCCCTCACAACTCAGCTACTCTAGGAGTCACTGATTCCAAGATGAGAGCTTCCAGATTTTGTTTATGAGGATACTCAGTATGATGCAAATTCTTTCTGAAAGAGAGCATCCACACAATCCAAGGAAGAAGATGATCCAATTTATCATAGAGAAAGGATGTTTCAAGACTTGAATTTTATTTCCAGCCTTAAGTTAGCCTAGAATAATGAAGATTTGAATGATAGCATTTTTCTATGCTATCAAAAGCAATAAGCATGTGTTGGCATCATCTGGCCAAGTACCAGATGTTCCAACTCTTGTAGGAATGGAGGTTGCATGTTGTTCAAATAGGCTATTTTGCTCATTCTAAATAGGAAGAGACCAAACAAAGCTTCACTTAGTAACCAGTCATTGTGATTAACAGTAGAAGGGCTTTTGCTTTTGTACCGGGAGCAGAAATCTTTACCTCCAAAAACGGGGTAGCCTTGACCTCAGGAGCTTCCTGCCTCAGCTTCCAAAGTTCTGGGATTATAGACAAATGCTGCCTTACATGGCTTTTGTGTGACTGATTTTTGTGATCATAGAGATAGTCTCTAGAGGAAGCCAACTGTCTTGCAGTTGCCACTGCCCATTTGAAGGAAGTCAATATCTATGGTTTGAATCGAGTTTCACAAGTGTTAAAAGGTAGAAGAATAATACTGTTAGATGATAATATCTTAAATATTTGAATTTTATGACTAGGTCATAAAAAACATATCCTTCTTTATGTTCTCTTCCTCACATTGGTTCACTAGGAAAATCTAAACCTTTGAGTTGCTATGAATTCATTAATGCAGGTTTCCCATGAATTTTCACTAGAGTGGTTGTACAACAGTAACAGGAATGCATAGACAGAAACAGCTTCCCCATATTTCTATTTAGATGCAGACATACTGTGTCTGTTTTGTTTATGTATAGTTTCTGCACTAGTGCAGAATTTTCATATATCTGCTTCCTGAAAGAGAACACAGACTTGTATTATTCTGTGGTATCTGATGGATTTAAGCCGCAACATACCCAAAGACAAATAACTGGGTATGGATGTTTGAGTCGTTAAATTCTCACTTGAGTAAGTCTTTCTTATAGAATTCTCCAAATATGAATGAAGAGCAATTTCCAAAATTAACAAGATTTTTTTTTTTTTAAATTTAGT
Source organism: Cricetulus griseus (assembly GCF_003668045.3). Classification (NCBI taxonomy): domain Eukaryota; kingdom Metazoa; phylum Chordata; class Mammalia; order Rodentia; family Cricetidae; genus Cricetulus; species Cricetulus griseus. Next base: position 356,116,622 of record NC_048595.1, on the reverse strand, counting down.
GTTGTCAATTGAACAGCCACAGCTTTGGATATGCTGGGCAGACTCTTGACTACTAAGCCACATCTTCGGCTAAAGTTACCTGATTTTGATGTTTTTGTTGTTGTTGTTTATTTGTTTTTGTTTTGACCACTTAAAATGTTGATGTGAACATGGTGGGATTAGAAACCTCTCTCCTCATGTGACTTGGTGAAAGAAAACATGATGACACATAGTAATTTCTGTTCCCATGAGAATCCCTAGCATATTCGTGTGTGTGTGTGTGTGTGTGTGTGTGTGTGTGTGTGTGTGTGTGTGTGTGTGTGTGTATTGGTGGCATGTCTCTAAATGCTTTCCTTGCCTCATTAGCAGTTGTTAAGCAGCAGAGATGTAGGAAGAGAAGGAGGATGCTGCTTGGGTGATAAGGACATGAGACCATCTGTGCCTAGGCCTGTTTCAAAGTACCCAAGACTCACATCCAGACAGGGGAAACCCATTTTGGTGCATTTTAGTTGAACTTGCCTTCTGGCCCCTTGTTGGGAAGCACTAGTCATTAAGATTTAAAAACTCCTAGTCACCATTAGTCACCTATACATCCCTCACTTTCTTCATTCTGTCTTCATCACTATCATCTTGAGCAGAGCCCTCAGTTCTGACTGTATCTGTTTAATATTCTGTACAAATCTAACCAGAAGAATGCTGCCTGTCTCTCCTTTAAGTGCTTATGCAGTGGATAGCATCCTGCTAATCCCTTCTGAAAACTCTTAGCTCATGTTACACAATGCTCAAAAATATCAAAAGGTCCCTCTGGTGATTACAGAGAAAACATTCAGTCTCCTTAAGTCTGTTCACAGACCCTTTTGGAAACACCTCGATTCCCCATCCAGCGTTACTGCTTCCAGCTCACTGGCGAGGTGTATCTGTATGGGGTTTCCATTTGTTGTTCGTAATGAGCTCTTGTTAGACGTCACGTGGTAAATGTCAAACTTCAACCAAAATCCTTATTTTATAATGTGAAACAGCGAAAAAACTTGACAACGTAGCAAACTTGAGGTATTAATAGCTCTATCGGTACCCCAAACCCTGATGCAAACCTTCCTATAACATAGTGGGTAGAGTGATGTGACTAAATCTATCCTCGCTGGCAGCAGACTGCATTGTGTGGGCAGCTTCATCTTTGTAGAAATAATTCCTACCACTTCCCTTTCTCTGCCCTTTTTCTTTTGAACTCTCTTGCTTGATATTTCTTAATATCTGCAGTCCCATGTTCCTGAGGATCTGCCATCCTTGGAACAGCTGGATTTATTTTGATTGATGCTCATGCAAGGATGACATCGCTTTGAACTTGATTTCCAATCTGATGAATGTTCTGAGGCTTCTGCTGCATGGGTGGTCTTGTCCATCACATGGCCATCTGTTACTTTGTAAAGATGCTTCTATTCACGTGTTCATTACTCTGAAATTTGATTCTCTTATTAATTCTTACTCTGTCATTATTCTGAAAAAAATCTTATAATTAAATCAATAATTTTATATTGAGGGATCATCTGTTTTATGTGGATACAATCTTTTACTTCACTTTTAGGGCTTTTCATATGCTCTGAATAATATGTTAATTTATGGTATGCTTTGTGAAGAAAAGAGTGAATATATCTCAAGAATTAAAACCCACATTTTTCATGAAAGAAACATGGCAATATGATTCTAAAATTTAGAGCATTTATCATGTTTTATAATGTCATTATGTTTTTTTGTTTTGTTTTGTTTTGTTTTTTCAAGCAGGGTTTCTCTGTGTAGCTTTGGAGCCTATCCTGGCACTCACTCTGGAGACCAGGCTGGCCTCAAACTCACAGAGATCTGCCTGCCTCTGCCTCCCGAGTGCTGGGATTAAAGGCGTGTACCACCAACGCCCGGCAATGTCATTATGTTTTAAAGCATTTGTTTATTTTGGTTTTGTATGTAGGAATATACTGGGAAACAAACCACAGTCCTCTGCAAGAGTACCAAGGGCTCCTAACCACCAAGGCATCTCCCAGCCCCACTATCATGCTTCAAAATGTAGATTCTTGATGTCTATTTTGTATTTGTGAAATTCCCTCGTTTTAATTATTTAAATAAATGCTTTTAATAGATTTGAAGGATCATAAGATCTTTTGCAGAACTGAATTTGTGAGTGTTTTTATTATCTCCTAAGCATCTAGTATGCCCACTGTAGACATTTTCTTTTCTCACTTCTATGTTTAGCCAACCAATGATATGTGTTCCATTTTTTGTAGACTTGTCCTTCCTAGGCTTTGATATAAGTGGACTCATATACATTAGGCATCTAATGTCTTGGGACTCATTTCTTTTACTTGGAGCCTGCTTTTTTGATTCCTTCATTGTGTAGTATGTCCTAACCTTTCAATCACTCATGTGCTGCATTGCATGATGACAACACATTTTGCTCATCCACCACCACTTAATGACCATTTGGAATATTTCCAAATGGCTAATAAGGAATAATTTTGCTGTCAGAGTTCTTGATGATAGCCATCAGGAATCCTTATTTACTGCTAGCAGGACAGTGAACTGGAGTAGTTATTATGGAAAGCAGTATGGAGGTTTCTCAAAAAATTAAAAATAGAACTGCCGTATGGGTATGACCCAGTTATCCAACACTGGGGCATTTTTCTGGAGGATTGCTTCTTCTACTGCAGAGAGACTTGCACATCCATGTTTATTGCTGCCCTGTTCCTAGTATTGAGGAAATGGAACCAGTCTAGATGCCTGGTGCCAGATGACTTGATAGTTAAAATGTGCTACATATAAACAGTGGAATTTTGCTCTGATATTAATAAAGATGAAATCATGAAGTTTGCAGGGAAACGGATGGAGCTAGAAAGTATACTCAGTGAAGTAATCTAAACTCAGAAAGACAACACCAGTGAGTGCTGTTATATGCACATCGTGTGTTGTAATGTTTATATATGTTCACAGATGAGTATAAGTGTGGATAAAGGCGAAACAACTAAAAAGGAGACAAAGGGTAAAAAGAGGTACAGAGGATCGGGAATGGAGTGTAGAAGGACACATGGGGCCTGGGGTGGACACAGAGAGGCAATGAATAGGGAAGAGAATCACATGTTTTGTTTGAAAATGTCATTATAATGTCCAATACTTTATATGCTAATTAAAAAGAAAAGTGTTAATGTACACATTCACAGGGATATATGCTTTTTATTACTTTTTGGATAAATTGCTAAGAGTGAAATTGCTAAGGCTTTTAGTAACTTTGTGTTTGCTTGACGCTTAAGTAGCTTTTCAAGAAGCAGCCACATTGTCATTTGAAGTGGATTCATCATTGTAAACTGTATCAGTAATTTGTGAAAGTTTTTCTCTATGTCTGTCTCAGCAGTTGTTATTCTAGTCATTGTAGTTGACATGATGTTGTGTTGTTTCATGGTGGTTTCTTTGTTTGTTTGTTTTGCTTTTCCTTAATGACTAATGTTCATTTCTAACATATACCATCATTGCTGAGATAGCTATTCAAGTCTTCTGCTGATTATTGTTTCATATTTTCTCCAAATGAATGAATCCTCCACAGTGGTAGGAGTAAGATTATGTTGGGTTCTCACTGGGTTGTTCCCATCTGAGTGACCTGACTACCAAAATCAACAATGATGCTTGTGTAGATTAAATGCAAACTGGTATTTTATCTCATTGGCTCATAAACTTAAATGCTCTCCTGCAAATCATGTTGGCAAATATGTAATGTGGGTCAAGTTTAGGAAAATAGAGAGTAATGAAGGGGCTATGTCTTACTTCATAAGGTCATATAAGTTGGTTCAGAAATATTTACCTCATATGGCAAGGAAATGAACTAATCCCTGGGTGTCAGGCTGATGCTCCTGGTAAAAGGTACCTGAGACCTTCATCCCTGAGCCTAAATCAAGGCAGTCAGGATATAACTAGGGTGTATTTCGTTACCATGCTGGTGCTGTGAAAAATGTCTAAAAAAGATTCAGTAAGTCTTCTCATCTCTTCAACTGTCCAGTGCCAAACGTAATTCCATTAGTAGCTACCATATTTAACCTTTCAAAGATTTTTCTTTTGTTGGATCACTTCTACATGTTACACCTAATTTGGTCTGGTAAGGGAACCAAACTGACCTATTGTGTCAATGTACACCTCTTATCCGCACCTTAGCTCTTTGGTTTTGCCATTTCATCTTCTGATAGAGACAATACCGTTAGTTAGCCGCTTCCTTACCCTTCTCTGCTCACATTTGATGTGACTTTCTAAGCATGCAATTCCCTGGAATCCTATTTTATTCTTGCCACAGCACATTTTATATTTACTGAACTTTCCTGTTTTCTAGATTGGCTCCTCTTTACTTTGAGGGTTTGCCTAATTGGGTTGTAATGGGATTCTATTCTCCGTGATACATTCCTGGTTGTACAGAGGAAGTTTTGTGAGGGTCTGTACAGCAGCAACCTGGAGAGTAACATTGTAGAATAATGTCTCGAAATATTACTAGAGAGGATGTAATAGAATCCACACATGAAGACAAGGTTAATTTATAATTATAATTCTGAATTTGCTGCTTGAGAGACATGGGGCATTTTAAGCGTGGGTTGGTTTTATTTGAGTGGATTTTATTTGAGATGATCTGGAAGATAATATCTGGAGCCCGGAGATGAGAAACTAGATGAAGAAACTCCAGGCTACTGAGTTGTCTGGTATGCAGTCCAACAGGCCTTTCCACTCTAGTTTATTGCTATGTCTGGTTTCCCATTTCCTTCTTCCAGTGGAGTCCCTAGGGAATGTTAAATGCCGACCCAACACACTAACGCCTATGCTATGCAAAGTATGGTTGCCAAATCAGTTTATGGACATAATTCTTGCCCAAGAAAACTCAGGGCTGAGGAAGATGCCCTGCATATGCCAAACATGTGATTCATCTTCTTGCTTAAGGGAGCTGAGGTCATCATCAGACCTGTAGGATCACATAAATTGGCTTTACTTTCTTTTGGAAGTCTATCATAGGGCTAACATTTTAAAATAACTTTTAAAAACTTGCCTTTGAGATCTGACACGTACATCCTGTCTTGAGGACATACTTTGTGCTTCTTATGTGAAGTTATCAGTGCCTTAGGAAGTGGGGGCTGCTGAGTGAGATACTTTTTGTTAAGCTTTCCCAGCTCTCTTCTCTGGGCAGAATAAGACCATGGATTGTCTAAAAGTAGGATGAATAAAACTCTATTGCTCTATCAGTTTGTTTCTTGCAGGCCTTTTGGCAACACCCCAAGGAGATAATGAAGCAAGGAGGTTCCTGTCTTGGTTTCTACAATGTACTCAATCTTGGTAACTCTGGGCAGTCACAAAGGATACTAATGTAAGTTTTGGTTTCTCAATGTAATAATTGGCAGAGAAGTCACTTAATACTCTTACACTTCATTTATGTGGCATAGTTAAGGGATGAAAGCCTTCTGATTAAGCACATTATTAAGCAATCTTGCCTCTTTGATCACTAAAACATATATTTAACTGTCTTCACAAGCTACAGAGCATACGGCTCTGCCTCATTAAGATTTTCTGTGGGCCACAGTCTAACCTGGCCTTCATAGGTTATTCTTACTATGAGGAACTAAAGCTATGGTGCTGTTTGTTGGTTGTTGTTCAGAGTACTTGCTTTACTTCCTTTTTGTTCGGAATGGGGAAGTCTATATTCTAAGAGCCTTCAGGTCTTGTTCTTGCTGACAGTTTGTGTTCTCTTTCTTGGTTCTAGATCTCTTTTAACCATCTACTTCCACCTTCCCCAGCCTCTGACTTTACAATTGTAGCCAAGGGGCTCACCGGATTTATTAGAACTTACAACTGTAGGTCTGGAGGTACCCTCCCTCTTCTAGCTCAAATGCAGGATACTTAATGGATTGAATATGTTGTATCTGATTGTTTCGTTCTTAAAACTTGGGAGCCTTTTCAACTAGAGGTAAATGAGGACATGAACTTTGTAACCTCTACAGAGTGGGCAGACTCTTACATCATGTGAGGGCTCATCGGAGGACTCATCACCATATGAATGTCGGGAAGCACAATTTGGCTGTGCAGTCATTTGAATATGTGTAAATAGCTCTAAATGATTTCCAAATACACTTCTTTACTTTAACCAAAAGAACCTGGAAGTATCTAAGCAGTCAAATTATTTCAAGTTACCTAAAATATTTGGGCCATGGTATGCTTAATTCTCCCAAGTAGATTGGAGACTGTACTAATCTCATTGGCACCCCACTTGTAAAACATGCCTAACTTGGTTCCTTTTACATATGTGATAGACCCTCTGTTCTCTCTTCTCTTATTGTCTATTTCTGTTTGACTTTTAGATTCTATTGCAGACATGATCTTGACTTTGGAGACCTGCTGCCCTACTATGCTAACTGTAACCTTGGTGGGAACAGTCTGACAGTTGTGTTCATCAGCTACTCTCACCTTGTCTTTCCTGTCTCCTTTCTACCTCCCTCTCTTAATACGGCTTCACTGCCAGTTTGATCATCTATTAAATGTGATGCATGATTTAAGCATAAGCTTAAATGTCCTCTCTGAAATGATGACCTCTCTCCAAACGATCATCACTTCAACCAATATTCCCATTAAAGCTGTCTTCTCGAACGTTCTTAATTACTTACAGTGCTGCCAGAGAACAGTTCCATTTTTACCAGAAGGCATACTGTAGGGAAAACAACATGGTATTTTGCATTCTTGGGTTCAATCACACTGGTTCATCAGGGAAATAAAACTGTCAGCACAACGTGTCTGAGTACAGAACAGAGGATGGTGGTATGGTGTATTTTTCAAAGGACTGCCAGAGGCTAAAGCCACTATGTAAGTTTTAATTAACTAGAACGGTCAGGGGCAGGTGCCCTAGAATGGAACACTATCGCTATGTGTGTTAATTTTTAATGTGAATATATGAAAACTCCTGCATGCATTGTTTCATAATTAATTTTCTTATAAGTTATGAATGTCCCAGATATCCCTTAAAGGAAGACTGGGGAGAGCAATTCATTTAATGTCATTTGGTATTTCTTTCAGCCGTTATATTTGTGGTTGCCATCTTGTTTTTCTTCCTTATGTGGTTTTTCCAGAGTGTAAAATGGCTCTATCTTTGAGGTGAACATGGTCAGTGACTACCACCATATTTTTAAAAAATATTTTTAGTTTTTTGGGTGCATGTTAGGTCAGAGGTCAAGGCAAGATGAAGACATTTATTGAAGTTTTGGAGTTTTTGGTGTTTAAACCAGCCATTGCAGAAAACATGTTTGTCTCCAAATAGATAGTTTTTTCTTTTCAAGTTGAGTATTTTCCTGGCAATTGGTCTTAACAAGTCATATGTTCTGTCTCATGTAAAATGTTTTATGCTTCCATACTTTGTTGCTTAAAAAGTTTTTGTTTTCTGCCTCACCTTTGTTAACAAACATGAGCATTTTTATTATCTCTTAAGGTAGGTAGGTCTCAGCTACTTGTATTTTCGTCACAGCTAAGCAGCAAGGCTGATATAACACAGTTGATAAGAACATTTTCAGTTGAACCAGATTATCAGGAAGGACAGAACTGCCAGGCCACATCAGAAACCTGAACTCAACCCTGGGGCTATGTGGGACAGGGAGAGCAGGGGAAGGATCTGTGGGGTGGAAAGATGAATTTCCCTACAAGAAGATGTTTTCTTTTTCTTTTCTCTTTTAATGTCATCCAAATCATGCCATGCCTGAGATACTTGCTGTGCAGACGTTCAAGCTCACAAGAACATACATACACTCAGTCCTCATCTGTGATGTGCTTTGACAGTGATACAGCCACCTATTTGCTGCAATGCCGTGTATTCTTCATTTGTAAAATAGGAATGATACCCTACAAAATGTTGAGATGAATAAATGCTGCAACAGGGAATCAACTTTAGACAGTGGAAGAAGCTGTAGGTAGTTAAATTTGTAGAAGAAAAGGAGGGGGGGAGGCTTGAAAATAACAGCCACTGAGGTTCCTGCTCAATCAACACAATCAGGGAAGTTTTCATATGTGTGCTCCCCTTGGGCCATCTGCAGGTGAGTCTAGATCTCATGGAGTTGGGAATTGAGATTAACTATCACAGTGCTGTTAAGATAATATCGAGTAACTTAAATAAGGATAATTATGTTTCTTGTAATCTGTTTTGCTGTTTTGGGAGCATCTGCCTTTGCTTCCAAGATCAGTATGGGGAGTGCCAGGTCAGTCTATTCAAACTGTTGAGTTTGTCATATCTTTCATTGAACCCGTCAGAACACTTTAAAAAAAAATTCCCCAGTTATGTTTGAATCATTTTGGTAAATTGGCTGCATAAAACACGGAGACATCAGTTGTAGCCCAAATGTCAAGGCTGAGGTTTTGCAAGGTTTGGAATATTTTCCTCATTTCCTTTTAGGTTTATAGGATGAATCCCAAATATGGGGAGCATAGTTGAGATAAGTGCTTCTTCTAAGATTAGGTCTTTCAACTACAATCAAGCATAATACAAAGCAAAGCAACAGAAAAACAAAAGCAAAAAAAAAAAAAAAAAAGGAAAACAGGAAAGGAAGCAGAAGTGAAATTCAGAGAGAGTATGTTTGTGTTGGCTTGGTGTCTGGAAGGTGTAGGATTCTTTCTCAATTTTGTTCAATGTTTCTTGTTTCATATAATTTTTTTAAAGATGCAGAGAATTTGAAAGTATTTTAAATAAACACTAATGAACCCATCACCTGGGCTTTGCTGTCACAGGCCAATGGAGTGGGTGTGCCTACAGGTAGGTCACAGATGGTGGCCCCCAGGTGATGGCCTCATCACATGGCCAAGATGGTGGCAACCATAAGCCACTTTTTTGTCTGTTTACCCGCCTGTTGGCTGCAAGCAGAAAGGTTCCTCTATGCATTTCCCATGGGTGAGGCAAGTAGAAAAACCGTCAAAAAGCTCCTCTCTGGATACTCTGCCTGTGGGAGTTGCCAGGGGCCTGGCCCTGAAGGGGACACAGCTTTCCCAAAACTGAAAAAGGACACAGCGGTCCGAACTGAAAAAGCACTGCTCCTGGAGCTGGATTCCAAACCTGACCCACGAGAAATTCAAGGGATGTCTTACCGGATTGTAGGGAACAGGCAGATGAGTGGGTTCCAAAGATGGTTAGTTGGAAAAGCGGCAAGTTGAAGTGTACAGAGTCCTCCTGCAGGCAGGAGGAAGTGTCAGGAAAAACCAGGATGGAAGTGGGTTATTAGTTCAGATTTTAGGATCCCCGAAATTTCCCATGCCCCTGGCAGGAGAGGTTACAGAGAAAGCCATCCCACCAGCAAGCTGCAAGAGAGCTTACGGAGAGAGCCTAAACCGAGTTGGGCACCAAATGTTAGATTTTTGTTTAAATTAGAAATAAAGAAGAAAAGAGGTGGATGAGACATAAGACTAAGAGGCATATTAACCAGTTTATTATTAACCAGTTAATTATGGCCATGGCCGGTCGCCATAGAGAGAAAGAGAGACAGACAGAGAGAAGAGAAGAGCAGAAGCAGAGAGAAGAGTAGAGAGTGTAGAGAGAGTGTAAATAGGCAGGGATTAAAGGGGTCCTCTGCACCTGCGTGCAGACTTAGTTCCCATGGAACCCTGGGCTGACCAGGGTACTGCCTGTTCTGCCACGTAACAGGGGCAGGCCAGCATAATGCCTGAAGCTTTCACTAGGCACAGAGCAAATGTAAAATTTCCTAAAATGTGACAGAGCAGCCTTGAGGGGCTCTCCCTCTGGTCAGACTTTATAACTTCCTACTGTGGTTTTCACTTTGACTCAGTCCAATGTACTTAACATGCAGCTCAATGAGTCCTTCTGCTAGCATGAAGCATTCTCTAGCATAATTTCTCCTGCTTTTATGGATTTGCAACACTTGCTAATTTGAGCCCCCGAGACTTTCAATGCCCTTTTGTCACTTTGGCATTGGTTCCTTGCTCCAAAACCTTGATTGGCTCATAGCAAACATAACATTGAGATTTCCTTCCATTGTGCTTTTCTCCAAGGTCCCACCACTCTGAGTTAGGTTTTTTTTTTTTTTTTTTTCCATCCATGACTTTACTTTAGTTCTCAATTATTAACTCTGTTAAGCAAGACCAAGAACACATTCAGGCTATTTTATTAATTCAGAGAACTTCGACATGATGATGGTACTATAGAAACTACAATAACTGTCAGTTTTATGATCTGGACATGGGTAGTGGGTGGTTTGGGCTCAGTTATTTTCTTCTGAGGCTATGAATAAGATGTTTCCTGTGTCTGCAGACATATCAATATTACTTTGATTCAAAAGGACCCATGTTCTAGCTCACAAATGTGGTTTTCAGAAAAGCACCATTCTTTAGGACTATTATTAGACCCGGTGTCTTTGCTAGTAGGCTTTCTCTAGCAAAGTTCCGTTAGGAAGAGGGCTAATGAGTTAGAGTATACCTGAAGTCTTACTTGGTGTGTGTGTGTGTGTGTGTGCATGTCTGTGTGTGTTCATGTGTGAAAGTGCAGGCAAATGCATGCCACAGTGAAGGTCAGCAACTGGGAGTCAGTTGTCACCTACCAATTTGTTGGGACCCTAGTCTGAGGATCTCTCTTTTGAAATTTGCTGCTTAGTATGCCTTGTGAGATGTCCTGTGAATGTCTGGGGATTCTGTTGTTCCCTACCTTCCATCTTGTCTCATGAACACTGGGATTACTGACATATGCTGATCCTGGCTTTAGATAGGTTTTGGGGATTCAAACTAGATCCTCTCATTTGCATGGTAAGCATTTTATTCACTGAGCTGTCTCTCTGGCCCTATCCATAAATCTCAGAAGTGGCTCAACTTCTGCTTTGTTTGTCTAACACAGAACAACCTTGGTACAGTGCAGGAGGGGAGGGAATTATGAAAGATAGGGGTATCAGGAGGTAGAGGCCAGCTACTGTAAGAACATCACCTCAGTTTGGTTGTCCAGCGCTTTCTCAGTTACATTGTTATCGAAATGCTTCTGATATCTGTGTTTTTGGCCATGAAACAAGGAAGGCACTGAATGCCTTATCAGGGAAGTATCAGTACACAGACTGAATGGCTTTTGTGTAGCAAAATGCCACCGTGGTCACTGAAACAATGAGAAATGAGCTCTTATCCTGAAGGTCTTTATGATATGGTTGAGAAAACAGAACATACCGCAGGGTACTCAGAACCCCCTTTCTCATGGTAAACTATATAAACTCAACTCAACCATAGCTTAGGCAAAATGAAAACTTTCTTGGAAGGCTGTGCCACTAAGGGAAGGGCTGAGGTGTGGACATGGCTGGATAGAAAGCACAAATCCCACCAGAATTCTTTCTGTTCATTTCCTATGTCAGTTGCTTCCTCTGCATTGATGGGTCTTGTTCACCCAGGCTGTGTGTTCCATAGCTTCTGCAGTTCTCGGCCTACATCTTGCAGCTGCATTATGTAGAAGATAATATTTGTGCACAGTCACAAAACTGGAAACTATAAGGAGGGGCTTTGATGCATGCAGCCTGAATTCTAGACTGATCAGTAGGTCTCCATCCTTTTGCTCAACCCCCACTAAACATAAGTACTATGGCAGACAATGGAAAGTAAGTGCTGGGTTTAGAAAACCAAGAGAGAAATGCAGATACAACAGTGAAGGAATCTACAAAGGTGAGGAAACCTTTAGGTTTCCTCTTATTCATAGGCAGGAAACCTTGCCAGATTGAAGGATGGCTTTTCAGGACTGGAGAGAACTGTGTGAGGGAGGATGAGCCTATAGATTGTATGAGGCCATAGCTGTTCCTTCCACTGTCAAACTTTAGCTCTTTTCCTCTGTCCCTTTCTTTACTTGGGTCTACCAGCTTTGTTGAGGCTGAATCTGTAGGATGTCAGTTCCTTGTGTTTAAATTCTTCCCCCAGCTGTGTCCTGTGTAGCAACCAGCTTGCTAAAAAGCATTTGGCTTGCTAACAAGTCACAACAGTTTCTGACGAGGTCTTTGATTTTAAGGAAAATGTGAGAAAGCAAGGAGATGGAGATGTCTTTGTTTTCACAGATGCACAGTCAGAGTGAGTAGTTAAGAAATTGATACGGAACACTCAGCACTATTCTCTGAGCTGTTAGTCAAAAGAAGGTGGGCGAGGTGTGGGTGGGTTTGTGCTTCTGGATGGCAGGTAGAAGTTCTGAAATCTGTGTTTCTTCTGTTAATGGTTCCATCAGTTGGCTGATGAGGGCAGAAATCTTTTATGGATGAATGGAGCTGCTTTTCCAAGACGACACACTTGAAGTCAGTGAGTTGCTGAGCAAATGGCACCATTCCAGGAAGATTGCTCTCTAACATCAAGCTAAAGCTCTAAGTCAGTCTACACCATACTTGGGGTGGTTAAATTGAGAAATGTTTCCTGTGGTCTTGGGCATCTGAACACTTGGTCTCCAGTTGCTGGCACTGTTTAGAGAGGTTTAGGAGGTGTAGCCTTGCTGCAGGAAGTATGCCACTGGGGGTGGGTTTTGATTTTAAAATCCTCCTGCTGCTTCCAGTTCACACTATCTGCTTTGTGCTTTTGACTGAGATGTGAGCTCTCAGCTTCCTGCAACTACCACTGTGCCTGCTACCATGCAGGAGATTCACGCTTAGCTTTCTGAAATCATAAGCTAAAATAAACCTTTTTCCCCTGTAAGATGCCTTGGTTATGTGTTTTATTACAGCAACAGAAATGAAAGAAATAAAATGCTCAATAACAAAACACCTCTGTCAGTGGCAAACTATTTTATACTATGGTTAAAAATGAGACAGATAAAATATCTGTTAGAGACTTAGAACACTGATGTACATTCATTTCAAAATATTAATATATCATGCCCAATGCCTTTTTGGATAAAAAAAAAAACCCAAATAACACTGAGACAGGATCAAACTATATAGCCTAGCTGGCCTCCAACTTGTGCGTCTCTGCCTTGTGTTGGGGGTCATAGACATGTGTTGCCACCCTGGCCGTTGACTTTTAAAAATATGATGTGAAGTATGTGAATCTCTCTGTCTTCTCTCTGCCTCTGTCTCTGTCTCTGTCTCTGTCTGTGTGTGTGTGGGGGGGGTATAAAACTGGAGACATGGATTTCAATTTCTATTTAATTTAAATTTTTTCCTAGAGCTGATTGTGTTATTAAACTCTCATTTTCCTTTATACCACATATAATCATGTCTCTAAGTAGGAATCATCTCTGCAAAATAACACTGTAGACTCAGACATTGGACTCCCTAAGAATATTTATGCCATGGACTGTTGAGCTTCATAATTTATCTGGATATTAACATTCTATAAAGATAGTTTCTCTAAAATGCAGTTCTTGTATGTGGGCAGGTTTGGGTGAGCTTGCTTGAACTGTTGAATGCTTTGTGCAAGAGCAGAGAGAAAGCTGCAGGACCACATCCTGTACGTCATCTCTGTCAAGGGACGGCTCCTGGATACGTTCCAAATCAGGTGAAGCTTGGTGTTTACTCTAAGGCCCTGGGAGAATACAGCCAACTGAAGACTGTCTTGCAAGACACAGAGCTGTGAGGGTTCCTAGAAAGGGCCCAGCAGTGGGGTTTTGGAGTTCTGTTACAAGGCATGGCAGCTTGCCTGTTTTTAAATGAAGGTTTAATTTTGGAAACCTATGATCCTCTTGTTAGCCTCACTCCTTTGCTTGTAGGTGTTTCAGAGAAACCTGAGCCTTGGCAAGGCTATTTTTATGGAGCCTCTTACTCCCTCCTTACCCCTTCATCAACTTGCTTGTAGAGAGAGAAATTAAGTAAAAAAGGCTCAATACAAGTGTACCCTGATCAATTTATCTGACTTCAAATCAACAGTTTATCAGATTCTATTAAAGATTTACTTTATTAGCTCACTTATTTGGCAAATATTTATGGTGACTTTACAGGTGGTAAGCAACAGAATTGATGTGACTCTTTTTTTATACCGCAGTATTCCAATGTGAAAACTTCTTTGTATACCCATACACAGCTGAATGCCAGGTAGAAGTAATAGCCAAGCTGACACTTTATGTGATGGACTAGATGCGGAACCAAGACAGTTCCTCAACAGGAAATTACACCCCAACTTCTACAAATGCAAAGCTTTCTAAGAGTTGTTACAATGCAAAAGATGGCAGTGTGTGCTGCATACTAACCACCCTGTTACTAAGTGAGAATGAATTTTGAATTCCAAATGGCTGACCAGCCATGTGCTTTGGGAATAAGTTCTGCAATGACATTATGTAAGACCCCGGAAAGATCAGGCCTCTGGGTTCTCAGCCCAGAACTGTGGTCACCCCAATCACCAGGCAGATTCGAAAGCTTGATGCAAACTGCATGAGGCTTTATTAAAGTTTAACGAGCTAACCCCATGTTAGCTTGGGTTTTTCATCCACCCACCATGGCAGATGGCTAGAAAGGACAGTTCGAAGGGGTTGCAGAGAGATCTTGTAGGGCAGCATAAGGGGAGTGTCTAGGGGTATGTACAGGCTCAGGATTGGTGTGCCTCCAGTCTTGGAGGGCTTGCCCTGTGTTGATTGGCCAACTGGTTGTTATGGCCCATAGGCCCTCCCAGGGTGGCTGCTATGCTCTGCATGTCATTGCTGTGCACTTGTCTGTAAAGCACACCCAGAGCCGTAAAGCATAGTGCCACCAGCTAACTTCTGATTGGTTCCTTGCCACGAGGCAGGTATCTGACCTCTTAGTGGCCAAGGCAAGGTCAGAAAAGCATGTGCTCGGCTGTTATGACTGCCAAAATGGGGAGCTGGTCCCTTCAATTAGAGGCCATCCTTTATCTCTTCACTTCACAAATGTAGTTGCTGAAAGAACATCACTGCTTACCTTAGCTAAATACAATAATAACTTTTTTTAAAAAAATACTGAAAATACATTCTCCCTCCCCCTTCATCTCCCTTTGCAAGAGAGCAGGCCACCAAGAGACAACCACCAAACAGGACAAAACAAAATACAGTAAGACAATGCAAAAATAAGTTTTTCTAAGGAACAGAAAACTGTTGTTACAATGCTGGCACTTAGGTTTTCATGCAAATTCAGACACTTGGTGAACAGTTAAAGTAGACTTCATTGTAGTGTTAGACCACTGGAAAACTCAGGCCTCGATGGTCCCAGCCCAGGACCTCGGTCACCCCAATCACCAGGCAGATTTGAAAGCTTGATGCAAACAGCATGAGGCTTTATTGTTGTTTAATGAGCTAACCCCATGTTAGCTCGGGTCTTTCACCCACCCGCCATGGTGGATGGCTAGCAAAGACAGCTCAAAGGGGCTGCATAGAGACCTTGTAGGGCAGCATAAGGGGAGTGTCTAGGGGTACACACAGGCTCAGGATTGGTGTGGCTCCAATCTTGGAGGGCTTGCCCTATGTTGATTGGCAAATTGGTTGTTATGGCCCTTCCAGGGTGGTTGCTATGCTCTGCGCATCATTGCTGTGCACTTGTCCGTAAAGCACACCGAGAGCCGCAAAGATAGCGCCACCAGCTAACTTCTGATTGGTTCCTTGCCACGAGGCAGGCATCTGACTTCTAGTGACTAGGACAAGGTCATGGTAAGCATGTGTTACTGTCATGGCTGCCGAAATAGGGAGCTGGTCCCTTCAGTAGCACTTTTTAATGCAGTGAAGAGTGCTGAGGAATGATCATTTTCTAGTAACAAGTGCAGGGTGCTCTAGCATCTCTTGACTGTTCTTTGGAAAGGAGTTAAGTTTGGGGCTCTGAGTTTTGGCCCTGAACACTAGCAAGGCTGTAGAAAGCAGGGCACAGGAATGACAGAAGACACTTGGACGCTGATGGCAATTACAGACCAGGCAGAGAATTCATCATTTCCCTAGCAAACTCTGTAACCTGATGCTAAAAACTACAAGAAGGTATCAGCACTGGAGACTGAGTACAGAGCAAGCTCTTGGGCACCTGTCAAGCTCTTTGATGCCCCACCCTTGGATCACCATGATGCCCACTGCAGAGTCCTACAACACAGTAGTTTTCTGTTGTGCTTCAAAAAGGTCTCCACAAACACTTAAAAACCCATAGGTTTATTGCTTCACAGTTCAAAGGTCAGCGCTCCAGACTGGCCTCTCTGGGGGAAAAAGCCCAGCATTAGCAGGAGACTCGGAGACTTGGGAATCTCTGTTTAATCACCTTCATCAGTCCTCTGTTCTGTTGTCTGCTCCCTATCTTCACTGTTAACAGGAGTGAGTCTCCACTCTCTGTCCCCTGCTACTGTTAACACCTGTCCTCCCCTGCCTCCCTT
Source organism: Cricetulus griseus (assembly GCF_003668045.3). Taxonomy (NCBI): domain Eukaryota; kingdom Metazoa; phylum Chordata; class Mammalia; order Rodentia; family Cricetidae; genus Cricetulus; species Cricetulus griseus. The sequence continues at coordinate 356,100,365 of NC_048595.1, read as the reverse complement.
GCAGTTAGAGAAGGCCACCTGGGTAACCCAAGGCAGTTTCTTATCTTGAGTTCCCTTAGTCCCAGCTGCAAATGTTATTTTGTCACAGGAGCTTACACAGTCTCAGCCTCTGGGGATTTGGGCATTGTCACCTGTGGTGGCCATTCCCTTCAGTTTTACATTCAGCATTTCACTCCTGCTGGGGTCTGAGAAGATTGAGCAAGGCATTCACCCGAGGGGACAGTTTTAAAGAGGTACCACACAACAAATCCACAAAAAAAGAAACACAAACCAGTGATCAAGATAAGCATTAAAATAGAAGTTCAGACAAAGTCCATACTGGAAACAATTCTAAAAAAAAAAAAAAAAAAAAAAAAAAAAAAAGCCAGAATTACGACTGAAAAATTTTCATTTCCGCCTGGCTGCAGTATGACTCAGCATGGTGACATCCATGGCTGCTAAGTACAGGCATCTGATCCAGACTGGATGCAGGAAGCACACTGGCTTTGGAAAGATCAAGGAATGAAGTCAGGATCTGGCATGCATTTTTTAAGTCAGCTCAGCTGGGGAGGTGGACAGCTCAGAGCAGGGGAAAGGAAGGCTAGAGCCTCAGAGGTTTGGGCTGCTCACCAGATCCTTGTCCTTTGTTCTGAGACAGTGTTGATGGCCTGGTGTCCCCAGTCTTGTTGCCTTTCAGTTCATTCTCTGAAACACATGAAGATTCTGTAAGTATTGTCCTGTACACCCCCCCAGCCCCCCCCTCCCCCCGGTTTCTGTGCACGCAGCCAGTGTACTGTTATTTGCAGCTAACAACCCCGAGTAATTTAATTTATCACAGGAAAGAGCACCTGAGGTGGTTGCTTTAGCCACGGTCACATGGCAGGCAGGCTTCATTCAGAGAACACAGCAAGACAGTTGCTTAACCAAGGAAATAAAGCATGAACATGTCATCTAAAAGCCCCCTTTAATATTTGTTGCAATACAAAGACCTTTCATTTATGCATTCAGTATTTCCCTAGTTCCACATTTGGGCTGTATAAAGGGCTTTATTAGTGATGAGAAGACAGTGGTTTCATCTCTGCTCACTGAATAGCAGATCGCTTCTGACTTGAATCATATTTGAGACATTGCAAAGATCTTTTTGATTTGAGCCATGGTCCCCCCCCCACTTCCTTGTACATTTTCAGGGTATTCTGATATTAGTATAGAATCATTCCTGGTTCCAATTTTCAAAATTTCCAAGATATACTTTTCTGGTGTTTAATTCAACTGTTTATATTTTTCTTTAAGATTGAAAAATAATGGTCTCGTGAGAGATGATTGTATAACCCCATGCTCCTCTTTGAAATCTTTTCTTAAAGGTTCACCTATCTTTTTCTCTAAGCCTACTTAAGTGAATACACTAGATATGAAAAATGAACTGTTTATTGAAAAAGTAGTAATACTTTCAATCATGAAACCGATGATTGATATTAGAGAGAAGTTTGTTTCTGGTAGAAAAAAGCTGGTATAAAACAAGCAAATGTTGGGATTACCAAGCATGGTAGTTGAAGTGAAGTAGATAGGCAGCACATTTCCTGGGAGTTAGGTCACCATCTAAGGCTTTTGGGCAGTTTGGAGAGCAATGGAATTTGACTGAAAACTGCTCTTGTTTGCTGAGTCATTTTCACTAGGGGGAAGCAATAGTTTTTTGCATGCAAAACCCAACAGTGCTGCGGGCTGGGGAGGACAAGAGTGCTGTGCACAGGACCTGACTTCTTACCCCAAGCACCAGCTGAAAAAGCAAGCAAGGTTGACGTCAGTGTCAGTGTTGGGGGATGGAGAAGGTACATCCTGGGAGCTGGTTGGCCAGCTAGCCTAGCCTAATCAGTGAGTATCTGGTTCAGTTAGACACCCTGTCTCTAGGCAATAAGGTGCAGAGTAGTGATAGAGGTAATTGTCTGATGTCTTTTTTAGCCCAGCAAGCACGTGCAGGGGCACATGAATTCTTACATACACACACTCTTGTGCATATAACATATACATACATACACACACACACACACACACACACACACACACACACACACACTCTGCACTCTCTCCTACACATGCAACACATAAATCATATACTTACCACACACACACAACACACACATAAATACCACACTTACATACACACATCCTCTCATACCCTCCCATATACTCTACTCTCCCACAGCATACATATAAACATAAACTACACAAATACACACACACAGTACATATCATACACCCCCCCAAAAAAACATGGCTCCTTCTAGCTATTATTCATCAATTCTACATCTGTGTTCCTGAATTTTCCATGGCATAATCAATACCCCATGGTTTCATGCTGGAACCTTTTCTTTAATTTCTTACCCTACACATTCTTTTTCTTAAATTCAAATATACCCTGGATAAGAGTTTGAAAGCCAGGACTTGCAGATTTTGATTGTAACTTTTGTAATATATACACACACGTTAGGCTCCTTGACAGTACCTGCTGTGGTTTGGAAGTGTCCCCCAAAGACTCTGGCGTGGAGGACTTGATCCCAATCTTAGTATGCTATTGGGTAGATTCAAGAGACTCCCCAAACATATGGCCTGTTGTTCCTGCTTTACTCTGAGAGGTGGAATGAAGGTCCCCATTCCTGAAGAAACAATGCACTTCAGAAACAGAACTCAGAGAGAGACCCCTACCTGGAACTGACCTGCATGCCTCTTTCCCTGAGGACTAGCTTTCATGCAATCGGAATGTACCATGCAAGCTTCCAAAGGAGGGAGGTCGCTGACAGCCCTTCCCAGCTATGACACCTATGAACTACAACAATGCCTAGCATGGCTCGATAACCCTAAGGGCAGAGTAGTGGTATGCATACCTTGGCATAACCAACAAGACTAATTGGACTCAAGACTTGCTCAACAAGAAGGAAACCAGGCCTGGTTGTGGAAACCTAGTCAAAAATTCAATGATAGTGAAGTCAAGATTATTGGAGAATCTACAACCACTGATTTACTAAACCAGTGTAATCCCTAACAACAATGTATAAATGTATGTCCTTATACCCACAGGTAACTGTTGTCTTCATGCCTTATTAAGGAAATTTCTTGCAACTGACAGAGGTCACTATAGAAAACCACAATCAAACAGAATGCAGAATAGCAAAGTCCTATCCCAATGGATGCTTCCACAAAACACTGTCACACCCAAGGCTCAGGGAACATAATAGAGGAGGGGGATGAAACACTGTAAAATCCTGAGGGTTAGATTTGCTGAGACTGTGTCTCCTAGAAACATAATAGACCACACCTGTAAAATCTCACCAGCATGACTGTATGATATGAGCAGAACAAGGACAACACCAATGGACATGCCAAGGTATACAGGGAAAAGCCCATGAGGACTCAACCTTAGAAAGAACTACAGGCAACTGAGGAAAGCTGGGAGTGGGAGAAGTGGCCTTCCCTAAGGAAGAGCACACCAACTGGTTGTCCAGTGCCAAAGATGGGCCTGAAAACAGACATACAAATAACATGATGCACACGAAACAGGTTATATTTAGGAGTATAAGCTTCTATATACACATCCATGTGTGCAACAATAGTTAGTAACAAGGAGTGCATGGAGAGGCATATGGGAGGGTTTGAAGGGAGACTAGCCAAAGGAGAAATATAGTAAATATGTTGTAATCCCCAACTTTTAAAGTAAAATAAACAATTTTCAAAAATGGGAGTATTGTCTGATCTACCCCAACTCTCTAATCTCATTTCCTGCAGCTCTGCTTGCTGTCTCCTTCCAGCCGCACACATTTCTCAGACACACCATGCTGCTCCTGCCTCAGCAGACTGCTGCTTTATTAGTTTCCATAAATCTAAGTTTGGCTCCTCCTTCCTGCTCTACAGACCCTCCCGTCAGAGCATTGTTGCCAGCACC